>NC_083404.1:141930440-142530440 GCF_020745735.1 Hemiscyllium ocellatum
CACCTTCACTAACTCGTTCCTGCTCCTGGCCCATGACACTGCACCACCCTGTTTATTTGGCATGTGGTTTGTGTAATTACGAGACACTGATAGAGCAGGTCCCTGTTACAATCAGTATGTGAGTGTCAGACTGCAGTATTGTCGAATCAGGTAGTCACACATTGTTCAGCAGCAGAAGTTTAAACAGTGATAGGACCCTGAGTTATCAGATATTTATGTAGCTGCATTATGCTGACAAAGAAGTATTGTTGAAGTTTGATCTCTGGGGCTCTGCTCTTCCGGATTTTTTCTGTTGCTCTCCCAAACTTATTTGTTGTTTTGTGGCACATTTTCAATCTGTCTTTCTCACTTTTTCCTCATACACTCCTTGACGTTGTGAGATTTCATGTAGCCCAGCTACAATGTTGAGGACTCCAAGGGCAACTCCCTCCCATCTGTAAACCAAATGCCACCTCCTTTTATTTTTGCATTTGTTTGTGGGCTGTGCGTGTTGCCAACAGGACAGAACGTCTTTAAGGATGGTGGTGTCTTGGACACTGTAAGGTATGATTCCATGAAATTGACTATGTCAGGCTGTTGGTCAGCTTCTCTGTGAGACAGCTGTTCCAATTTTGGTGTAATTTTGCAGATTTAAAGGAGAGAACATTGCAGGGTGAGCTGGGGTAGTAGGGTAGTTGTTTCCATTGCCTAAGTCAATGCCTGGTGATTGCTGTGGTTTATTCTACAGCTTTTCTGTAGCAGTTTTGATACAGTTAGTGGCTTGCTTGGCCAATTCAGCGGAGAGTTAAAAGTCAGGAAGAGACCCACTGGGCGTCCCTGGCTGCGCTACAAGGACGTCTGCATGAAAGACATGAAGGCACTTGATATCACTACAGAGTCCTGGGAAAGGCTTGCAGCTGACCCCACGAGATGGAGAAGCACCCTGAGCCAAAACCTCAAAACAGGGGCAAAGAAGCTGATGAGCTCTGCAGCAGACAAGCAGGCACAAAGGAAGGAGTGCAGCAGTTCTAGCAGATCAATGCCCGCATACAGATGTGACCTCTGTGACTGGGATTGTCACTCCAGCATTGGTCTCTTCAGTCGCAAGCAACATTGCATTGGGGAAGCAGAAAACTAGAACAACAAGGATGCAACCCATGGTCAGCCATGACCGAAAGGGGCCTCACTTTAAAAGTCAACCACGTGGGTCTCAAATCAAATGTCAGTTAAATTAGCTAAGGACAGCAGATTTCATTCTCTAAAGGCATTCGTGTTTTAAGATCACAGATTTATTAATTAATCAAATTTAAATTCATAAGTAATGATTTGGATGTGAGCATAAGAGATATAGTTAGTTTGCAGATGACACCAAAATTGGAGGTGTAGTGGACATCAAAGGAGGTTACCTCGGATAATAACAGGATCTTGATCGATGGGCCATTGGGCTGAAGAGTGGCAGATGGAGTTTAATTTAGATAGTTGCAAGGTGCTGCATTTTGGGAAAACAAATCTCAGCAGGACTTATACACTTGATGGTAAGGTCTGATGAAGTGTTGCTGAAAAAAGAGACCTTGGAGTGCAGGTTCATAGCTCCTTGAAAGTGGAGTCGCAGGTGGATAGGATTGTGAAGAAGGCGTTTGGTATGCTTTCCTTTATCGGTCAGAGTATTGAGTACAGGAGTTGGGAGGTCATCTTTCAGCTGTACAGGACATTGGTTAGGCCACTGTTGGAATATTGTATGCAATTCTGGTCTCCTTCCTGTCGGAAGAATGTTATGAAACTTGAAAGGGTTCAGAAAAGATTTACAAGGATGTTACCAGGTTTGGAGGGTTTGAGCTATAGGGAGAGGCCGAACAGGCTGGGGCTGTTTTCCCTGGAGCGTTGGAGGCTGAGGGGTGACCTTGTAGAGGTTTATAAAATCATGAGGGGCATGGATAGGATAAATAGACAAAGTCTTTTCCGTGAGGTCGGGGAGTCCAGAACTAGAGGGCATAGGTTTAGGGTGAGAGGGGAAAGATATAAAAGAGACCTAAGAGGCAACTTTTTCTGGCAGAGGGTGTACATGTATGGAATGACCTGCCAGAGGAAATGGTGGAGACTGGTACAATTACAACATTTAAGAGGCACCTGGATGGGCATATGAATAGGAAGGGTTTAGAGGGATGTGGGTCAAGTGCTGGCAAACGGCACTAGATTAATTTAGGATATCTGGGCAGCATGGACGAGTTGGACCGAAGGGTCTGTTCCTGTGCTGTACATCTCTGTAATTCCATGACTTCAAGTGCCAGGGAAACTAATGGAGCTAAAGACCAATAAACCTTTCCCTGATGCGATGCATCCTAGGATATTAAAGGAAGTAGTTACAGATATAGCGGATGCAGATTCTCCCAGGAATCCTTAGGATCTGGAAAACTCCCAGCAGAACAAAGAACTGTCAATCTTAACACCTTTATTTAAAAAGGGGCGGAGACAAAAAATAGACAAAGGGACAGTACTCCGAAAGCTTGTGATTTCACATAAACCCGTGGGACTATAAGCTGATGCTGTGTGGCTGCTGACCTTGTCCACCCCAGTCCAACACCAGCATCTCCACATCAGAGAAAGATGTACCCACAGAACATTGAGAGACATATATCATGATCAAACAGTCAGCATGACTTCAAGAAGGGAAATCTTTCCTGACAAGTTTGCTAGAATTGCTTAAGGGAGTAATAAGAGGAAACAATGGACATAATAGATTTGGATTTTCAGAAGGCATTTGATAAGATGACACATTAGGCTTAAAAAGAAACCATGGTGTTGGAGGTAGTATATATTAGCATGGATAGGGGATTGTCTAACTCACAGAAGACAGAGTTGGGATAAGTGGGCATTTTCAGGATCGTAACATGCAACTGGTGGAGTCCCACAGAGATCAGTGCTGGGACCACAATTATCTGCAATTATATGAGTGATTTGGATGAGGAAAGTATGTGTACTGTCGCAATTTTAATGATATAGAGATAGGTGAGAAGGTAAGTGGTGCAGATAACATAGAGTCTGCAAAGGATAACAGACAGGAGAGCTACTTTTGCCCAAAACATCGATTTTCCTGCTCCTTGGATGCTGCCCCACCTGCTGCGCTCTTCCGGCACCACACTCTTGACTCTATTCTCCAGCATCTGCAGTCCTCACTTTTGCCTTGAAGGGCTGAATGGCCTACTCCCATTCCTATTTCTGACACTCCCCTTGAGTCAAAATGCTGGATAATTCCCTTTTGAAGGACTCAATTGTGTTCGTCACCATCACACATTCCTGATCCTAACCACTTCCTGTGCAATAATATTTCATAATATCACTTTTGCTTCATACACAAATAACTCTAACCTGAGTCCACACGGTGTCATAGAAATGTACTGCACAGCAACAGACCCTTCCGTCCAACTCGTCCATGCTGACCAGATATCCCAACCCAATCTAGTCCCACCTACCAGCACCCGGCCCATATCCCTCCAAACCCTTCCTATTCATATTCCCATCCAGATGCCTTTTAAATGTTGCAGTTGTACCAGCCTCCATCACTTCCTCTGGCAGCTCATTCCATACATGCACCAATCCAATCTCTGCATGAAAAAGTTGCCCCTTAGGTCTCTTTTATACCTTTCCCCTCTCATCCTATACCTATGCCCTCTAGTTCTGGACTCCCTGATGCCAGGAAAAAGACCTTGTCTATTTTTCCTATCCATGCCCCTCATGATTTTATAAACCTCTATAAGGTCACCCCTCAGCCTCCGACACTCTAGGGGAAAACAGCCCCAACTTATTCAACCTCGCCCCACAGCTCAAATCCTCCAACCCTAGCAACATCTTTGTAAATCTTTTCTGAAGCCTTTAAAGTTTCAAGAAGTGACCTAACCAACTTCTTCTCTGTGGTAGTTTTGTAGGTATTTCCCCTCTACCTTTTGCTCCTTGAATATTTGTAATTTTTGGAACGCTATTACTACCTTTACTGTGAAGACAGATGCAACGTTTTAATCAACTCATCTCTCATTTCCTAGTTTCATTTAAAAAGCTGTTGCCTTGATATTACTTTGAGGTTTACCCACAATGTTTATGTTTTAAGAACACAGAACATAGAAAAGTACAGCACAGAACAGGCCTTTTGGCCCACGATGTTGTGCCAAAATTTAATCCTAATGTAAAATATAGTAACTTAACCTACGCACCCCTCAACTTACTGCTATCCATGTGCATGTCCAGCAGTCGCTTAAATGTCACCAATGATCTGCTTCCACCACCACAGCTGGCAATGTATTCCATGCATTCACAACTCTCTGCATAAAGAACCTACCTCTGACGTCTCCTTTATACCTTCCTCCTAATATCTTCAAACTATGACTCCTCATACCAGTCAATCATGCCTTGGGGGAAAAGTCTCTGGCTATTGACTCTATCTATTTTTTGCAGATTATTACAAAAATAATCTACATTTTTGGTACTCATTATTTTGTACACCTCAATCAGGTCTCCCCTCTTCCTCCTTCTCTCCAGAGAGAAAAGTCCGAGCTTATTCAACATTTCTTCATACGGCAAGCCCTCCAGTCCAGGCAACATCCAGGTAAACCTTCTTTGCACCCTCTCCAAAACCTCTGTATCTTTCCTATAGTAGGGCGACCAGAACTGGACACAACATTCCAAGTGTGGTTTCACCAGGGACTTGTAGAGCTGTAGCAGAACCTTGCGGCTCTTAAACTCGATCCCCCTGTTAATGAAAGTCAAAATACCATATGCTTTCTTAACAACCCTATCCACTTGGATGGCAACTTTGAGGGATCTATGTACTTGCACACCCAGATCCTCTGTTCCTCCACACTGCCAAGAATCCTGTCTTTAATCCTATATTCAGCATTTGAGTTTAACCTTCCAAAATGCATCACTTCACATTAATCCAGGTTGAACTCCATCTGCCATTTCTCAGCCCAGCTCTGCATCCTGTCTATGTCACACTGCAGCCTGCAGTAACCCTTTATGCTATCAACGACACCTCCAAGCTTTGTGTCATCTGCAAATTTACTAACCCATCCCTCAACCTCCTCATCCAAGTCATTTATAAAAACTACAAAGAGCAGAGGCCCAAGAACAGAGCCCTGTGGGACGCCACTCAACACTGACCTCCGGGCAGAATACTTCCCATCTACAACCACTCTCTGCCTTCTGTCAGCCAGCCAATTCTGAATCCAGATAGTCAAATCTCCCTGTATCCCATACTTGCTGACTGTATGAATGAGTCTACCATGGGGAACCATATCAAATGCCTTGCTGAGGTTCATACACACCACATCCACTGTTCGACCTTTGTTGACCTGTCTTGACGCATCCTCAAAGAACTCAATAAGATTTGTGAGGCATGACCTGCCCCTCACAAAGCCATGCTGACTGCCTTTAATCACACTATGTTTTGTCAAATAGTCACAAATCCTATCCCTCAGAATTCTTTCCAAAACCTTGCTGACCACAGATGTAAGACTGACTGGTCTGTAATTGCCAGGGATTTCCCTATTATCCTTCTTGAAAAGAGGAACAACATTCATCTCCTTCCAATCCTCTGCTACGACTCGCGTGGAGAGTGAGGAAGCAAATATCCTCGCCAGCGGCTTAGCAATCTCCTTTCTTGCTTCCTGGAGCAGCCTAGGATAAATCTGGTGACAATCTTAATGTTTTCCAAAGGTTCCAGCACATCAACTTAATCAATCTTGATCTGGTAAAGACTGTATCCCAGCTCCTCTTAAGTTTTCATTTACAGCAAGTTCCCTTTCCTTGGTGAAAACTAAATCAAAACACTCATTGAGGGCTTCCCCTATCTGCTCAGACTCCATGCACAAGTTCCCTCCGCTATCCCTGACTGGTCTTACATTCTTCCTGATCATTCTTTTATTCTTCACGTATGAGTAAAATGCCTTTGGGTTCTACCTAATCCTTCAGGCCAAGCCTTTTTCGTGCCCCCTTCTGGCTCTCCTCAGTCCATTCTGAGCTCCTTTCTAGCAAGCCTGTAATCCTCTAAAGCTGTGCTAGATCCTTGCTTTCTCCACCTTACGTAAGCTGCCTTCTTCCTTTTGACAAGAAGTTCCTCTGTTCTCATCATCCAAGGTTTCTTAATCTTACCCCTTCTTACTTGTCTCAGAGGAACAAATTTGTGCATCACTCACAACAACTGCTCCTTAAACAGTCTCCATATGTCTGATGTGCCCTTTCTGTGGAGCAATTGTTCCCAGTCTGTACTTCCCAACTCCTGTCTGATAGCATCATAATTTCCTATTCCCCAATTAAATATCTTCCCTCGGTAACTGCTCCTTTCTCTCTCCAAGGCTATGGTAAATGTGAGACAGTTGTGGTCACTGTCACCAAAGTGTTCTCCCACCAGGAGATCTAGGTGTCCTGGCTCATTGCCGAGCACCAAATCCAAAATGGCCTCTCCCCTCGTCGGTCTGTCTACATACTGAGTCAGGAAACCCTCCTGAACACACCTGACAAAAACGGCTCCATCCAAACCATCTGCACTAAGGAGGTTCCAGGCGATATTCGGAAAGTTGAAGTCACCCATAACAACAACCAGAATCTGTCCGCCTATGAGTTCTTCAATCTCTCTACTGCTATTAGGTAGTCTGTGGAAAACCCCTAATGAGGCAGCTGTTCCCTTGCTATTCCTAACTTCCACCATACTGACAGTAGACAAACCTTCCTCAACAACCTTCATTTCTGTCGCTGTGATGCATTCTCTGATTAGCAATGTTACACCCTCTCCACCCCCTTTTTCCACCCTCCCTGTTCTTTTTAAACGTTCTAAACCCTGGAACGTCAAGCACCCATTCCTGCCTCTATGAAACCCATGTCTCCATTATGGCCACAACATCGTAGCCCGAAGTACTGATCCACGCTCTAAGTTCGTCACTCTTATTTCGGACGCTCCTTGCATTTAAGCAGACACACTTTAACCGATCCCTTTGTTTCACTGCATTAAAAACCTTTCTGATAGATTCAATGCATCCTGTCACTGCCCCATCTGCAACTGACCCCCTCTCAGACATGTGGCTCTGATTCCTACCCCCCTTGCCAAACTAGTTTAAACCCTCCCAAATCACACGAGCAAATCTCCCATCCAGGACATTTGTGTCCCTCCAGTTCAGGTGCAACCCATCCTTCATGTACAGGTCCCACCTTCCCCAGCAGGTATCCCAATGGTCTAGATATCTGAAGACTGGAGGATAGCGAATGTGGTCCCCTTGTTCAAGAAGGGGTGTAGGGATAGCCCTAGTAACTATAGGCCAGTGAGTCTCACTTCTGTTTGTGGGCAAAGTCTTAGAGAGAATTGTAAGGGATAGGATTTATGAACATCTGGATAGGAATAATGTGATCAAGGTTAGTCAGCATGGTTTTGTGAAGGGCAGGTCGTGCCTCACAAACCTTATTGAGTTCTTTGAGAAGGTGACCAAGGAAGTGGACGAGGGTAAAGCAGTAGATGTGGTGTATATGGATTTTAGCAAGGCGTTCGATAAGGTACCCCATGGCAGGCTAATGCAAAACCTACGGAGGTATGGCATTGAGGATGCATTAGAGGTTTGGATTAGGAATTGGCTGGCTGGAAGGAGACAGAGGGTAGTAGTTGATGGTATAGGTTCATGTTCGAGTGCAGTTACCAGCGGTGTTCCACAAGGATCTGTTTTGGGACCATTGCTGTTTGTCATTTTTATAAATGACCTAGAGGAGGGGCTTGAAGGCTGGGTGAGCAAGTTTGCGGATGACACGAAAGTCGGTGGAGTTGTGGACAGCGAAGAAGGATGTGGCAGGTTACAGCGGGATATAGATAAGTTGCAGAGCTGGGCAGAAAGGTGGCAAATGGAGTTCAATGTAGCTAAGTGTGAAGTCATTCACTTTGGTAGGAGTAACAAGAAGATGGATTACTGGGCTAATGGTAGGCTACTTGGTAGTGTGGATGAACAGAGGGATCTTGGTGTCCATGTACACAGATCTCTGAAAGTTGCCACCCAGGTAAATAGTGCTGCGAGGAAGGCATATGGTGTACTGGGCTTTATTGGAAGAGGAATTGAGTTCCGGAGTCCTGAGGTCATGTTGCAGTTGTATAAGACTCTGGTGCGGCCTCATCTGGAGTATTGTGTACAGTTTTGGTCGCCATACTATAGGAAGGATGTGGAGGCATTGGAACAAGTGCAGAGGAGGTTTACCAGGATGTTGCCTGGCATGGTAGGAAGATCGTATGAGGAAAGGCTGAGGCACTTGGGGCTGTTCTCATTGGAGAAAAGAAGGTTTAGGGGAGATTTGATAGAGGTGTACAAGATGATTAGGGGTTTAGATAGGGTAGACACTGAGAACCTTTTTCTGTTAATGGAGTCAGCTGTTACTAGGGGACACAGCTTTAAATTAAGGGGAGGTAGGTATAGGACAGATGTTAGGGGTAGATTCTTTACTCAGTGGGTTGTGAGTTCATGGAATGCCCTGCCAGTAGCAGTGGTGAACTCTCCCTCTTTATGGTCATTTAAGCGGGCATTGGATAAGCATATGGAGGTTATTGGGCTAGTGTAGGTTAGGTAGGCTTAGGTCGGCGCAACATCGAGTGCCGAAGGGCCTGTATTGCGCTGTATTTTCTATGTTCTATGTTCTATAAAACCTCCCTCCTGCACCAGCCTCACAGCCACATGTTAAGCTGCATTCGCTGCCTATTCCTCATCTCACTATCTCAAGGCACCGGTAGTAAACCCGAAATCACTGCTCTACTCGTCCTGCTCTTCAGCTTCCAACCTAACTCTCTGTGGTCACTTTTCAGATCCACAATCTCTTTCATGGCTATATCATTGGTGCCAATATGTGCCACGATTTTTGGCTGCTCACCCTCCCCCTTCAGAATCCTGTAAACTCGATCGACGACATCCCGAACCCTGATCCTAGGGAGGCAACAAACCTTCCGGGAATCCTGTTCCTGACCACAAAATCTCCTGTCAATCCGTCTAACTATTGAGTCCCCTACCATGAGTGCTTTTCTATTTTCCTCTCTTCCATTCTGAGCCACAGTGCCAGGCTTGGTGCCAGAGACCTAACAACAATGGCTTTCCCCTGTGTCCCCACCAGCGGTATCCAAAACGGTATACTTATTGCTGAGGGGAACAGCCACAGGGGATCCCTGCTCTGACCGTCGGTTCCCTTTCCTCCCCCTGACAGTAACCCAGCTGTCCTTATCCTGTGTCTGGGGAGTGTCTGGGCGGCACGGTGGCACAATGGTTAGCACTGCTGCCTCACAGCACCTGAGACCCGGGTTCAATTCCCGACTCAGGCGACTGACTGTGTGGAGTTTACACGTTCTCCCCGTGTCTGCGTGGGTTTCCTCCGGGTGCTCCGGTTTCCTCCCATAGTCCAAAGATGTGCGGATCAGGTGAATTAGCCATGCTAAATTACCCATAGTGTTAGGTAAGGGGTAAATGTAGGGGTAAGGGTGGGTTGCGCTTCGGTGGGTCGGTGTGGACTTGTTGGGCCAAAGGGCCTGTTTCTACACTGTAAGTAATTTCATCTAATCTGCATCCTCTCAATTCCCCCCTCAGCCTCCCGGATGATCCGAAGTTCTTCAGCTCCAGCTCCAGTTCCCTAACTCGGTTTTCGAGGAGCTGGAGTTGGGTGCACTTCCTGCAGATGTAGTCAGCAGAGAGATGTGAAGTGTCTCTCACCTGCCACATTCTGCAGGAGGAACATGTAACTGCCCTAACATCCATATCCCGTCACTCTGAAAGCCCGCACAGGATTAAACAAAGGAAGGGAAGGAAAAAAAGAGAAATCTGAAAACTTACCGAGTTAACAGACTCTTAGTCAGGTTAGAGGAGGTGGCTGGGAGAGAGGCCCTATGGTGTAGGGTCTCGGGTTTAGAGCTCACCCACTTAAAACCTTCCCAGCAGGTCTTCGCTCCTCCCTCTCACCTCCTGCCTGTCACCTATTGGTCATCTGATGTTGGTTTTTAAAACTTTCTCAATCTTCTGCTTACCACTAACCTTTACTCTATTGTATTTTGTTTATTTTGATCTGATGTTTTCCTTACCTTCCCTGGTTAACCATATTCCCTTCCTTGAATCCTCCTTCCTCAATGGAGAATATTTTTGCTGTGAGCCCTGAACTATTTGCCATTGTGCTTAATTATCTTTACTGCGAAACTCCATTCCCAATCCAATTCGACCAGCTCTTCCCTCATTTCTTTGTAATGACCCTTATTTAAGTTTAGCATGGTTGCTTTTGACCCAAATTCCGCCCTATCAAACAGAATGCTAAATTCTACCATTAACATTAATACTAGAACTGATCCAGTCCCACCAAGGCCCAATGCTTCTATACTTGAATCCTTTTGCCATGAAAGCCAACATACCATTTACTGCCCGCTGCTCCTGTATGCTTAATTTGAGTGACTCGTGAACAACGATATCCAGGTCTCATGCACCTCCCTTTTCTTGATCTGTCACTGGACAGATCATCTGCTTTCTTCTTTTTGTTATCAGAGTTGATAACCTTACCTTTATCCATATGATACTTCTTCTGCCATGTATTTGTCCACTCACTCAGCCTGTCCAAATCCCACTGACACCTCTCTGCATCATCACAAATCACCCTGTAACCTTGCTTATTGTCATCTGCAAAATTGGGATATTACATTTTATTCCCTCATGTAAATCATTCATTTCCATGTGAATAGCTGGAGTTCAAGCACTGATCGCTGTGGTATCCCACTAGTCACTGCCAGCCACTCCAAAAAAGACCCACTTGTTCCTGTTCTTTGTTTCCTGTCTGCTAGCCAGTTTGCAATCCATTGTCAATGCGCTACCCCAATCCTATTTGATATTGGTTTGCGCGCTGTACTCTGATCAACTCTAAGTTACATCTTTGAAGAATTCCAGTTGATTTGTCAAGCATGATTTTCCTTTTGTAAAACTATTCTGACTCTGTCTAAACCTGATACTGTTTTCCAAGTGCAATATTACATATTGTATAATGGACTCGAGCATTTCCCCCAATACTGATTTCAGGCTAACCAATGTATATTTCCCAGTTTTCTTTCCACTTTTATTTAAACAGTGGGGTTACATTAGTTACCTTCCAACCCAAAAGAACTGTTCCAGAGTCGATAGAATCTTGAAAGATGACCAGCAATTTCTGCAGCCACTTCCTTAATTACTCTGGAATGTAAATAATTGTGTCCTGGCAATGTATTGACCTTCAATCCCAACAATTTCCCCAACACCATTTCCCAACTAATGCTGATTTTCTTCAGTTCTTCCCTCTTGCTGGATCCTGTGTTCATGAATATTTATGAGATGCCATCCTCTTTGTGAAGACAGAGGCAAAATATGCTGGTCTGTCTTCACTTTCTTCCCTATTATAACGTGACCTTTTTTGGACTAGAAGGGACCTGTATTTGTGTTCATTTATCATTTAATCCTCATATTTCTATATACATACTGTATGTTACCCATAGGTTTACACTTGACCTATATTAACCACCACCACCGTCATTTCATTCTTTTGTCCTGTTTTTCTACAATTTAAACTGATTCCAGTCCTTGGGTTTGTAGCTTGTTTTGGCCGATTTGTATGTCACTTCCTTGGATCTAATACTACAAATTATTAATGTACTAATTTTCCTTGTTATCCATGGATGGGTCACCTTTCCCATTTTGTTTTTGACCAAGGTAGAAATGGCCAATTGTTGCACTTCTTTCATGCACTCTTTAACTGTTTGCTATTGCCGATGCACCTTTTATTTATTTAGAGTTTATTTCTTTTACCTGTATACTCAGATGTGTCTGGTTCTCAGCTGTGCCTCTTTAGAGTAAACGTTAATGCTGACCCACAAGCTAGCACACTTGCATGCCAGCCCTCTAGCGCACTGACACACAGAAACCAGCAATTGCAGTTGATTTTTAATCCCCTTTCTTGTAAAGTCCTAGGAGAGTAAAACATAAAAATGTACTTTGCCCAGCACTGCCCCCTTTCAGGTCATATTACGTCCACTGTCTAAGGCACAACCCACAGGAAGCTCCAGTTCAGTTTTTTACATTGCGTTTGCTGATTTGAAGTGTTACTGTCTGAAGATCCCTTGACAGTATTCAGATTCAGGATTCAGTGTGCATCACATAGGGATTTTAGACAGCTGCTGAATTTACATCCTCTGTTGTCTTTGGAGTTTCGGTGTTTTTGTTTCACAAAAATAACATGTACTTAAAAGTATAATATATCCATAATATTTCTGATTATAACGGAATGGATTGTGAACAACTATGGACCGTGCATTACTCTTGGCGGCATCCCAGTAGTAACAGTCTGTCATCCTGAGAGTTATCTGTTTATTCCAAAGGTCTGCTTTCTGTTTGTCATCCAATCCTCAGTCCATACCAGTAAATTGCCACCGTAACATGCATATGAATTTTGTTGACTAACTTCGTGTGTGGGTCCTTATTAAAAGGCTACTAAAAGTACAAACACAAGCATCAACTGGTTTTCTTAGTCTGTGCTACAAGTAACGTGTTTTAACAATTCCATCAAGTTTGTCAAATAGGCTTTCCCATGCATCAATCCATGTCGATGGTGCCCTGTTTGATTGTTCTTTTCTGAATGCACAATATTTCATATCCTTCAAAGTAGATTCTAACATTTCCCCTGCTACATATGTTAAACTAACAGATTCATCATTTCCTATTCTCCTCTCTTCTTAATATTGGGGTTATAGTTGCAACCTTCCAGTCTGTAGGAAGCATTCTGGAATCTACAGAATTTTGATTGATAACAACCAATGCATCCATTATCTTTCTACCCACTGCCTTCAACACAGAGGTGTAGCTCATCTGTTCCAGGGAATTTAACAACTCATGCAGGATCAAAGGGTCAAGTGGCCTACTCCTGCTTTCAGTTTCTATGTTTGGTTATTTGGTAGTATAGACTTGTCTATTGCTAAAAGAGGACATGTCTTGTCAAAGCTTTATTTCGTGCACTCATCAAGACAATTCACAAAAATAACAATGTAAAGGAAAAACCACCATTCGTACTCTGAGGAAAATACAAGTAGACTCTGATTATTGCATTATTACCGTGGATGATGCATCACTTAGTGATGATTGACATTACCTCCAAGGCTTTGTTTACATTTTAAATCAGTCGAGTTGACTGCTTGGTCGAGGCATTGTCCTGAGAAATGAATCAGAGAATTGCTGGCACCTAATTTATTGAGTTGAGTCAGGTACAGTGTGGTATTTTGTGTCGGCAAGGGAAGTGCCTCTTTGTATTTATATGTGGAGTTTCCAATGCATTCAGATGTGCTGCAGTGAGAGCCCAAAGGACAATCACAAATTGGTTGTCGGCAAATTTCTTCACATACTCAAAATTATGTAGCAAAATATTATCCAAGTGCAGATTCACAACTAACATTGGGCAGTATGCCGAGTTTTGCAACAGTGGGCTGCATGGATATGGTCAGTACTCTGGGTGTTGCAAGCAGCTGCACAAATCCAGCTTTGATCAAAGCTGTCAGTGATGGCATTAAATATTTACCCCTTTTACTGTCAGTGCACCGTGGATGCAGCATCCACCTTTACAAGGTAGATTGTAGCAGAATCATGACTTTCAGAATGAATTGGATTAGTGTGAAGGGAAGAAAGTTACAGGTCCATGGGGGAAATCTGGGATGTAAGACCAACTGGGTAGTTATAGAGTCACGGAAACAGACCTTTCAGTCTAACTCATCCCATGCTGACCAACTTTCCCAAACTAAACTAGTCCCATTTGCCTGTGTTTTTTACATGTGTTACAGTTTTTGTTACAGTTCTGGCATGGTATTTTGTAAATGACATTACTTTTGTTTGTTGTCTGTATGGGGTCTTTCAAGTTCATTAGCTGCTGTTTTAGTGTGCTAATCAAACAGAGACACACATGAGAATTCCTAGGAGCATGGCATTCCGACCGGAATTCTATCAACAAACACATTGAGTCAGACCCCATCTATCACCCTGAGAAAGAGAATAAGAAATGACATCACCACAGGAAATTGACATCACCACAGGAAATTGACATCACCAATCCAAAGAAACCCAAACATATAAATAGAAAGCATGAATCATCAGCAGTGCTTCACCTGGAGGCCCACTGAAGATATTACCTAGTAGGGTGACGAAACGTCTGGAAATGAATTTTCCAGCTTAGCGAGCAAACCTACATCCAGAATCTCGATGTTGGGCTGATGTTGATATCCTACTCTAAGATCCAACTAACCTACTTACCCTTCATTTTACTGTCATTCATGTGCCTATCCAAGAGTCGCTTAAATATCCCCACTGTATCTCACTCTACTACTACTGATGGCAGTGCATTCCATGCATTCACCATTCTCTGTGTAAAGAACTGACATCTGATATCTCCCCATAACCTTCTTCCAATCACCTTAAAATTATGCCCCCTTGTGATAGCTATTTTTGCTATAGTCTCTTGACTATTCACTCTATCTCTGCCTCTCGTCATCTTGTAGTCACCTCTCTTCCTTTACTCCAATGAGAAAAGCCATATGTCCCTCAACGTTTCTTCATAAAACAAGCCCTCCAGTCCAAGCAGCACCCTGGTAAATCCCCTCCGTGGCCTCTCTAAAGCTTCTACATCCTTCCTTTAATGAGACGACCAGAACTGGACACGATGTTCCGAGTGTAGTCTAAACAGGCTTTGATAGAGCTGCAGCATAACCTCGCGGCTCTTAACCTCAATCCCCCACAGATTCCTGAAGAAGGGCTTATGCCCGAAATGTCGAATCTCCAATTCCTTGGATGCTGTCTGACCTGCTGCGCTTTTCCAGCAACACATTTTCAGCTCTGATCTCCAGCATCTGCAGACCTCACTTTTCCCCCCCCCACTATGAAAGCCAACACACCATATACCTTCTTAACAACCAAATCAACTTGTGTGGCAACTTTGAGGGATCTATGTAAATGGACCCCAAGATCCCCCTGTTCCTCCACACTGTCAAGAATCCTGCCTTTAACCCTGTATTCTATATTCAAATTCGACCTTCCAAAATGAATGACTTCACACTTTTCCAGGTTGAATTCATTCTGCCACATATCAGCTCAGTTCTACATCTTGTCAAAACCTGTTGATACCTACAACAGCCCTGCACACTACCCTCCAACCTTCGTGTCATCAGCAAACTTACTAATCCACCTTATCACTTCCTCATATGGCATGCTTTCCTTCATCAGACAGGGTATTGAGTACAAGACTTGGCAAGTCATGTTATAGTTGTATAGGACTTTGGTTTGGCCACCTTTGGAATATTGCGTGCAGTTCTGGTCGCCACATTACCAACAGGATGTGGATGCTTTGGAGAGTGTGCAGAGGACAACCACTAAGACATTGCTTGGTATGGAGGACGCTAGGTATGAGAGAGGTTGCATAGATTAGGACTATTTTCATTAGAAAGACGGAGATTGAGGGAGGGACCTGATTGAGGTCTACAAAATCATGAGAGGTATAGACAGGGTGGACAGCAAGAAGCTTTATCCCAGAGTGGCAGACTCTATTACTAGGGGTCATGAGCTCAAGGTGAGAGGGGAAAAGTTTATGGGAAATATGCATGGAAAGTTTTTTACTTAGAGGATGGTGGGTGTCAGGAACACATTGCCAGTGGAGGTGGTAGGGATGGGCACAATAGTGTCATTTAGGATGTATTTAGACAGATACACAAATGAGCAGGGAGCAGAGGGATACAGATCCTTAGAAAATAGGCGACAGGTTTAGATAGAGGATCAATGATTTCCAAATTTAAAATTGAACAGTGCAGTGTTACAGGGTGGTAGAGAATGCCAGAATTAGACACATGATTAGAAACCATGGACAGTTAAAAATTCAACTGCAACATTAATACCAGAGGTTGCTCAATCAATCAACAAGTTTAGAGAGAGGATCTGGATTGGCGCAGGCTTGGAGGGCTGAAGGACCTATTCGTGAGTTGTAATTTTCTTTATTCTTTGTTCATCCAAGTCATTTGTTAAAAATAACAAAGAGCAGAGGTCCCAGAACAGATCCCTGTAGAATATCGGTGGTCACTGAGCTTCAGGCTGAATACTTTCCATCTACTACCACCCTCTGTCTTCTATTGGCCAGCCAAATCTGTATCCAGACAGCCAAATTTCCCTGTATCCCATGCTTCCTTAGTTTCTGAATGAGCCTGCCATAATGACCCTTATCAAATGCCTTACTAAAATCCATATGCACCATATCCACTGCTCTACCTACATCAATGTTTGTCACGTCCTCAAATAATTCAGTAAGGCTTGTGAGGCATGACCTGCCCTTCAAGGAGAAAGTGAGGTCTGCAGATGCTGGAGATCAGAGCTGAAAATGTGTTGCTGGAAAAGTGCAGCAGGTCAGGCAGCAATCAAGGAACAGGAGATTCGACGTTTCGGGCATAAGCCCTTCTTCAGGAATGAAAGAAGGGCCTGAAGAAGGGCTTATACCCGAAACGTCGAATTTCCTGTTCCTTGATTGCTGCCTGACCTGCTGCGCTTTTCCAGCAACACATGACCTGCCCTTCATAAAGCCATGCTGACTATCTCTAATCAAATTATGCTTTTTCAAATAATCATAAATCTTGTCTCTCAGAATCTTCTCCAATAATAGTAATAATTTGCCCACCACGGACATAAGACTGACTGGTCTGTAGTTTCCAGGATTATACCTATTCCCTTTCTTGAATAAGGGAATAGCATTTGCCACCCTCTAATCATCTGACACTTCTCCAGCGGACAGTGAGGAACAAAGATCATTGCCAAAGGCGCAGCAATCTCTTCCCTTGCTTTCTGTAGTAACCTTGGGTATATCTCGTCTGGCCCAGGGGACTTATCTTTCCTTACGTTTTTCAAAATTTTCAGCACATCCTCCTTCTTGACATCAACCTGTTCGAGCATATCAGTCTGTTTCATGCTGTCCTCAGAAACACCAAGGTCCCTCTCAGTAGTGAATGCTGAAGCAAAGTATGAACTTCCCTACCTCCTCCGACTCCAGGCACAGGCTCCCTCCACTATCCCTGATCGGCCCTACCCTCAATCTTGCATGCTCTAAGTGAAGAACACCTTAGAGTTTTCCTTAATCCTACCCACTAAAGCTTTTGCATGCCTCCTTCTAGCTCTCCTAAGTCCATTCTTCAGTTCCTTCCTGGCTACCTTGTAACCCTCTAGAGCCCTGTCTGATCTCTGCTTCTTCAACCTTAAGTAAGCTTCCTTCTTCTGCTTGACTAGATGTTCTACAGCCCTCATCACCCAAGGTTCCTTCACCCGACCACCTCTTCCTTGCCTCAGTGAGACAAATGTATCCAGCACCCTCAGCAAGTGCTTCCTTAACAACCTCCAGATTTCTGTCGTGTATTTCTCTGAGAATATCTGTTCCCAATTTATGCTCCACAGTACCTGCCTCATAGCAGTATAATTCCCCCTCCCTACTTAAATACTTTCCCATACCATCTGCTCCTATCCCTCTCCATGACTACAGTTGTGATCCCTATCAATGAAATGCACTCCCACCGAGACACCATTTCTTCTCGAAACATAGAAATTGAAAATAGACAGAGTGAAACACACAGCCCTTCAAATCTGCTCCACATTTAGATGGTCTGATCATCCAACTCAGTAACCTGTTCCCACGTTCGCCATATACCCTTTAATGCGTTCATGACTCCTCCTTAAAAATATTCAATGTTGTGTCCTTAACTAAAGTGACAGAGAATTCCACAGGCTCACAGCTCTCAGGGTGAAGAAATTGCTTATTATTTCAGTCCTAAATGCCTACCCAGTTTCTTTAGGCTGTGACCCCTGGTTCTGAACTCTTCCGCTGTCAGGAACATCCTTCCTGCATATACTCTGTCAAGTTCTGCAGTTTGGAGGTTCCTATGAGATCACCCTTCATTCTCCTAAACTCGAGGGAATATAGTACTAAGTGAACCAATCTCTTCATTTGTCAGTCTTGCCACCCCAGGAACCCTCCACGTCCTCCACAGCCAAAACATTATTTCTCACATAAAGAGACTAAAACTGAACACAGTACTATGCTCAGGAGTTGGCATATGGATGATGGGTGGAGTTGCCTCTTTCTGTACTGTCATCCTCCAATGCCTCATCTTCACCATGGACATGCAGTCCCTCTACACATCCTTCTGCCATGACCAGGGCCTTCAAGCCCTCCGTTTCTTCCTTTCCCGAAGTCCCCACCAGTACCCTTCCACTGACACACTCATTTGTTTGGCTGAACTGGTCCTCACCCTTAACAATTTCTCCTTCGAATCCTCCCATTTCATCCAGACGAAAGGGGTAGCCACAGGCACCCATATGGGCCCCAGCTATGCCTGTCTCTTCGTTGGCTATGTAGAACAGTCCATCTTCCGTAGTTACACTGGCACCACTCCACACCTTTTCCTCCGCTACTTTGATGACTGCATCAGCGCCACCTTGTGCTCCCACGAGCAGTTCATCAACTTCAGCAACACATTCCACCCTGACCTTAAATTCACCTGGACCATCTCTGACACCTCCCTCCCCTTCCTGGACCTCTCCATCCTGATCAACAACGACCGACTCAACACTGACATTTGTTTTCAAACCCACCGACTCCCACAGCTACCTGGATTACACCTCCTCCCATCCTACCTGCTGCAAAAATGTCATCCTGTATTCTTAATTTCTCTGCCTCCGCCATGTCTGCTCCCAGGGGGACCACTTACACTACATAACAGACCAGATGGCTTCCTTCGTTAAAGACCACAACTTCCCCTCCCATGTGGTTGAAGATGCCCTCCAGTGCCTCTCATCCCACCCCTCCAACTGCAACAAGGACAGAACCCCCTTAGTCCTAACCTTCTGCCCCACCAACCTCTGCATAAATCGCATTGTCCACCGACATTTCCGCCACCTCCAAACGGACCCCACCACCAGGGATATATTTCCCTCCACACCCCTTTCCATTTTTTGCAAAGACCATTCCCTCTGTGACTACCTGGTCAGGTCCATGCCCTCCAACAACCCACCCTCCCCCCCGGCACCTTCCCCTGCCACCACAGGAATTGCAAACCCTGCACTCACACCTCCTCCCTCACCTCCATCCAGGGCCCCAAAGGAGCCTTTCACATCCATCAAAGTTTCACCTGCACATCCACCAATGTCATTTATTGTATCCGTTGTTCCCGATGCAGTATCCTCTACATTGGGTGACTGGATGCCTTCTCGCAGAGCGCTTTAGGGAACATCTCTGGGACACCCACCGCCCTGTGGCCGAACTTTTCAACTCCCCCTCCCACTCTGCCGAGGACATGCAGGTCCTGGGCTCCTCCACCGCCACTCGCACACCACCTGACGCCTGATGGAAGAACGCCTCATCTTCCACCTCGGAACACTTCACCCAATGGCATCAATGCGGACTTCACCAGTTTTCTCATTTCCCCATCCCCCACTCTACCCAAGTTCCAAACCTCTAGCTCAGCATCGTCCTCCGACCTGTCCCATATGTCAATCTTCCTTCCCATCTATCTGCTTCACCCTCCTCTCTGCCCTATCACCATTGCCCCCCACCTCCAAGCACCTATTGCACTCTCAGCTACCTTCTCCCCAGCTCCCCCCCCCCCCCCCCCCCCCCACTCCCATTTATCTCTACACCCCGGCTCCCTGTCTCATTCCTGATGAAGAGTTTTTTCCTGAAACGTAGATTTCCCTGCTCCTCGGATACTGCCTGACCTGCTGTGCTTTTCCAGCACCACTTTTATCTTGACTCCAATCTCCAGCATCTGTCCATGATATGTGTGTTGTCCCAGTCAAAGTGGTTTCCTCCTTAGTCTGTATGTATAGAAACTGGTGATAGTGGGTCGTGTCCTTTGGTGGCCAGTTGGTATTCATGTATCCTGGTAGCAAGTTTCCTGCTAGTTTGTCCGATGTAGTGTTTTTACAGTTCTTGCACAGTATTTTGTTTAGTTTTGATATTTTAGTTTTGCTGGTCATATCTAATGGTTGCTTTCAGTTCAATAGTTGCTGGTTTAGTGTGTTGGTAGGTTAGTGGGCTACCATGATGCCAAGGGGTCTGAGTAGTCTGGAAGTCATTTCTGATAGGTCTTTGATGTAAGGTAATGTGGCTATAGTTTTTGGTTGTGTTGTGTTTGCTTTTTTGGTTTGTTTCTGAGGAATCGGTGGATTGTGTTTATTGGGTACCCGTTTTTCTGGAAAATGTATAGATATTTTTCTTCTGCTTTTTGCAGTTCTTTGGGTGCTGCAGTGTGATGTAGCTCACTGAAATAATGTCTCGATGCAGCTCTGTGAGTGTTGGAATGATTGCTTCTGAAGTTAAGTATTTGGTCTGTGTTTGTTTTTCTGTAGACTCGGGTTTGAAGCTTCTGTTAACTACATTCAACTGTCATGTCAAGGAATGGGAGTCTGTTGTCATTTTCCTCCTCTTTTGTGAATTTTATGCCTGTCAGGATATTATAGTCCAGTTTGCCTGACATTGATTATTGGTAAGATTTTAAGGGTCCATTTTTATGGATTAAATTATTGGAACTTGGAAGTGTGTAGTAAAATAGTACTGAGTCAGCATAGCTTTGTCAAAGGGAGGATATTTTTGACAAATCTGTTAGAGTTATTTAAGGGGATAATGAGCAAATTAGACAAAGGAGAGCCAGTGGAAGTGATGTATTGGATTTCCAAAGGCCTTTGACAAGGTTCTGCACAGGATAGTGCTAAGTGAGGTAAGAGCACAGAGTGTTAGCCACAAGGATAGACCATTGGCTGACCAGCAAAAGGTGAAGAGTAGGAATAAAGGGGTCTTTTTCAGAGTGGCAACGGGTGACTAATGGAGTTCCACAGATGTCAGTGTTGGAACCACAACTATTCATGTTGTACATTAATGATCTGGATGAAAGAACTGAGGGCATTGTTGCTAAGTTATCAGATGACGCAAAGATGGATAAAGGCTTTGTTGGCGTAGAGGAAGCAGGGAGGCTGCAGAAGGACTTGGACAGACTAGGAGAATGGCCAAAGAAGTGGCAGATGGAATACAATGTGGGAAAGTGTGAGGGTTTACACTTTGGAAGGAAGAATAGAGACAGAAACTATTTTCTAAATGGTGAAATCTAAAGAACAAAAGGACTTTAGGATCCAGACTTCAGGATCCTCTTAAAGTTAACATGGAGGTTCAATAGGCAGTATGAAGGCAAATGCAATGTTAGCATTCATTTTGAGAGGACTAGAATTCAAGAACAGAAATGTATTTTTGAGGCTGTATGAGGCTCTGGTCAGGCCACATTTGGAATATTGTGTGCAGCTTTGCGTCCCATCTCTAGGGATGAATGTGCTGACCTTAGAGAGTGTCCGGAAGAGGTTTACGAGAATGATTCCGGATGTAGGGGTTGCCACAAAAGGAGTGGTTGAAGACTCTGGGTCTGTACTCCTTTTAGAAGGATGAGGGGAATCTTATTGAAACTTCGAGAATACTGAGAGGATACTCGATTAGAGTGGATGTGGAGAAGATGATTCTTGTGGAGGGCGAGTTTAAGACCCAAGGGCACAGGGTTAGAGAGAAGGGATAACTCTTTAGATCTGAGGTGAGGAGGGATTTCTTCAGCCAAACAAATGGTGAACTTGTAACCTCCACAGTCGCCTGTGGCGAACAAATAATTGAGTGTATTTCAGATGGAAATAGATTTGTGATTAGTAAGGGGATCAAAAGTTACGGGGAGAAGGCAGGAGAGTGTTTAAGAAACATATCAGCCATGATCAATGGGCCAAATAGTCTAGTTCTGCCCTTATATCTTATGGTCAGTACGTATATCTGAAGAATACAGAAATGGTCAGTGCCTGAGGGCTTATTATATCAATGAATGTTTCATGCAAGTGATTGGTTTTTAATGAATAGTTTCAGGCCCTTTTCACTGACAGATCTATTTTCAGTCATGCTGACACTAACAAATAGATTGCCCTTCACTCCTGGATTTTATAATGTCATCTGATTCCCGTGATGCAGTTTCTGTCTCGTCATTGCTAGCCATTCAGTATCCCAAGTCTGCAGTATCAGTTACAAGCCTTTGTTTTAAATCAATTAATCTAGTATTTGTTTTCTTGGTGTAAGATAGTTTTTCGATATTAAATCCTTCTGGAGACCGAATTCAATTTCGCCGAATTTGGAAGCTTCAGGAACTTGAAGATTATCTTAAAACGATCTCTCTGCAATTCCTGCTGAGTCACTTCAGTTGTAGTTACAGGGACATCATTTAAAAGCAGCTCCTGCAAAACACTCTCCAAACCAGTTAAGTCCCTCACCCCAACATAAAGCTATATGCTGAGCTGTGTAGTCCTCTGTCCACCACTTCATTTTTGTTTCCAGAGTCAGAAAGCATGGTCCGATTCATTCGTGCTGACCAGACATCCCAACCTGACCTGGTCCCATTTACCAGCATTTGGCCCACCCTTGTTATTCATATACCCATCCAGATGCCTTTTAAAATGTTGTAATTGTACCAGCCTCCACCACTTCCTCTGGCAGCTTGTTCCATACACATGCTACCCTCTGCATTGTAAAAGTTGCCCCTCAGGTCCTTTTTAAATCTTTCTCCTCCCACCTTAGTTTTGGACTATCCCACTCTAGGAGAAACACCTTGGCTATTCACCCTATTCATGCCCCTCATGATTTTATAAACCTCTTTAAAGTCACCCCATAATCTCCCACACTCCAAGAGAAAGAATCTCTTGCCTATTCAGCCTTTCCCTCCAGTAACTACAAAATCCATGTAAATCTTTTCTGCACCCTCTCAAGTTTAACATCCTTATTATAGCAGGGTGACCAGAATTGAATACAATATTTCAAAAATGGCCTCACCAATGTCCTGTACAGCCACCACATGACCTCCTAAGGTTCTGGCCAATGAAGGCATTCGTGCCAAGACCACCTCCTTCTGGATGCTGGTAAACATGAAGGTAAGGCCTGTTTGCATTCTATTGTACAGACCTCTCCTGTACTCGCTCCCAGTCTATAAAAATATCCAAGTTGAAATTTAGAGCCTTCTTTTCAGATTTCTCCATAGCTTCTCCCTATATATGTGATTTCTTTCAGCATTGTGTAAGGATAGTCAATGGTGTCTTTATAATCTCATTGGACTACTAATCCAGAGACGCTGGGGATCTGTACTTAGATCTCATCATGGCAGCTAGTGGAATTTAAATTCTGCTGATGAATAAAATTCTAGGATTGGAAGCATGCCTCAATGTTGTCATCTTCTCACTAATGTCAGTAACTGACATCTCTTGTTGTAAAAACCCACCTGGCTCACGACTGTCCTTTTGGGAAGGAAATATGCTGAGTTTTCCAGGTCTGCTCTGCATGTGACTCCAGACCCATAGATTCTGGGTGAACTGTAACTGCTCTTTGAAGTCCAAATCTATCAGTTCAAGGGCAATTATGGTAGTGGATATTTCGAATTCCCTACTCCAGAGTATTGTGAATACTCCATTGTTAAATATATTTAAAGCCGGGATGGACAGATTTTTGGTCTCTCAGGGAATCAAGGGAGAGGAAAGTGAATGGGAAAGTAGAGTTGAATCCACAGGTCAGAGGTGATCATGTTAAATGGTGGAGGGAGCTTAATGGGTTGAGTGCTCAACTCCTGCTCTTCTTTCCTATGCTATTGAGTAGATGACGGGCTAACAAAAACAGACATTGCTGAAAAAGCTCAGCAGGTTTGACAGCATCTATGAAGAGAAATCAGAGTGAATGCTTTGGATCAGGAAACCCTTTCTCAATTCTGAAACCTAAAATGTTAACTCTGATTTCTCTTCATAGATGCTGCCAGGCCTGATGAGTTTTTCCAGCAATTTCTGTTTTTGTTTCTGATTTACGGCATCTGCAGTTACTTCAGTTTTTAGATGACAGGCTACTTTAGATAACTTGCTGAGACCAAATTGGTTGCTGCATTTCCTGCATTGCAGAGTTTCTATGCTTCAAATTGTACTTAATGGGCAGTGAACCATTTTGGAATGCCGTAAGGTTCTAAAAGATGCTACAGAAATGCAGCTCTCCAGCATAATAGTCGATGACTTTGAGGCTCCATTGTCCTTCAGAGCTGAGACCTTCCTGCCTTGTAAGTTACAGTCAGCATTTGGACCTTCAGACCTACGAGAAGGTGACTACTTCCGTCCCCCTGTCTGTGTGAGGGCCCTTTGGCTCAGGAGCAGCTGATTCCTCAGTGTGCTGTAAAGGACGCCGTCTGTAAATATTTACCGTGTGCTGCGGGTGTCGCTTTTTTCATCGTGCTAATGGGTATCCCGTGGTGTGGGACACTGCACCGTGTCCTTCAATAAATGGCATGTTATCAGTCATTGTTAACAAAGCAGCCTGTTCCAGGCACGAGAGAGCTTGTCAGGGTAAATCTATGGTGATATCGCAAAAAGGCTATTATATGTGCTCTTGATGGAATTTGGCAGTGATGTTCTGACTGCCGTTAAGTCAGAGAGCGTCTGTGAGCGTTACTAACGGATACTTAAGAGCTGGCCAGTAACGCCAGTTATTTTCCAACATGAGTGAGGTAAGGACTGTTTCCATCTCCCTCCTGTTATTAAAGCATCAGCTATAATTAATCAGCAGGGCAGGTCGCAGCAGTGGAAAGAGAAATGAGGACAAGGTTTCACATCGATAAGTGGTCATCAGAGATGAGTGTGGTGTTGTCAGAGGGTCAGTGTTTTAGAAGTGCTGGACTGTCGGAGGGTCAGCGCTGAGGGAGCGCCGCACTGTTGGTGATCAGTGCTGAGGGAGTGCCATACTGTCGGAGGGTCAGCGCTGAGGGAGTGCCGTACTGTCGGAGGGTCAGTGCTGAGGGAGTGCCGTACTGTCGGAGGGTCAATACTGAGGGAGTGCCGCATTGTCGGGGGTCAGTGCTGAGGGAGCGCCGCAAAGTCAGAGGGTCAGTACTGAGGGAGTGCCATGCTGTCAAAGGGTCAGTACTGAGGGAGTGCCGCATTGTCGGCCGGTCAGTGCTGAGGGAGTGCCGCACTGTGGGCCGGTCAGTACTAAGGGAGTGCTGCACTGTCGGAGGGTCAGTGCTGAGGGAGTGCTGCACTGTCGGCCGGTCAGTGCTGAGGGAGCACCGCATTGTCGGAAGGTCAGTGCTGAGGGAGCACCGCATTGTCGGAGGGTCAATACTGAGGGAGCGCTGCACTATCGGAGGGTCAATGCTGAGGGAGCACCGCGCTATCGGAGGGTCAATACTGAGGAAGTGCCGCATTGTGGGCTGGTGTGTGCTGAGGGAGCGCCATCCTGTCAGAGGGTCAATACTGAGGGAGCACCGCGCTATTGGAGGGTCAATACTGAGGGAGCGCCGCACTGTCGGCTGGTCAGTGCTGAGGGAGTACCGCACTGTCGGAGAGTCAATAGTGAGGGAGCACTGCACTGTCGGAGGGTCAATACTGAGGGAGCACCGCGCTATCGGAGGGTCAATACTGAGGAAGTGCCGCATTGTGGGCTGGTGTGTGCTGAGGGAGCGCCATCCTGTCAGAGGGTCAATACTGAGGGAGCACCGCGCTATTGGAGGGTCAATACTGAGGGAGCGCCGCACTGTCGGCTGGTCAATACTGAGGGAGCACTGCACTGTCGGAGGGTCAATACTGAGGGAGCACCGCGCTATCGGAGAGTCAATACTGAGGGAGTGCCGCATTGTGGGCTGGTCAGTGCTGAGGGAGCGCCGCACTGTCGGAGGGTCAATACTGAGAGAGCGCCGCACTGTCAGCTGGTCAGTGCTGAGGGAGTACCTCGCTGTCAGAGAGTTCGTGTTAATGTAGCAATGCACATTCAGATGGTCAGTGCTGAAGGGTGCTGTGCTTCTTGCAAAGCTGTCTTTTGAGTGAGATATTAAAATAAGTCATTACTGAGATCTCTTCTCCCATCTGTGTGAGTTCAGAGGTAAAGGATTTCAGTATTTGTATTTGAAGAGTTTTTGATACTGTCACCCTCCAGTGGACACTTCCAGTTACATCTCCTCACTCACCTTTATTCCTGTACATGCCTCACATGCAGATCATAACACACAATCTGTCACCCACCCCAGTATGTGAGAACACACAGACACTCACCGGTTCACACTCTATCCCTTACACCAAATCCTTTTTACATGCACATTCATACACCTTCCCTTATAAAACATAGAAAAGTACAGCACAGAACAGGCCCTTCGGTCCACGATGTTGTGTCAAGGATTAATTCTAATGTAAAATAAAATAACCTAACCTACGCACCCCTCAATTCACTGCTGTCCATGTGTATGTCCAGCAGTCACTTAAATGTCCTGATGACTCTGCTTCCACCACCACAGCTGGCAATGCATTCCATGTGTAAAACACCTACCTCTGACGTCTCCTCTATACCTTCCTCCTAATATCTTAAAACTATGACCCCTTGTGCCAGTCAGTCCTGCTCTGGGGAAAGGTCTCTGGCTGTGACTCTATCCATAGCTCTCATAACCTTGTATGTCTCGATCAGGTCACCTCTCTTCCTCCTCCTCTCCAGAGAGAAAAGTACGAGCTTCGTTAACCTTTCTTCATAAGAGAAGCCCTCCAGTCCAGGCAGCATCCTGGTAAACCTTCTTTGCATCCTCTCCAAAGCCTCTGTATCTTTCCTATGTAGGGTGACCAGAACTGGACACAATATTCCAAGTGTGGTCTCACCAGGGTTTTGTAGGTCTGTAGCAAAACCTCGCAGCTCTTAAAAGTGATTTCCCTGTTAATGAAAGCCAAAATACCTTATGTTTTCTTA
This sequence comes from Hemiscyllium ocellatum, assembly GCF_020745735.1. Lineage (NCBI taxonomy): Eukaryota > Metazoa > Chordata > Chondrichthyes > Orectolobiformes > Hemiscylliidae > Hemiscyllium > Hemiscyllium ocellatum. The sequence continues at coordinate 141,957,246 of NC_083404.1, forward strand.
ACAGCCCTATCCACTTGGGTGACAACTTTGAGGGATCTATGTACTTGAACACCAAGATGCCTCTGTTCCTCCACACTGAAGGATCTTTTCTTTAATCCAATACTCAGCGTTCAAGTTTGACCTTCCAAAATGCATCACTTCACATTTATCCAGGTTGAACTCCATCTGCCATTTCTCAGCCCAGCTCTGTATCCTATCTATGTCGCCAAATCTCCCTCTATCCCATACTTCCTGACCTTATGAATGAGCCTAACATGGGGAACCTTATCAAATGCCTTGTTGAAGTCAATATACACTACATACACTGCTCAATCATCATCGACCTGTCTTGTCACCTCCTCAAAGAACTCAATAAGTTTTGTGAGGTATGACCTGCCATTCACAAAGCCACGCTGACTGCCTTTAATCATGCTATGCTTTTCCAAATAGTCACAAATCCCATCCCTCAGAATTCTTTCCAAAACCTTGCTGACCACAGACGTAAGACTGACTGGTCTGTAATTGCCAGGGATTTCCCTATTACCCTTCTTGAAAAGAGGAACAACATTTGCCTCCTTCCAATCCTCCGGTATGACTCCCATGGAGAGTTAGGAAGGAAAGAGCTTCGTCAGCAGCGAAACAACCTCCTTTCTCACTTCCCGGAGCAGCCTAGGATAAATCTGGTCTGGCCCTGGGGACTTGCCAATGTTGATGTTTTGCAAAATTTCTCGCATATCATCTTCATTAATCTTGATCTTTTCAAGCCTGTATCCCAGCTCCTCAAAGTTCTCATTCACAACAAGGTCCCTTTCATAGTGAAAATCGAAGCAAAAAACTAATTTAGGACTTCCCCTATCTGCTCAGACTCCACGCAAAAATTCGCTATGCTATCCCTGAACAGCCCTACCTTCTCCCTGATCATTCTCTTATTCCTCACGTATGAGTAAAATACCTTTGGGTTCTCCCTATTCCTTCCTGCCAAGCCTTTATCGTGCCCCCTCCTGGCTCTCCTCAGTCCATTTCTGAGCTCCTTTCTAGCAAGCCTGTAATCCTCTAAAGCTGTGCTAGATCCTTGCTTTCTCCATCTTATGTAAGCTGCCTTCTTCTTTTTGACGAGAAGCTCCTCTGTTCTCATCATCCAAGGCTACTTAATCTTACCCCTTCTTACCTGTCTCAGAGGAACAAATTCGTGCATCACTTGCAACAACTGCTCCTTAAACAGTCTCCACATGTCTGCTGTGCCCTTTCTGTGGAACAATTGCTCCAAGTCTGTATTTCCCAACTCCTATCTGATAGCATCATAATTTCCTTTTCCCCAATTAAATATCTTCCCTCCGTAAACTGCTCCTTTCCCCCTCCAAAACTATGCTAAATGTGAGGCAGTGTGGTCACTGTCCCCAAAGTGTTCTCCCACCGAGAGATCTGACACCTGTCCTGGCTCATTGCCGAGCACCAAATCCAAAATGGCCTCTCCCCTCCTCGGCCTGTCTACATACTGAATAAGGAAACTCTCCTGAACACACTTGACAAAAACGGCTCCATCCAAACCATCTGCACTAAGGAGGTTCCAGGCGTTATTCGGAAAGTTGAAGTCACCCATAACAACAACCCTGCCACATCTACATTTTTCCAAAATTTGCCGGTCTGTGTGTGCACCATTGCTCACATTCTTGCTTCCTCTCACATTCACAATCATAATTACGCAGTCTTAGACACACGATTCCCTATTTCTCACTCTCACACCTGTACCCCTGTGCACGGGCAGATTAACTGTTTCTGTCTCAGCTACACCCATATACCCAATCTCTATTGTAACTCCTACTGTCACCTCCTTACTCTCTCATTCCATCTGTAATTCTCACTCATCGGTTCTTATTCTTACACTCCCAGTCTTGCTGGTCTTATTCACTTGCTCTGTCACACTCTTCCTCATTCACAGTCACTCACTCTGACTAATACTTACTTCTCCCCAGTCTCTTGCATGCACGGACACATTCTCTCACAAGTAAGAGCATGCTGTTAAACACATTCACACAAACACTCAAAACTGCTCTTGATTAGGTAAGGTTAATATTGCTGACATGGGATAGCTAATGTGCACATCATGCAGGAATCATTCTGTTACTGTACATGAAAATCACAGGATGGCTGTGTCACTGGGAGGACAGAGAGAATACAGCAGAAGCTGAGAGAAGCTTCAGGGCAGAGAGAGCAGAGCCATGGGGATTGAGATTGCTTCTGAGGTGGTGGAGAGTGACGGTGAATTCTCTCCCACCAATAATGGAGTATCAGCTGTGAACTGAGGCATAAATACCAGGTATACATGGGGAGTCCAGATTTGCAATACATCAAAGAATGGCAGAAGCTCAAACATTCATTGGAAGACTGTGGTAGGTCAAACTGATGGAGGAGTGGGGTCGATTGTTTGTGAGGGAGCTGGGCTGACTGAGCTCAGGTGCAGACTTGGTGTCTGGAAGGCACTTCAGCAAGACTGAGGAACAAGTTGAGGGGAGATCAGTAACAGTCGAGTTCAGGAAGGTTTTGTGAAGGGTTGCTTCACCCATTCCCTCCCCCATCTTGATCCATCACCTTCTGCCACACATTACTGAGCGTTGTTCATGAATGGAAATTCTACTCCCAAATTGAGCGTGTCAAAGCCAGTGTTACTCCTCTGGTGTTATGGAAATCATTAAACTTTGATATGAAAGCTAACTATTAAATCCTGGGAGTTAGTTTATATCAGAGCAGGTTACTGCACCTACCGGAAAGGCTGCAGTCTGTAACCTGGTGATTTCAAATAAACATGAGCATTGGACTATAACCTGGTGTCGTGTGACTTCTGATTTAGTAGGCCATCAGGGGGAGCTCTTTTTCCTCTGTTTGTGCATGTCTCTCTCTCTCTCTCTCTCTCTCACACATTCTATCTCTCTCTCATTCTGTGTCCCTTTCTCTGTCTCTTTCTCACTCTGTCTCACTCTGTCTCAGTTTTTCTCTGTCTGTCTCTCTCTCTCTGTAATACTCTGTCTCACTCTCTCTCATACTCTCTCTTTCATACTCTCTCCCATACTCTCTCTCTCATTCACTCTCTCTCATATTCTCTCACTCTCTGTCTCTCTCTCTCTCACTGTCTTTCTCTCTCCCTACAGGCACCCTGCCTCTATTCCTGATGAAGGGCTTTTGCCCGAAACATCGATTTTCCTGTTCCTTGGATGCTGCCTGACCTGCTGTGCTTTTCCAGCACCGCTCTAATCTAGACGCTCTCTGTCATACTCTATCTCTTTCTCTCTCACATTCTCTGTGTCTCATTCTCTGTCCCTCTCTCTGTGTCTCTCACTCTCTCTCTCTCTCTCTCACACGCTCTGTCTCGCGGTGGGGCAAGGGGGGTGGGGGGGGGGGGGGGTGCCCGTACCCGTGCTCGGTGTGATGATGTTGGACGTGCTGTTCCCAATTCAGACTGACTGAGGTCTCCCAGTCAGAAAGTCCAGAATCCAGTTACAAAGGGAGGTATTTAGGCCCAGCAGGCTACTATGACATCAAGCCCCCTTGTCCCCTTTCTGTATTCTGACTCATCATTATTTGATCAGCAAACCTGTAGATGCTGTTTGTTTGGAATTTGGCTACATGGTCATGAATGTACAAGGAGTCCAGTAGGAGTCTGATGTGGGTATCCTTGTTGTCCAGATATTTCAGGGATGAGTACAGGGCTAAGAAAATGGCCTCCGCGGTGGCCCTATTATGTTGGTAGGCAAGTTGCAGGTGATTGAGGCAGGATGGAAGGAGAGAGTTGATGCTTGCCATGACTAGCTTCTTGAAGCACTTTGTGATTATGGAGTTCAGGCCCATTGGGTGGTGGTCATTAAGGCACATTGAATGTGCTTTCTTTGGATCGTGATGATGGTGGTCTTCTTGAAGCAGGTAAGGATTTCACGAAGTTTAGATCTCATGCATTGGTTGTGGGATTACTTATCTCTCTCTCTATCACTGACTATACAAGTGGCACACAAGTAGTCCTGCTGGGTGCTTCACCAGGTTGACACCTCAGTTTCAGGTATGCCTGGTGCTGCTCCTAGCATGCCTCTTACATTCTCCGTTGAGCCAGAGTTGATTCCCTGGCTTGATGGTAATGTTGAGTGGGGGATATGCCAGGCCATGAGATTACAGATTGTGCTGGTGTCCAGTTCTGCTGCTGTCAATGGTCCACAGCGCCTCATGGATGCCCAGTCTTGAGTTGCTAGATCTGTTTGAAGTCTGTCCCATTTAGCATTTAGTGTCACACAACACAATGGAGGGTATTCTCAGTGTGAAGGTGGGACTTCATCTCCACAAGAGCTAAGCCATGGTCACTCTAATCACTGTTGTTGTGGACAGATTCATCAATGGCAGGCAGATTGGTGAGGCTGAGGTTAAGTGTGTTTTTTCCTCTTGTTACCTCTCTCTCTCTCTGCCTGCCACCAGCACTCAAACAGCCAAGCTATTTAGAGCTAAACCAGCTTAATCATTCATGATCCTGCTGAGCCACTCATGGTGCTAAACATGAAGTCTTGCCCACTCTGTGCTTCCTCCAAGTGTTGCACAACATATAAGAGCTCAAGAGTTATCAGCCAAGGGAAGACAGTACGAGGTAACCAGCAGGAGCTTTCCTTGCCCAGGTTTAACCTGTTTCCATGAGACTTAATCAGGTCCAGAGTCAATGTTGGTGACTCCAAAGGATAGCTGCCTCTCCACTACACACCACTGTACTGGTGAGACAGGGCCTAAACGGGATAATGGCATTGTTTGAGATACTATCTGTAAGATGTGAGAATAACTAGGTTAAGCTGTACTTGAGTAGTCAATGTCACGGTGGCAGAGCCTACCAAATATTAGCAAGGAGGAATTTATATCCTGTTTTCATTTCCAGTGTTTAGGTTGATTCCAGGTGGTCCATCCAGTTTAATTGATTTTTATCTGACTCTGTAGTAGGTGCTACAACTAAGTGGTTTACTGGGCCTTTACAGAGGGCAGTTAATGTTCATCATGTTGTTGTAATAAGATGTAGGCCAGACAAGGTAAGGATGGCAGATGTTTCCTTCCTTAAGGGACATCTAGTGAACCATGTGATATTTTACAACAATGAATTGTTGTCAATCAACTCCATTTTAATTCCAGATGTATTTATTGAACTGAAATTTTACCATCTCCAAGGTAATCGAATCCAGGCTCCCAGAGTGTTAACCTGGATTTCTGAATTCCTCATCCAGGGGCAACATCAGAGTGTGACTTAGAGTCATTGGGAAGTCCAACCCATCCATGCCGACCAGATATCCCAACACAATCTAGTCCCACCTGCCAGCACTTGGCCCATATCCCTCCAAACCCTTCCTTTTCATATACCCACCCAAATGCCTTTTAAATGTTTCTTTTGTACCAGCCTCCACCACTTCCTCTGGCAGCTCATTTCATTCACGTACCACCCTCTCTGTGAAAAAGTTGCCCTTAGGTCTCTTTTATATCTTTCCCCTCTCACCCTAAACCTTGCCCTCTAGTTCTGGACTCCCCGACCCCAGGGAAAAGACTTTATCTATTTATCCTATCCATGCCCCTCATAATTTTGTAAACCTTTATAAGGTCACCCCTCAGCCTCTGATGCTCCAGGGAAAACAGCCCCATCCTGTTCTGCCTCTCCCTGTAGCTCAAACCCTCCAACCCTGGCTACATCCTTGTAAATCTTTGCTGAGCCTTTTCAAGTTTCACAACATCTTTCCGATAGGAAAGAGACCAGAATTGCACGCAATATTCCAACAGTGGTCTAACCGATGTCCTGTACAGCCACAACATGGCCTCCCAACTCGTGTACTCAATATTCTGACCAATAAGGGAAAGCATACAAAATGCCTTCTTCACTATCCACCACCACCCTCTGTCTTCTACCTTTGAGCCAGTTCTATATTCAATTGGCTAGTTCTCCCTGCATTCCATGAGATCTAACCTTGCTAACCAGTTTCCCATGGGGAACCTTGTCGAATGCCTTTCTGAAGTCCATATAGATCACAGCCACCACTCTGTCCTCATCAATCCTCTTTGTTACTTCTTCAAAAAGCTCAATCAAGTTCGTGAGACATGATTTCCCACATATAAAGCCATGCTGACGATCCCTAATCAGTCCTTGCCTTTGAAATACATGTACATCCTGTCCCTCAGGATTCCCTCCAACAACTTGCCCACCAGCGACATCAGGCTCACTGGTCTATAGTTCCCTGGCTTGTCCTTACCACCCTTCTTAAACAGTGGCACCACGTTTGCCAACCTCCAGTCTTCTGGCACCTCATCTATCACCTGCGATGATACAAATATCTCAGCAAGAGGCCCAGCAATCACTTCTCTGGCTTCCCACAGAGTTCTAGGGTACACCTGATCAGGTCCTGGGGATTTATCTACCTTTATGTGTTTCAAGACATCCAGCACTTCCTCCTCTGTAATATGAACATTTTGGAAGGTGTCACCATCTATTTCACTACTTTCTATATCTTCCAGATCCTTTTCCACAGTAAATACTAACTTGATCCCCGCTACCCCCACACCTCGCCTCTGCTGGCTCTTCTAATGGGCACCTTCCTCTCTGCCATTCTACGCCTTCGCCATGTAACCTGTACATTCTTCCTTTCAAGCAACAATTCTTTTTCCTCCTGAGAACCTTGATTGAACCTGCCTCTACCAATGTCCGTCGGTGCATTCGAGATCTTAATTAAATGCTGTGCAGAAATAATTTTGCTCATATTTCTTTTGCCAATGACTTTTGATATGTGCTCTCATTCTCCATTCTTTCACCAGGCATAAGTTTCTTTGTATTCACTCTGTCCTTTTTTTTTGATTAGGTTCCTCGAGTATGGAAGCAGGCCCTTCGGGCCAACAAGTCCACACTGACCCTCCGAAGAGTAACCCACCCAGACTCATTCCCTATCCTATATTTACCCCTGGTTAGTGCACCTAACACTACAGGCAATTTAGCATGGCCAATTCACCTGACCTGCACATCTTTGGACTGTGGGAGGAAACCAGACCAACCGGAGGAAACCCACACAGACACGGGGAGAATGTGCAAACTCCACACAGGCAGTTACCCGAGTCAGGACTCGAACCTACGTCCTTGTGCTGTGAGGCAGCAATGCTAACCACTGAGCCACCCTGCCGCCCCATTATCGCATGGTTTTGCAAACTTCTGTCAAATCCCCTGATGGCACTTTCTCTTCTCCAGGGCTACTGGTTATAACTTCTGTTAGTCTTCATAATTGAAGCACCCCGTTCTTGTGTTTTGTTATGGTGTGGGGACAGAGATGAATCAACCACAGAGTCTTTGCGTGAGCCGTTTCGCACAACCCACACGTTCTGTTTTAGAGAGAGTGGGATGGTCCCGGAGACTGTAATTTCTCACGGCCACCCATATGCTCCTTTTGTTTTATAAACACACAGCAGTTATTTGCAGTTAACTGCACAACTGAATTTATGCAGTTAATCTGATAGCATCTTGAGTCGTATTTCAATGTGAAGCTTTGTTGAAAAGATTAGAATTGATGAGGGAGATAAAGGATTTGCCAGCACGCAGCATTAAAGGAGTACAACAGAAACTAGTTCTGCCTGCGCTATCTCTGGCTCTTCAGTTGGTTAGCAGCGCAGTCTCCCAGCACCAGGGACCTGGAGTCGATTCCAACCTCGGGCGACTGTCTATGTGGAGTTTGCACATTCTGCGTGGGTTTCCTCTGATGCTCCGGTTTCCTCCCACAGTCCAGAGATGTGCAAGTTCAGTGAATTGGGTGTGCTAAATTGCCCATAGTGTTCAGGGATGTGTAGGTTAGGTGCATTAGTCAGGAAATGTAGAGTAGTAGGGTAGGGTAGGGGAATGGGTCTGGGTGGGATACTCTTCGGAGGCTCGGTGTAGACTTGTTGGGCCAAATGGCCTGTTTCCACACTGTAGGGATTATATGAATTCTATGAATTGGTACTTTACCCACTTAGTTCTGTCCCCATTCTTGTACATTTTTCGTTTTCAAATCTATCTTGACGCTATTCAATTTACCCATTTGGTGAGCACTGGCCACAGGTACTTTTCACAATAATGGGTTTGTTCACAGAATGCAGCATTGCACCGACCCAAAGAATGTTCCACCAGTCTCTCTTTAGAAGTACTCTAAGTAATTATTTACACAATGTCCCTTCACCCATTTAGCATAATAATATAATTAACATACTATTAACAAAACCTTCTGTGGTAAACTCTAATAACTTTTAAACCCAATGATGTCACATAAGATTTTTCAGGAGATAAAGTTATCCCTTTGAACCCATTAATTCTGCTCTATCATTCACTGAGGTAGTGGCTGATCTGATAATTCTCAATTCCACTTTGCCGTCTTCTCCTTGTAACCCTTGATTTTCTTCCTGATTAAAAACCTGCCAATCTCAGTCTTGAATATATTTAATGACCCAGCCACAACAGCCCTCTGTAGCAAAGAATTCCACAAATTCACTTCATTCTGAGAGAAGACATTCCTCTTCATCTGTCTAAAATATGCAAACTCTCATTCATGACCATATCAAATCCCCTAAGAATCTTGTACATTTCAATAAGGTCACCTCTGATTATTATAATTCGAATGAGTACTAAACCTCTCCTCTTAAGTAATGTCCCTCCATACCCGGGATCAGCCTAGTGAATCTTCTGTGGACTGCCTCTAATACAAGTTTTTTTTAGATTTGGAGTCATGGAGTACAGCACGGAAACAGACTTTTTGGTCCAACCCGTCCATGCCGACCAGATATCCCAACACAATCTAGACCCACCTGCTAGCACCCGGCCCATATCCCTCCACACCCTTCCTATTCATATACCCATCCAGGTGCTTTTTAAATGTTGTAATTTTACCAGCCTCCACCACTTCCTCTGGCAGCTCATTCCATACAAGTACCACCCTCTGTGTGAAAAGGTTGCCCCTTAGGCCTCTTTTATATCTTTCCCCTCTCATCCTAAACCTATGCCCTCTAGGTCTGGACTCCCCAACCCCAGGGAAAAGGTTTTGTCTATTTATCCTATCCATGTCCCTCATAATTTTATAAACCTCTATAAGGTCACCCCTCAGCCTTCGACGCTCCAGGGAAAACACCCTCTCCCTATAGCTTGAATCCTCCAATCCTGGCAACATCCTTGTAAATCTTTTCTGAACCCTTTCAAGTTTCACAACATCTTTCCGATAGGAAGGAGACCAGAATTGCACACAATATTCCAACAGTGGCCTAACCAATATCCTGTACAGCCACAACATAACCTCCCAACTCCTGTACTCAATACTCTGACCTATAAAGGAAAGCATACCAAATGCCTTCTTCACTATCTTATCTACCTGCGACTCCACTTTCAAGGATTTGTTTCCTTAAACAAAACAGTTCACGGTATTCAGTCGGCTAACTTGTGTCTTTTACAGTATATGGTTTTACTAAGACCTCCTTACTTTCATTCAAAAACATAAATTGATAGAAAAGCTCAACAAGTCTGCCAGCATATGTGGAGAGAAATCAGAGTTAATGTTTTGGGTCAAGTTCTGAGAAAGAGTAGACCTGCTGAGCTTTTCCAGCAATTTCAATTTTTGTTTCTGATTTATAGCATTCATACTTCTTTCAGTTTTCATCCCTATTTTGATACTCTATTCTCTTTGAAATAAAGGTCAGTGTTTTGTTTTTCCTTTTCTGTTACCCACTGGATGAAATGCTAGCTTTTTGTGATTTATGGATGAGGACTCCTAAATCCCTCTGTCCGGTCATTTTTGAGTCTTTCTCCATTAGGTAATAATCAGCTCCTGTATTCTTCCTGCCAAAGTGAACAATCTCACATTCCCCAGTGCCATGTTTTTGCCCACTAATTTAACCTGTCTGTGTCCCTTGGTAGATACTTTGAGTCATCCTCATCAGTTGTTTTCTCACCTATTGTTGTCATCCACAGACTTGAATATGGTGCATTTAGTTCCCTCATCCAAATCATTAAAAGTGACTGTCACAAAAATAAAACAGGAAAGGTGTCCTGACCATGGCTAACAAGGGAAATTCGAGATGGTATTAGATCCAAGGAAGGGCATACAAATTAGGCAATAAGAGCAGCAGATCTGAAGATCAGGAGCAATTTAGATTTCAGCAAAAGTGGACAAAGGGATTCATTAAGAAGGAAAGAAGAGTGGGAGAGGAAGCTTACAAACTGATTGTAAAAGCTTTTATCAATATGTGAAGCGAAAAAGATTGGTGAAAATAAATATAGGTCCCTTCCGCTAAGAGATAAGGCAAGTTATACTGGGGAGAAGGATGAGATGGCAGACAAAGTAAATAGTTATTTTTGTTCTGTCTTCAGAAAAGTGGACACAAATAATGTCCCAAACATGCTGGGGAGCACAGGGTTTAGTGAGAGGAAGGAACTGAAGGCAATCAGTATTAGTAAGGAAATGGTGTTGTGGAAATTGGTGCGATTAGGGCTAATAATTCCCCGAGGCTTGATAATCTACATCCAAGAGTGTTTATGGAACTGCCTGTAGAAAGAGTGCATTTGTGGTCATCTTTCAGGATTCCATTGACACTGGAACAGTTCCTCTGGGTTAGCTAATGTAACCTCACTGTTTAAAAAAAGGAGGTGGATAGAAAACACAAAATTATAGATTGATTAGCCTGACATTGATGTGTGGAAGATGGAGTTTATTATTAAAGAATTAATAGCAAAGCCCTTAGAAAACAGTGACAGGGTCAGCGTGGATTTTCAAAAGGGATTTCATGCTTGACAAATCTATATGAATTTTGAAGATGTAACCAGTCCAAGCAGTGATGCCTGCAGTACACCACTCGTCACTGCTACCCACTCGGAAGAATGCCTGTTTGTTCCCTGTCTGCTGACTGGTTCTCTAATATCTTCAGTTTTGCAGATGGCACAAAGCTGGGTGGGAGGGTGGACTGTGAGGAGGATGCAGAGATGATTTGGTGTGCTTTGGACAAATCAAATGAATGGGCAAGTATGTGGCGAATGAAGTATAATATGGATATCTGAGAGGTTATCCACATTGCTAGCAAAAACCGGAAGGCAGATTAATCTCTGAATAGCAATAGTTTGGGAAAGGGGGAAGTGCAATGAGACCTGGATGTCTTTTGTGCACCACTCACCTGAAGGTAAGCATACAGGTGCAGCAAAAGAAGGCAAATGGTATGTTGGCCTTCATAGTGAGGGGATTCAAGTACAGGCGCAGGGATGCCTTGCTGCTATTGTCCAGGGCCTTGGTGAGATTACAACTGGAATATTGTATGCACTTCAGTCTCCTTACCTGAGAAGGCTATTCTGGCTATGGAGGGAGTCGGACAAGAGTTTACCAGACAAATTCCTCGAATGTCACAACTGACTTATGAGGTGAGACTGGATTAACTAGGACTGTATTCACTGGAATTTCAAGGAATAACTTTGGCAGGGTTGGGGAGATCTCATAGACACTTATAAAATTCAACAGGACTGGACAGGGTAAACACAGGAAAGAGGTTTCAGATTTTTCAGGAAGTCCAGAACTAGGGGTCACAGTGTGAGGATGCAGGGTAAGCCATTGGATTGCCTGAGGAAGTAGTGGATGCGGGTACCATTACAATGTCTAAAAGATATTTGGATGGATACATGATAAGAAAGGTTTGGAGGGATATGGGCTAGGTGAAGGCAGGTGGCTCATGGTTTGAGAGTGGCACGATGGCTTAGTGGTTAGCACTGATGCCTCAAAGTGCCAGGGACCCAGGTTCAATTCCAGCCTCTGGTGACTGCGTTAAATTTGCACATCCTTCCCGTGTCTGCATGGTTTTCCTCCAGATGCTCCACAGTCCAAAAATATGCAGTTTAGTTGGTCATGCTAAATTACCAATCGCATCCAGGGATGTGTGTGTTAGGTGGTTTAGCCATGGGAAATGTAGGGTTAAAGGGTAGGGTAGGGAGTGAGTCTAGGTGGGGGTGTTCTTCAATGTTGAGCCAAATGGCCTGTTTCCACACTGTAGAGATTCCATGATGATTCTAGGTGGGACTGGTTTAGTCTGGGATTATGTTCGGCATAGATTAGTTGGACTGAAGGGTCTGTTTCCATGCTGTATGACTCTATGGCTCTATTTAGGACTGAAATGAGGAGAAATGTCTTCACCTAGAGAGTGGTGAGCCTGTGGAATTCTCTGTCACAAAATGTGGTTGAGGTAAAAAAATTCCATGTTTTCAAGAGGTATAGGTTTTAGGACTAAAGGACTCAAAGGAGATACACTGAAGAGGATGAACAATCATGATCACAGTGAAGCAGGCCCGAAGGGCTGAATGGTCTACTCCTCCTATTTTCTGTGGTTCTGTGTTAGGCGGCTTCCTCCTTATGGAGCTAAATCCTGACACTGTAAACTGGTTGCCCATCCAGACAGACCAAGCTTTGGGTAGATCCAAGGCAAAGAAACGGTTGTGACTAGAAGGGGGATTCTTAACCGCTGTTTCTGTTTGTTTTCCAGACCGACCAAGATGTGCAGCCTCCACCATCGTCTAAGATTGAAGATGAGGATGAGGGTGACCTGAACAAGACTTGGGGAGTTGAGAGATTTGATGATTTGCTACATGACGCTCCCAGTCGGAATGTGCAGGAAGTGCGGCGCACATTTGATGAGACAGATTTTGAGTGTGAGTTCTGTGTGTGAGATTTTTAAACTGCTACATTGTCTAATGTTGAGGGTCAAGATTCTGCAATGACCAGCTGGAGGCTCATGCAGCCTGGAACTGAGAGCATGAGGCCAAAGATATCCTGCTTTGGACAGAGCTACTCTGTGACAACCGCGCCTCGAAGTGAAACTCCACTGTAACTTCCAGGAGTAATTTAGAGAGATTGAGTTTGTTCAGATGGAAATGTAAAATTCAAGATATTGATGATGATCCAGTAAATGGCCAAAACTGTGACAAATACGTTTCTATGTAGGCAGGTGTAAGGACATCCACTTTGTATCTAAAAAAACATGGAGCAGGGCACCTTCGAAATGGTGAAGAGCTTGAAGCTGTGAAGGCTCAAAGAAACTTAGGGGGTCCAAATGCACAAATCGTTTAAATGCCAGGAATAGATACAGAAACTAATGCACAAATTAAAGAATCCTGGGGAACTAGAATGCAAGGGCTGGGAGGGGCTGGCGGGAGGAAGCAGGGGCTGCTGGTGGTTGTACAATGCCTTGGGCAGACCACACTGGAGCCACTGTGAGCAGTCCTGGGCTCCATATCTTGGGAAGGTGATATTAAATTTGGAGGGAGCAGAGTGTAGACTCACCAGAGTGACACCAAGACACAAACAGTTAAATTACGTGAAGATGTTACACAAACTGCTGATTGTATTCCCCGAAAGCTAGTAAGGTTAGGGGCTGATTTGATCAAACTTTTCAGTATGAGGAACAAATGCAGTAATCTCAAAACTGTTTTCGCTTGCTGGAGTGAGAATGGTTGTGGGGTGTGGTTTTGGATTTGGAGACATTGCCCAAAAGCTAGTATTGGATTTTTCAGCAGTGAAATTAGTAACCAGTTCTCAGCATGCAGCAATACAAATGGCAATTTGAACTCAATCGTTTTTTCTTTTTAAATATGAGAGCAATAGATTTTTTTGTTAACCAGTGCTTTTATGGATATAGGACAAAGGTGGCTAAATGGAACTTGGTCTCAGATCAGTTATGATCTCGTTGTGTGATGGAACAGGTTTGTGGGGCTGAAAGGCTCCTTCTGTCTCTCTGATGATCTTAAATGAGAAATGTGGCAGTTGTGGTGGAAGTGGGGGCTTTCAGGTGGTCAGGGAGCAGTGGTTCTGGTGCTGACCTCATATCTTAGGTCTGGAGAATTCCCATCACACATTGTGAGGGCAGGAGGTTCTCAGCTGAGTTTTAGTAACAAACCAGCAGATTGAATGGCCTTGTTTAGCTTTCCTAGGTGCCATCCAAGACCTTCGATGTTTCGGGCACAAGCGAAACGTCGAATTTCCTGTTCCTTGGATGCTGCCTGACCTGCTGCGCTTTAACCAGCAACACATTTTCAGCTCTGATCTCCAGCATCTGCAGACCTCACTTTTTACTCGCCATCCAAGACCTTTCCAGGCTTGTTGAATTCAGACTGTCAATTTAGCCCAATAGAATTTAAAGTGGGTATTAATCTATTGCATTCACCAACTGTGTTACGATATCACCAGAAGTCTGGCCTCGTACAAGCCCTTGAATTTGATAGGTCACCTCAACTTCTAAAAGTGAAAAGACTCTTCCTCAACTCCCCCTCCACGTGCTTTGGAAAACATCTTTCTGTTTGTGTGGAGATTCTGCTGTTATAGAGTCATAGAGATGTACAGTACGGAAACAGACCCTTCGGTCCAACCTGTCCATGCTGACCAGATATCCCAACACAATCTAGTCCCACCTGCCAGCACCCGACCCATATCTCTCCAAACCCTTCCTATTCATATACCCATCCAAATGCTTCTTAAATGTTGCAATTGTACCAGCCTCCACCACTTCCTCTAGCAGCTCATTCCATACAAATACCACCCTCTGTGTGAAAAAGTTGCCCTGTAGGTCTCTTTTATATCTTTCCCCTCTCATCCTAAACTTATACCCTCTTGTTCTGGACTCCCTGACCCCAGGGAAAAGATTTTGCCTATTTACCCTGTCCATGTCCCTCATAATTTTGTATACCTCTATAATGTCACCCCTCAGCCTCCGACGCTCCAGGGAAAACAGCTCCAGCCTGTTCTGCCTCTCCATATAGCTCAAATCCTCCAACCCTAGCAACATCCTTGTAAATCTTTGCTGAGCCCTTTCAAGTTTCACAACATCTTTCCAATAGGAAGGGAACCAGAATTGCACGCAATATCCCAACAGTGGCCTAACCAATGTCCTTTATAGCTGCAACATGACCTCCCAACTCCTGTACTCAATACTCTGACCAATAAGGGAAAGCATACCATAATTCTTCACTATCCTATCTACCTGCGACTCCACTTTCAAGGTGCTATGAATCTGCACTCTAAGGTCTTGTTGTTGTGGTTCTGTTCGCCGAGCTGGGAATTTGTGCTGCAGACGTTTCGTCCCCTGTCTAGGTGACATCCTCAGTGCTTGGGAGCCTCCTGTGAAGCGCTTCTGTGATCTTTCCTCCGCCATTTGTAGTGGTTTGAATCTGCTGCTTCCGGTTGTCAGTTCCAGCTGTCCGCTGCAGTGGTCAGTATATTGGGTCCAGGTCGATGTGCTTATTGATTGAACCTGTGGACGAGTGCCATCCCTCTAGGAATTCCCTGGCTGTTCTCTGTTTGGCTTGTCCTATAATAGTAGTGTTGTCTCAGTCGAATTCATGTTGCTTGTCATCTGTGTGTGTGGCTACTAAGGATAGCTGGTCGTGTCGTTTCGTGGCTAGTTGGTGTTCATGGATGCGGATCGTTAGCTGTCTTCCTGTTTGTCCTATGTAGTGTTTTTTGTGCAGTCCTTGCATGGGATTTTGTTCACTACATTGGTTTGGCTCATGCTGGGTATTGGGTCCTTCGTTCTGGTGAGTTGTTGTCTGAGAGTGGCTGTTGGTTTATGTGCTGTTATGAGTCCTAGTGGTCGCAGTAGTCTGGCTGTCAGTTCGGAAATGCTCCTGATGTATGGTAGTGTGGCTAGTCCTTTGGGTTGCGGCATGTCCTCATTTCATTGTCTTTCCCTCAGGCATCTGTTGATGAAATTGCGTGGGTATCTTTTTTTGGCGAATACATTGTATAAGGTGTTCTTCTTCCTCTTTTTGCAGTTCTGGTGTACTGCAGTGTGTTGTGGCCCTTTTGAACAGTGTCTTGATACAACTTCTTTTGTGTGTGTTGGGGTGGTTGCTTTCGTAGTTCAGGACTTGGTCTGTGTGTGTGGCTTTCCTGTATACCTTTGTGGTGAATTCTCTGTTAGGTGTTCTCTGTACCATCACGTCTAGGAATGGGAGTTGGTTGTCCTTTTCTTCCTCTCTAGTGAATCGGATTCCTGTGAGTGTGGCGTTAATGATGTGGTGTGTGTTCTCTATTTCTGAGTTTTTAGAACCCCTAACATAACAGCACACAAACCAACAGCCACTCTCAGACAACAACTCACCAGAACGAAGGACCCGATACCCAGCATGAGTAAAACCAATGTAATGTACAAAATCCCATGCAAGGACTGCACAAAACACTACATTGGACAAACAGGAAGACAGCTAAGATCCGCATCCATGAACACCAACTAGCCACGAAACGACATAGAACATAGAAAAATACAGCGCAGTACAGGCCCTTCAGCCCTCGATGTTGCGCCGACCAAATCCTACCTAACCTACACTAGCCCAATAACTTCCATATGCCTATCCAATGCCTGCTTAAATGACCATAAAGAGGGAGAGTTCACCACTGCTACTGGCAGGGCATTCCATGAACTCACAACCCGTTGCGTAAAGAATCTACCCCTAACATCTATCCTATACCTACCACCCCTTAATTTAAAGCTGTGTCCCCTAGTAACAGCTGACTCCATTAGCGGTAAAAGGTTCTCAGTGTCTACCCTATCTAAACCCCTAATCATCTTGTACACCTCTATCAAATCTCCCCTAAACCTTCTTTTCTCCAATGAGAACAGGCCCAAGTGCCTCAGCCTTTCCTCATACGATCTTCCTACCATGCCAGGCAACATCCTGGTAAACCTCCTCTGCACTCGTTCCAATGCCTCCACATCCTTCCTATAGTATGGCGACCAAAACTGCACACAGTACTCCAGATGAGGCCGCACCAGAGTCTTATACAACTGCAACATGACCTCAGGACTCCGGAACTCAATTCCTCTACCAATAAAGCCCAGTACACCATATGCCTTCCTCACAGCACTATTTACCTGGGTGGCAACTTTCAGAGATCTGTGTACATGGACACCAAGATCCCTCTGCTCATCCACACTACCAAGTAGCCTACCATTAGCCCAGTAATCCATCTTCTTGTTACTCCTACCAAAGTGAATGACTTCACACTTAGCTACATTGAATTCCATCTGCCACCTTTCTGCCCAGCTCTGCAACCTATCTATATCCCGCTGTAACCTGCCACATCCTTCTTCACTGTCCACAACTCCACCGACCTTTGTGTCATCCGCAAACTTGCTCACCCAGCTTTCAAGCCCCTCCTCTAGATCATTTATAAAGATGACAAACAGATAAAGATGACATGACCAGCTATCCTTAGTAGCCACACACACAGATGACAAGCAACATGAATTCGACTGGGACAACACCACTATTATAGGACAAGCCAAACAGAGAACAGCCAGGGAATTCCTAGAGGCATGGCACTCATCCACAGATTCAATCAATAAGCACACCGACCTGGACCCAATATACCGACCACTGCAGCGGACAGCTGGAACTGACAACTGGAAGCAGCAGATACAAACCACTACAAATGGCGGAGGAAACATCATAGAAGTGCCTCACAGGAGGCTCCCAAGCACTGAGGATGTCACCTAGACAGGGACAAAACGTCTTCAACACAAATTCCCATTAAGTGTATAAGTCCTGCTTGTTGAATCTGGAGACAGTCTGCAAACATGTTTGACCACAGCTTCCAAGTATGTGTGCTGCATAGGGCCAGACGATCCCTACCTCATCCAGACTGGATTTTGTTCTTTGTGTGGGGGCGTCTTCTCCTGTCAGTCTGTTCCTAGGTACAGGTCGCTGCTCCTAGGTTTTTTTTTATTCATTCACGGGATGAGGGTATTGCTGGCTCGGCCAGCATTTATTGTCCAGAGGGCAGTTAAGAGTCCATATTACATTGCTGTGGGTCTGGAATTGCATATAGGAGAACATTCCTGATGAAGGGCTTATGCCCGAAACGTCGAATGTCCTGTTCCTTGGATGCTGCCTAACCTGCTGCGCTTTTCCAGCAACACATTTTCAGCTGGAATTGCATATAGGCCAGATCAGGTAGGGAATGACAGTTTCCTTCCTTAAAGGACATTAGTGAACAAGATGGGTTTATCCTGACAATCAGCAATGGATTCGTGGTCATCATTATTCTCTTAATTCTAGTTTATTTTTAATATTGAATTCAAATTGCACTGTCTGTTGTGGTCAGATTTGAACTCAGGTCCCTAGAACATTAGCTGGGTTTCAGAGTCCAGCGATAATATCATTAGACCATTGCCTTCCCTGGTATCCTCTGGTCTCTCACCCAACAGAACTTCATTGATTTGTGATGCTGGGAAGCATATTGGGCTATTCTGCCAAGGGGATATTTGTTGCAGTGTCTTTATGGAGACTGTAACCTGTTGAACTCTCTCCCTAACCCTCTCTGCCATCCCCACCATCCGTTTAAGATACGGTTTTCAGCCTTCCTCCATGGCCCAGTCTTTGATCACCTGTCCTTCGGTCTCTTTATATGACTTTGTGTTAATGTGCTGTTTCAAATCCCCCCTGTGAAACCATTTAAGTGCAAGCTGTTGAGCTCATCATATAGTCTGCTGCTCCTGCACAGTATTGAGAGAATGCTGCAGTCAAGTGTTCCAGCTTCTGACTGAAATGTGACATTGAGGTATCAGCAGCTCTGTCAGGGGGGTGCAAAACATCCCATGATGTAATATTGATTAAGAACATATTGTTCATGTTCTTACTGATACTGTGACCAATAGTTAATCTTCAGTCTCCAGCTCTGAAGCCGGTTATTGGTTACTATCACATTAGTATTAGTGGGAACTTGCAATGTTTGACTTGGTGGCCACATTTCTTACATCAACACTGACTACGCTTCTGAAAATACAGAGTTGGCCGCGGGGAGGAGGAATGGTGCTCCTGCGGTTGTGAAAGGCAAGTCTTCCTTTATACAAGTGTTTGACATTATTTCTCTCTCTCTTTCCAAAAGACCATCGTCATTCCTCCCTTCACACTCACCACCCACTTTCCACGCACCTTCCGTCGGAAGGAAGGAGGAAGAAAGGGGCACACCAGAAGAAGGTCAAAAAGACTGCCTCTTCTCCGACTGGAGCTCCTACCATAGAGGAAGGGGATGAAGAGGAGGAGCAGACAGATGGCGCACAGGTGAAGCTGGCTCCTCCAGAGGAATCCATCCAGTTAGACGATGTGCGTGATGTTCAGGTGAGAACCAGAAGGCGAATAGGGGCAAACAGGAAAATCAATTCTGAGCCTCCCAAGTCATGCCTGAAGCAGGGATGCGGATGGTAGACAGTGAACTAGTTAATCTGAAGACACCATGATTGTTCTCCTTGAAGCAGCAAGGCCAAATGGTGACTTAATCGAAAACCAAGATGATGAAGGGTTTAGATAGAGTAAATAACGAGGAACTGTTTCTAGTAACACAGGGGTCAGTAATCACAATTTTTGTTTTTGTATTTCATTTATTCCCAGAGCGTGGGTTTCACTGTATAGGCAGGTATTGATTTCCCATTCCTAATTAGGCTAAGGGCAGTTACGCATCAACCACATTGCAGTGGGATTTAACCCAAGTCCCAAGAAGGTTGGCCAGTGGTTCTGGATTACTAGCCCAGTGACACTGCCACTAAACCATCACGTACCCTGTTAGGATAACTGGCAAAAGAGGCAGGAAGGAGATCAGAATAATGTTTGCACTCCTAGTTCTAAAAAGCTGATGGAAGCATATTCAATATTAACTTAATCTATAACAAAAAGAGTAAGATGGACACCAAGTTTAGAGTGATGTGAGGAGAGTTAGGTTCTGAAAGGTTTAGTGGGAATAGAGGTAAGAGAATGGCCGGTGGTATATTCTCGGGGCTACATGAAGGAAAACAGGAAGTAGGATTCAGTGAATTGCTTTTGCAGAGAACTGTTATGACTCCCTGCCAAATGACTTCCTTCCATTAGTAACCATTCCATAATTCTATCATTCATGTTCTAACAAAAAATAAATTTTCAAGAATTTGTTTTTACTTACCTTCTCTAATACCAGGGACTAGCCTCGTGCATGTGTTCTGCACTCTCTCTAAAGCCTCAATATTTTTCCAGTATCATTGGAGATCTTAAAATGTTTATAGGTAGCTAAATCCCTGGTACTTGATCAAGTGTATCCCAGGACATTGTCAGTAAGCTAGGGAAGAAATTGCTGGGCACCTAGAGATATTTGCATCATCGACAGCTGTGGGTGAAGTGCTGGAAGACTAGAGGGTGCCTAATGTTGTGCGAGGAAAAGCTGGAGAACCACAGACAGGTGAGTCTGATGTCAGTGGTGGTAAGTTGTTGGTTGGGCTTCTGAGAAACTGGATCCATGTGTATTTAGAAAAGCAAGAACTTAGGGCGGCACGGTGGTACAGTGGTTAGCACTGCTGCCTCACAGCGCCTGAGACCCGGGTTCAATTCCCGACTCAGGCGACAGACTGTGTGGAGTTTGCACGTTCTCCCCGTGTCTGCGTGGGTTTCCTCTGGGTGCTCCGGTTTCCTCCCACAGTCACAAAGATGTGCAGGTTCGGTGAATTGGCCATGCTAAATTGCCCGTAGTGTTAGGTAAGGGGTAAATGTAGGGGTATGGGTGGGTTGCGCTTCGGCAGGTCGGTGTGGACTTGTTTCCACACTGTAAGTCTAATCTTTAAAAAAACTCTGATTAGGGATAGTCAGCATGGCTTTGTGCATGGGAAATCATGTCTCACAATTTTGGTTGAGCTTTTTGAAGAGACCAAGAAGACAGATGAAGGTAGTGCAGTAGCTGTTGTCTACATGGACTTGAGCATGGTGGACTGGTTAGTAAGTTTAGATCATATGGGATCCATGGAGAGGTAGCCATTTGGGTACAAAAATTAGTTTGATAGTACGAGGTAGAGGATGGTGGTCGAGGGTTGTTGTTGAGACTTGGGGCCCTGTGACCAGCAGTGTGCCACAAGGATTGGTGCTGAGTCCACTGTTCATTGTTTATGTAAATGATTTGGATGAGACTATAGGAGGCATGGTTAATAAGCTTGTGGGTGATACCAAAATTGCTAGTATAGTGGACACAGATGAAGGTTATCTAAAATTACAATGGAATCTTGATCAGTTGGGCCAGTGAGCTGAGCAATGGGCAGATGCAGTTTAATTTAATGAATGCGAGGTATTATGTTTTGGTCAGACAATCCAAGTCAGGACTTTACAGTTATGGTAGGGCCTTAGGGAGTGTTATTGAGCAGAGAAACCTAGAGGTGTAGGTACGTATTTCCTTGGAAGTGTTGTCGCAGGTAGACAGCGTGGTAAAGGAGATATTTGGTATGCTCGCCTTCATCGGTCTGAGCATTGAGGACAGGAGTTGGAATATCATGTGATAGTTGTACAAGACATTGGTAAGGCCACTTTTGGAGTACTGTGTACAGTTCTGGTCACCCTGCCTTAGGAAGGACATGATTAAAGTGGAAAGGTTGCAGAAATGATTTACAAGGATGTTATTGAGAATGAAAGGTTTGCGATATAAAGAGAGGCTAGATAGACTGGGTTTATTTTCCCTGGAGGTTCAGAGGCTGAGAGGTGACATCATAGACGTTGATAAAATCATGAGGAGCTTGGATAAGATGAATAGCCAAGGTTTTTCCCCAGATTTGGGGAGTCCAAAATTAGAGGGCATAGGTTTAAGGTGAGAGGGGAAATATTTAAAGGGCCCTGAGGGACAACTTTTTCATGCAGAGAGCGGTGCTTATATGGAATGAACTGCCTGAGGAAGTGTAGAAGCAGGTATAGTTAGAACATTGAAAAAACATTTGAACAAGCATGTGGGTATGAAGATTTAGAGGAATATGGGCCAAACGCAAGCACTGGGACTTGTTCACTTTTGGAAACCTGGTGGACATGGACGAATTGGGCTGAGGGGCCTGTTTCTGTGCGGTATATCTCTATGATCTATGACTGTATAACTGCAGATGCTGGAGATCTGAAACAAAAACAGAAAGTACTGTAGAAGCATAAACTCTGTTTCTCCCTCCACAGATGTGACTGCGAGACCTACTGAGTTTCTCTTGCACTTTGTTTTTGTTTCGGCAGTAATTTGCTGTGGGACTTGGTTAACTAATTAAAAAGGTGAAATTTGTAGCAATAGCAGTACAGGGCTGTGGAGTCAGTCGGGTTGCAGTTTTACAAAGGCAGCAACAGATCAATGAATCAAATAGCCTCCTCGTGTGTGTGGATAATTGAGTTGTTCTGGTTTAGGCAGAGATCAAATAAGCTGTGTGAAGTTCTCCAACTCATCTTTGAGCAAGGAGAGGGGGGAAGGTGAAGACCACTATTTTTTTGTCATTTATATAAATTATTTGGATGTGAACATAGCAGGAATGATTAGTAAGTGTGCAGATGACACTAAAATTGGAGGTGTAGTGGACAGCGAAGAAGGTTACCTCGGAGTACAATGGAATCTTGATCAGATGCGCCAATGGACGAGGAGTGGCAGGTGGTGTCTAATTTAGATAAATGCGAGGTGCTGCATTTTGGAAAGGCAAAGCAGGCTGGGACTTATATACTTAATGGTAAGGTCCTCAGGAGTGTTACTGAACAAAGAGACCTCAGAGCACAGGTTCAAAGTTCCTTGAAAGTGGTATTGCTGGTACATAGGATAGTGAAGAAGGCTTTTGGTATGCTTTCCTTTATTGGTCAGTGTATTGAGTATAGGATTTGGGAGGTCCTGTTGTGGCTGTACAGGACATTTTTGGAATATTGTGTGCAATTCTGTGCTCCCTCTTAACAGAAAGATGCTGTGAAACTTGAAAGGATTCAGAAAAGATTTACAGGGATGTTGCCAGGGTTGGAGGGTTTGAGCTATAGGGAGAGGCTGAGTAGGCTGGGGCTGTTTTCCCTGGGAGTATGAAGCTGAGGGGTGACCTTATAGAGGTTTATAAAATCATGAGGGGCATGCATAGAGTAAATATGCCTTTGCCCTGGTTTGGGGAATCCAAAGGTAAGAGGGGAAAAATTTAAAAAGGATCTAAGGGGCAACTTTTTCACACAGAGGGTGGTGCATGTATGGAATGAGCTGTCAGAGGAAGTGGTGGGGGCTGGTACAATTACAACATTTAAAAGGAATCTGGATGTGTACATGAATAGGAAGGGTTTAAAGGGATATGGGCCAAGTGCTGGCAGGTGGGACTAGATTGGGTTGGGATATCTGGTCGGCATGGACAAGTTGGACCGAAGAGTCTGTTTCTGTGCTGTACACCTCTTTGATTATGATTCTATGACTTCAGCTCAGAAGAGGGCAGCAGGTTGTAGCCCCAGTGACTCTTAGTTCACCGTTGATGTTTTTTTGCTGTTTTCCAGTTCTTTGTGTCTGATGAGGAGTCAGAAAGTAGCTGTGCAGCCCCGCACCTCCCTGATCACAGCCCAAAGCAGCAAGGTGCACAGCCTCTTGTCATCAAGGCAGGGACGGTCAGCCAGAGCAACAAACTTACCAGAAGCAATGAACAGATCACGCCACTGTAAGTACCAGGATTTGCCAACGGTTATATTTCCCTTGAGTGCCACTGCCTGTCTGTGTACGTGACCATTGGGACCCTTTCATGCTTTTGTCAGATCAGATTCACTCCCCAACTACGCTTTTCCTGCTGATCCTTTCCATTGCTGTAAAGATCATATAATCATACATATAATCCCTACATGTGGAAACAGACTATTTGGCTCAACAAGTCCACACTGACCCTCTGAAGAGTAACCCACACAGACCCATTCCCCTATCCTATTGCTCTACATTTCCCATGACTAATACACCCAGCCTACACATACCTGAACTCTATGGGCACTTTTGCACTGCCAGTTCACCTAACCTGCACAACTTTGGATTGTGGGAGGAAACTCAGGGGCTGTGTGATTTGTGTCCCAGTCTGTACAGGGGGCATGAGGTTTGTGCCCCGGTTTGTACAGGAGGCATGAGGTTGTGTTGCTAATGACTCCTGCTTTGCGGTTGTGCTGTATCTCCAAATTGAATGAGATTCAGTTGCTTTGAAATGGTGTCTGGAGTGTGCAGATACTGGGGCCCTTCCCTCACCACCTGACATCCAGCTTGATGCAAGGGCGCATCTTAAATGGACCCACATCTTGCGTGCCAGCAGAAAGGATCTCTTTCAAGGTGCCCGTTCCAGCCTGTACCACACGGCAGAATGGAATGTAGTGTCTTGTGGGGTCAGTGCCACATGAGGGTGCGACATCTTGTGATCCTGATCAACAACAGAGCCAGAGAGATGAGAACTTTTTGTGATGGTCTGGAACACGCTCTTTAAGAGGGTGACAGAGCAGATTCAGTAGAATCAAACAGAAATTTGGGCTGAATATGCTTTATCATCCTAATTTCAACTCCTATCATTTCTCTATAAATCTGAGAGCTAGTTACTATATTCCTGATTTTCCCCATATTTCCCTGCCCTTTCTCTCTCTCTCTCCTTTTACCTTCTATTTCCTACCCACCCTCCCTCCCTTTGTGCCCTCTCCCCTCCCCTCTTCCTGTCCTCTCTTCCCCTCCCCTCCTGTTGTTCCATGTCTATTTTCTGTCCCTTCATTCCCCTCCTTCCTTCCGTTTCCTCTCCCCTCCCCTCCTTCTGCCTCCACCACTTGCATTGGCCACTTCCCTCCTCACCTTCTGACACTCTCCCCTATTCCCTGCTCACCTTCCCCTCTAACCTGTACCCCTCTCACTTCCTCTTCCTCTGTTTCCATTCCCCACTTCCTCTGACCCTCTCCCCATTCTCTTCTCACTCTTCCCCCTTTCCTTGTCTCCCTTCCCTCTCTTCCCCTCCCCATTTCATTCTCACTTTTCTGCCTCCTCCCTGTTTCCCCGTTCTCCCTCCTCCCTCTCTCCTCACCCCTCTCACACGCTGTCCTGCAGTGGCAATCCTGGACTGATCATACGCGTTGCAGTAGTGAGGCATTTACCTTGTGGCTGCTGCAGTCAGTGCAAGATCAGCAGATTACAGATTCCAGTCGCCAGCCCCTGAGGGTTAGGGTGGGACTGCAGTTTGTTCCCATGTCAGCTGTAGATGGGGGTAGACAATGACAGTCCATCCAGCAGGAAATGCGGTGCTGCCTACTCTGGTAGCCTGATAAGTCAGATAGTCCACGAAATGTTGTCCTCACTTTGGTAGTTATCCTTGATCTGTTTTGATAACTTGTCCTTTGTCCCTGGAGACTGCACTGTCAGCACCCTCTGACTGTCGGTCTTCCCTTCCTCCCTGTGAGAGGTTCATACTCATGTATGCAGGTAGGGCACACTTTTTTTTATTTTTAGCTTAGCTGCATTTGGCTGTGGCCTGGTCATCGACAGCTGTCAGCTATCAGAGGCTTCATATAATGCCTGGAGAGTAATCAGGAAGTCTTGGATCAAGTTTTACCTGCTCCAGAGGTGTGTCATAATATCTCTGATCAGGATAATTCAAGTACCTGGACAAACAGCACCTCGAGAGACTCATTAAGTCACTTCCCACCAGAGGCTCTAATTTATCCCATCAAGAAAGTGTGAATGACTGACCTTGACTTCAAACACTAATTGACTGAGTGTGGAATCAAAGACCTGTAGGAAAACTGAAGTCAATTGGAATCGTGGAAATCAGGATAATATCCTGGATCCAACCATGTTCAACTGTTTCATCAATGACCTTCCCACCATTATAAGGCAGGAAATGGGGATGTTCACTGATGATTTTGCAATATTCAGCACCATTCACAACTCATCGGATACTGAAGCAGTCCAAGTACAAACACAACAAGATCTGAACAAAATTCAGGCTTAGGCTGATGAAAATCAAATAAATATTGCACCACCTAAGTCATGGGCAATCTTCAATGAGAGCGAATCTAGCCATCTGTCTTGACATTGTGGGATTTTCCTTCCCAAGCTCTCCTGTGCTCCATCAGCTGGTTCTTTCACCCTCCTGACCTCTCCTGTCACTTAAATCTGTCTTTGAGCTTTAGGATGTCTACATCCTCTTTGGGAAATTGAGTTGGTTCACTCTGCTCATGTTTTCTGACTCCAGGAAAGGTCATCAACAATCTGCCAGGTTATCATAACCTATCATGATGCAGGGATGGGTATGTCACCCCTCTGCAGTCAAGGCCAACCTTTGACACCAGTTCCACAATATAACAGACTCTGACAAGGCCAACATGAGAAGATGAAGAACTTTGCCCTTGCACCAATCCATCCATGTGGTGTAATTACAGCCAGTAGTTATGAGGGTGCATAGGAGCAGGTGGAAGCCATTTTGTCCTTCCAAGTGCACCACGCTGGGGGAGGCATGGGGCTCAGTAGTTAGCACTGCTGCCTCACAGTACCAGGATCCTGGGTTCGATTCCCGCCTCGAGCAACTGTCTGTCTGTATGGAGTTTGCACATTCTCCCCGTGTCTGCATGGATTTTCTCCCACAATCCAAAGATGTGCAGGTCAGGTGAATTGGCCATGCTAAATTGTCCATAGTGCCAGGGGTGAATGTGAGGGAGGGGAATGGGTCTGGGTGGGTTGCTCTTCGGAGGGTTGGTGTGGACTTGTTGGGCCGAAGGGTCTGTTTCCATACTGTAGGGAATCTTAAAAAAAAACCTGTTCGACCAGTCAGTTGTAGCTGATCGGTATCTTAAATCCAACAATTCACCCTGATTTTATTACTTTTAATCCCTCTGCCTATCCAATCATCTCAGCTTTGAAATTCCCAAAGGTTCCTGGGTATCAGCAACTTTTGGGAGAAACTTTCAGATTTCCGTAATGTTCAGAAACACTTCCTGACATCATCCTTGAAGAGCCTGGTTTTATGTTTCTGTTGTAGACCTACCCATGTTCCCTGTTAAGTTATTAAATGTATAAATTATTCTGACATCCCTTTACCCTCTGACCTGAAGGAATGTAGCACTCTTCTATGCAATGGGTTCTGATGAGTAACCTTGCAAGCCTTGCCCTGTCTAAACACCCTATAATCTATTTGTCCTTGTACGTTATGACCTGCCTGTACTGTACGCAAAACAAAACTTTTCATTGTACTTAGGTACATGTGACACCAATAAATAAAATCAAACCACGGTATGGAATGAGAATGTAGAAATAGTGAAATGTATCCAGGATGGGATGGTGTGTGATTTGGGAAGGGAGAAAAGAGAACATATATTTGTGACCCTGTGAAATCTTGAGTACTCTCCCCAATGTGTGTTACCAGGGGTGCAATGGCTGGTGATGCATCTGCATCGGAGGAGAACCGTGCCTTACAGAAGACACCTTTGGCACATCGCAGCAGTTATGACCTGAAGGAGCGGAGGAGAATTGGGAGTCAGACAAATGTGGATGAGGCCAAATTCCAAAAGATACCAACTGATGAGCTTGAAGCAGAGATGCTGGCTGTGGCTGACTTGGATTATATGAAAAGTAAGTGGTGGTAGAAAGAACTGAGTGGCATTTGTCCCCAGGATAATGTGATATTTACGTCAGGGAGAGAGTAGTGGCATTGACAGTGGAGCAAGGACACTGCTCTGAGACTGACCGAGAAGGAAGGTAGTTAGTCAGTATGTTGAGTCTAATCAGAACCTGGTACAATTCTTTCAGACCACCCTCTGATTATTAATCTCCTGTTCTGACTCTGTATAGGAAAGCACAATCTGTATAATGCATGCAGTGTCGATCCCAACTTGAAAGGATGTCATCAGCCGATTAATGAGTTGAAGTCGTCACATTTTTGACTGCTTGGAATTGGCATTGTGAGCTGTGTATAGGTTTTTAAAACTTGCTGCAATAAATAGTACATTTCACTATTACTGATAGAAACAGATGGAGAAAAGATAGATTGTTAAACCACTCGACTCAGCTCTGCCACTCTAGACCCTGCAGGCAGTGAATCCATACAATATTTGTAAATTCCTCTTTGGAAATAGAACCAGTCTGACTCTCACCTTTCAGGCCTTGTCTGAGCTGATATTTCACCTTTTATTATAAAATCTTAAATTATCTCGAGAAGGTGCATTAATAGAAGTTCTGGGATTTACATTTTAAAGAACCAAAACCAGCAAATCCATTCTAAAAGATGATCTACGTTTGTTCAATGTATCATTGTATCACTGTAATCTTTTGTTATAAATTCTGTCTTATCCATTTGCCTCACAACCACCTGATGAAGAAGCAGAGCTTTGAAAGCTGGTGCTTCCAAATAAACCTGTTGGACTATAACTTGGCATTGTGGGATTTTTAACTTTCTCCACCCTACGGCTCCTCCAAATCGTTCGAGATCCTGGCTGATCACCTACCTCAACACCATTACCTCACACTATCTCCATATACTGCGATGTCTTTAATATTTAGAAATCTATCAATCTCTTGGACATACTTAGTGAGCTTCCACAGCCCTCTGCAGAAAGATTTACCACCCTCTGAGTGAAGAAATAGGTTTCAATGAGGTCGCCTCTCATCTAAACTTCAGAGAGTCCAAGCCCAGTTTCCTCAGTCTCTTCTCACTTAAAAGTCCCACCATCCCAGGAATCTATCTGGTACACCTCTGTTGCACTCCCTCAGTGGCAAGTCCATCCCTCCTTAGGCAAGGAGGTCACAGCTACAACCATCCTCCAGGTGTCGTCTCTTGCAATACGTACCAATTGCCATCTGAATTGCTTGCTGCACCTGCGTCATTCACAAAAAAAAGCACCAGGTTTCTTCATACAACAACACTTTCCAGTCTCTCTCCATTTAAGAAATACTCTGCACCTTCGTTCCTCCTACCAAAGTGAATAACCTCTCACTTAGTTAAATTTTTTTCATCCACAGGGCTCTTGCCCCCTCAGCTGCAGCCTGTTTAAATCCCTTGAAACTTTTTTATGTTTTCCTCACAACTCTATTTCTCACCGGGTTTTGTATCCTCTGCAAATTTATAAAGATTACAATTACAGTAACCCACTTGCCAACCTGAGAATGACCCATTTATTCCTATTTTCTGCTTCCTGTCTGTTAACCAATCTTCAGTCCATGCCCATTCATTTCTACAATACCAAGATTGTTTTTTGTTCCCGTTATCTATTGAATTGCAATGACTATTGTCCTTTCTCCCCTTTATCCTAAACCAATGTGCCTGAGCCACTGGTGGTGCCACAAACTTGGCTCTTATTACATTTGTCTGATGAACTATTGCCCTCAGCAGAATTCTAAAAGGTTAATGAGTAAGAGATACTCAAGAGACTCCTGTCTGCTCTGGTAGGGATCAACCATTCCCTTTCTGTCTTGATCTGTGATGTGACCATTCTGTTAAAAGTGCTATCCACATGGCTCCCAGACCTTGGTACCTCATTGAGTCTTCATTAACAAACAAGAATGTCAACCTAAAAAATCCTAGACCTTCGATTCAAATAGGGCAAACAAGTATTTAGCAACATAGAAACAATAGAATCGTAGAATCCCTACAGTACAGAAAGAGGCCATTTGGCGCATCGAGTCTGCACTGGCACTTTTGGAATATTGTGTGCAGTTCTGGTCTCCCTCCCTTAGGAAGGGTGTTGTGAAATTTGAAAGATTACTATGATGTTGGTAGAGGGTTTGAGTCACAGGGAGAGGCTGAATAGGCTAGGGACATTTTCTTTGGAGCGTCGGAGACTGAGATGACCGTATAGAGGTTTATAAAACCATGAGGGGCATTTGAAAGAGTAAATAAACAAGGTCTTTTCCCTGGTTTTGGGGGAGTCCAGAACCAGGGGCCATAGGTTTAGGATGAGAGGGGAAAAATGTAAAAGGGAGCTAAGGGGCACCTTTTTTCACGCAAAAGGTGGTTCTCTTATGGAATGAGCTGCCAGAGGAAGTGATGGAGGCTAGTACAAGGACAACATTTAATTGGCATCCGAATGGGAATATGAATAGGAATAGGAAGGGTTCTTATCTTCTCCAATCTTTTCAATCCTCTCAAATCTTCTCAAAACTCACCAATAGGAAGGGTTTAGAGGGATATTGGTCAAGTGCTGGCAAATGGGACCAGATTAGATTAAGATATCTGGTTGGCATGGATGAGTTGGACTGAAGGGTCTGTTTCCGTGCTGTACATCTCTGTGATTCTGTGATCCTCCAAACAGCATTCCACCCAGAATCACATTAAGAATGTTAGATAACTTTCTGCACCCTGTCCATATAACTAATCCCTTTAACCTTCATGAATTGAATTCAACAAATCTGATCAGTTTAGGCATTCTTAACCCTGTGACTTCCATTCTGTGGATCTTGCATTGGCTAATTCATGCTTTCAAGTCAGTGCATTGCTTTGCCACTCTTTTCCTTTGGAGTGTCCTGTATTGTCTGTGATCTCTGCATTTCTCTGTTTCTGGGTTTTTGAGCACCACAGATTTTAAACTGAGCCGCTAAAGGCTATCCCTTCCATTACCAAGAGTCCTCGAGTTCTGGAATTCTCTTCCTAAATCTGATGTGGAGGTGCTGGTGTTGGACTGGGGTGGACAAAGTTAAAAATTACACAACACCAGGTTATAATCCAACAGGTTTATTTGGAAGCACTAACTTTCAGAGCGCTGTTCCTTCATCAGGTAGCTGGAGATTCATAAGACACAGAATTTACAGCAAAAGATCTCCATGTCATACAATTGAAACGATATAATGAACAATATGTTGTGTGCCTGAGTGTGACGGAGTATAAACGTGTGTGTGTATCTGTCTGTCTGGGAGAGAGAGTATGTAAGAGAGTGCATGTATGTGTGCTTGTGTGTGTGTGAGAGAGTGTGTATCGTGTAGTGGGGTCATCTGTAGTGTGACATAAACCCAAGGTCCTGGTTGAAGCCATCCTCATGGGTACCGAACATGGCTGTCAGCCTCTGCTCGGCCAGTCTGCATTGTTGTGAATCCTGAAGTCAGCCTTGGAGGATGGTCACCCGAAGATCTGAGGCTGAATATTCCTGACCGCTGAAGTGTTCCCTCACTGGCAATTGTTGAGTTGTGTCCATTCATACGTTGTCATGGAGGATGTATGTGTGTGTCTGAGAGAGAGAGAGCAAGCATGTGTATGAGAGAGTCTATGTGAGTATGTAGGAGTGTGTGTTTGTGCATGTGTGTGAGAGCGTATACTGTTGTGGGGTCACCTGTACTGTGACCTGAACCCAAGGTCCTGATTGAGGCTGTCCTCATTGGTACTGAACCTGGCTATCAGCCTCTAAACACACTACCATGCATGCAAACACATTTTTTTTATTACAAAAAGAAATACTTTATTCATAAAATAATTTGATGGTCTGTAGAGTTGGTCATGCCATACATACGTAAATGTTTACATACAGAGATCAGAATTTATCATTTTTATATACAGGTCTGTATGTTTATCAATCATATGTCCATATATTTAGCTGAGGCGTCAGCAGAGCCCAAATGACTGGGTGGGCCCCCTGTTTTTCTTAGGCAGGCAGATGTTACATGGCGGTCTTTCCCCACCGCGCCTTGGTGGCAGCTGCCCCAAGCTTCAGCGCGTCCCTCAGCACGTAGTCCTGGACCTTGGAATGTGCTAGTCTGCAACACTCAGTCGGGGTCAACTCCTTCAGCTGGAAGATAACAGGTTTCGGACCGTCCAGAGAGCGTCCTTCACCGAGTTGATGATCCTCCAGGCACAGTTGATGGTCGTCTCAGTGTGCGTCCCGGGGAACAGGCCGTAGAGCACAGAGTCCCGCGTCACGGCGCTGCTCGGGACGAACCTCAACAAACACCTCTGCATTCCTCTCCAGACTTCTTCTCCGTAGGGACATTCCAGAAGGAGGTGTGTGACAGTCTTGTCCCCCCCCCCCGCAGCCGCTTTGAGGGCAGCATGCGGTGCGACTGAGAGTCCGGGCGTGCATAAAGGATCTCACAGGCAGAGCCCTTCTCACCACCAGCCAAGCCATGTCTTGGTGCTTGTTGGAAAGTTCTGGCGATGAGGTATTCTGCCAAATGGCTTTGACAGTCTGCTCAGGGAACTGCTCGATAGGATCCGCCCTCTCCTTTTCCTGAAGGGTCTCAAGGACACTACGTGCTGACCACTTCCTGATGGACTTGTGGTCAAAGGAGTTTTTCTTCATAAACTTCTCCACGAAGGACAGGTGATACGGAACAGTCCAACTACTCGGAGCGTTCCGCAGCAGTACACGTCTGCTACTTCAAACCCACAGCACTCCAGCAAAATCTTCTTCACAAACACCATCTGATCGACCAGTGTGCGCTCTTCCGCCTTCTTCACAGTCACCCTGATTGTGTTGCGAATGCCCTGGCCTGGGCTGCGAGCAGCTGCTGAGGCCATAGCTCTGAGGTTGGCGTTAGGCCGAAGCCAGCATAAAGATCCACATAGAGCAGGTTAGCACAACCAAACGATTCTCCAACGTCCAATCACGATCCAGCAATGGTCTCCAGCTGCTCCGATGACTCGCAACATGATCCCCGTGGTTTCTCCCCTGCCAGCACAATTCCGCAGCGTCGAACCTGCAGCACTCGAGCAGAATCTCTTCCTCTGGTCCTCAGGAACTACACATAATCCGAGCCAAAAGGCTGAGAAGTGATACCATGCATGCAAACACACATTCACACACACATTCTCTCTCCCACCACCTAGCCCCCTGCACTTGCACATGCACACGCACACACTCTCTCTCACTCCCTCCCTCATGCGCGCGCGCGCGCGCACACACACACGCACACACACACACACACACACACACACACAAAATCCTGTGGGTGAATTTGCATTTTTTTTCAAGGAACAATCCTCAGATCCTGTCTTGCAGCATCATATTTACCCTTTCCCCAATTGTAAAACCTACCCTGTTGCACGCACCTATCTCTGTCCATAACACACACACACACACAAGTCTGTGGGTGAATTTGCATTTGCAGAATTGTAATTGCAGATACATTCTATTTTGTTCAAAACCACACAGTTTGCAGGCAGTTAACCCTTTGCAATATTTTATAACTTCCTACTTTGGAAATAGAACCAATCTGGCTCAAGATTGGGATACAGACAAACTCTAACCTCACACCTTTAATGCATTGTCTGAGCTGAGATGTCATTTTTTTTTAATAAAAGCTTAAGTCATCTCAAGAATGTGACTGGAAAGAAGTTCTGGGATTTACATATTAATGAACCGAAACCTGCAACCCATTCTAAAAGATAAAAGACTTAACAGCAATCTGGGTTTGTTCAATATATCGTTTCAGTTGCATGAGACAGATCTTTTGTTATAAATTCTGTGCCTTATGATCCTGCTCCACAGCTATCTGATGAAGGACCAACAATGAAAGCTAGTACTTCCAAATAAATATATTGAACTATAACCTGGTGTGTGATTTTTAATGTCTTGCTGTTAAACACTATCTTTTTGATAATATCTCCTCATGTGGCTGAGTCAAATTTTGTCTAAAAATGTTTGTGAAGTCCAGAGATGTTTTGTTTCAAAGAATTGGAGACGCCGGAGTTGTTTCAATGAAGGCATTCTATAAATGCAGATTTGTGTAGAAGTAGAAAATGTGTTGTTTAGGGTGTTATCTTGGGTGGGAACATTCTGAGGAATGTTGCCAGGTATGAAACCAGAAGAAACTGGACACAGCAAATAATGGTCATTACAATTACGATAGCCTCGGGTGTTTGAACTGCACCTGGATGCTGTCTTCCTCTTATCTCTTGTTAATTGCTTCTTGTTACTGTGATTGTAATGTGTGAAGTTAGAGTAAATCACCAGCTCACTAATGCTCTGGGTTCCTGATGGAAGCAGTGCTGCAAGGGCCATTCCCAGGATTGCTGTGGTGATGTTACAGCCCAGAGCTGACAATGTAGAGGAAGACAACATTTGGTGCAGACTGGGTAAGCTTGGAATATTACTCAAAATGAACAGCAGGAAAAGAGCCAAAGTAACATTCGGACTGATGTGGCGACATTCATCTCGACGCAGAGAGTTATTGATTTGTGGAACAAACTTCAAGCATTCAATCTGCTGTTTCATCTGGCTGTACCGTCACTGAGATGAGGCAGTTTTAAATCCTCTGATTGAGGAGAAAGGTTAGAAGAAAATTTTGTACACGGAGAACTGTTGAGAGTATGGAGTGATTTGCCACAGGAATAGACAGAGTCAACATGGATGTAGGAAAGGGAAATCACGCTTGACAAATCTGGATTCTTCAAGCATGTGTCGAGTAGAATTGATTAGGGATGCTAATGGATGCAGTTTACTTGGACTTTGAGAAGTTGTTCAATGAGGTCCCACATTGCATGTA
Source organism: Hemiscyllium ocellatum (assembly GCF_020745735.1). NCBI lineage: Eukaryota > Metazoa > Chordata > Chondrichthyes > Orectolobiformes > Hemiscylliidae > Hemiscyllium > Hemiscyllium ocellatum. The sequence goes on from NC_083404.1 coordinate 141,991,421, forward strand.
GAATTAAAGTGGGATTTGGGTAGTGTACTATATGGATAGAAAACTGGAATAAAGGCAAAATATTGCAGATGCTGGAAAGCTTAACGAAACATACACAGTGCTGGTCTGGCATAATCTGTGGAGAGAGAAAGAGTTTCACATTTCAAGTCCAGTATCACCTACCTTCAGAACTGTTTCTCCCCAGTGTTGTCTGTGCTTATTTTGGAGAGAAAACTGGCAGAAAACAACGAGTAGGAATAAATGGACCATCTTCCGAAAGGCAGACAGTGACTGGTGGGGTACCAAAGGCTCAGTGCTAACATCCCAACTACCCACAATATATATTAATAATTTAGGTGAGACAACTAAGTGCAATATCTCCAGGTTTGCAGATGATACTAAGCTAGTTTGGGTGGTGGGGAGGTGTGGGAGAGAACTGTGAGGAGGATGCAGAGATGCTTCAGTGTGATTGTGTGAGTGGACAAACAATGACAGTTGAAATATAACACAGATAAATGTGAAGTTATCCACTTTGGCAGCAGGACGCACATTATTATCTGAATGACCATAGATTGGGAAAAGGGGGAGGTACAATGAGTCCTGAGTGTCCTTGTGTACTAGTCTCTGAAAGTAAACATGCAGGTGCAGCAGGTAGTGAAGAAAGGAAATGGTATGTTGGCTTTCATAATGAGAGGATTTGAGTGTAGGAAAACAGTTTTTATTTCTCTATCTGAGGAAGGATGCGTGGCTATGGAGGGGGTGCAATAAGGGCCGACCAGATAGTTCCTGGGATAGCAGAACTGACATTTGAAGGGAGACTGAATCAGTTAGGAATGTGTTCACTGGAGTTTAAAAGAATGCAGGAAGGCGGGGGCAGGGGTGGGGGGTAGAATCTTCTATAAACTGGTTAAATTCTGACAGGACTATAAAAGGTTATATGTTCCCCATTATCTGGGGTTCACAGCCTAAGGCTACAGGGTGGGCCATTTGGGGCTGAGATGAGGAGAAAGGTCTTCACCCAGAGAGTGGGGAACCTTTCTCTGCTACAGAAAGCAGTTGAGGCCAAAATATTCGATGTTTTCAAGAAGGAGATCAATATAGTTCATCGGGCTAAAGGGAGCAAAGAGCATGGGGAGGATGCAGGAACAGGGGACTCGTCAGCCATGGTCATATTGAATGGCAGAGCAGGCTTGAATGGTCCACTCCTAGTTTTTGTACTTGAGGCATTAACCTTTGAACTTTAGTGGGACAGTTACTTCAGTATTTAAATTGGATGGATTTGGAGGGAGTTGGATGAAAAATGAGGCAATAGGGTTATCGAAGGAAGCACAGGGCATTGGATTTGTATTACATTCCCTTCACAAAGAAAGCTGGAAAACTCGAGATGTATGATTCCCAAGCAGTTTCAGCACAGGGGTTTTACACTTTGGCCCCCTTAGATTCACAGGGATTTGAGTCATAATCTGTTAACCTAAGTGTCACCTTGGCTCAGAGGTATTGTGATCAAGTCTTTGGATGAGAAGATTGCAGGGAAAAACCTCACTGCAAAACTTCCAGCAATATATCAAGAGAGTCAGTGCAGTGGGAGTGAAACACTGTCAGAGGGTCAGTATTGAGGGAGTGCCGCATTGTCAGAGGATTAGTGCTGTGGGAGTGCACACTGTCTAGGTTCAGTGCTGTGGGAGTGCACACTGTTAGAGGGTCAATACTGAGGGAGTGCCATACTATCGGAGGGTCAGTGCTGAGGGAGCACTGCACTGTCCGAGGGCCAGTCACAGGAAGTGCATGCTATTGGGAGGTCAGTGCTGAGGGAGCGCTGCACTGTTGGAGAATCATTGTTGAGCGAACACCACGCTATTAGAGGGTCAGTGCTGAGGGAGCGCCGCACTGTTGGAGAATCATTGTTGAGCGAACACCACGCTATTAGAGGGTCAGTGCTGAGGGAGCGCCGCACTGTCGGAGGGTCAGTGCTGAGGGAGTGCTGCACTGTCGGAGGGTCAGTGCTGAGGGAGTGCTGCACTGTCGGAGGGTCAGTGCTGAGGGAGTGCCGCACTGTTGAAGGGTCAATGCTGAGGGAGCGCCGCACTTTCGAAGGGTCAATGCTGAGGGAGCGCCGCACTGTCGGAGGGTCAGTGCTGAGGGAGTGGGCACTGTCGGAGGGTCAGTGCTGAGGGAGTGGGCACTGTCGGAGGGTCAGTGCTGAGGGAGTGCTGCACTGTAGGAGGGTCAGTGCTGAGGGAGCACTGCACTGTCAGAGGGTCAGTGCTGAGAGAGTGCTGTACTGTAGGAGGGCCAGTTCTGAGGGAGCGCCACACTGTCTCAGGGTCAATGCTGAGGAAGCGCTGCACTGTCGGAGGGTCAGTGCTGAGGGAGTGCTGCACTGCCGGAGTGTCAGTGCTGAGGGAGCGCTGCACTGTCAGAGGGTCAGTGCTGAGGGAGCACTGCACTGTCAGAGGGTCAGTGCTGAGAGAGTGCTGTACTGTAGGAGGGTCAGTTCTGAAGGAGCGTGCAGTGTCGGAGTGTCAGTGCTGAGGGAGCGCCACACTGTCTCAGAGTCAGAGCTGAGGGAATACCAGACTGATGGTCAGGTGGGGAGTGTGTGTATAATGTTGGTTGTGTGATTATTCAGTTGAGACATGAAACTGTAATCCACCTACTCTCCTCAGGTTGGGAAAGATGATTCCATGGCACTGTGTTGTAGAGTAGGTGTTCTACCCTGTGCCCTTATTAGAGTAGTGCTGGAAAAGCACAGCAGGTCAGGCAGCATCCAAGGAGCAGGAAAATCGATGTTTTGGGCAAAAGCCCTTCATCAGGAATGATGACCCTGATGATGAAGTGTTCATGTGTAAAGCACCTTGTAAAATCCTGTGGCTGTCAAAGTTATAGCCTATATGCAAGACTCGTGTTTATCCCTTATGTTACTACCGTCTCTCTCTTTCTGTATGGGATGGGAATTCTCGTTTCCCTCAAACAAGGCATTTGCATTAACCGATGCAGGCACATTGGACCGAATGCCACCCTTCTGCAATTCTGAAACAATCCTGTAAACTGTCATGTACAGTTTCTGTCTGTCGGATTGTCTCAGCCTGAACTTTAAAGTTTCAGTTATCACCTCGACCTGTCAGAGTTATCTCTCTCACACACACACACACCCAGCTCAGTGTCCATCAGAATTACCATGCAATAGGCCATCACCCTGAAACATTATCTCTGTTTCTATCTGCACAGGTGCTACCTGGTCTTCTGAACATTTCTAGCATTCTTCTGTTTTTATTTTGATGCTTATTCTTGCCTCCTTTGATGAATCGCCTCTGTTCACTTCAATTATCTTGCCATTATATCTCTCTCAGTCCATTCATTGCTCCCTCATTTTGCAGTCTTCTCAGATTTTCTGACAAGTCTAACCAGTTTAACCTCCCTTTCCTTAACCCTTCGCTGATTGTAGCACACACACCACCTGCTCAGACTGGTTTTGCAGTTAGTTAAGAAAAAAGTGTAACTGTGGAACCGTTCCCTATAGACTTGGTGCTGTGCAGATCAGACTTTACTCAGATTGTTCCTTGAAGGTAGTGCATATGTATTGAGATTGTTCTCAGAGATCTGTATTTTTTGGCTTCAGTATGCATGTTCTCTATCTTTCAAGTATGTTTTATTATGAAGCCATCACTGCAAAGGTACAGTTTATCTCTGCTTTCATTGTGTGTGTGTGTGTGTGTGTGTGTGTGTGTGTGTACACCGAAGACAAGTAGCTGACTTTTTTTTACTCTTGCGCCTCATTCAGGGGAGGCGCTAGCCTAGTGGACTGTAATCCAGAGACCCAGGTAATGTCCTGGCTGATGGTGGAATTTGAATTCAATTTTTTTTTAAAAGAATCTGGAATTAAGAGTCTAATGAAGGCCATGAACCCACCTGGGTCACTGATACCCTTTAGGAAAGGAAAGTGCCATCCTTACCTGGTCTGGCCAACATGTGACTCCAGACCCATAACAATGTGGTTAACTCTTAACTGGGCAATTAGGGATGGGCAATAAATGCTGCCTAGCCAGCAATCCCCTCATCCCGTGAATGAATAAAGAAAAAAGGTACCAAGTTCAACTGAGGTAACCAGACGAGGAAAGTCTTGCTGTTGCCAGTTTGATCGGTTGAGGGTTGCAACTTCTTTGAGGCTGTGTTTTAAACGGTAGTTTTAATCTGTGTAAGGTTTTGTCCTTGAAAAGCAGTTTTTGCTTTAATTGGTCCCCTCACTAGTCTGAAGAAGCATGTGACTCCAGATGGTATGTGTTAGTCTGAGACCTCTCCTCTCCAACACACACACACACACTGCAGCATTTGTGAGAATCTAGGGTGAATAGTTCTCTCTTTTTCTCACTCTTCCCTTCCCCTCCAATCTCAAATGTTAGCTCGCTCAGTGATAAACATCTCACCTCCTGAGTGTGTGCTGTGTGTTCACACATCACTCCTGCCATTGGCCTGAGCTGACATTTAGGGACTGCACTGTTTGATGTTGCAACAGGTCATGGGTTATCTAAGATGGGCTGAATAACCTTCCCCATTCAGAGCCATTCTACTCTGTCTAGGACAGTCACCAGCATAGACTAGTTGGGCTGAATGACTTTATAGGTCTTAACCGTAGACCGGCTGTAATTCTCGTTCTGGGATGCCTGCCCATTCTGTTGGGAGATTTCTCACTAGACAGATCATGATCTTCACAGGTGGTAGGGAATCACAAATGTATCTCCTCTCCACAGGTCATCGATTTGAGGATGTTCCTGGAGTTCGACGGCACTTGGTCAAAAGGAGCACAAAAGGCACAGTTGTTCATGTGGGAAAGGAGCATTCCGAAATCTACCCAAAGACCAAGAGAGCTGATCGGCAACCACATGAGGTACATTGTGCGCTTATAACTTTCTTTCTGAGTGAAGTCTGTCTTTGTGTGAAGGTGTTGACTTGTCCCTTGAGGTCCTGTGGTTGAGATGCACTTGTTGAAGGGGCGGATATCCCTGTGTGATTCTTGTAGTGGGTGTAAGGCTGTGTTGGGGAAGGTCAGTGCTGTTGTGTCGAGTGCAGCTATCATCCAGACTCCACCCTGGGGACATTCAGACTCCACCCCTCTGTGGCTTTCACTGGGGATTGGCTGCAAGCTAGCAGGGATGAGGCCCCTGCTGAGCTTCCCTTCCCTAAACCAAGTGCCTGTGTGCTAGTGATCAGTTAACGCAGCACAGACCAGAGATCAGAGCTACAGATCTGCTCACTGATCACCTTCCCCACCCGGACTCTCTCGCCCCTCAGGAGGCCAGGAGCAGCTTCATGACAGGAGAAGAACAAGAGACAATGGCTGCATACCTTGTGAGTTAATTTGTCAGAAGTGAGCTCAGTGAGATCTGAGATCCACTTCTTTACATTGTGAAGTGGATACTGACCAATAGATGTGCCTGCGGACAATGTTTTGTAATTATAGATGCTAATTTTCAGGTCGCTGCTTGGCCCCGTAACTAGTGAGCAAGCACTTAAAGCTGTACAGACAGGCTCAGCCTAAAACAGGTTGATTTATCTATCGCCATTGCAGCCAGCAACGTACTGTCTGTCATAGCCACTGATGTTCACGGTGGGATAGGACTGATAAATGATAGACCCGAATCAGAGTGGCGACTTTGCCATCATGTGGGAAAAATAATCAGGCTATCGTTCTGGGGAATAGACTGTGCACTTTAGGTGAGAACTTGGGATCAAAGGTTTGATCTTTCAAATTTCAAAAAAAGTTTGAAAACAAGTTTGCCTTTCAGGTCCTGAAAATATTGTATCAGATTGTGGCATTGTTTCGTTAATGGGAAATGCTGAGCTCCATCACTGGGTATCTGGCAGGTGGTATTGACTTGTGTCTGGATTTTTGATTAAAAAGTGAGGTCTGCAGATGCTGGAGATCAGAGCTGAAAATGTGTTGCTGGTTAAAGCACAGCAGGTCAGGCAGCATCCAAGGAACAGGAAATTCCTGATGAAGGACTCTGGCCCGAAACGTCGAATTTCCTGTTCCTTGGATGCTGCCTGACCTGCTGTGCTTTAACCAGCAACACATTTTCAGCTCTGGATTTTTGATGGTGACATTGCTGAGTTGAATCTTTTGTTTCTCGATGAGGTATTTTTCCATTCCTTGGTGGAATGTGAGTGTTACTGGCTGATCCAGCATTTATTGCCTGCCCTTAATTACCCTGGAGCAGGTGATGATGAACTGCCCTCTAGAGCCACTGCAGTTCTTGAAATGTGGGGGGCACACACAGTGCCCTTAGGGAGACATTTCCAGGAAGTTTACCCAACAGCTGAAGGAACGGTAATATGTTTGTAATTCAGGACGGTGGAGAAACACTTACAGGGGCTTCTTGTTCCTCTGCACCTGCTGCCATTGTCCTGGTAGTTGAGAACAGTTGTGGGTTTGAAAGGTGCTGCTAGAGGAGCCTTGATGAGTTATTGAATGCACCTTATGGATGGTAGAAAAATCACTTCTCACCCATCTATTCAGACAGGTTATGACACTTCTGTGCTCATCACATCCTGAGGTGGAACTTGACTGACGCAGAGGTAGGGAAACTATTACCATGCCCCAAGACCCTTTGTGTAGCTGGTATACACTGCTCTGTGAGCGGTGGAGAGAGTGAATGTTGACGGTGTGGGATGTGGTACCAATCAAGACGGCTGCTTTTCCTTGGGTGGTGTCAAGCTTCTTGAGGGTTGTTGGGGCTGTACTCATTCAGGCAAATGGGGAGTATTCCATCGCATTCCTAATTTCTGCTTTATAGATGGTGGACAGGCTTTGGGAAATCATGGGATTTTGCTACTCGTGATATTCCCAGTGCCTGACCTATTCTTGTAGTCACTGTGTTTATCTGGCAAATCTAGTTCAGTTTCTGGTCAATGGTAACCCCCAGGATGTTGATATTGGGCAGGTTAACAATGGTCATAGGGACATAGGGCTTGGAGACAGGTTGAGACCATTCAACCTCATGAGCCTGCTCCAACATTCTGTAAGGTCATGGCTTGTTTGGTTCTGGTCTTGGCTCTACTTTTTGTTTCTGCCTCTTTGAGTACTGGGGGAGCAGCTTGAGCTCTCTCTTATGAAGTTTGGTCATTGCCTGGTATTTGAGCTATGCAGATGTAACTTGCCACTCATCAGCCCAATTGAATGTGAGCCTGGATTGCTTCAGTATCTGAGGAGTTAAGAATGGTGCTGAGTATTGTGAAGTAATCAGTGAACAACCCTACTTCAGACCTTATGGTAGAGGGAAGGTTATTGATGAAGCAGCTGAAAGTGGTTGGGTCTAGGACAGTCCCCTGAAGAACTTATCCAGAGGTATCCTGGAGCTGAGATGACAGTCCTCCAACAACCACAACTATTTTCCTTGTTGAGAGAGTCCTGGCTTTGGGCTGTACCTTTGAGGTTAACTGCTGGTAGTTGTCATCTGATGTTTTCTCATTGTGCTTCTGCTAAGGTGTTTGTTGAACTGAATGAGTTGACAATGGATAAGAATCATGAAATGCAGTGGAAGGAGACGGCTAGGTGGATCAAATTTGAGGAGGACGTGGAGGAGGAAACGGATCGGTGGGGAAAGCCCCATGTCGCCTCGCTCAGCTTCCGCAGTTTGCTGGAGCTCAGGAAGACCCTGGCACATGGTAAATGCTTTTTTTATATCGATAAGTGCTGTTATACACAACTGAACTTTGTTTTTTCTCCATCACCAAATAACAGTGACTTATTTTTCATCTATTAACCACTTCCAGTAAATCACCTGTGTTTCCAATTTACTAATTCATGTGCAAAGCCTGTTTTCAGGACAATGCAAAGCATTGAAGGTGAGGGGCAGGTAGGGAGATTGGGAGGAGGCCACTTAATAAATGTTCAGTGTTAATTCAAATAAAGTTTGTATGCAGCTGATCAGGATCTGAAGTATTTAGGGCATCGTGAGAAAATGAATACTAATAGTAATGGGCTCGAGTATTTATGGTATGGGTTTGAGTTTTTATGGCATCAGTACTATTGAAGCATTTCCTGCACCAATGTGCAGTTCCGTCGCTCAAACGTTATTAATTTGAACTGTTCAGACAGGTGAAAAAATTACTTCAGTTAAAATCCCTCGTTAATACAATGGAGTGTCTTCCTCAGCCACTTCAATGGGCAGTTATCAGTGAACCACATTGCTGTGGGTCTGGAGTCATGTGTAACGTGGCAAGCTTCCTTCACTATTAATGAACCAGATGGGTATTTGTGGCTGTCCATCAGTGATTCTGTAATGGTGACCATGACAACTATCTCAGAGTTGAGACAGCACAGAAGGAGGCATTCAGTCCATCATGTCTGTGCTGGCCCTCCAAATGAGCAATTCACCTTGAACCATTCTCCTGTCTCCTGCATGTAACCCTGCACATTGTTCCATTTCAGATGACCCTATTTGGAATGCTTCAATTGAATCTGCCTCCACCATGTCCTCAGGCAGCACAATCATGACCCTAACTGCATGGAAAAGCATTTTCCCACATCTTTCTTGCTCCTTTTCCAGTTGTTTAAGTTGGTGCCCTCTTATTCTTGATCTTCCTCGATCTACTCTGTGCAGACTGCTCATGATTTTGAATATCTCTATCTTCTCCAAGGAAGATAGTCCCAGCTTCGCCAATCTACCTTCATAACTGAAGTTCCTCATCACTGAAACCATTTGGTAAATCTCTTGTGCTCTCTCTACAATGCCTTCATATCCTGTCACCAAGATCAGTGTACAACACTCTGGCTGAAACCAAACTCAACATCACCCCCCTTGCTCCTGAAATCAATGCCCTTCTGAATAAAGTCAAGGAGGCTGTGTGCTTTATTAACTGATCTCTCAACTTGTCCTGCCATATTCAATGTTCTGTGCAGATATAAACCCTCAGATCCGTCTGCTCCTGCACTTCATTTATATTGTCTATTCATCACCTTCGCACCAAAATATATCCCCTCTCTTTCCTGCATTGAAGTTCAACTGCCAGTTTCCTGTCAACCAGCTAATTTTGTAGCCAGGTTGCTGCTATCCATCTTATTCCATGATTATTTGGCACTGATACTAGTTTCAATTCCTGATCATTCTATTTATTTTTTTATTCATTCATTTATTTGTTGAGCTTATTCAATATGGTATGGTTGGTGTTGTGTGAGAGTTCGTTCTTCAGAACAGGATGGTATTGTAGCTCTTGTCATTGCGTACTTACAAACTCTCCTGCCAGCTAGGATCATCGGGCCATGTTTGGCTGATGTTTTGTTTACATTCTTTCTCTGTTGTGGGCGTAGCTGACAAGGTCAGTATATTTCACTGAAGTCAAACTGTCCTTGAGAAACTGAAGGTGAGCCACCAACGCCTTGAGTATAACAGCAAAAATGAACATATGAATTAGGACTAGGAGGACATTCAGCTCCTTGATTCTTCTCTACAATTCAGTAAGGTTATGACTGATCTGATTGTGGGCTCAGCTACATTTTCCTGTCTACCCCATACACTTAGATTGTTGACTAATAAGGGAATCATCTACTTCTGACTCAAAAGTCTTCAATGATCTAGCCTGCACCACTCTCTGGGGATGTGTCCCCTGGTGTGACTGATGAGGCCATTTCAGGGGGTAGTGAAGAGTCAACCACATTGACGTGAGTCTGGAATAATGTGTAGGCCACGTTAGATAAGGCTGGCAGATTGAATCCCTGAAGGACATTAATGAGCTAGATGGGTTTTTATAACAATCTGGTAGTTTCATGGTCATCATCAACGAGAGTATGACTAGGTGTTCATTTTAAGTATGTTTGGTTAACTGAATTGAAACCACCACCACGCACCCCCCCCCCCCCCCCCCCCCCTCAAAAAGAAAGCTATAGACACATCCAGGTAATAATCCATTAAAACATAACCACGATGCTGCCTCTCTCAGGAACTTTCAAACTATCATTGGTCGTGATCATGGAGCTCAGCACATTCCAAGAATCAAAATGATGACTCCTTAACTTGTGTGCCTCAGTACCATGCTGGGGAAGCTTGAACTATGACGCTGTGTATATCTAACCTTCTCTTGTCCTCTCTCAGGCACAGTTCTATTAGACTTGGACCAGAAGAGCTTACCAGGAATTGCACATCAGGTGGTTGAACAGATGATCATCTCTGATCAGATTAAGGCCGAGGACCGAGCCAATGTGCTGAGAGCTCTGCTTCTCAAACACAGGTAGCGTGACTGAGGAAGGTGCTGACATGAATGTTAGTCCACCACAGACACTAAGTCAAATTCCTTTCAATGTGTGGTGCAGAAAACTTTGACTTAACAGGCACCTTATGATCCAGCACTCTCGATAAACCAGCAAAAAATTCAATCCCTGAAGTACTAAAACTTTATTCTTATTGCAATCTTTGCGATCTTCAGGTAGTCAATTGAAGATGAAAGTGAGAAGGCTGTCTGCTGCTAAGTTTTATTTAAGGCAAACTTTCATTATTATTTCAGTGTTTTAAGGTATAACACTGTGTATACCTCTACATGACTTTTCAGTTACATTGATTATGTGGGCCTCTTGACCAACCAGCACACTGCTAGTCCTAGAGGTGCTGGTTAATAAAACATTTGATGCATATTGATCTCTTCTTTCATGCAAATAGTAACAGTATTAGTCAGCATTTTGGCTTTTTTTTAAAATTGGAACTATCATAATCATCAGTTTAAGGGCTAACACTGTTTCTGATTAGTTTGTTTCCTAACATAACTAAAAAGGAATTGATTTGTTGATTTGTAACCACCTCAATGTCTGTCAATCTTTCCCAGCACTCTTGTTTTCTCTCGGTCTGTCACCATGTGTTCTTATCTATCTCTAACTTCTCCCAGTTCTACAACTCTCACCGCACTTGCTCACTGTAACTTCCTCCATTCATCATTCTTACTCCGCTGTAAATACATACAAATTACTCTCTATCTCGCTAACTTCCCCCACTCCCTACACCCCTTCCCATCTCTGTAACCTCCTCTAGCCCCTACATCTCTCCCTACCTCTGTAATCTCCCCAGACCCTACAACTCTCCCTAACTCTGTATCTCCCCCAAACCCTACAACTCTCCCTAACTCTGTAATCTCCCCCAGACCTACAACTGTCCCTAACTCTGTAATCTCCCCCAGACCCTATAACTCTGTATCCTGCTCCAGCCTGTACACCTCTCCCTATCCTTGTACCTTCTTAAGCCCTTCACCTCCCTTTATCTTTTGAACTGTGTTCACGATTCTAATGGAGGTGTAATATAGGTATACTTTAAAACCTTAGAATTGACCAGGCATTTGGTCACCACCTTAAAAATCACTCATAGCTTAATTTATTTTAAAAAAATCTTTCATGGATGTGGGCATTAGCTTGGCCAGCATTCACTGCTGGTTGGTCATTGCCCAGAGGGCAGTTGGGAGTCAACCCCATTGTTGTGGGTCTGGAGTCACATGTAGGTCTGACTGGATACGGTCAGATTTCCTTCCCTGAAGGACATTTGTGAAGCAGTTGGATCTTTTATGACAATTTATTTACAAGGTCACCAATTGACCGGCTTTTTATTATTGATTTGAATTTATTAAATGAAAATTTCACTATCTGCTATGGTGGGATTTGAACCAGTAGTCCCAGAACATTGGCCTGGAGTTTTCAATTATGAGTAACCTCAGTGACGTTACCACCTGACCACCAATCCCATTGGCCCGTTAAAGACTGTTGTGAAATACCTCACAATGTATCCCACCCTTAACATTTGCCCCATAAATTTGGCCAAATGGCTTGTTTCTCTGCAGTAAAGTTCTTTTTAAAAAGTACAAGATGTTATTGAGCTGAGAGTTGGGTGTCTTTCTAATTATGACGGTGTGTGCAATGTGGAATGAATCAATGTCAGAGAAATCTGGCAGTGATGGCGTTCTGCTGTCAAACATCTGAGAGGTGACAAACAGCAGAATATTCTCTCCAAAAGGCCAGGAATGTGGAGAGGCAGGTATGAGAATGACAGGATCAGAATGAAAAGACAAATGCTCCTCTTTGTTGATTTTAAAGCCACCCCAATAAGGACAAGGACTTCACATTTTCACGCAACATCTCAACATCAAGTCTGGGCTCGCTCATGTCCCATCATCACAGCCAGAACCACATCGCTCAGTCTGCTGATCCCTCAGTCACCCAGCCACTGATGGACGAGAATCCTGACAACGAGACCAAAGTGACAGTGGACAGTGGTGAGGTCAGTTGGACTTGAGGTTTGTTCACTGTGTTTTGGTGAAAGATCTTGTACATATTTATGCTTGTCGTCATCAAGAGCACACAGGCCTCACAGAAGCTCTGGTGTAACCCAGAATAGCATCTGATGGTGCAGCAACCACAGTTTCAGTTCTGGACGGAGTTCATCTTGTATGGAGGTTGATGTAAGGCTACACTCATCATGTCCAAAGAAAGAGGGTAAATTGAAGGTGTTGCCAGAAATTGAGAAATTTAGATGTTATAAAAGACTGGATAGGATGGGGTTTTTTCTTTGGAACATAAACAGGAGCAGGAATAGTCCATTCTGCCCCTCAAGCCCACCCTGCTATTTGATAAGATAACAGCTGAAGTGCCCCAGACCTCAACTTCTGTTTAATGCGAACTCTCCATCGCCCTCAACCCCTTGATATTTCAAAATCCACCTCCTCTCTAAATACTTTCAGTGACCTATCCTCCACACCTGTCTGGGGTCGAGAATTCTAGATATTCACTATTTTCTGGGAAAAGACATTCTGTAACTGTGTCTCTTATTCAAAGGTGGAATAATCTTCTTAACATCTACCCTCAGAATCTACTATCTTTCAATAAGATCACCTCTCCTTCTTCTAAACTTAATTAATAAAGGCCTAATTTGTTTTACTATTCTTGATAATCAACCCTTTCATCCCAGGAACAGCCTCCAATGCCAATGTATCCTGTCTTAAATATGGGGATCAAAGCTGTGTACAATGCGGCTTCGTTACCACCCTGTGCAATTGTAACAAGTCTTCCCTGTTTTTAAACTCCAATCCCCAAGTGATAAAGGCCAAAGTTCCATTTGTCATCTTAATTATTTGCTGTAGTTGCCTGATAACATTTTGTTTCACTCAGATCTGTCTTTTTTGGAGTTGTTCTCCATTTAAATGATAGTCTGTCTTTGATTCTTTGTACCAATGGGCACACCCTCACACTTTCCTACATTAAACTCCATCTGCCAACTTTTTGCCCACTCAGTCTATCTATCAGAATGAGAAACGCAGTTACAGAATGTCACAACATGCCTTCCTATCTGTTTTGGTATCATCAGCAGATGTGGATGCATTACACTCTGTCCCATCCTCCAAGTCATTGATGTAGATCGTAAATAATAGAGGTCTATCCCTAAGTGCCCAGAAGGCAGTTAAGAGTCAATCTAGTGAATGGTTGCTATGGATTTGGAGTCACACACAGGCCAGATTGGGCCGATCTCCTTCCTAATTGACGTTGGTGAACCAGGGGGGTTTTTTGGAACGCTGCTCCTTCATTAGGTAGCTGGGGAGCAGGATCATAAGGAACACAGAATTTATGGCAAAAAGTTACAATGTCATGCAACTGAAATGATATATTGTGATATATTGAACAAGCCATTTCATACTTACACTCTCTCTCATACGCACATATACACAAACACTCTCTCTCACCCACGCACACACCCTCTCACAGGCTTATACTCCACTCTCACACATAAACTTTACCAGGCTTGCACACATGCAAACACACACACTTTAATATGCAGTCACACTCGCTCTCTCTCTTTCTGTCTGTCTGTCTCTCTCTCTCGCTGTCTCTCGTGCTTGTTGCAGACACATATGGGGTGAGTTTGCATTTGCAGATACATTCTATGTTGCTCAAAAAATGCACAATCTGCAGGCAGTCAATCCCTCTAATATTTTGTAAATTTCACTTTGGTAGGGACCAATCATCTGTTGTGTATTGGGAATGTCAAAGGTAGTATTAAGTTGAAAGAAAAGTTATAATTCCACAAAGATAGGTAGCAGGTCAGAAGATTGGGCAGAGTATGAAAAACAGAAGAGAAAAATGACAGAGATTAATAAGGAGGGATAGTTTAGAATACAAGAGAAAGCTAGCAAAAGATGCGAAGACAGATATGAAGAATTTCTACAGTTACTCAAAAAAATTAAAGAATTAACTATTGAGTGTTGGTCCTGTAGACAGTGAGGCTAGGAAATAATAATGAAAACTACAGAGATGGCAAATAAACTGAACAATTATTTTGCAGTGGTGTTCAACGATAGAAATAGCAGGAAACGATAGAAATATGTTAGGTGATATTCTGGTAGGAAACAAACTGTGCGCTACAGTGAACAGGCTTGGGATCTTGATTGTTTCAAAGGTCTTTTTCTGCTACTGAAACAAGGAGGAAGGGAGATAACCCTAGTTAGTTTGACGTCAGTCATCACATAAACATTGAAAACTGAGATTAGGGGAGTCTGATAATCTGCTATGGGTAAAACGTGAGATCTGCAGATGCTGGAGATCAGAGCTGAAAATGTGTTGCTGGTTAAAGCCCAGCAGGTCAGGCAGCATCCAAGGAACAGGAAATTCGACGTTTCGGGCAAAAGCCCTTCATCAGGAAGGGCTATGGTGCTATGGTGCACTCCGTCTCTATCTCTCTCCCTCTTTATGCTGGTAACTTGTCAAGCCTCTGCCTTTAACTTGTTTCTCTGCTTCTTACAGAAGGAATGTCCACTTTCTGCAGAGATGACGAGATCAAGGTCAAAGCACGAACTCAAATTGTTGGAGAAAATCCCGTACAATGCCGAGGCCACAGTTGTACTCGTTGGTAAGTAACAAATGTTCATATTTTCAATGCAGCCAGGTATCTGTGGGGCCAGTGTAAAGGAGCTTTAAGCTGCATCTAACTCCATGCTGTAGCTGTCCTGGGGTATTTGATAGGGACAGTGTAGTGTTAGGATCCCAGTTGCTGTTCTGACCGGATAAGTCAGATCCCAGATAGAAATCTGCTTGAAAGATCATATTCTATTTCTGTTTCTGTTTTTACTTAACAAGGTGATCTTTCACTGAAATGCAACCACACAATACAGCAGAGTTTTGCAGATATTTCCATAATAGTTCACCAGCCCAAGGAAAGCCCTCAGCTCCGGTACGGACGTGGGAGCCAGGGCACCTTTGATTGTCCTCACTTTATCTTCCAACAGGTACCTTGTCAACTGGGGTAGACCTTGTAAAATGTTCTCTGTCGTCTGTTGAAAAATGGCACAGGCTGATGATATGGCTGTCTCAGATATCAGTACAAACTCTTCTGGGGTGTTAACTGTAGCATACGTCCGGGAATCCCCATCTAACTACAATTGCAGGTACAGCCCATAGCTGATGTCCAGCATCATGAAGGACAGCCCTCCCCCGTCAGCTTTGTGTATGAACCCTCTATGCCAGACACTAGGTATTTATCCAGCTGCGAGAAGAGGTTTACTGTTTGTTTAAGATCCCCATAAAGATGAACCGATCCGTCGGGTTTCACAATCACTACGACCGGTGCTGTCCATTCCCCAAACTGGCTGGTTTGACGATTCCTTCACTTTCCAACCTCCTGGTTTCTGTCTCCACTTTTGCCCGTAAGTCAAATGGCACTGGGTGGGCCACGCAGAATCCTGGGACTGCTTCCTGGTCAATATGTAAAATGGCCTTGGCCCCTTTACAGTCCCTAGACATCCCTGATAAGCGTCTGGGTATTTAATTAGGACTCCACTCAAGCAGCCATTTTCTAATTGAGAAGTATTAAGCCAATCAAGGTAAGTCTTTCTCACCCAGTTTCACTCCATCACATTTGGGCCAGAGCCTTTTACTAGAATCAGTGGGAACTGAACCATAACAGACTGGACTGAAGTTGTCCTGTTACTCTGTAATGGTTCCCTGTTATAGGTTCTCAGTCTAGCTAAAGTCTTATGCAAACTTAAGGTTTGGAGTCCAGAGCAAATTTTATTAAAGACAGGCTCTGCAAACACCGATACAGTCACGCCAGTATCTACCTCCATGAGAACCAGGTGACCATTTAACCAAATGTTTATTTTGATTGGTTCTGATTTGGATGTTGCTAGGCAATGTAACCGTTCCAAGGCAGATGTACATGGACTTTTCATGGTGTGCACTCTCCTGGATACCAGCCTATGAATTCACTTACTCTGGCCTAATGGATCCCTTTTGCTGTCTTGAGCCTGCATCCCAGCAGTATCTACAATCGCTTGTCCGCACGGATCCTGAAGAAAATTTTAACCCTTTGGCTGAGGCCTGGCTTTGGTTTGGGGTTTTACTGTGGGCTGACCTAGACCACCTCTGTTCAGGATACGTCCTGAGTGAGGCTATGTAATTGCCTTCACTCAAGTGGTGTTCCCCAAGCTCAGTTGGACTAGTGATGGTATCCACTCTGCAACTCATATAGTCCACTTGCTGAATTTTCCAATGATAAAGCCAGTTGTAGTGTCAGTTTAAAGTCCAGTTGGGCTTCAGCTTGTAGTTGCTTTTGCATGCTTATATCATTAATCTCACACTCCAAACAGTCTGTCCGCATCTCATTGTCAACAATCCTAATATAGATTCTCCTGGTTCTTGTACTGCCAAGTAAAAACAATAGCATCTCAGAATTGGAGGAGGCTTGGGGTCACAATATTTCTTAACTAAATCTGTCAACTGTTGAAAGATTTTAGTATTTGGTGTATCAGGGAATGTCAGTCTCCTAATGACTGAAAAAGCTGTGGGTCTGCAAGCTGTCAGAATTACTCGTTGCATTTCTTCTTCCCCAATGTCATTTGCCCAGGGAAAATAACATATTCTTCCCACATACTGAGCCCAGTTTTCAACAGCAGGGTTGAACGAGTTAAGCTTCCCAACTAACAGCATGATGCCAGAAATGCTCTCCCAACTCAGAGAACTGTTGCAAGCAAAATTCTTAAGGAGCGAATTTTTCTTCTCTTGTCGGAAATAACTCCTCAGAGGCTGGTTTCCTGTCACCAAGTGACCCTTTACATGTAGAGAGTCCTTGATACTAATCCAGCTCTCAGAGTGGACAGAACCTCGGACCCTCCTGTTTATCTGTCAGCCAGGGCTCCCCAGTTGAACCACATTTACAGCCCCAATCAGGGAACTCAGATTCACTACAATCACTGCAGTCTTTTCCAAGTATATTCAAATCAAATAATTAATGGAATGGTGTGACTGATTAAGGACAGAAAAAGAAAACATTTTGTGGAGGCAAAGGGCTTGAGTGAGCTATTGACTGAGTCATGTAGATCAGTCTTCACTGAAGAAGCAGATGGAAATAGTACACAGTAAGGCGGTGTCAGAGAAGGTGGGACAGGATGAAAATAGATGAAAGGATTGTGTGAATTGGGTTTAATAGGCCCAAGTTACCAAGCTCAAGGTAAATGATGTCAGAAAACTGGAGCAATGTAATTCCCACAGCCCGAGAACTGTGGGATGAGGTGTGCGCCTGCCTGGCTGGGGGAGGGGAGGTAACATCCTAGTGGTGTTATTGCTGGGCTGTTAATCCCAAAGGAGAAAGTGAGAACTGCAGATGCTGGAGATCAGAGCTGAAAATGTGTCGCTGGAAAAGCGCAGCAGGTCAGGCAGCATCCATGAACTGTTGGTTTAGTGTATGTTTCGGGCTCATGCCCGAAACGTCGACTCTCCTGCTCCTTGGATGCTGCCTGACTTGCTGCGCTTTTTCAGCGACACATTTTCAGCTCTGTTAATCCCAAAGACCTAGTTAAAGTTTTGGGGACCTGGATTTGAATCCTACCATGGCAGATAGTGGAACTTAAATTCAACAAAAGTCTGGAACCAAGAGTCTAATGAAATGAGACCATTAATCCATTGTCAATTGTTGGGCAAACCCATCTGGTTCACTAATGTCCTTTAGGGAAGGAAATTGTCAGGTTTACCTGATCTGGCCTACCTATGTCTCTAGGCCCACACCGAACTTACTTATGGCTGGGCAATAACTGCTGGTCTAGCCAGCAACACCCTCGTACCATGAATTTTTTTTTAAAAACAGCTTGAGTATAGCTAGTACTCTGGCATCCTTCTGACAATGTCGAAAATTGCCCAGGTATGTCTTGAACATACAATATAATACCAGTCCAGCCTGTTACCACCCCATCAGTCTCAATCATTAGTAAGGTGATGTGCACAGAGCAGCGCTCACCAAGGAACAACCTGCTGACTAATGCCCAGTTCGTGTTCTGCCTGACCTCATTTCAGACTTGGTCCAAGAATTGTGAGCATCTTTTGCAATATATGAGCTCCTGGAAGTGTTGGTCACAGACTGGGCCATCATTTACCAGCAGGGAATTCAAGATCAGAACAACCTCGATTATCCAAACGAGATGGGCAGGGAGTACTTTGTTTGCATAACGGATTGTTCGGATAACGGATAGCGTTTTTACGGGACCTTGAACTCTCATTCGGATAATCCAGAATTCGAATAATTGATGTTCGGATAATCGAGGGTTTTTTTAAGATTAGATTAGATTCCCTACAGTATGGAAACAGACCCTTCGGCCCAACAACTCCACACTGATCCTCCAAAGAGTAACCTACGCAGACCCATTCCCCTACATTTACCCCTGACTAATGCACCTAACACTACGGGCAATTTAGCATGGCCAATTAACCTGACCTGCACATCTTTAGATTGTGGGAGGAAACCAGTCAACCGGAGGAAACCCACGCAGACACAGAGAGAATGTGCAAACTCCACACAGTCAGTTGCCCGAGGTGGGAATTGAACCCAGGTCCCTGACACTGTGAGGCAGCAGTGCTAACCACTGAACCACCGTGCTGCCCATGTTTCCTCAAGTTGAATGGCATTCAGCATTCAACTCCATACCACCTATTGTCTGATAGTTTAGCAGAAAGAGCGGACCAAACTTTGAAGGTAGGCTTAAAGAAGCAGCCGAAAAATGTGTTGCTGGAAAAGCGCAGCAGGTCAGGCAGCATCAAAGGAGCAGGAGAATCGACGTTTCGGGAATGTTCATTCAGGAATGCTTTCCAGCAACACATTTTTCAGCTCTGATCTTCAGCATCTGCAGTCCTCACTTTCTCCTCAAAGAAGCAGCCCGCAGCTTCACTCGATACCAAACTGTCCCGGTTCATATTTGGTTATTGGATCCACTTGCACCTACTGGGATAGCTCCGGCGGAGTTTCTAATGGGGAGAAGATTCTGTACCAGGTTAAATCTGATCTTCCTGGACTTGGGGGTGAGGGTACACTTATGTCGGATACCAGACTCTGCTAAGTATGAGAGGCAGCTTACTTCAGGGGACAAGGTTTGGTGCTGAAACCACAGAAATGGCCCTGCATGGGTAAAGTCATGGTCAATGGTAGGTCAGATCCAGTGACGTATAAAGTTTGGGTAGGTGAGGTGATCCTGAACGGACGTGGAGCATATGAAAGCTGCAAACTTGCAAAAGAGGCTGGAGTGAAACATACCCAGCCCCTCAGAACAGCCAGAATGCCTCAATGCCTTTACTGCATGTGGAAGAGAATGAATTTCTTCTGAGATTCTCTGGCTGCAAGAGGCTGGCTAAGGTCCGGTACACACCGCCTGTGTCTAAGACTGAGTCAGAGGAACCAGACCCAGTGCAAAAACGCCCCAGGAGAGGCTTCAAGAGAAAGAACAAGCCTACATCCCTGCACTCAGAGGGGAAGGGATGCAGAGATTGTATCAAGGTCAGCCAGGTGGACCTTATAGAATATGAGTTCGCTGAATGGGACTATTAACCTGGTTCAATCAGGGAGCCCCGGCTGACAGATATAATCAAGAGTGTCTCCCCCTCCAACTCTATTTTGATTTAATCCCTGCCCTCCCCTTCACTGATTGATCACACAGCATTGCCCTTTGATGTGAAGGGCACTGCTTGTCACTGGCCACCCGGGTGTTTTCCTGTCTTCCTGATGGTGGAAATTGAATAAAGATTCGTGCACTTTGTGTCTCTCACTGTGTCTCACACCTGCACGTGCACACCATGGGTGCCAGGGAAAAATAAGCACTACCACAGTTAGGCGGTAGTGTGGAGGTAAAAAAAGGAAAAAAAAACTGAAAAAAAAATTTTAATAATAAAAAAAAGAGTGTCAGACACCCTGGTCACTCTGAGAGCTGGCTCTGAGGGAGTTGGATCAGTGACAAGGACTCTCCACATGGAAATAAAGGGTAACTCAGTGACAGGAAACCGGCCTCTGGAGTTATTTCAAAGGCCGATGGATTGTTTTTAGATTACTTGCTAATCTTTTATGCTTTTCTTTACTCATGTAACATCTTTTATCACGATCCTGGTGTTCTACTGAATTTCTGATGTTCATCAGAAACCTTTTTCTGTTTAATGTTAATCTTTATTTTCTTTATCATCCAGGGTGCACTAGCTTTGAATCTCCCATCTTTCTTCCTCCTGAGAATATGTTTGGTTTGTACCGAGACTATCATCTTTACTCTGTATCTAACCCCATGCTGTACCTGTTTTGGAAGTATTTAATGGGGCAGTGTCGAGGAAGCTTAACTATGTAACTAACCTGTGTTGTACTTGATCTGGGTGTGTTTGGGGACAGTGTAGAGGAAGCTTTACACTGTTTAACCCAGTACTGTAGCTGTCCTAGGAAAATTTGCTGGGAACAGTGTAGAATGAGTTTTTTTCTGTATCTAATCCCATGAAATAACTGTCCTGGGAGTGTTCAATAGGAACTCTGCAGAGTAGGGTGTGCTCTGAATCTAATTAATGTTTTGTATACTTTGAGACATTTTGATGTGACAATTCAGAGAGAATTTTACTTTGTATTGAACAAGCTTCCCGATGTGCATTTTCATTCTCCATCTTTTGAGACACATTGTGATGGTGAGATTGTCACCTTTTGTTTCCCTTCAGGCTGTGTTGAGTTCCTGGACCATCCGACCATGGCATACGTCCGCTTAAAGACGGCAGTAGAGCTGGAGTCAGTGCTGGAGGTTCCTGTCCCTGTCCGGTTCCTCTTCATCCTGTTGGGACCAAGCACAAGTAACATGGACTACCATGAGATTGGACGTTCCATCTCCACTCTGATGTCAGACAAGGTAATGGTGTGAATCCGTCCTGGAAAATGTTCCTGATTGAGGCCTGAGGGCACTCACCTGCTTTGAGTCATACCTGAAATGTAAACACTGCATGGAGCAGTTCGGCTGAGTGTCCTACTTCTGTCCTGTATGCTTAGAGTCATAGAGATGTACAGCATGGAAACAGACCCTTCGGTCCATCCCGTCCATGCCAACCAGATATCCCAACCCAATCTAGTCCCACCTGCCAGCACCCGGCCCATAGCCCTCCAAACCTTTCCTATTCATATACCTATCCAGGTGCCTTTTAAATGTTGCAATTGTACCAGCCTCCACCACGTCCTCTGGCAGCTCATTCCATACATACATTACCCTCTGCATGAAAATGTTGCCCCTTAGGTCCCTTTTATATCTTTCACCTTTCGCCCTAAACCTATGCCCTCTAGTTCTGGACTCCCCCAACCCAGGGAAAAGACTTTGTCTGTTTATCCTATCCATAATTTTGTAAAGTTCTATAAGGTCACCCCTCAGCCTCCGACGCTCCAGGGAAATCAGCCCCAGCGTGTTCAGCCTCTCCCTGTAGCTCAAATCCTTCAACCCTGGCAACATCCTTGTAAATCTTTTCTGAACTCATTCAAGTTTCACAACATCCTTCCAATAGGAAGGAGATCAGAACTGCACGCAATATTCCAACAGTGGCCTAACCAATGTCCTGTACAGCCACAACATGATCCCCCGAGTCCTGTACTTAATACTCTGACCAATAAAAGAAAGCATACCAAACCCCTCTTCACTATCCTATCTACCTGCGACTCCACTTTCAAGGAGCTATGAACTTGCACTCCAAGGTCTCTTTGTTCAACAACACTCCCTAGGACCTTACCATTAAGTGTATAAGACCTGCTAAGATTTGCTTTCCCAAAATGCAGCACCTTGCATTTATCTGAATTAAACTCCATCTGCCACTTCTCAGCATATTAGCCCATCTGATCAAAATCCTGTTGTAATCTGAGGTAACCCTCTTCGCTGTCCACGACACCTCCAATTTTGGTGTCATCTGCAAACTTACTAACTGTACCTCTTATGTTCGCATCCAAATCATTTATATATATGACGAAAAGTAGAGGACCCAGCACCGATCCTTGTGGTACTCCACTGGTCACAGGCCTCCAGTCTGAAAAACAACCCTCCACCACCACTCTCTGTCTTCTACCTTTGAGCCAGTTCTGCATCCAAATGGCGAGTTCTCCCTGTATTCCATGAGATCTAACCTTGCTAACCAGTCTCCCATGGGGAACCTTGTCGAACGCCTTTCTGGAGCCCATATAGATCACATCTGCCACTCTGCCCACATTAATCCTCTTTGTTACTTCCTCAAAAAACTCAATCAAGTTTGTGAGACATGATTTTTCACGCACAAAGCCATGTTGACTATCCCTAATCAGTCCTTGCCTTTGCAAATACATGTACATTCTGTCTGATAAATTTATACCACACGATGATCATTCCGAGTATAGAAGAACTCTTTATCAATTTGACTTGGTATGATACTGAGAAACCTGGGTGAGAGAGCAGTCATACTGAGTGGAGTAGGTGCACGTCGCGAGGGTCCCCTTCCCTCAAAGACATGGTCTAATTCAGTTTTGACCAGAATCCTCCCACTTTAGTGGTTTTCTTTTTAGACATTGAATACAATGTGACCTGCTGGAATTTGAATCCTCAACATTATGGCACTGGTGCAACAACATTAGGAATAATAACCTGCCACTGGCACATACGACACCTTTCTACACAGTTCCAGCAGTTGCTGTTTAAGGAGATTCGTTTACTGACATTAAAATTTTGGGAGGATTTTGACCCTTGGCTTTCACATCACCATGCCATTGTGAATCTACAGTCTTATTATTGAGGAAGTTAACCAAGTATAGGGGTTTCTACATATTCCAGCTCGCTCATTTGTTTGATAATAGGATTCAAATTCACAGGGTTATTGTTTCAAGTCCCACATGGTGTTACAGGTTTTACTTTTTACATATTTTAAGTCCTTTACATCTTCAAACTATTTACTGGGGGGAAAATGCCTACTTGTCACCCCAGGCATCTTGTAATCACTGCTGGAGTAGCTTTTTGAAAAATAGTATTGCTGCATTTAATAATTTGGCAGCCTTTGCCTTAAATAAAATGTTTGCTCATAGATAAAGTCCATAATTTTGGCAATTCATGGCTTGCAAGAGAAAAGCATCATTCAGTGACTGAAATCAGAGCTGCTCTTAAAGGTATCTCTCATATTAAACAATTCAGACTCTGAGACCTCATGCTGCATGTGCAAATGTAACGCAGAGTCTTAATGGCATAGAAGGAGGCCATTTGGTCTCTCAAAACTGTGATGGCCCACTCTACAGTTAGTCAGTCAGTCCCATTCCTGTGCTATAATCCCATATTCTTGCAAGTTTATTTCCCACCCAGTTGCCTTTTGAATTCATTCATTGTCTCTGGTTTCCTTGTTGACAGCTCATTCTGTATCATTGCCACCCACTAAGTAAGTTTCTTTCTCACCAGCACAGCCCTCGATTTCCCTTTGCTCCAAGGACAGTAACCCCAGTTTATCCAAATTACTCCATCGTTATAAAGTACTCAGCCATGACTTCAGAGTTTGCATGAGCAGGAGACATTCCCCTTGTGTAAGCACAGCTAACTAGCAATCCCTGAATTCTTAGTGCAGGGTCCAAAAAACACTTGGCTTAATTGCCTCCGCTTCCTGGAGAGAAATCAGGTCAGGATTTACTAGCCCTTCGAAATCTGAAAGGACCAGTAAGTACTATCGATCCTAAACATATACCAGATCAAAAGAAAATGGCTCACAGCTGGAAATGCATCATAAACTTGTCATGAGGAATACTAGCACAGTGGGAATGTTACTGGGATACAGGAGTTCAACTTCATGTTATTGTACATAATTTCTTATTAACATGAAAATGGAAGTGATAGCGTAGTGTTCTTATCACTTAATGGTAGGGTCCTGGGAGTGTTGCTGAACAGAAACACCTTGGAGTGCAGCTTCATAGGTCCATGAAAGCTGAGTCGTTGGTAGACAGGATAGTGAAGAAGGCGTTGGGTACACTTGCCTGTATTGGTCAGAGCATTGAGTATAGTTGCAGCTCCACAGGACATTAGTTAGGCCACTTTTGGGATACTGCATTTGATTCTGATCTTGTTGTTATCGGAAAGATGTTGTTAAACTTACAAATCTTTTCTGAATCCTTTCAAGGATGTTGCCAGGGTTAGAGGGTTTGAGCTATATCGGGAGGTTGAATAGACTAGGCTATTTTCCCTGGGGCATTGGAGGCTGAGAGGGGACCTTATAGAGGTTTATGAAATCATGAAGGGCATGAATAGGGTAAATGCCCAGAACTAGAGGGCTTACGTTTAAGGTGAGAGGAAAACAATTTAGAAGGGACCTCGGGCAACTTTTTCATGTGGAGGGTGGTGTGTGTATGGAATGAACTGCCCTGCCAGAGGAAGTGGTGGAAGCTGGTACAATTACACCATTTAAAAGGCATCTGGATGGGTACATGACTAGGAAAGGTTTAGAGAGATGTGGGTCAAATGTTGGCAAATGGGATTGGATTAATTTAGGATATCTGGTTGGCATGGACAAGTTTGACCTAAAAGTGTGATTCCATGTTGTACATCTCTATGACTGTTAAGTACTCCAGAGACCCAGATAATGCAGTACAGCAACAAACTGGTATTTACCCAACAATGTGGAAAATTGCCCAGACATGTCCTGCCCACAAAAAGCAAGAAAATCCAACTCAGCCAATTACCACACAATCAGTTTACTCTCAGTCAACAGTAAAATCTTTGAAACGGTTGTTGACAGTGCCATCATCTAGCATTTACTCCCTGTCACTCTCGTTCTCCCCTCTTCTGCTCCACTCACTGTTTAAGGGGTTGGCTTTTTAAAACCGAGATCAGGCAAAACATTTTCTCTGAGAGTCGTGAGAACTGTTGTCTTGAAATAGTAGTGGAAGCAAAGTCCTTGAATGTAGTTAAGGCAGAGCTGGCTTGATTCTTGTTAAGCAATGGGGTGTATGTAAGATTATCAAAGGGAAGTGGGAGTGTGGGTTTGAAGTTACATTCAGGTCAGTCATGGTCTTATTGAAAGTTGGAGCATGCTTGAGGGGCTGAATGGCCTATTCCTGTTCCTGTTCTTGTTTGTATGCCTCACTGTTCTCTTCCACAGTCCCTTCTTTCAGTGAGCTCTACTCTCCTTTTGTCTTACAGAATTTCCACCGGGCTGCTTACCAGGCAGATGATCGAAATGACTTGTTGAGTGCGATCAATGAGTTCCTGGACAGCAGTATTGTCATTCCTCCCTCCGATGTCCCTGGGGAGGAGTTGCTGCTGTCTGTTGCTCAGTTCCAGCGCAAGATGTTGAAGAAAAGGCAGGCGAAAGAGGACAAGGTGCTGTTCAAGGAGATCAAGAGTCAGGAGGAGCGAGGTAGGCAGCCAGGGAATCCGGGTGTGTGCTGTTAAACCACAGCCTGCTGAGTGGGTACAGAGATTTGAATGGGGAGCCATCATCGGGTCCTGCTCTGAGCTGAGTTTTCCACACTCTAGTTTTACTCATGTGGCCCCTTATTCCTTCCAGCTCTGCTGAAACCAAAGAAGCTGGAAGAGGAAGACCCCCTCAGGCGGTCAGGGAAACCTTTTGGGGGAGTAATCAGAGACGCACGCCGGAGATACCCTAAATACGTCAGCGACTTCAAGGATGCTCTGAACCCTCAGTGTATGGCTGCCATCATCTTCATTTACTTCGCTTGCCTCTCACCAGCCATCACCTTTGGAGGGTTACTCGGTAAGAAACTTTACTTCTGTCATCTGGACTGAATGGTTTGTGAATGGAGGCCCTGGGGAAAAAAAACCTGAGTTCCTGTAGTGCCTTTCACAATCTCAGGATGTCTCAAAGGGCCTGGCAACTAATTAAATGAAGTGTAATCATTGCAATGGAAGCAACAGTTCAGTGGTTCAAGATTGCAGCTCTCCATCGCCCTCTGAAGGACAGTTAGGGAGCAGCAACATCTGCTTTGCCCTTGCAATTGATGCTGAAAATGTGTTGCTGGTTAAAGCACAGCAGAGGGCTCTGGCCCAAAACGTTGAATTTCCTGTTCCTTGGATGCTGCCTAACCTGCTGTGCTTTAACCAGCAACACATTTTCAGCTCTGATCTCCAGCATCTGCAGACCTCACTTTTTACCCTTGCAATTGATGCCCATGTTCAGCGAAATATCTATTTTTAAAAAATCTTACCAACCATTCTGCAAACTGCAAATCTTATAAATTGCAACGTGTTAATACTGAGAGTTGATATTTCATTTATTTATTTCATTTGGCCTGTGCGCACTGAGGAGAATTGCCCTAACTTTCACACTGTCTTATGTTGTTAGCAACCAATGGCCTCTGAATAAACATTGGTAAAAACAAGGACTGTAGATGCTGGAAACCAGAGTCTGGATTAGAGTGGTGCTGGAATTCCTGCTCCTCAGATGCTGCATGACCTGCTGTGCTTTTCCAGCAACACTCTAATCCAGACGCTGGTTTCCAGCACCTACAGCAAGACTCTGAGTAAACATTACCTTATTAGTGTTGTTCTGAAAAACAAATAAGAAA
This sequence comes from Hemiscyllium ocellatum, assembly GCF_020745735.1. Classification (NCBI taxonomy): domain Eukaryota; kingdom Metazoa; phylum Chordata; class Chondrichthyes; order Orectolobiformes; family Hemiscylliidae; genus Hemiscyllium; species Hemiscyllium ocellatum. The sequence goes on from NC_083404.1 coordinate 142,018,195, forward strand.
GGATAAAGGAGGGCTGAACAGACCAGCCAATATTTTGTGGTGGTTATGTTGCACAGCAGCTAAACAGTATGTTGTTGTTAGAGAATGCAACAGACCCCAAAGCAGTTTATTCATTCCAACTCTATATGGAAAATAGAGCACCATCATCTGTTCCAACTGCATGAGTAGACAATGAGGGTTAGTTGTGATAATGCCTTTGTAGGACAGCCAGCCAGTGGTCAGTGTCTTTGCTGACACATACACAGGGGTCAGTTTGGGTGAAAAACCAGAGAGGTATCACATTGTGAGCCCATCCTGACCTTAACAATTGCATGGATGGAGGGAAGCTCATCCAGTGCTCTGGATGTGGTTTGCACAATATTTTAGTGCTTTCAATGGGTCAGTAATACTTAACTAGATGGGTGTGGGTGTGCTGCAGAATATTTACCGAGGTGGCTGTGGGTGTGCTGGGGAATATTTACCCGGGTGTGTGTGGGTGTGCTGGGGAATATTTACCCGGGTGTGTGTGGGTGTGCCATGGAATATTTACCCGGGTGTGTGTGGGTGTGCTGTGGAATATATACCCTTGTGTGTGTGGGTGTGCTGGGGGATATTTACCCGGGTGTGTGTGGGTGTGCTGGGGAATATTTACCCGGGTGAGTGTGGGTGTGCTGGGGAATATTTACCCGGGTGTGTGGGTGTGCTGGGGAATATTTACCCGGGTGTGTGTGGGTGTGCTGTGGAATATTTACCCGGATGTGTGTGGGTGTGCTGGGGGATATTTACCCGGGTGTGTGTGGGTGCGCTGGGGAATATTTACCCGGTTGTGTATGGGTGTGCTGTGGAATATTTACCCGGGTGTGTGTGGGTGTGCAGGGAGATATTTGCCCGGGTGTTTGTGCGTGTGCTGGGGAATATTTACCCGGGTGTGTGTGGGTGTGCTGGGCGATATTTACCCGGGTGTGTGTGGGTGTGCTGGGGGATATTTGCCCGGGTGTGTGTGGGTGTGCTGGGGAATATTTACCCGGGTGTGTGTGGGTATGCTGTGGAATATTTACCCGGGTGTTTGTGCGTGTGCTGGGGAATGTTTACCCGGGTGTGTGTGGGTGTGCTGTGAAATATTTACCCGGGTGTGTGTGGTTGTGCTGTGGAATATTTACCCGGGTGTGTGTGGGTGTGCTGGGGGATGTTTACCCGGGTGTGTGTGGGTGTGCTGGGGGATATTTACCCGGGTGTGTGTGGGTGTGCTGTGAGATATTTACCCGGGTGTGTGTGGGGAATATTTACCCGGGTGTGTGTGGGTGTGCTGTGAAATATTTACCCGGGTGTGTGTGGGTGTGCTCTGGAATATTTACCCGGGTGTGTGTGTGGGTGTGCTGGGCCATATTTACACGGGTGTGTGTGGGTGTGCTCGGGAATATTTACCCGGGTGTGTGTGTGGGTGTGCTGGGGAATATTTACCTGGGTGTGTGTGGGTGTGCTGGGGGATATTTGCCTGGGTGTGTGTGGGTGTGCTGGGGGATATTTACCCGGGTGTGTGTGGGTGTGCTGGGGGATATTTGCCCGGGTGTGTGTGGGTGTGTGTGGGGAATATTTACCCGGGTGTGTGTGGGTGTGCTGTGAAATATTTACCCGGGTGTGTGTGGGTGTGCTCTGGAATATTTACCCGGGTGTGTGTGTGGGTGTGCTCTGGAATATTTACCCGGGTTTATGTGTGGGTGTGCTGGGCCATATTTACCCGGGTGTGTGTGGGTGTGCTATGGAATATTTACCCGGGTGTGTGTGGGTGTGCTGGGGAATATTTACCCGGTTGTGTATGGGTGTGCTGTGGAATATTTACCCGGGTGTGTGTGGGTGTGCAGGGGGATATTTGCCCGGGTGTTTGTGCGTGTGCTGGGGAATATTTACCCGGGTGTGCTGGGCGATATTTACCCGGGTGTGTGTGGGTGTGCTGGGGGATATTTGCCCGGGTGTGTGTGGGTGTGCTGGGGAATATTTACCCGGGTATGTGTGGGTATGCTGTGGAATATTTACCCGGGTGTTTGTGCGTGTGCTGGGGAATGTTTACCCGGGTGTGTGTGGGTGTGCTGTGAAATATTTACCCGGGTGTGTGTGGGTGTGCTGGGGGATGTTTACCCGGGTGTGTGTGGGTGTGCTGGGGGATGTTTACCCGGGTGTGTGTGGGTGTGCTGGGGGATATTTACCCGGGTGTGTGTGGGTGTGCTGTGAAATATTTACCCGGGTGTGTGTGGGGAATATTTACCCGGGTGTGTGTGGGTGTGCTGTGAAATATTTACCCGGGTGTGTGTGGGTGTGCTCTGGAATATTTACCCGGGTGTGTGTGGGTGTGCTGGGGAATATTTACCCGGGTGTGTGTGTGGGTGTGCTGGGGAATATTTACCTGGGTGTGTGTGGGTGTGCTGGGGGATATTTGCCCGGGTGTGTGTGGGTGTGCTGGGGGATATTTACCCGGGTGTGTGTGGGTGTGCTGGGGGATATTTGCCCGGGTGTGTGTGGGTGTGCTGGGGAATATTTACCCAGGTGTGTGTGTGTGTGCTGTGGAATATTTACCCGGATGTGTGTGGGTGTGCTGGGGGATATTTGCCCGGGTGTGTGTGGGTGTGCTGGGGGATATTTACCCGGGTGTGTGTGGGTGTGCTGGGGGATATTTACCTGGGTGTAGTGGGGAATATTTACCCGGGTGTGTGTGGGTGTGCTGGGGGATATTTACCTGGGTGTAGTGGGGAATATTTACCCGGGTGTGTGTGGGTGTGCTCTGGAACATTTACCCCGGGTGTGTGTGTGGGTGTGCTGAGGGATATTTGCCCGGGTATGTATGGGTGTGCTGGGGAATATTTACCCGGGTGGGTGTGCTGGGGAATATTTACCCTTGTGTGTGTGGGTGTGCTGTGAAATATTTACCCGGGTGTGTGTGGGGAATATTTACCCGGGTGTGTGTGGGTGTGCTGTGAAATATTTACCCGGGTGTGTGTGGGTGTGCTCTGGAATATTTACCCGGGTGTGTGTGTGGGTGTGCTGGGGAATATTTACCCGGGTGTGTGTGGGTGTGCTGGGGAATATTTACCCGGGTGTATGTGGGTGTGCTGGGGAATATTTACCCGGGTGTGTGTGTGGGTGTGCTGGGGAATATTTACCTGGGTGTGTGTGGGTGTGTTGGGGGATATTTGCCCGGGTGTGTGTGGGTGTGCTGGGGGATATTTACCCGGGTGTGTGTGGGTGTGCTGGGGGATATTTGCTCGGGTGTGTGTGGGTGTGCTGCGGAATATTTACCCAGGTGTGTGTGGGTGTTCTGTGGAATATTTACCCGGATGTGTGTGGGTGTGCTGGGGGATATTTGCCCGGGTATGTGTGGGTGTGCGGTGGAATGTTTACCCGGGTGTGTGTGGGTGTGCTGGGGGATATTTGCCCGGGTGGGTGTGCGGTGGAATGTTTACCCGGGTGTGTGTGGGTGTGCTGGGGGATATTTGCCCGGGTGTGTGTGGGTGTGCGGTGGAATGTTTACCCGGGTGTGGGTGATGACCGATTTCCAAGTAAATGATGTTTATTTTTCAGGGGAGAAGACCATGGGTTTGATTGGTGTTTCCGAGCTGATCATATCCACGGCTATACAAATGGTGATCTTTGGTTTGTTGGGAGCGCAACCACTGCTGGTCGTTGGGTTTTCTGGACCATTGCTTGTCTTTGAAGAAGCTTTCTTTAAGGTGCGTGTTTCTGGCTTGGATCCAATTGGAAAATGTTCTGCACAAAGTCAGCTGGTCTAACCTTGATCAGCGATCAGTTTAGGTCCAGCTAGAGCTTGAATCCATATCCTGGTTCCACACTGACCAATGCAGCATTGTTGGAAATGCTATCCTTTCAAACCTGCAGCACTCCCTCAGCTGGACAGAGCTGGATCTCTGGTGAGCTGGAACTTCTGACTTTTGACAGAAGTAGAAAGAATGTGTAAGTTAAAAGGGAGATTGGAACCATAACGTTTTCATTAATACATGGAATGTGAATGTCACTGGCTAGGCCAGCAATTATTCCCAATCCCTAGCTGCCCACTAACCTGGAGGGAAACATGTAGCTGGCGGTATTCCCATATCTCTCCTGCTCTTGTGAAGGATCAGTCACATTGCTGTGTCTGGAGTCACACATAGTCCAGGCCAGGTAAGAAAGAAAGACTTTCTTCTCTAAAAGACATTAGTGATCAATGGGTTTTTATGACAATTAGTAATGGTTACATGGTCACTATTAGGCAAGCCGTTTATTCAAGATTTTATTGAACTCAAATTTTGCCATCCACCACGTTGAAATTTGAATCCATCTCCTCAGAAGATCAGCCTGGCATTCTGGAATCAACAGGTGGAGAGAGCTGTTAATAAAGCACACAGTGTCCTCAGCTATACTCGACAGCTATCGTGTATAAGAGCAAGGAGTGATAATGAACTTATACAGGGCACTTGGTGTACCTCCGTTGGAGTGTTGTATACAGCTCTGGATGTCACCTTATGGGAAAATGTGGATTGGAGACAGTGCAAAAGTGTTTTACAAGAATGATTCCAGGAATGAGAAACCTTAAGGATGAGAATAGATTGAAGAAATTTGGACAGTTCTCATTGGAGAGAAGATTTGCTCAGAGTTTTCAGAATCATGAGTGGGCTGGACAGAGATGCTGTTCTCGCCTGTGAAAATAAAACGAACAAGATGGGGCTGGTGAGTGGGACTAGCTGGGCAGCCAGTACACAGACGAGTCGAAAGGCCTCTTTCTCGACTGTAAAACTCTACGATTCTATGAAGAGGGCGTAGATGAAAATCATGTGCAAATAAAGCAAAGGTAATGTAATGTGTAGTTAGGGTCTGGAATGCACTATCTGGAAATGTGCTGGAAGCATCCAACAGGGCATTGGATAATCATTTGACTAGAAATGGGTAGCAGGGATATGGGGAAAAGGCAGAGGATTGGTTGAGATAATGAAACAGATGCAGGCACGATGGGTGGAATGGTCTCCTGTGCCATAACAATCCTGTTCTTATAAAAAAAATTTGGTGCACCAGCATCTGTAATTTTTCCTGCAAATATCATTCCGTGCGCACTGAGAGCTGTGCAGGAAGTCACACAAAAGCTGCAAGAGGGAGAGAGAGTGACCACAAACCAGAGGGAAAAACAATGACTGCAGATGCTGGAAACCAGATTCTGGATCAGTGGTGCTGGAAGAGCACAGCAGTTCAGGCAGCATCCAACGTGCAGAGAAATCGACGTTTCGGGCAAAAGCCCTTCATCAGGAAGATTCCCGATGAAGGGCTTTTGCCCGAAACGTCGATTTCTCTGCTCGTTGGATGCTGCCTGAAATGCTGTGCTCTTCCAGCACCACTGATCCACAAACCATAGGGAAGTCAAGGAAGACTGAGTCCACAGTGGGAGGATCAGGCAAAAAGAGTGGCTGTAAGTCAGAGGCTTGGGGAGAGGCATCTAGCCAGAGGGTGAGGGAGATTCCAGGAGTGTGGGAGGATCCAGGAGCATCCTTAAGGTGATGTCTGAGGTGGTGGTGGAGGTGACTAGTGAGAGGCTGGAGATTGGAGACTGGTCATGTCAGAGAGCAGAAGAGGCCAGTCCACATTGGAAGGAAACAGTGTTGAAAATGATTTCATGGAACTGCATCAACATCTATTAATTTAGCCCATTAATCTACTAAAGTTCAAGTGAAACACTGTTAAATGGGACTTGCTTTATCGATGTTGCTTCAACTGTTGCTGGATCAAAATCTTCAAACTCACTCCCTAACAGCATCATGGGGAGCCAGTTAGCTCAGTTGGGTTGGACGGCTGGTTTGTGTTGCCATGTGACACCAACAGTTTGGCTTTACTTCCCATAAGCATTGAGGATTTTCCTTCTCAACCTGGCATATCACCCTCAGGTTGAACCACCATCAGTCATCTCTGTCTGTAATGAGAGAGCAGCCCTATGGTCTAATGAGGGAATGGTGACCTTTGCCCTACACCTTAAAGATTGCAATGGCTCAGGAAGGCAGGTCAGCACCATCTTCTCAAGGGCAGCAGAGACAGACAGTAAAAATTGGTGATGCGTACATTCCTTGAAGAAACAAAGTAGATGGAGAGAAGGTAAGAGACAGTAAGGACAGAGGGGAATCTGGTCAGGCTCTGTGCTGTGATCCTTAACTGTTTTTTTCACTGACCTCTTCCTTTGTGACTTCAATGATGGTCTGATGGTCAATTTCTTCCTCCAGTTCTGTTCCTCAAATAACATGGACTACCTGACTGGCCGTGTATGGATTGGGATCTGGCTCATAGTCATCGTGGTGGTGACTGTGGCCTTTGAAGGCTCTTTCCTTGTGCGGTTCATATCCAGATTCACCCAGGAAATCTTCGCCTTTCTCATCTCACTGATATTTATTTATGAGACATTTTATAAGCTTTTTAAGGTAAGACAGACTAACTGGAGTAATAACACCTTTTCTCCTCATCCTCACAGAGGAACAGAACCTGCAGGGTTAATCCTCTTATCCATACCCACTATCTTTTTATTCATTCATGGGATGAAGGTGTCGCTGGCTACACCAGCCCATCCCTAATTTCCCAGAGGGCAATTAAGGGTCAACCACATAGCTGTGGAGCTGGAGTCACGTGGATCAGACCGGGTAAGGATGACAGATTCCTTCCCTAAAAGACATTAGTGAACCAGATCAGTTTTTCTGACCATCAGATTTTCCATTGACTTCAAGTTCCATCATCTGTCATGGCAGGATTTGAACCCAGGTCCCCAGAACATCCCTTGGATCTGTAGACCAAAGGACAAGCAATAATACCACTAGGCCTTGAGCTCCCCTGAAATGAATCCCATTTCCCTTCACAGTAATATCCCCTCATTCATGCTGAGAAGCTTAGGTTATATGTGCCAGGCTACCACCCCAAAACCTCCCCTCCAAACCCAGGGCCTGGAACTATAACTTCACTGAAACCTGTAGTAATCCCCCTCCCCCCTCATATCTGAATCATTCCCCTTCACTTCCTTCTAACCACACACAGTCCTACAAAAAGATCAGTCACTATAACTTTTCCAGAATGCCTGGAAAATGGAGCTTTAATCCACCCCCAAATATTGGTGACCCATCTCCTCCTACCACAAAGGTGGTATTCTCTAATAGCTTCAGCCCACAGACAACTCAAGAATAACAAATTTTTTCCCACTCCACATGCCAACGCCACGACTAACAGTACTTGAATGCTGACTGGATGTTCCTCATGAGAGTTCACCCCTGTCTTTTCAAGCATCAACATTTTGAAGTTCATATCTCTTAAAAATGTTTTGTTTTTCTGTTCTTATAACCAAATTGATTAACCTCACACTTTGCTACGTTATTCTGCAGAGGAACACACCTGGGTTCTGTAGCCTGAGAGTGAACTGACTCAACCCCAGTCCCTCAGAATCTGGTTTTAATGTGACATACCCCATGGATTCACCCTGAGAATCGTACCCACTCAGACCACCCTGATGCCTGACCCTGCCAAATGGATTTCGGTGGTTCTCCAGGGTTGGATATTTAGATTAGATTAGATTCCCTACAGTATGGAAACAGGCCATTCGGCCCAACCAGTCCACACCGACCCTCCGAAGAGTAACTCACCCTGACCCATTCTCCATACTTACCCCTGACTAATGAACCCAGCACTATGGGCAATTTAGCATGACCAATTCACCGAACCTGAATATCTTTGGACTGTGGGAGGAAACTGGAGAACCCGGAGGAAATCCATGCAGACACAGGAGAATGTGGCAAACTCCACACAGAGAGTCGCCCGCGGCTGGATTCGAATCCGGGTGCCTGGTGCTGTGAGGCAGCAGTGCTAACCACTGAGCCACCGTGCCGCCCCTATTTTGGAAAGAGTAGAGGATTGATGTGAGATGAGTTTTTAACCTTTGCTCTAATAAATCTTCACTCATATTTTGTATAGATTTTCCAAGACCATCCTCTTCGTGGCTGTTCCAATATGACAGAAAATGTGACTGTGCCTTCCATTGTCCCTCAAAACACAGTGAATGGTACGAGAGGAGAGAGTGGAAAGCGGAAAGGGGAGCCAAACACAGCATTGCTGTCTCTGGTCCTGATGGCTGGCACCTTCTTTATCGCCTTCTTCTTGCGCAAGTTTAAAAATAGCCGTTTCTTGCCCGGGAGAGTAAGTGTCACTGGTGAGGGCCTGAGAGAAATTCTTCCCTCTGTTGTGTTTTTATTTGCCTTTGGCAGAGTTGTTTTTATCGTCCCTGCTGCCTGTGGATTTGGAGAAGGTTATCCCGGCTCTTGAGCCTCTTTCACCAGTCAACAAAGTTGTGACCGACCAACACGTTAACGCCATCCAGAAATCAGATGACTCCAGAAAACCCATCAATCTTGGTTTTAAACCTTTCAGTTGAGCCCTCCCTTACCGTGGGTTTTGAGGGGGTGGGTTGGGGAGAGGAGTTGCAGATTTCCACTCCATTGTCTGGTGAAGGAGTGCTCCCTGCTGTCAGCCCTATGCAGCCTGGCATTTAGGTTCTGGCCCTTCTCCTGGACTTGGCTGCAGAGGGAATAGCTCCTGTCTTTCTCAAAATCACCAAGCTGTTTTTTATCCCAGTATCCACTCCTTTAATTATCTGCAGTGCTTCAATGGGAATATCCCTTCATCTCCTCCCTCTGAGGGATAGCAAGCTCCTCTGTTTTACAAATCAGTGCTTCACATCCTCCTTTCCAGGGCTGCTCTGCTGCTTTCTCTGTCACTAACTGGCCTCTAATACCATGAGTATGGGACGATGTGGGTCTAGAAATCAGGGAGAAGGACCATGATTTAATTAGAGAAATTAGCATAGACAGAGAGCAGGGTCTGCATGGTCTGACAGCCTTAAAAGTACATAAATCTCCAGGCCCAATGAAACGTATTCTAGGCTGTTTACTGAAGCAAGCAAGGAAACAACACCGGCACAAAATTTCAATTCCTCTCTGGCCACAGAAGAGGATCCCAGGAACTTTTACTTCCTGACAGCAGTGCAAGATGGAAGCTCCCCACCACCGACCGGTGACAGCCAAAGCCTGGGATTGGCATAAAAGTAAAAGCCAATCAGGGTTGTTACAGTCAGACACGAGAGTTGATTGGTCACATTAGTGAGCTACATTCACAACTTGAGAGTTAAAGATTATGGCCTCTTGGGGGGTAGTAGTAATGTCCCCACCTCCTTGCCAGGAGGCCCATGTTCAAGTCCCACCTGCTCCACAGATGTCATAATATCCATGAACAGATTGACTTTTTTTTTTTAAATTAAAGCTTAATTTAATGATTAATCTCTCTCCTCTCTCTCTCTCTGTCAGTGTGTCCCTTTCTTTCTGTCTGCTTGCCTGTCTGTCTTGCACTGTGGTGTGTACGTTTCTGTTTGTCTGCTTGTCTGTCTCTCACTGTGGTGTGTACGTTTCTGTCTGTCTGCTTGTCTGTCTCTCATTGTGGTGTGTACGTTTCTGTCTGTCTGCTTGTCTGTCTCTCAATGTGGTGTGTACGTTTCTGTCTGCTTGTCTGTCTCTCACTGTGGTGTGTACATTTACGTTTCTGTCTGTCTGCTTGTCTGTTTCTCACTGTGGTATGTACGTTTCTGTCTGTCTGCTTGTCAGTCTGTCTCTCACTGTGGTGTGTACGTTTCTGTCTGTCTGCTTGTCTGTCTCTCACTGTGGTATGTATGTTTCTGTCTGTCTGCTTGTCAGTCTGTCTCTCACTGTGTTGTGTACGTTTCTGTCCGTCTGCTTGTCTGTCTCTGCCTCATTCACTTCCATCTACCCTGCCTGCTGACTAACGCCCATCTTTGGATTCTTCTCCACCAGACCCCCACCAAAGAAAAAATGACAGCCCCCTCTCTAACCCAACATCTCACTCTGTAGTCATCAGTAGAATTGAAATGTAAGACCAAGTATTAGTATTACTTACAAATAAGTGGATTTTTCTGAGAAGTGTATAGAAGGGTATTGATTGAATGTTTTCCCACATGTCTTCATTGTGAAGGATATAGACTGTATTTTCCTTCCATATACTTCACATCAAATAATGTAGCTCTTGGTTTGAGGCTATGGGGTGCTTTTGTAAGCAGAGAACAGTTTGCAATATGTCTTGCTGATGTACAGAGTACAGATTCTCTGTTACAGTCCTACAACAAAAGGGACTGCCTTGCACAGCATCTGTATGTCCCAGAGTATTTACTGTCAAATGGTTCAGTTGCATCAGCTTGCCACAGGACTCCGACGGTTATAATTTCATGTTCCGCTTTAGATACGTCAAATCAAATGTCCCAGTGTAACACTAGAGTGTGGTACTGAGGGAAAGTGCAGCAATGTCTTTTGGATGAACAGTGAACCCAAGGCCTTTGCCACTCTTTCAAAAGGTTGCAGAAAATACCACTGCACTATTTGAAAGAAAAGTAGAAGAGCTCCTTTTGTCAAGTTTAAATGTGGAGAGCTACAGAAAGCAGAGGCCCACCAAGGTCATCAGATAAGTGAGCAGATTTTCTATTTCTGGATTAATATTGGCAGGCCATTGGAAGAATTTCCATTATCTGTTCAAAAAGAGCCATCGTTTATGCCATCTGAGAGAACACTTGGACCTTCAGCGCTGACCCTTGCGTTAGTACTGCGGCACTCCCTCAGCGCTGACCCTCCCGACAGTACTGCAGCACTCCCTCAGCGCTGACCCTCCCGACAGTACTGCAGCACTCCCTCAGCGCTGATCCTCCCGACAGTACTGCGGCACTCCCTCAGCGCTGTCGCTCTCAACAGTTCTGCTTTTTCTCACAATTGTTGTCCAGCAATGTCATCTAACCACAGTCTGTGCAGTGAAGCGTAAACCAATGGCATTACCACATAGGCAAGAATGTTACTATCTGACGTGTGCTGGACTGTAAGTGACACAAAGGTAAAAACACTGACTGCAGATGCTGGAAACCAGATTCTGGATCAGTGGTGCTGGAAGAGCACAGCAGTTCAGGCAGCATCCAAGGAGCAGAAAAATCGACGTTTCGGGCAAAAGCTCTTCATCAGGAATAAAAAGTGACACAGGGCCACTCTGGGGCTAACCTTGGACGCACTGTGTTCAGGATTGATAAGAGATCAGTTTGTGCTATGACCCTCAGTTATGGGAGCTGTGGAATGTGGGCACTTTGAAAGAGTAATTTTTATCACGCATTTGCAAATATTCTGTATAAATTAATATATGTCTGTGTTACAGATTCGGCGTGTGATAGGAGACTTTGGTGTTCCAATAGCTATCCTTGTCATGGTTCTGGTCGACTATTCCATCCAGGAGACCTTCACTCAGGTGAACAGTAACTTACAAATCCCCTTCACTTTATGGCGAACCGGGTCATTTTCTAAGTGCCACTCACCAACTGCTGTATCACTCAGGTACTGCACGGATCAGAGCTGTGACCCAGCTGTTCACAATGTCTTTTAATGACCTCACCAGGTGAACTTAGTATACTATCTCCAAGTTTATAGATGATACAAAGCTGGATAGGAGGGTAAACTGTTAGGAGATACAGAGATGCTTCACTTTGCTTTGGACAGGCTGAGTAAGTGGGTAAATGCTTGGTAGATCAAGGGATACATATAAGTTTATCCACTTTAGCAAAAACAGGAAGGCAGATAATTATCTGAATAGTATAAGATTGGGAAAGAGGGAGGAGCAGTGAGACCATGGGTGTCCAGTCACTCAAAGTCCGTGTGCAGGTTCAGCAGGCGGGGAAGAAGGTGTTGGTCTTCATCATTAGAGGACTCGAGTCCAGGAGCAGGGATGTCTGGCTGCAATTGTACAGTGCCTTGGTGAGACCACACCTGGGGTACTGAACGTAGAACATAGAACTTTATAGCACAGTACTGACCCTTGGGTCCTCAATGTTGCACTGACCTGTGAATTAATTTGATGCCCTTCTATCCTAGACTATATCATTATTATCCATATATATGTCCAATACCCATTTAAATGCCCCTAATGTCGGCGAGTGTACTACTGTTGCAGGCAGGCCATTCCATGCCTTACTACTTTCTGGGTAAATAAACTACCCCTGATATCTGTCCTAAACCTATCACCCTTCAATTTAAAACCATGTCCCCTCGTGTTAGCCTTCACCATCCAAGGAAAAAGGTGCTCACTATCCACCCTATCCAACCCTCTGATTATCTTATACGTCTCGATTAAGTCACCTCTCAACCTTCTTCACCCCAGTGAACACCAGCCTCAGTTCCCTCAGCCTTTCCTCATAGGACCTTCCCTCCATACCAGGCAACATCCTAGTAAGTCTCCTCTGAACCCTTTCCAAAGCTTCCATGTCCTTCCTATGATGCGTTGACCAGAACTGTACGCAATACTCCAGGTGTGGCCTTACCAGTGCCCTGTATGGCTGAAGCATGACCTCATGGCTCCGAAACTCAATCCCCTACCAATAAACGCCAACACACCATATCCCTTCTTAACAACCCTATCAACCTGGGTGGCAACTTTCAGGGATTTATGCACGTGGACACCGAGATCTCTCTATTCATCTACACTGCTAATAATTTTACCATTAGAACAGTACTCTGCATTCCTGTTGCTTCTTCCGAAGTGAACTACCTCTCACTTTACCAAATTAAACTCCATTTGCCACTTCTCCGCCCAGCTCTGCATCTTATCTATGTCCCTCTTTAACCCACAACATCCTTCAGCACTACCCACAGCTTTGCCTGTCTTAGTGTCATCCACAAATTTACTAACTCATCCTTCTACACCCACATCCAGATCATTTATAAAAATGACAAACAGCAGTGGCCCCAAAACAGATTCTTTCAGTACACCACTGGTAACTGAGCTCCAGGATGAACATTTTCCATCAACCACCACCCTCTGTCTTCTTTCAGCTAGCCAATTTCTGATCCAAACCGCTAAATCACCCTCAATCCCGAAACTCTGTATTTTATACAATAGCCTACCATGTGGAACCTTATTAAACACCTTACTGAGGTCCATATCAACCGCTTTACCTTCATCCACCTGTTTAGTCACCTTCTTGAAGAACTCAATAAGGTTAGGCACAACTCTTCACAAAATCATGTTGACAATCCCTAATCAAATTATTCCTTTTGAGATGATTACACATCCTGTCTCTTATAACCTTTTCAGTCACCTTACCCACAACCAAAGTAAGGCTCACTGGCCTATAATTATCAGAGCTGTCCCGACTCCCCTTCTTAAACAAGGGAACAACATTTGCTATCCTCCAATCGAGATGTGTGCAGATATACTCTCCTCTGGGGAAGGGAGTCCTGACTATTGAGGGAGTGCAGTAAAGGAAGAGAGAGTGAGGACTGCAGATGCTGGGGTTCAGGAAATATTCATCAGACTGATTTTCGAGATAATGAAACAAACGTGAAAAGTGTCTGGATCTGTTACAAATATATTTATTGGAGTTTAGAAGAATAATGAGGAAATCTCGTAGAAATTTATAAAGGTATAGCAGGACAAGACGGGGTAAACACAGGAAGAATGTTACCAATGAGCAGGGAGTGTAGTCTGAGGATACGCGGTATGCCATTTAGGACTGAGATAAGGAATTTCTAGGCCCAGAGAGCGGTGAGCCTGTGGAATTCTCTGTCACTAAAAGTGGTTGAGGTAAAAATATTGTTTGTTTGAAAAAGGCATTATATTTGTTCTTAGGGCTAAAGAGATGAAAGGGTATGGGGAGAAAGCAGGAACAAGGGACTGTTGGATGATCAGCCATGATTGGATTGATTGGCAGGACAGTCTCAAAGGTCTGAGTGAATCTCTCCCCGTATTTCTATGTTTCTGTGTGACACTGTGCTGTCTCTGTCCTGGGAGGGTTTGATGGGGCACTGTGGAGGGAGCTTTCCTTTCAGTTTAAGAAAAATGAGGGTAAAGCAGTTGATGTGGTGTATATGGATTTCAGTAAGGTGTTTGGTAAAATTCACCACGGGAGGCAGTTGGACAAAATATGAAGGCATGGGATTGAAGCTCGTTTAGTGGTTTGGATCAGACATTGGCTAGCTGAAAGAAGACAGAGGGTGGTGGTTGATGGGAAATGTTCATCCTAGAGGTCACTTACTAGTGGAGTACCGCAAGGATCTGTTTTGGGACCATTGTTGTTTGTCATTTTTATAAACGACTTGGGTGAGGGTATAGAAGGATGGGTTAGTAAATTTGCAGATAACAGTAAGGTTGGTGGAGCTGTGGATAGTGCTGAAGGCTGTTGTAGGTTACAGAGGGACATAGATAAACTGCAGAGCTGGGCTGAGAGGTGGCAAATGTATTTCAATGCAGAAAAGTGTGAGGTGATTCACTTTGGAAGGAGTAACTGGAATGCAGAGTACTGGGCTAACAGTAAGATTCTTGGTAGTGTGGATGAACAGAGAGATCTCTGTGTCCAGGTACACAGATCCCTGAAAGTTGCCACCCAGGTTGATAGGGTTGTTCGGAAGGCATACAGTGTATTAGCTTTTATTGGTAGAGGGATTGAGTTTCGGAACCATGAGATCATGCTGCATCTGTACAAAACTCTGGTGTGGCCACATTTGGAGTATTGTGTACAGTTTTGGCCACCGCATTATAGGAAGGATGTGGAAGCTTTAGAAAGGGTCAGAGGAGATTTACCAGGATGTCGCCTGGTATAGAGGGAAGGTTTGGTGAGGAAAGGCTAAGGGACTTGAGGCTGTTTTTGTTAAGAGAGAAGAAGAGTGAGAGTTGACTTACAGTCATAGAGATGTACAGCACAGAAACAGACCCTTCAGTCCAACCCGTCCATGCCGACCAGATATCCCAACCCAATCTAGTCCCACCTGCTAGCACCTGGCCCATATCCCTCCAAACCCTTCCTATTCATATACCCATCCAAATGCATCTTAAACGCTGCAATTGTACCAGCTTCCTCCACTTCCTCTGGCAGCTCATTCCATATGCGTGTGAAAAAGTTGCCCCTTAGGTCTCTTTTATATCTTTCCCCTCCCACCCTAAAGTTATGCCCTCTATGTATGGACATAGACTTTGGACATGTCTAGACTTTGCCTATTTACCCTATCCACACCCCTCATAATTTTGTAAACCTCTATAAGGTCACCCTTCAGCCTCCGACACTCCAGGGAAAACAACCCCAGCCTGTTCAGCCTCTCCCTGTAGCTCAAATCCTCCAACCCTGGCAACATCCTTGTAAATCTTTTCTGAACCCTTTCATGTTTCACAACATTTTTCCGATAGGAAGGAGACCAGAATTGCACTCAATATTCCAACAGTGGTCTAACCAATGTCCTGTACAGCCGCACCTTGACCTCCCAACTCCTATACTCAATACTTTGACCAATAAAGGAAAGCATACCAAACACCTTCTTCACTATCCTATCTACCTGCGACTCCACTTTCAAGGAGCTATGAATCTGCACTCCAAGGTCTCTTTGTTCAGCAACACTCCCTAGGACCTTACCAGACTTAATTGAAACATATAAGATGATCAGAGAATTAGATGGTGGACAGTGAGAGCCTTTTTCCTCGGATGGTGATGGCTCGCACGAGGGGACATAGCTTTAAATTGAAGGGTGATAGATATAGGACAGAGGCAGTTTCTTTATTCAGAGTAGTTGTAGGGCCGTGGAACGCATTGCCTGCCACAGTAGTAGACTCGTCAACTTTAAGGGCACTTAAATAGTTATTGGATAGACATATGGACAAGAATGGAATAGTGTACGATAGATAGACTTTAGATTGGTTCCACAGGTCAGCGTAACATCCAGGGCCAAAGGGCTTATACAACACTGTAATGTTGTATGAACAAAGTACAAAGAAAATTTACAGCCCAGGAGCAGGCCCTTCGGCCCTTCAAGCTTGAGCCGATCCAAATCTACTGTCTAAACCTGTCGGTCTATTCCTAAGCATTTGTATCCCCCTGCTCCCCACCTACTCACATCTGTCCAGACGCATTTTAAATGAATCTACCGTGCCTGCCTCTCCCACCTCTGCTGGCAATGTGTTACAAACGCCCACCACCCTCTGTGTGAAGTACTTGCCGCATGTATCCCCCTTAAACTTTCCACCTCTCACCTTGAAAGCATGACCTCTCATTATTGAATCCTTCACCCTGGGAAAAAGCTTGTCTCTATCTACCCTGTCTATACCCTTCATGGTTTTGTAAACCTCAATCAGGTCCCCCCTCAATCTCCTTTTTTCTAATGAAAATAAACCTAACCTACTCAACCTCTCTTCATAGCTAGCACCTTCCATACCAGGCAACATCCTCGTAAACCTTCTCTGCACCCTCTCCAAAGCGTTCACATCCTTTTGGCAATGTGGCGACCAGAACTGTACACAGTAGTCTAAATGCAGCCGAACCGGTGTCTTGTACAATTTTAATGTGACCTGCCAGCTCTTATACTCAACACCCCGTCCAATGAAGGCAAGCATACTATATGCCTTCTTGACCACTTTATGCACCTGTGCAGCAACCTTCAGGGTACAATGGACCTGCACTCCCAGATCTCTCTGTCCATCAACTTTTCCCAAGGCTCTTCCATTCATTGTATAATTCGCTTTAGAATTAGTCTTGCCTAAATGCATCACCTCACATTTGTCTGGATTGAAATCCATCTGCCACTTTCTGCCCAACTCTCCAGTCTATCTATCTCCTCCTGTATTCTCTGACAGTCCCTTATGCTTTCTGCTACTCCACCAGTCTTCGTGTCATCTGCAAACTTGCTGATCATACCAACAGTGCACTCTTCCAGATCATTTATGTATATCACAAACAGTGGGTCCAACACTGACCCCTGTGGAACACCACTGGTCGCCTTTCTCCATTTCGCAAAACTCCCTTCAACTACTACTCTCTGTCTCCTGTTGCTCAACCAGTTCTTTATCCATCCAGCTAGAAAATCCTGCACACCATGTGACTTCACTTTTTCCATTAGTCTACAATGGGGAACCTTATCTAACACCTTACTAAAGTCCATGTATATGACATCAACAGCCCTTCCTTCAACTATCAGCTTGGTCACTTCCTTAAATTGGTAAGACACGCTCTCCCCCGCACAAAACCATGTTGCCTATCACTGATAAGCTCATTCTTTTCTAAATATAAATAGATCCTATCCCTCAGTACCCTCTCCAGCAACTTCCCCACCACCGACGTCAGGCTCACTGGTCTGTAGTTACCTGGAATATCCCTACTACCCTTCTTGTGCAGGGGGACAACATGAGCAACTGTCCAGTCCTCCAGCACCTCACCTGTATTTAAGGATGCCACAAAGATATTTGTCAGAGCCCCAGCTATTTCCTCTCTCACCTCCCTCAGCAACCTGGGATAGATCCCATCCGGTCCTGGGGATTTGTCCACTTTAATAACCTCTAGCCTACCCAACACATCTTCCCTACTTATGCCAACGTGATTCAGACTAATCAAACTTCTATCTCTAATGTCAAGATTCATCATGTCCCTCTCCTCAGTGAACACTGATGCAAAGTAATCATTCAGAATCTTAGTCATTCTCTCAGGTTCAACACACGGCCTTCCTTCGTTATCTTTCAGTGGACCAATCCTTTCTCTAGTTACCCGCTTGATTCTTATATAAGAATAAAATGCTTTGGGATTCTCCTTAATTCTGCTCGCTAAAGCTATTTCATAACCCCCTTTAGCATTCTTGATTCTTCGTTTAAGACTTGTCTTACTCTTCTGATATTCCTCCAGGGCCCGTTCTGTTCTTAGCTGCCTGGACCTTATGTACGCTTCCCTTTTCCTCTTGGCTAGTCGCACAATTTCTCCTGTCAGCCACGGTTCATGAATCTTGCCCTTCCTATCCTTTGCCTTCAAAGGGACATGCCTATCCTGCACTATCTTTGAAAGCCTCCCACATCTCAAATGTGGACTTCCCTTCAAATAGCTGTGTCCAATCCACATTTCCCAGCTCCTCCCTAATTTTGATTATAATTGGCCTTGGCCCAGTTTAGTACTCTTCCCTGAGGACCACTCCCTTCTTTATTTACGAGTACTATAAAACTTACAGAATTGTCACTGTTCCCAAATAATTCCCCCACCACAACTTCTACCACTTGTCCTGGCTCGTACCCCAGTACCAGGTCCAATATGGCCTCTGCCCTTGTTGGACTATTGACATACTGTTCTAGAAAACTCTCCTGGATGCTTTGTACAAATTCTACTCCATCCAGACCTCTGGCGCTCAGTGTGTCCCAGAGTGTATCTCACCTTGTGCTGAACTTGTCTTGGAAATGTTGAATTGGGACAGTGATTTACTTTCAATTTAAAAGAGTAGAGGGAGGTTTACCATTTATAAAACCTGTCCCTGTCCCAACAGTATTTGATGGGGATAGTGTAGAGAGAGCTTTACTTTCAGTTTGAAAGAGTAGAGGAAATGTACTCTGTATCTGACCTCGTACTTTAACTGCTTGATGGGAACAGTATAGTTTGTGACTCTTTGTTTAAAAGTGTAGATGGAGCTTTACTTTCAGCAGATGAGAGTAGAGGAAGGTTTACTCTGTGTCGAGCCCTGAGCTGTAGCTGTCCTGGGAGTTTTGATGGGGATACTGTCAAGGGAGCTTAACTTCTTGTATACAAGAATAGAAGGAGCTTTACTCTATCTGAACCCATATCCTATACCTGTCCTGGGTGTATTTGATGGGGACAGTGAAGGGGATCAAAAAGGGTGGTGCTGGAAAAGCACAGCCGGTCAGGCAGCGTCCGAGGAGCAGGAGAGTTGACCTTTGAAGCAGAAGCTCTTCTCGAAACATCAACTCTCCTGCTCCTCGGATGCTGCTTGACCGGCTGTGCTTTTCCAGCATCCACAGTGCTCCCTTTCTCCCACCGTGTGGGGAATCTTTACTTGCAGTTTAAAACTGTTGAGGGAGCATTTCTCTGTATTTCATCCAATGTTGGAAGTGTTTGATGGAGGCAGTAGTGAAAAAAACTTTACTTGCAGTTTAAAAGGGTAGAGGGCGTTTTACTCTGTTTATACCCTGTGCTGTATCTGTCCTGGGAATATTTGATGGGCACAGTGTAGAGGAAGCTTTAGTCTGTATCTAACCCCATGTTGGGAGTGTTTGGTGAGCACAGACAGAGGACTGGTGCCCAGCTTCCTCACCTTTGAGTTAATTGAAGATTCTTCACCAACTTTCTGGGTGCTTTTCTTTCAGAAACTGAGTGTTCCTACAGGCCTATCTGTCACCTCCCCAGAGAAGAGAGGTTGGTTCATTAATCCTTTGGGAAAGAATGCGGATTTCCCCATCTGGATGATGTTCGCTAGCCTGATTCCTGCTATCCTGGTCTTCATCCTCATCTTTATGGAAACCATGATCACCACGTGAGTACCTCATGATGAAGAATTTGTGCTCAGTGATGCTGTTTCTTAAAATGTGTTTGTGGAATGTGAATGCTGCTGACAATTACTATCCTTGTTAAGGGGACTAGTGAGTTAGTGGGCAGTCTGGAGTCACATGTAGGCCAGGTCAGTTAAGGACAGCATACAACTTGGTTACACAGTCACCATTAACCAAGGTGACCAGGTCTGCTTCCCAGGTTCTAATGAATTTAAATGTCACTGTCTACTGTGGTCGGATTTGAACCCGTGTCTGTGGAACATTAGCCTGGGGTTCTGGATTCCCAACGCAGTGACAATACCACTACACCACCATCTCTCCCTGTTGAGTATGTTGTCGTCATCAGCATAACACGCCAAGCTGATTCCAACAGTGCCCTTCGAAGGATTAAGGCCTTAATCAGTTGCTGTCCATATCGGTCTGAAGTGAGCAAGTGTCAATTCAGTCAGGGTGCCACTGACCCCAGCTATTGTTCTGGGACTTCTTCTGTAAGAGCATTTCAACAGATACCCCTAAAATCAGTGGAGCCAGCGAACAATTCGACAGTATTTCAGCCCTTTGCAATACATTTCAATTTTAATTTGAGTTGAACTGGCTGGTTAATCAAGTGGTTAGATCAGTCTACCAGCAATTTAAAAAGAATACATATGTTGGTGATTACCGATATCATACCATAACAGCCAAGGGTCTGGGGAAGGGTCGGTGCTGGGTATCTGTGTCTGGGGAGGGGTCTCTGCTGAGAGACAGTGCCTGTGGAGGGGATTGAGCTGTGATGTTGATGGGGTATTCCAATGCTACACAATTCTGTGTCTGGTCTGGCATTCTCAGCAGGACCAGGCCCGTTGACATTATATTAATGCAATCTCCCCATGTCCTCTGTACGTACAGGTTAATCATCAGTAAGAAAGAGCGCATGCTGACCAAAGGCTCCGGATTCCACTTGGATCTTTTGATCATTGTGGCATCAGGAGGTGTGGCAGCCTTGTTTGGTTTACCCTGGCTCGCTGCTGCCACTGTCAGAACCGTCACCCACGTGAATGCACTGACCGTCATGAGCAAATCCGTGGCTCCTGGTGACAAGCCCAAAATCCAGGAGGTCAAGGAGCAACGGGTCACGGGGCTCGTGGTAGCTGTCCTCGTGGGTAAGTGACCATCACTGTCCCTCTCCAGCTCCATCATCACACTCGCTCTCGCCCTCCCTCACCGTCTCCACGCCCTCCCTCACCATCTCCATGCCCTCCCTCAGCATCACCGCGCCCTCCCTCAGCGTCACCGCGCCCTCCTTCACCGTCTCCACACCCTCCCTCAACGGCTCCGCGCCCTCCCTCACCGTCTTCACACTCTCCCTCACCGGCTCTGCGCCCTCCCTCACCGGCTCTGCGCCCTCCCTCACAATCTCCACACCCTCCCTCACCGTTTCCACACACTCCCTCACCGTCTCCACATCCTCCCTCACCGTCTCCACACTCTCCCTCACCATCTCCACACTCTCCCTCACCGTCTCCACGCCCTCCCTCACCATCTCCACACCCTCCCTCACCGTCACCACACCCTCCCTCACCGTCTCCACACTCTCCCTCACCGTCTCCACGCCCTACCTCACTGTCTCCACGCCCTACCTCACTGTCTCCACGCCCACCCTCACCGTCTCCACACTCTCCCTGACCGACACCACGCCTTCCCTCACCGTCATCGTGCCCTCCCTCACCGTCACCATGCCCTCCCTCACCGCCACCGCACCCTCCCTCGTCGTCTCCACGCCCTTCCTCACCGTCTCCACGCCCTCCCTCACCGTCTCCACACCCACCCTCACCATCTCCACACCCTCCCTCACCGTCACCGTGCCCTCCCTCACAATCACCACACCCTCGCTCACCATCTCCACACCCTCCCTAATCGTCACCATGCCCTCCCTCACCATCGCCACACCCTCCCTCGTCGTCTCCATGCCCTCCCTTGTCATCTTCACGCCCTCCCTCACCGTCACCACGCCCTCCCTCACCGTCTCCACACCCTCCCTCACCATGCCCTCCCTCACCGCCACCGCACCCTCCCTCGTCATCTCCACGCCCTCCCTCGTCATCTTCACGCCCTCCCTCGCCGTCACCACGCCCTCCCTCACTGTCTCCACACCCTCCCTCACCATCTCCACATTCTACCTCACCGTCACCGCGCCCTCACTAACAGTTTGCACGCCCCCCCCTCACCATCTCTGCCCTCTCCCTCACCATCTCCGCCCTCTCCGTTAGCGCGTCCTCCCTCATCCCCTACGCACCCACCCTCACCGTCACCGCACCCTCCCTCACCGTCTCCGTGCCCTCCCTCACCATCTCCGCGCCCTCCCTCACCGTCTCCGCGCCATCCCTCACCATCTCCACGCCTTCCCTCACCGTCTCGCCCTCTCACCGTCTCCACGCCCTCCCTCACCGTCTCCACGCCCTCCCTCACCGTCTCCGCGCCCTCCCTCACCGTCTCCACGCCCTCCCTCACCGTCACTGCGCCCTCCTTCACCGCTTCCGCGCCCTCCCTCACCATCTCCATGCCCTCCCTCACCATCTCCGAGCTTTCCCTCACCATCTCCATGCCTTCCCTCACCGTCACCACGCCCTCCCTCACCATCTCCACGCCCTCCCTCACCGTCTCCACGCCCTCCCTCACCATCTCCACGCCCTCCCTCACCGTCTCCGCGCCATCCCTCACCATCTCCATGCCTTCCCTCACCGTCACCACGCCCTCCCTCACCATCTCCACGCCCTCCCTCACCATCTCCGCGCCATCCCTCACCATCTCCACGCCCTCCCTCACCGTCTCCGCGCCATCCCTCACCATCTCCATGCCTTCCCTCACCGTCTCGCCCTCTCACAGTCTCCGCGCCCTCCCTCACCGTTTCTGACCTCTCTCTCATGCTTAGTGACATTGTTCTCTCCCTTCCTTCCTCAGCGACTAACACTTTACACAGCAGAACCAAAACCAGAATCAGACAATAAATCTGTTGTCTCTGGACCTTCCTTTTGATTTATTGGCTTGCCTGCAGGATTTGGACTTCACTGGCTTGTTACCTATCCAACTTCGCTTCGTCATCTGAGACTGCGACTGAGCAATGTTAGAATCTGACAGCACAGAAACAAACTCTTTGGCCCATTGTGGCCTTGCTGGCTCTTTATCCACTTTCTCATGGCCCTGAAGAGTTTCTTCTTCCAGTATTAACCAGATTTTTAAAAATATTATGATTTCCATCACCTTGAGTGTTAAATGAAGTTAACCTCTTTCCCTTTCTCATTTTCTTCTTAATTTCTTTCATTTCTTCTTTGCCGCCTTCTCTTTATCTTTTCCCTTTTAGTTGTTCCCAGTTCCTTCTGTTGTAAATCTCTGGAACCTTCTGTTTTCCAGGTCTGTCCATCGTAATTGGTGATCTCTTACGAAAGATCCCACTAGCTGTGCTTTTTGGGATCTTCCTGTACATGGGTGTCACCTCTCTGAATGGCATTGAGCTGTATGAGCGGCTGCAGCTGCTGCTGATGCCGTCGAAGCATCATCCGGATCATGTTTATGTCCGGAAGGTGAGGGGGTTCCCAATTCACTGTCGGTGGGTAAGAGGGATGGGCGAGAGCAGGGGGGCAAGCAGGGAAGCAGTGGGTGGTTTCAGGGGCTGTGGGAGTGAGGGCGAGGGGCTGTGGGAGTGAGGGTGGGGGAGGCGGGAGAGGGGATGTGGGAGTGAGGGTGGGGGGGAGGTGGGAGAGGGGATGTGGGAGTGAGGGTGGGGGGGAGGTGGGAGAGGGGATGTGGGAGTGAGGGTGAGTGGGATGCAGGAGTGAGTGGGGGAGATGTGGGAGAGGGGATGTGGGAGTGAGGGTGGGGGGGACGTGCGAGTGAGGGTGGAGGGTGTGGGGGGATGCGGGAAAGGGGATGTGGGAGTGAGGATGGGGGGAGGAAGTGGGGTTGAAGGGGGGAAGAGGGGTGTGTTTTGGGGAGTGGGTGTGGGCGATGCAGGGGGTTGGATGTTGGAGTGAGGGAGGGGGGATGCGGGGGTGAGGGTGGGGGTATATGGGAGGGGGGGTGGGTGTGGGGGAGGTGGGGGTGTTGGGTGTGGGAGTGAGGGTGGGTTACGGACGGGTGGGAGTGAGGGTGGTTTGGTTGATGCGGGAGTCAGGGTGGGAGCCTAACCGTGTTTTCCTGTTTGCAGGTGAAGACCCTTCGGATGCACTTATTCACCATTATCCAGGTCTTTTGTCTGGCGATTCTCTGGGCTGTGATGTCCACTGTTGCCTCTCTTGCTTTCCCATTCGTGCTCATTTTGACCGTTCCTTTGAAAGTTTTCGCACTCACCAGAATCTTCACAGATCGAGAGATGAAATGTGTAAGTGTTCTTCAGGAGATATCCAGCTTTGTTACTATGTATTTGGGACACCCTTCTCTGTCATGTCTTTCACTGAGACCCCCAGTCTTGGAGTCAGCACTGATCCCACCTGCTGCTGTTAGTATCCCACTATCACACAGTGTGGGATAGAGATCATCCCCATGGAGCGGTTTGTAAACAAGGATTCCAAATTTAAATTCAAACTGGGACAGGATCCCAGGTACATTAGCAAGCACAGAGCCGTGGGATTCACTGCGAGTAAATCAGGGTGGCACAGTGGTTAGCCCTGCTGCCTTCACAACGCCAGAGACCCGAGTTGAATTCCCACCTCAGGCGACTGATTGTGTGGAGTTTGCACATTCTCCCCGTGTCTGCGTGGGTTTCCTCTGGGTGTTACGGTTTCCTTCCACAGTCCAAAAAATGGGCAGGTTAGGTGAATTGGCCATGCTAAATTGGCCGTAGTGTTAGGTGAAGGGGTAAATGTAGGGGAATGGGTCTGCATGGGTTGCGGGTCGGTGTGGACCTGTTTCCACACTGTAGGAAATCTAATCTAATCTTATGATATATGAGCATTTGAGTTAGGAGCTGGCCAACGTCATTATGCCTTTGAGCCATATGTTGAGCTGTCTGTAGGTCTGCAAGTGTCTGCTCTCTCCCTCCTCCTTGCGCAGACCAGCTAAAGACGCCAGATTTCCAGCTGTAAAGGACATTAGTGAACCAGATGAGTTTTCACATAATCTTCATTTTTTAAAGCCATTTTTTTTAAAGTTTGAACTCACATCCCCAGAACATGAACCTGGTATCTTGGATTACTAACCCAGTGACATCACCATGACACCACTGATTCTGGTTCACCTTCAGGCAACTGCCAAGGAGAGGAATGAAATATGTCAAGACCAGTGAAGTTTGACAACGGCTTTGCCCTTTCCAGTGTTTAATTCAAAAACATCTTGTTAAATTTCAGGCTTGCAGCATGATGACGCTCAGCCTGTCGGCGGATTCATGATGTGGAGGTGCCAGTGTTGGGTGGACAGGGTCAGAAGTCACATGACATCGGGTTATAGTCCAACAGGTTTACTTGAAGTCACAAGCTTTTAGAGCATTGTCCTTCCCTGATGAAGGAGCAGCGCTCCAAACGCTTGTGATTCCAAATAAACATGTTGGACTATAACCTGGTGTCATGTGACTTCTGACCTGTGGAGGGATTAAGAGAGGTGGTGATGGGATGGAGCTGGATATTACCAGGATACATGTGGAACCAGACATTGCAACTTCAGATAGTGTTGCCAAGGGGCAGATGAGAAATAGGAGGAGGCTGAAGACAGCTCTTCGACAGTCACCAGAGCTAGTTGCATAAGAGCAGGATGAGAAGCCATTTCCTTACATCCTCTGGTTGCGACTGGTTGAGAATGAAAGCAGGTGAGAGCAGATAAATGCAGGCAGGATGAAGGGAGAGTCCACAATGAGGGGTCAGGGTCGAAGGATACAGGGTAGGCCACTTAGGACTCAGATGAGGAGAAATGTCTCCACCTAGAGAGTGGGGAGCCTGTGGAATTCTCTGTTACAGAAAGAAGTTGAGGGCAAAATATCATTGGTTTTCAAGAAGGAGTTAAATATAGTTACGTATAAACTTGGAGCAGGAATAGACCATCTGACTCCTTGAGCTTGATCTGCCATTCAATAAGGTTGTGGCTGACCTTAGCTCCACTTCCCCGCCTGCTCACCGTAACCCTTAATTCCTTCACTTTATCTTTGCCTTAAAAACATGCAACAACGTAGCCTCAACTGCTTCCCTGGACAGGGAATTCCACAGATTCACAACCCTTTGGGTGAAAACATTCCTCCTCTACTCAGTCCTACATCTGCTCCTCCTTATTTTGAAGATGTGTCTCTGAGTTCTAGTTTCACCCACCACTGCAAAGGCCTCCCTGCTTCTATCTTATCTATTCCCTGCATAGTTTTATCTGTTTCTATAAGATCTGCCCTCATTCTTCTAAATTCCAGTGAGTACAATCCCAGTCTCCTCAATCTCTCCTCATAAGGCAACTTTCTCATTCCAGAATCAATCTAGTGACCCTCCCCTGCACCCCCTCAGTGCCAGTGTATCCTTTCTTAAGTAAGGAAACCATAACTGTACACAGTACTCTGGGTGTGTGCCTACCTTCCTGCAGCATAACCTCCCAGCTTTTAAACTCCATCCTTCTAGCAGTGAAGGGCAAGATCCTATTTGCCTTTTTCATTACCTGCTGCACCTGCAAACTGACTTTTTTGTGATTCAAGCACAAGAACATCCAGGTCCCTCTGCACAGCAGCATGCTGCAATTTTTCACCAATTAAATAATAGCCCACTTTCTGTTATTCCGACCAAATGGGTGACCTCACATTTACCCAACATTGTACTCCATCTGCCACACCTTTGCCCACTCTGCAGACTTTGTGTCCTCTGCTCACTTTGCTCTTCCACTCATTTTAGTGTCATCCATCTGCAAACTTTGACATACTACTCTCGAACATCTCTGTAAATTGTAAACAATAGAAATCAGACTCAAAGGCCTGAATGGCCTCCTCCTCTCAGTTTCTGTGCCAACGTTGGAAAGGGTTTAGAGGAGAAGGTGTAATCACCTAGTTTTGATGAGTACAAGATGTCTTGTTTTAGCAATATTTTACATTATGTACTATCAAGCGAAGATTAGATAGCTAGGGCTGGTACTCATTAGAGTTTAGAAGAATGAGAGGCTACCTGATTGAAATATTCTTAGGAACTTGGCAGGGTAGATGCAGACAGGTTGTTAACCCTGTGGGAGAGTCGAGGTCCAGAGGGAACAATCTCAGAATAAGGAATCAACCATTTATGAGAGAAATGAGAAGGAATTTCTTCTCTTTGAGGGTAGTGAATTCATGGAATTCTTTACCGCAGAACGCTATTAATTCTGAGACATTAAGGATAGTCAAAGTTGAGAAAGACAGATTTTTAATCACTCAGGGAAACCAGAGCTGAGTGACCGAGAAAAGAAAGCGGTTAAGATTACCAGAACTGGCATGATCTCCTAGAATGGTGGAACAGAGCAGATGGGCTGAATGGCCTACTTCTGTGATGTATTAGGCTTTACATGGGTTTTATGATGAGTCCAGTAGTAAGGTACTGATTTGTCCTTATTCAACTACAGCAGCTGTTAGTGACTTAGTAAGTGTTTGTAAAGACTGGACCTGACCAAACTCTGACTATAAATCCTATCAAATTTATTGATGAAAAGATAAATTTAGGGCACAGATGTTTACAAGTTCAGTGCAGTCGATTGAAATATTGAT
The DNA here is from genome assembly GCF_020745735.1 of Hemiscyllium ocellatum. Taxonomy (NCBI): domain Eukaryota; kingdom Metazoa; phylum Chordata; class Chondrichthyes; order Orectolobiformes; family Hemiscylliidae; genus Hemiscyllium; species Hemiscyllium ocellatum. Next base: position 142,045,226 of record NC_083404.1, read on the forward strand.
CAGGTTCACCCTGTTAGGTTGCTGATCTCCATCTCAAGCACATTTGTGGAGCCTGGCGTGTCTTCATATTGCAGAGTGTCCAAGACCTTTGCAGCAATGATACCTGACTGATCCCTGTAACTGGTCATTGTTTGACACTCTGGTCGTGTTAGAGTTATATTGTTGATGGTTTTACTGATTGACTCTTGCTGTCACAAGATAAGTTTGCTTGGCTATCATTTGTATTGAGCCCCGAGACACTCTGGCCTCTGTGTCTCAAACAGAAAGACCTTTATTTTGCTCAGCCTCTGAATTTCACTTTGAATAACTCTTCATTCATTAAGCTAGACTCTTGCAATGCCTTGGTGTACTGTCTGATGGATTTTCCTGGGGTTCTGAATTGATTGAGCTGAAGCTGATGTACCTTGACTTCCCTTCCTGCTGACTGACTGATGGCTTTCTCTTTCTGCAGCTCGATGCTGACGATGCTCAGCCTACCTTTGATGAGAAGGACGGCGTGGATGAGTACGATGAGCTGTCAATGCCGGTCTGAGTGGATACTAAGGCCTTAGAACAAACTCTAAACCCAGCATGGTGCTGGTTGGGAACAAAAGAGCAAGGACTGGTGCCTATTCAGCATCGTTCACTACCAACATCGTTCACTACCAACATCTGTCAATGTCATTCTTGGTCAAAACTTCAGGATCAATATCTATCAGCTTGGACCTTTGTCAGTATCTGTGTCCATATTGATCAACTTTTCTTCAGTGAGAGAAGAGGGATTGGTGGGACCACACTCTGGCATTAGTAACAATAGAGCAATCTTACTGTAACAATCAACAATGGATCAAGGGACTGTTACTTTCAAAGTCAATGTCATCAAAATGATACTATAGATGATGCCATACCAGTGTTCAAGAAACTTCTGTGAAGGTCATTCAAATACCAAAGGCAGTCTTTCTCTCTCTCTCTCTTTCTCTTTCTCTCTCAACTTCCCTAAGCAGTGACCTGTAGAGAGTTTCGCTCCTGTTGTCAGTTCCGAGAGGTATTTGCCTGGTTGTGTGATGGGTTGAGCCAGTTAATTGTTGAGGTGCAGGGACCATTACTGTCCTGTCACAGCCTTGAGATTCAAGTCCCTCAACCAGACACAACCAGGGATGCCAAGCTGCATCAAGATATTGTCCGATTCTCAATTCAGTTTCATCTCACTCCCAAATGTTTTAATTCAACAGCAGCTTGTTTGGTTTGATTGTAATGGAATCATTTCCTCTTAAATCCTTGAGGCCAAACCTATGGGGGGTTATTCAGATTGGGGGGTCAAAGATCATGGCAGGTTTTGGATTGAGTTGTAATTTTTGAAACCCTTAGTTGCATATCTCCGGGTTAGAGGATTGTCTTTGTTTTCTAAATTTGATTCTTGTTTATTATTGAGATGTATCCACTCACGATGTATTCTGTGAACAGTCCAACAGCAGCTGAGTGTGTCTGTAGAATGGAGTTGACTCCCTCAGTGACTGAAACAGTTGTTGGCTTGAGGTTCTCATTTCAGGATCAGGGTTAAATATTTCCAGTCCAGGTTGAGATGGGATCTGTGATCACTGGAAAGTTTGGATGTGAGATCACCCCTGACAGTTTCTAACCAATGTCTAATGTGACTGGTCACAGACTTTAATTGGCAACGTAATAGCGAGGGAGTGTCTAATCCTGTGTTGTGCCTGTCCCAAAAATGTTTGATGGAGGCAGTGTTGAGGAGCATAATGTTTAAAAGAATAGAGGGAGTCTACTCTGCCTGTATCTAACCCTGTGTTGTCCCAGTCCTGGGACTGTTCGATGGAGGACAGTGTAGAGGGATTTTGCTCTGTATCTATCCCTATGTTGTCCCTGTCTTTGGAGTGTTTGATGGGGAAAGTGTGGAGAGAGTTGCTGGAGATGAGTAGTTTTTGTTAAAAATCTTCCACATTGTTCATTCACAAAAGGCAAGACTAAGTCTTGATTTGCTTGAGTTCCTCCACTTCTAGACAGGATCTGTTGGATTTGTTTTAGTGAATGACGTTACAGAGGGGGCTGGGGCTGCTGAGTTATTGAAGGTTTAGTCCCAGTGCTGTGTAACATAAACCGAATGATCCCATAGTGCAAACCAAATTCAGCCCCTCTGATTGATGTTCTCAGAAGGAAAAAAAATCGCAATCAGATTTTGGAAACAAATAAATAATCTACTGATCAGTTCAGTAATTTGCATTTGAAATCTGCCACTCAGGAGGCAAGGACGATTGATCGGATATTTTCATATGCAAACCTTTTGTGGCCTCGTACTTTGCCCTCAATGAGGATTTCAAACGGCCGTTTATGTCGGTCAGAGAGACGATGAGAGCGACAGTCACTGTGACCATCAGTGAGATTCATGCGGCACTGAGTTTTGTGGTCAGCGTGAAATTGGCAAGATAGTGAGTGTGGTAGATGGTGGTAGGGACAGTGGAAATGGACCTTGCGGCCATTTGTGTGAGAGTGTGATAGTCCTGAGGGTCCGGTGAGGTGGTTTTGAGGGACTGTGAGAGACCAGCCCGAGGGTCCGTGTGATGGTCATTGTGCTGTCAGTTTTTGTGTTGGAGCTTCCTGCTGTGGGCTCCATAATCGTTGGATTTTGATGTCACTGACCTACCTTCCTCACTCTTCCCACTCCATGTTCTCTTTTCAGAAATCAGTTCTATTATTTTGTATTCGTACAAGCCAATGTCAATCACTCTAGATTTCTAATTAAAACGCAAATGATCTTTTTGTTATCCTGTATATTTGTATCGTAGGTGATCACCATGGGTAACTTGTGTACAAAAATCATTTTGTAGTAGAAACAAAAGTGTATCATTAATGAAAAACCACATGTTTAGAGCGGAATAGGAGTCCTTTTCATGTATGTACATCTATCACTGTATCTCCGTGGGGTACAATGCTGGTGGGGACACAGCTGTTACTGTGTAACATTGGGGTTCAGTACTGGTGGGGACATGTCTGTCACTGTAACACTGGGGCATAGTATGGATGGGACACATCTGTTACAGTATAACACTGGGGAACCGCACTGATGGAGACCGATTCATCACTGTATAACACTGGGGTACAGTACTGGTGGGGGAAAAGTCTGTCACTGTATAACACTGGGGTACAGTACTGATGGGGACAGATCTATCAATGTATAACACTGGGGTACAGTTACTGGTGGGGACAGATCTGTCACTATAACACTGGGGTACAGTACAGGTGGGGACAGATCTGTCACTGTATAACGCTGGGGTACAATACTGGTGGGGACATGTCTGGGACTGTATAACATTGGGGTACCGCACTGATGGGGACAGATTCATCACTGTATAACATTGGGATACAGTACTGGTAGGGACAGCTCTATCAATGTGTAACACTGGGGTACAGTTACTGTTGAGGACAGGTCCTTCATGTATAACATTACGGTACAGTACTGATGGAGACAGATCTATCACTATACATTGGGGTACAGTACAAATGGTGACAGGCCTAACACTGGGGTACAGTACTCGTGTGGACAGGTCTGTCACTGTATAACACTGGGGTACAGTACTGGTGGGGACAGGTCTGTCACTGTATAACACTGGGGTACAGTACTGGTGGGGACACATCTGTCACTGTATAACATTGGGGTACAGTACTAGTGGGGACAGCTCTGTCACTGTGTAATGTTGGGGTGCCTTGCTGGTGGGGACAGGTCTGTCACTGTATAACACTGGGGTAAAGTACCCTTGGGGACAGATCTATCTCTGTATAACGCTGGGGTACGGTACTGGTGCGGACAGGTCTGTCACTGTATAACACTGGGGTACAGTACAAATGGGGACAGGTCTGTCACTGTATAACACTGGGGTACAGTACTGGTGAGGACAGGTCCTTCATGTATAACACTACGGTACAGTACTGATGGAGACAGATCTATCACTACACATTGGGGTGCAGTACAAATGGTGACAGATCTGTCACTGTATAACACTGGGGTACAGTGCCGGTGGGGATAGGTCTGTCACTGTATAACACTGGGGTATAGCACTGGTGGGGGCAGGTCTGTCACTCCATAACATTGGGGTACAATGTTGGTGGGGACAGGTCTGTCACTGTATAACACTGGGGTAAAGTACCAATGGGGACAGATCTATCTCTGTGTAACTCTGGGGTACGGGACTGGTGGGACAGGTCTGTCAATGTTTAACACTGGAGTACAGTACAGGTGGGGACAGGTCTGTCACTGTATAACACTGGGGTACCGCACTGATAGGGACAGATCTATCACTGTATAACATTGGGATACAGTACTGGTGGGGACACCTCTATCAATGTATAACACTGGAGTACAGTTACTGGTGGGGACAGGTCCTTCATGTATAACACTACGGTACAGTATTGATGGGGACAGATCTATCACTATACATTGGGATACAGTACAAATGGTGACAGGCCTGTCACTGTATAACATTGGGGTACAGTACTGGTGGGAACACGTCTGTCACTGTATAACACTGGGGTATAGTACTGGTGGGGACAGCTCTGTCACTGTGTAACATTGGGGTACAGTACAGGTGGGGACAGGTCTGTCACTGTGTAACATTGGGGTACAGTACAGGTGGGGACAGGTCTGTCACTGTGTAACATTGGGGTACAGTACAGGTGGGAACAGATCTGTCGCTGTATAGCACTGGGGTACCGCACTGATAGGGTCAGATCCATCACTGTATAACATTGGGATACAGTACTGGTGGGGACACCTCTATCAATGTATAACACTGGAGTACAGTTACTGGTGGGGACAGGTCCTTCATGTATAACACTACGGTACAGTATTGATGGGGACAGATCTATCACTATACATTGGGATACAGTACAAATGGTGACAGGCCTGTCACTGTATAACATTGGGGTACAGTACTGGTGGGAACACGTCTGTCACTGTATAACACTGGGGTATAGTACTGGTGGGGACAGCTCTGTCACTGTGTAACATTGGGGTACAGTACAGGTGGGGACAGGTCTGTCACTGTGTAACATTGGGGTACAGTACAGGTGGGAACAGATCTGTCGCTGTATAGCACTGGGGTACCGCACTGATAAGGTCAGATCCATCACTATATAACATTGGGGTACAGTACTGGTGGGGACAGCTCTATCAATGTATAACACAGATGGAGACAGATCTATCACTATACATTGGGATACAGTACAGGTGGGGACAGATCTGTCCCTGTATAACACTGGGGCACAGTATGGATGGTGACACATCTGTCACTGTATAACACTGGGGTATAGCACTGGTGGGGGCAGGTCTGTCACTCCATAACATTGGGGTACAGTGTTAGTGGGGACAGGTCTGTCACTATATAACACTGGGGTACAGTACTGGTGGGGACAACTCTGTCACTGTATAACACGGGTACAGTACTGGTGGGGACAGGTCTGTCACTATATAATACTGGGGTAAAGTACCGATGGGGACAGATCTATCTCTGTGTAACTCTGGGGTACGGTACTGGTGGGGACAGGTCTGATAGAGTACCGATGGGGACTGGTCTGTCACTGTATAACACTGGGGTACAGTACTGTCGGGGACAGGTCTGTCTCTGTACAACACTGGGGTACAGTACCGATGGGGACACATCTGTCACTGTATAACACTGGAGTAAAGTACCGATGAGGACAGATCTATCTCTGTATAATGCAGGGGTACAGTACTGGTGGGGACAGGTCTGTCGCTGTATAACACTGGGGTACAGTACTGGTGGGGACAGGTCTGTCACTGTATAACATTGAAGTAAAGTACCGATGAGGACAGATCTATCTCTGTATAATGCAGGGGTACAGTACTGGTGGGGACAGGTCTGTCGCTGTATAACAATGGGGTACAGTACAAATGAGCACAGGTCTGGCACTGTATAACACTGGGGTACTGTACCGGTGGGGATAGGTCTGTCACTATAACACCGGGGTACAGTGCTGGTGGGGACAGGCCTGTCAATGCATAACACTGGGGTACAGTACTGATGGGGACAGATCTGTCACTGCATAACATTGGGGTACAGTATTGGTGGGGACAGGTCTGTCACTGTCTAACATTGGGGTAAAGTACTGATGGGGACAGATCTATCTGTATAATGCTGGAGTACAGTACTGGTGGGGACAGGTCTGTCACTGTATAACACTGGGGTACAGTACTGGTGTGGACAGGTCTGTCACTATATAACACTGGGGTACAGTACTGGTTGGGGCAACTCTGTCAGTGCATAACACTGGGGTACAGTACCGATGGGGACACATCTGTCACTGTATAACAATGGGGTACAGTACTGGTGGGGACACGTCTGTCACTGTATAACATTGGAGTAAAGTACCGATGAAGACAGATCTATCTCTGTATAATACTGGGGTACAGTACTGGTGGGGACAGGTCTGTCGCTGTATAACACTGGGGTACAGTACTGGTGGGGACAGGTCTGTCACTGTACAACACTGGGGTACAGTACTGGTGGGGACAGGTCTGTCACTATATAACACTGGGGTACAGTACTGGTGGGGACAGGTCTGTCACTGTATAACACTGGGGTACAGTACTGGTGTGGACAGGTCTGTCCCTGTACAACACTGGGGTACAGTACTGGTGTGGACAGGTCTGTCCCTGCACAACAGTGGGGTACAGTACTGGTGTGGACAGGTCTGTCCCTGTATAACACTGGGGTACAGTACTGGTGGGGATAGGTCCTGACTGTACAACAATCTGCAGTAGCAGCACCTATTTGCTTGGCTTGGGTTTTGTATGTCTTCAGACAGAAGGAGCTATTCCCTGAAATTTTGGCTCGGCTGTTCGGGATGATGTCAGGGGACAATGTTCTCACAAATGCCAAGATAATGTGGTCTCCTTTCCACCAAACAGCAGAATTTCAGATCTCAACAACTGAGGAATTATGGAACCTGGACACGTCATTGGAATCAAGGTATGAACAACCCAAGCAGATTGAATGACAGAAGAGTTTCAATGGGCTGAATGGCCTACACTTGTTTGTTCGAGCTTTGTCAGCAGGAGAAAAGCTGGGACTATCCTGCAGCCACTTCCTAAACATCTGCTAGGTCCCAGAAGAGGCTCCTGAGCATTATTCAACCCTCAAACAGACCAAGTAACAATAACAGGCTTCAGGAGACGGCGTCCTAAAGACATTTTGGTGTTGAATTCACACTGGAATAACTCAGTTAGCCCACTTCTCTTGCTAGTCTCAGTGGCTAGATTATTTCCTCAAATGCCCATCTGGTTTCCTTTTCAAATCCAATTCCAAGTCTACCACCCTTTTGTTTCAAATTATTACTGCTCCCTGTGGAAAAAAAATCTATTTAATTTCTGCCTGCTCAATCCCTGAAATCTTCATCTTCTTACTCACAAAACCGAAAAGCAGCAGTAGGCCATTGAGCCCCTCGGGTCTGCTCCGCCACTCAGTAACATCCCGGTTGATCTGATGATCCTCAACTCCACATTCCTGTCTTTTCCTCATAATCTTTAATTCCCTTATTGTACCATCTCAGTCTTAATGACCCAGTCTCAACAGACCTCTGTGATAACAAATTCCACAGATTCATAACCATCAGAGAAAAAAATTCTTCCTCATCTCTGTCTTAAATGAGCAAGCCCCTTATTTTGAAATTATGGTTGCAGAGACTCCAACATGGGGCAACAACCTCTCCACACAGTCATACCACACAGTCATTCAGTCTGACTCATTGGCACCAACAGATATCCCAATCTGACCTCATCCCATTTACCAGCATTTGTCCCACATCCCCTAAACCCTTGGGGTGGCATAGTGGTTAGCACTGCTGCCTCACAGCGCCAGAGACCCGGGTTCATTTCCCACCTCAGGTAAATGTCTGTGTGGAGTTTGTACATTTTCTCCGGATGCTTCAGTTTCCTCCCACGATCCAAAGATGTGCAGGTTAGGTGAATTGGCCATGCTAAATTGCCCGTAGTGTTAGGTGAAGAGGTAAATGTAGGGGAATGGGTCTGGGTGGGTCGCTCTTCAGAGGGTCGGTGTGGACTTGTTGGGCCGAAGGGCCTGTTTCCACACTGTAAGTAATCTAATCTAAATGCTGTCATGGTACCAGCCTCCACCACGTCCTCTGGCAGCCCGTTCCACTCTCTGCAAGAAGAAGTTATCCCTCAGGTCCTTTTTAAATCTTTCCCTTCTCACCTTAAACCTATGCCTTCTAATTTTGGACTCCCTCCATCCCAGAGAAAAGACCATGGTGATTCACCCTATCCATGCCCCTCATGATTTTATAAACCTCTATAAGGATACTCCTCAACTTCCGACGCTCCAGGGAAAAAAGCCCGAGCCTATTCAGCCTCTCCCTATAGCTCAAACCCTCCAACCATGGCAACATTCTTGTAAATCTTTTCTGCACCCTGCTAAGTTTAACAACATCCTTCCTATAGCAGGGAGACCAGAATTGTGTGCAATATTCTGAAAGTGGCCTAACCAATGTCCTGTACAGCTGCAACATGACCTCCCAATTGCTGTTCTTGGTGATCTGACCAGTGAGGGCAAGCGTGCCAAATGCCACCTTCACCACCCTGTCTACCTGCGATGCCATTTTCATGGAACTGTGGATCTCTATGTTTGGCAACACTCCCCAGGGCTCTACCATTAACTGAATAAGTCCTGCCCTGGCTTGTCTTACCAAAATGCAACATCTCCCATTTATCAAAATTAAACCCCCATCTGCCCTTTGGTGCATCAAGGTCCCAGTTGTACTCAGATAATCTTCATTGTCCACAATGCCACCTATTTTGGGTGTCATTTGAAAACTTCCTAACCACATGAATAAGAAAGGTTTGGAGGGATATGGGCCAGGCAGGTGGGACTAGTTTCATTTGGGAACATGGTCAGCATGGACTAGTTGGACAGAAGGGTCTTTTTCCATGTTCCATGACTCTATGACTATGACATTTACCCAATCCTAAGAACCTTGTATGTTTCAATAATATCTCTCATGCTTCAATATTCCAAAATGTCCAGTCCTATCATTAGCTAACAAATCGCCGTGTACCTTATCCAAAGCTTTCATAATCCTATCAATCTCAATCAAACCTATGCTCAATCTCCTTTGTGTCCAGGTGCTCCAACCTGAATTTACAGTCAACTCACAGCCCAAACTTTCCTGTTAAACATAAAGTTGGTTTCGCTGCCATCTGGCTCACTAATGTCCTCAGAAGGAAATCTGTCATCCCGACCCGGTCATGTGACTCCAGGCTCAGAGCAATGTCATTGACCCTCAACTGCCCTCTGAGATGGCCTAGCAAGCTGCTCAGTTCAAGGGTAATTCGGGGAGGGCAATAATTGCTGGCCAACCAGCGATGCCGATATCCCATAAGTAAATAAAAGAAGTTGCAGCAAGACTTGCTGAGTTTCCCAATAATTTCCACTTTTCTCTATCTTGATGTTTAGATCTGGGTGGAGAGTTTGATTCAGTGGCTCTGCTCCACCAGGATTTGCCTCTGTCCTTCCTTGGATTCTGGCTTTGTGTCATTCTTGTTCCAGTCAAAAATGCCTTTTACAGTTTGGGTCCCAAGTTCAGCAGTTCCCACCCAAAATGTCTGTCTCTCATCTCCAAGATGCTGCTTAAAACCTACCTCTTACTGAAGCTTCTCATACCTCCCACCCTAGCTTCGCATCTATCTTAGTGCACAGGTTGCTGTATAGTGTCGTACTTTTCTGTTAAAGGCACTTTATAAATACAGGTTTGTGAATTGATTTGTGATTCCTAAGCCTTCTCTCAGTTCCTAGTGGACAGTCATGGCTGCACCTACTTTATTTTCATAACTGATTACATTCCCTGGCGTCCAATCAATCATTCAGTTTATGATTGGGTTGCTCACGTAAACCGGGGAACAACCAATCTCCATCCTCAAATATGATGTGGAGGTGCCAGTGATGGATTGAGATGGACAAAGTTAAAAATCATACAACACCTGTTGGACTATAAGCTGCTGTTGTGATTTTTAATTTCATCCTAGATTAGTCTGACTTTGTGAGTAGGAAGGTGTAATGACTGAGGGAGTGCTGCACTGTCAAGACGGTCAGTACTGAAGGAGTGCCGCACTGTTGGAGGGTCAGTGCTGAGGGAGTGCTGCACTGTCAGACAATCAGTACTGAAGGAGTGCCGCACTGTCGGAGGGTCAGTGCTGAGGGAGTGCTGCACTGTCAGACGGTCAGTGCTAAGGGAATGCTGCACCGTCAGACAATCAGTACTGAAGGAGTGCCACACTGTCAGTGCTGAGGGAGTGCTGCACTGTCAGACGGTCAGTACTGAGGGAGTGCTGCACTGTCAGACGGTCAGTACTGAAGGAGTGCCGCACTGTCAGATGGTCAGTACTGAGTGAGTGCTGCACTGTCAGACGGTCAGTACTGAGGAAGTGCCACACTGTCGGAGGGTCAGTGCTGAGGGAGTGCTGCACTGTCGGAGGGTCAGTGCTGAGGGAGTGCCGCAGTGTCAGATGGTCAATACTGAGGGAGTAAAAAATGAGGTCTGCAGATGCTGGAGATCACAGCTGCAAATGTGTTGCTGGTCAAAGCACAGCAGGTTAGGCAGCATCTCAGGAATAGAGAATTCGACGTTTCGAGCATAAGCCCTTCATCAGGAATAAGAGAGAGAGAGCCAAGCAGGCTGAGATAAAAGGTAGGGAGGAGGGACTAGGGGGAGGGGCGATGGAGGTGGGATAGGTGGAAGGAGGTCAAGGTGAGGGTGATAGGCCGGAGTGGGGTGGGGGCGGAAGAGCTTCTGTGCAGAGGAGTGCTGTGCTTTGACCAGCAACACATTTGCAGCTGTGATCTCCAGCATCTGCAGACCTCATTTTTTACTCGAAGATTTTAACCTACTGCGAATCCTCTTACAAGGATGCCTTCCTTGAAGAAGTTCTCTTCCTCCCTCTACAAGGATTTCAGTGAGTCCCTCTCTGACTGCACCCCCCAGGTCATCTCCTCTGCACAGAAGCTCTTCCGCCCCCACCCCACTCCGGCCTATCACCCTCACCTTGACCTCCTTCCACCTATCCCACCTCCATCGCCCCTCCCCCTAGTCCCTCCTCCCTACCTTTTATCTCAGCCTGCTTGGCTCTCTCTCTCTTATTCCTGATGAAGGGCTTATGCTCGAAACGTCGAATTCTCTATTCCTGAGATGCTGCCTAACCTGCTGTGCTTTGACCAATACTGAGGGAGTGCCACACTGTCAGATGGCTAGTGCTGAGAGAGTGCTGCGCTGTCAGAGGGTCAGTGCTGAGTGTCATACTGCATTATCAAAGAGTGAGTATTGATAGATCTCAGAACTTATGTAAGTTCCACATTGAGGGAGCATCACACTGTCGGACCAACAGTACTTGTGGCAGTGACTGTTGGAGGCTCAGTACTGAAGGGGGCTGCACTATCAGAGGTGGTGACTTTCAGTTTCCATGAAAAATTGTCACCCTGTCAACAACCTTGGTTTAAAGAGCCCAAGATCAGTATTCAGAAAAGAGGCTCATGTTCATTCTGCATCTGTCATCACTGAAGCAGGTTATTCTGTCATTATCATAATACTGTTTCTGGGAATGTTCCACACACATATTAGCTGCCATGTTATCCAGACAACCAGACTGTCCATAGTTTAAAGCTACTTCCTTTTACTAATAACTCACCATGGGTCATCCTGAGTTTGTGAAATCATTAAAGGAATACCAATTTTTTTTAACTCTGTTGGAGATCATTGACTGACAGTTCTCCTCAGCAACTGGACAACAGCCTGCAATGATCAGATCATTCTGTTTCAGATTCGTATTCAAACTGATCTCAGAACGAATCAGATACTGAGATTGTAGTTAATAAATTATCAGTGAAAGTTAATAATTGCCCCTTGACTATGTCCAAACATTAATGTGAAGTGAATGTGGGATAAGTTGATCATCCAGGGAATATTTAAACAACTTGCTTGGGAACTCATATGCCATATATAGTACCTACAAGATACTGCTGAAGGAATCTTGGTAGTGTATCTTTGAAACATAATCTTTATCACCTAGACGGACAAGAGCAGCAGACACATGGGAATGCCACCACCTCCAGGTTCCTCTCAAGCCCTCACCATCCTGACTTGGAAATGTATTGCTGTTCCTTAAGTCGAAAATCCTGAAACTCCCTTGCTATTGTCATTGTGGTTGTAACTATGGGTCAAAACTCCTGTAGCTCACAACCACTTTCTCCAGGTAGCCTTGCTAGTGACTCCCACAGCCTGAGAATGACTTTTAAACCTTAAATCATGCTATATGAAGGATTGTACACATTGCTTGATCAGATTGTGTCATATGCATTATATATTGATTAGATTACATTCCCTACAGTGTGGAAACAGGCCCTTCGGCCCAACAAGTTCACACTGACCCTCTGAAGAGTATTCAACCGAGACCCATTCCCCTGCCCTATTACCCTACATTTACCCCTGACTAACACACCTAACCTACACATCCCTGAACACTATGGGCAGTTTAGCATGGCCAATTCACCTAACCATCATTTGGATTGTGGGAGGAAACCGGAGCACCTGGAGGAAACCCACGCAGACACGGGGAGAACATGCAAACTCCACACAGACAGTCGCCCGTGGCTGGAATCGAACCTGGGTCCCTGGCGCTGTGAGGCAGCAGTGCTAACCACTGAGCCATCATGCCGCCCTCATATATAAGCCATTATACAAATGTTATTAAACCACAAACAAATTATGCCTAAATGCAGCAAAATCTGGACCAGTGGGAAACAACATTCATGCCACACAAATGACCACCTCTAATAAAGGTGAATCTAATCATTGTCCCTTGATATTCAATGGCATTGTCAACAAAACATGGGTGCTGTATTGCTAAATTATTTAAGCATAGTTTTCCATATGTCGCAGAATTGCTAGGTAATGAAACCAGAACAATTTGAGTATCTCACAAGACTCCTTTGACAACATCTTTTTCACCTGTAACCCCTGGAAGGACAACTGCAGGAGATAGGTGCGAACACCACCACCTGTAACTTCCTCTCTAAGTAATTCACTATCCTGACTTGAAAATATATTGGGGTCTAGATTAGTGTGGTGCTGGAAAAGCACAGCAGTTCCGGCAGCATCCGAGGAGATATATTGCCATTACTTCTGTATCACTGGGTCAAAATCCTGGAACTCCTTCCCAAACAGCACTGTGAGTGTACCAAAACTGCAGTGGTTCAAAAAGGCAGCTTACGATGGACAGTAAATGCTGGACCAGCCAGCGATACCCACATCCCACAAAGGAATAAAAAAGGATATGCAATTCTGCTAGAACATGGTTATACAGATATTTTCTAGCCTGCATTTACAATAAATACGTGAATGATATATGCTCTGTATACTTTACAAGAGACTATATCTGCAATATTGTTGATCTGATGGTAGGATATGGCTGACACTGGCAAGGGCTGCAGTTATTGCCTGTCCTTAATTGCCATTGAACAGACTACCTTGCTAGTCTCTTTCACATTAAAGTTTGAGTCATTCTCATTTCTATGGGTCTAGAGTCCCATTGAGGCCAGACCAGGTAAGGATGGCAGATTTCCTTCCTAAAGGCCATTAGAGAACACATGACTTTCTACGACAAATTGACAACAGTTTTGCAGTCACAATTAGAAAAGCTTTTTATTCCAGATTTTTATCAATTGCGACCATGGTGAGATTCGAACCCAAGTCTCTCAGAACATTAGCCTGGGGTTCTGGATTACTAGTCCACTAAACTTAGCAATGGATTTATACCTGTACTGTTCACACTGGTGGGGATGGTATCTAGGTATTGTGAATTATTTAGTTATAATTATAAACATTGGGTGTCGGTAGGGTATGGATTGCACACATAACAGATTCTATTAGAGTGATAATGAGATATAAAATTACGATAGGTTATACATTATGGACTAGTCAATATAGAAATGCGAGGATATAACAGATGAAGGTGTGGCTGTAGAGTTGATGAAGGATGCATAGGTTCCAAGGCAAGTTCTTATACAGGCCAGACGGCTTTCACATTAACAGAATTGGACTAATACTATGATGGAACATTTGCTAGTGCTGCTAGGAAGGGATTTTTCTTGGCACTGGCTGGGAACCAGAATATCAGAGAGCAGATTTCTGCTGCGTACATGACTGGGGGAGAATTTAAGAATGTATCTCACATTACCCTGCTTAATAAGAAAAGTGTGGTGCTGGCAAAGCACAGCCAGTCAGGCAGCATCCAAGGATCAGGAGAGTTGATGATTCGAGCATAAGCTCTTCATCAGGAAATGTCGACTTTCCTGCTCTTCAGATGCAGCTTGACTGGCTGTGCTTTTCCAACACCAGACTTTACGACTCTGATCTCCAGCATCTACCATGTCCACATTATCTCCTAGTCAATAACATATGAGCCCATGGTGTTGGGGATTGTACATTAGCATGGACAGGGGATTGGCTAACAAATAGAAAACAGAGAGCTAGAATAAAGCGGCATTTTCATGATGGCAAACAAACTATCAGAGTACCACAGGAATCAGAGCTGAGGCCACAGTTATTTACAATATTAATGACTTGGATGAGGAAGGTGATTGTGCTGTATCCAAGTTTGTGGATGACATTAAAAATATGCGGGAAGGCAAGTGTGTAGGATGACTTGAAGAGTCTACAGAGGGATGTATGGATTGAATGAGTGGGCAAAACTTGGCCAAATGAATACAGTGTGGGGAAATGGGAGGTGATGCACTTTGACAGGAAGAACAGAGGGGCCTAATATCACCTAAATGGAGAAGGAGCCCTTACATGAAACCATTGTTAATTGTCAGATAAAAAAAAACCCATCTGGTTCATTCATGTCTTTTTGGAAAGGAAACTACTGTTCGTACCCTGTTTGGCCTACATGTGACTCCACACCACTGCAATGTACTTGACTGTTCTCTGGTTAATTAAGATGGGAAATCAATCCTGGGTTCTAGCCAGTGGTGCCCACATGCTGTAAATGAGTAAGGAAACGAATCGGATTTGATCAAGGACCTCGAAGTAAAGGAGCCATTAGGAGATAGTGACCACAATACAATAAGCTTTAATGTGCAGTTTGAAAGGGAGAGGGTACAATCGGAAGTGACAATATTTCAGTTGAATAAGGGGAACTATGGAGCTATGATGGAGGAGCTGGCCAAAGTTCAATGGTGCAATACCCTAACAGGGATGGCAGGAGAGCAACAATGGCAGGTTTTTCTGGGTATAATGCAGAAGATGGAGGATGGTGTATAACACTGGGGTAAAGTATCAATGGGGACAGATCCATCTCTGTGTAACGCTGGGGTATGGTACTGGTGGGGACAAGTCTGTCACTGTATAACACTAGGGTACAGTGTTTGTGGGGACAACTATGTCACTGCATAACAGTGGGATAGAGTACCGATGGGGACAGACCTATCTCTGTATAACACTAAGGTACAGTACTGGTAGGGTACAGTACTGATGGGGACAGGTCTGTCAATGTTTAACACTGGGGCACAGTACTGGTGGGGACAGGTCTGTCACTGTATAACACTGCGGTACAGTACTGGTGGAGACACATCTGTCACTGTTTATCACTGGCGTATAGCACAAATGGGGACAGGTCTGGCACTGTATAACACTGGGGTACAGTACCGGTGGGGATAGACCTGTCACTGTATAACACTGGGGTATAATACTGGTGGCGACAATTCTGTCACTGTATACCACTGGTGTACAGTACAAATGGGGACAGGTCAGAGACAAACCACTATAAATGCTGGCGGAAACATCACAGAAGCACTTCACAGGAGGCTCCCAAGCACTGAGGATGTCATCTAGACAGGGGACGAAACATTTGCAACACAAATTCCCAGCTCAGCGAACAGAACCACAACAGATCTCCCACAATACACTGGGGTACAGTACAAATGGTGACAGGTCTGTCACTGTATAACATTGAGGTACGGTGACAGTAATAACATTCCAAAAAGGGGAATGTGCAAAGAAAAAATAATGTACAAAGGTAAACTGGCCAAAAATATAAAGGAGGATAGTAAGGGTTTTTTGAGGCATGTGAAAAGAAAAAAAATGGTTAAGACTAAAATTGGGCCCTTGAAGACAGAAACGGGTGAATTTATTACGGGGTACAAAGAAATGGCAGAAGAGTTGAATTGGTACTTTAGATCTGTCTTCACTGGGGAAGACACGAGCAATCTCCCAGATGTAATAGTGGCTGAAGGACTTGAACTGAAGGGAATTTATATTAGGCAGGAAATGGTGTTGGAGAGACTGCTACATCTGAAGGCTGATAAGTCCCCGGGACCTGATGGTCTCCATCCCAGGGTGCATTGGTGATCATTTTCCAATGTTCTAAAGATTCAGGATCAGTACCTGCGGATTGGAGGGTGGCTAATGTTGTCCCACATTTTAAGAAAGGAGGGAGAGAGAAAACAGAGAATTATAGACCAGTAAGTCTGACCTCAGTGCTGGGAAAAATGCTGAAGTCAATTATAAAGGATGAAATTACGACACATCTGGATAGCAGTAACAGGATAGGTCAGAGTCAGCATGGATTTATGAAGGGGAAATCATGCTCGACTAACCTTCTGGAATTATTTGAGGATGTAACTCTGAAGATGGACAAGGGAGATCCAGTGGATGTAGTATACCTGGACTTTCAGGAAGCCTTTGATAAAGTCCCACATAGGAGGTTAGTGAGCAAAATTAGGGCACATGGTATTAGGGGCAAAATACTGACATGGATTGAAAATTGGTTGGCTGACAGGAACAAAGAGTAGTGATAAATGGCTCTCTTTTGGAATGGCAAGTGGTGACCGGTGGTGTGCCACAGGGATCAGTGCTGGGACTGCAGCTTTTTACAATGTACATTAATGATATAGATGAAGGTAATAAAAGTAATATTAGCAAATTTGCTGATGACACAAAGCTGGGTGGCAGGGTGAAATGTGAGGAGGATGTTAGGAGAATACAGGGTGACCTGGACAGGCTAGGTGAGTGGAGGGATGCATGGCAGATGCAGTTTAATGTGGATAAATGTATGGTTATCCACTTTGGTGGCAAGAACAGGAATCAAGTTAGGTAAAGGGGCAGTACAAAGAGATCTGGGTGTTCTTGTACATCAGTCAATGAAAGCAAGCATGCAGGTACAGCAGGCAGCGAAGAAAGCTAATAGCATGCTGGCCTTCATAACAAGAGAAATTGAGTAAAGAAGCAAAGAGGTCCTTCTGCAGCTGTACAGGGTCCTGGTGAGACCGCACCTGGAATATTGTGTGCAGTTTTGGTCTCCAAATTTGAGGAAAGACATTCTGGCTATTGAGGGAGTGCAGCGTAGGTTCACGAGGTCAATTCCCGGAATGGCAGGACTACCTTACGCCGAAAGATTGGAGCGACTGGGCTTGTATACCCTCGAGTTTAGAAGGCTGAGAGGAAACCTGATTGAGACGTATAAGATTATTAAAGAATTGGACACTCTGGAGGCATGTTTCCGCTGACAGGTGAGTCCCGAACCAGAGGACACAGTTTAAAAATAAGGGGTAGGCCACTTAGAACAGAGTTGAGGAAAACTTCTTCACCCAGAGAGTGGTGGGTGTATGGAATGCTCTGCCCCAGAAGGCTATGGAGGCCCAGTCTCTGGATACTTTCAAGAAAGAGTTGGATAGAGCTCTTAAGTATAGTGGAATCAAGGGTTATGGGGATAAGGCAGGAACAGGATACTGATTGAGGATGATCAGCCATGATCATAATGAATGGTGGTGCAGGCTCAAAGGGCAGAATGGTCTACTCTTGCACCTATCGTCTATTGTCTATTGAAAACCGAATGTTGGCCTTTATTTCAAAGAGAATAGCATATCAACAGCAGGAATACTGTACAATTTTGGTCTGCTTTTCTAAGAAAAATATACTGGCATTGGAGACAGTAAAGAAAGTTCACTTGAGTAATGGATGGACGGTCTTATGAGGAGAGGTCAAGTAGGCTGGACCTGTACGCACTGGAATTTAGAAGAATTACAGGTGATCTTATTGAAAATGCACGATTCTTAAAGGGAAAAGAAAACCAAGAACTGCAGATGCTGGAAATCTGAAACAAAAACATAAATTACTGGAGAAACACATCAGATATGACAGCATCTGTGGTGAGAAAGCAGAGTTAATGTTTTGGGCCCAGTGATCCTTCTTCAGAAAACCCAGGGTCACTGGACCCAAAACATTAACTCTGCTTTCTGTCCACAGATGCTGCCAGACCTGCTAAGATACCAAGAGGACTTGATAGTTTAAAATTTGTTTTCCCTTATGAGAGAGTCTAGGACTAGTGGGCATTATCTCAGAATAAGGGGTTGCCTAGTTAATACAAAGATGAGGATGAATTTCTTCTCTCACTGGGCAGTCAATTTATGGAATTTTTCTGTGCTTTACTTTTAATCAGAAAGGAAATCATGGGTTACGGGGAAAGGCAGGAAAGTGGAGTTGAGGATTGTCAGATCATGATTTCATTGAAAAACGGAATACACTTGAAGGGCCAAATGGTCTACTCACACTCATACATCCTGTGGTATTATACAAAATCGCAATAGATTAAGGCATTGGCTGTTGTTCGAGTAAGAGGGAATGCACTGAGTATGAATGCAGTTTCAAGGGCATGAGCCTCAGTGGGAAGTGATACATTTTGGAGTTTTTTTTTAATTCACACATGAGATGTTGGCATCGCTGGCTGGCATCTATTGCCTATCCATAGTTGCTCTTGGGAAAGTGGTAGTGAGCTGTCTTCTTGAACCACTGCAGTCCATGTCTTCCAGGTAGATCCAAATACCTTTAGGGAGGAAATTCCAGGACTTTGACCCGGCGACACTGAAGGAACGGCGATACATTTCCAAGTCAAGATGGTGAGAGGCTTGGAGGGAAACTTGCAGGGACTGGTGTTCCCATGTATCTGCTGCCCTTGTCCTTCTAGATTGAAGTGGTTGTGGGTTTGGAAGGTCTGTCTAAGGATCCTTGGTGAACTTCTGCAGTTCACCTTGTAGACAATACACACTGTTGCTACTGAACGCCGGTGGGGGAGGGAGTGGATGCTTGTGGATGTGATATCAATCAAGTGGGCTGCCTTGTCCTGGATGGTGTCAAGCTTCTTGAGTGTTAGTGGGGTTGCACCCATCCAGGCAAATGGGGACTATTCTATCACACTCCTGACATGTGCCTTGTAGAGGATGAACTGGCATTGGGGAGTCAGAAGATAAATTACTTGCTGCAATATTCCTCATCTCTGACTGATCTTGCTGCTACTGCATTTATATGGCTAGCCCACTTCAATTTCTGGGCAATGCTAATTCCAGGATGTTGATAGTGGGGGATTTAGTGATGCTAATGGCATTGAATGTCAAGTGGCAGTGGTTAGATTGTCTCCTTATTGGAGATGGTCATTGCCTGGCATTTGTGTGGAGTGAACGTTACTGACCATTTGTCAGCCCAAGCCTGCTATTGTCCAGATCTTTATGCAATTGAACATGGGCTGCTTCAGTATGTGAGGAATTACCAATGGTGCTGAACATTGTGCAATCATTGGCAAACGTTCCCACTTTTGACCTGGAGAGAAGGTCATTGATAAAGCAGCTGAAAATAGTTAGGCTTAGGACACTTTCCTGAGGAACTCCTGCAGAGATGTCCATGAGCTGGCATGTAGATTCCTGATGAAGGGCTCTGGCCCGAAACGTCGAATTTCCTGTTCCTTGGATGCTGCCTGACCTGCTGCGCTTTAACCAGCAACACATTTTCAGCCATGAGCTGAGATGACTGACCTCCAACAAACACAATCATTTTCCTATATGCCAGGTATGACTTCAAACAGCGGAGAGTCCTCTGATGCCTACCAATTCTAGTTTTGCTAGGGTTTTTTAATGCCACAATCATCAAATGCAGCTTTGAAGTCAAGGACTGTCACTCTCACCTCACCTCTGAAATTCGGCTCTTTTGTCCATGTTTAAACCACAGCTGTAATGAGTTGAGTTACAGCCCTGGGTTTTCCTGATGAAGGACTTATGCCTGAAACGTAGATTCTCCTGCTCCTCAGATGCCACCTGACCTGCTGTGCTTTTCCAGTACCACACTTTTTTGACTTTGATACTCCAGCACTTGCAGTCCTCACTTTCTCTCACGAGTTGAGAGGCCCTGGCAGAACACAAACTGGGTGTCAGTGAGCAGGTTATTGTTGAACAGGTGCTGCTCATAGCTTTTAACACCTTGCATCAGTTTACTGATGATCGATCGAGAGTAAACTGATGTGGTGGTTTTGACCAGATTGGATTTCTCATATACATGATCTATCTGGGCAAATTTCGACGTTGTCGACTGTACCGGAAGAGCTTGGCTCGAGGAGCGGCATGTTCAGGAGCACAAGTCTTCAGTACTATTGCCGAAATGTTGTCAGGGCCCATTGTCTTTGCCATATCCATCTGTTTCTTGATATCAAGTGGAGTGAATTGAATTGTCTGGAGACTGGTACCTGATGCAGGGACGGCTGGAGGAGCCCCAGGTGGATCATCTACTCGGTATTCCTGGTTGGGAACTGCTGTGAAAGGTTTGCTTTATGTTTTTACACTGAGATGCTGGTGAAGAGGTTGGTTGTGAAGTGGTTACGGGGGAGGGAGAGGGTTCAGGGTGACCCCCAGCCCCCTATAGAATCTATAGGCTGGGTATAATGTATGAGCCATACCATCACACTGTACATTGTCCGGCCACATTATAGATTCAAGGGAGTGAAGACCCATTCGAGATTGTCCCCGGGCGCGGGAACGAGCGTCGCGCGCCTGGGGGCGGGCAGCGGGAACGAGCGTCGCTCGGGCCCGCGCAGTGGGAGCGGCGCTGGCGGACGCGGGACGTCCCTGAGCGACGGCGGAGAGAGCGCGCGGCTTCCAGCAGGTGAGGCCGGGGATCGGGGCCCGGGGCCTGGGGCGAGGCCGGGGATCGGGGCCCAGGGCCTGGGGAGAGGCTGGGGATTAGGGCGAGGCCGGGGCCCGGGGTCTGGGTCGAGGCCGGGGATCAGGGCCCGGGGAGAGGCCGGGGATCGGGGCCTAGGCCCGGGGAGAGGCCGGGGCCTGGGAGCTGGGCCCCGGGCATGTCCCTGTCGCTGGGCGTCGGGCCTGGAGTGAAGCGGTGGCGCTGCCTCGGCCTTTTCTGGCGAGAGCCCGGGCCCAGTGGGCGGTCAGTGAAGTCCCGGGAGAGTCCGATTGAAAAACAACAACTGAGTACATTTGCACAGCACCAGGACCCTCCTCCCATCAGACTCGGCCTTCGTTCGCAAAGGGCACAGCAAGATCCCACAGAGAGCTGACAGTCCTCCTGGAAAAGAGGATTACACCCTGGGATACTCCATCCCTTCACCCGCTCCCGCCCTCCACTTAAATTCAACAAGGAATCACCATCCACCTCAACATCCCTCAGCACTGACCCTCCGACAGTGCCCACTCTCTCAGCACTGACCCTCCGACAGTGCCCACTCCCTCAGCACTGACCCTCCGACAGTGCCCACTCCCTCAGCACTGACCCTCCGACAGTGCCCACTCCCTCAGCACTGACCCTCCGACAGTGCCCACTCCCTCAGCACTGACCCTCCGACAGTGCCCACTCCCTCAGCACTGACCCTCCGACAGTGCCCACTCCCTCAGCACTGACCCTCCGACAGTGTCCACTCCCTCAGCACTGACCCTCCGACAGTGTCCACTCCCTCAGCACTGACCCTCCGACAGTGCCCACTCCCTCAGCACTGACCCTCCGACAGTGCCCACTCCCTCAGCACTGACCCTCCGACAGTGTCCACTCCCTCAGCACTGACCCTCCGACAGTGTCCACTCCCTCAGCACTGACCCTCCGACAGTGTCCACTCCCTCAGCACTGACCCTCCGACAGTGCCCACTCCCTCAGCACTGACCCTCCGACAGTGTCCACTCCCTCAGCGCTGACCCTCCGACAGTGCGGCACTCCCTCAGCACTGACCCTCCGACAGTGCGGCACTCCCTCAGCACTGACCCTCCGACAGTGCCCACTCCCTCAGCACTGACCCTCCGACAGTGTCCACTCCCTCAGCACTGACCCTCCGACAGAGTCCACTCCCTCAGCACTGACCCTCCGACAGAGTCCACTCCCTCAGCACTGACCCTCCGACAGTGCCCACTCCCTCAGCACTGACCCTCCGACAGTGTCCACTCCCTCAGCACTGACCCTCCGACAGTGCCCACTCCCTCAGCACTGACCCTCCGACAGTGCCCACTCCCTCAGCACTGACCCTCCGACAGTGCCCACTCCCTCAGCACTGACCCTCCGACAGTGCCCACTCCCTCAGCACTGACCCTCCGACAGAGTCCACTCCCTCAGCACTGACCCTCCGACAGTGTCCACTCCCTCAGCACTGACCCTCCGACAGTGCGGCACTTCCTCAGCACTGACCCTCCGACAGTGCCCACTCCCTCAGCACTGACCCTCCGACAGTGTCCACTCCCTCAGCACTGACCCTCCGACAGTGCCCACTCCCTCAGCACTGACCCTCCGACAGTGCCCACTCCCTCAGCACTGACCCTCCGACAGAGTCCACTCCCTCAGCACTGACCCTCCGACAGTGTCCACTCCCTCAGCACTGACCCTCCGACAGTGCCCACTCCCTCAGCACTGACCCTCCGACAGTGCCCACTCCCTCAGCGCTGACCCTCCGACAGTGCCCACTCCCTCAGCGCTGACCCTCCGACAGTGCGGCACTCCCTCAGCACTGACCCTCCGACAGTGCGGCACTCCCTCAGCACTGACCCTCCGACAGGGCCCACTCCCTCAGCACTGACCCTCCGACAGTGCGGCACTCCCTCAGCGCTGACCCTCCGACAGGGCCCACTCCCTCAGCACTGACCCTCTGACAGGGCCCACTCCCTCAGCACTGACCCTCCGACAGTGCGGCACTCCCTCAGCACTGACCCTCCGACAGTGCCCACTCCCTCAGCGCTGACCCTCCGACAGTGCTCACTCCCTCAGCGCTGACCCTCCGACAGTGCCCTCTCCCTCAGCACTGACCCTCCGACAGTGCCCACTCCCTCAGCACTGACCCTCCGACAGTGCCCACTCTCTCAGCACTGACCCTCCGACAGTGCGGCGCTCCCTCAGCACTGACCCTCCGACAGTGCCCACTCCCTCAGCACTGACCCTCCGACAGTGCCCACCCCCTCAGCGCTGACCCTCCGACAGTGCCCACTCCCTCAGCGCTGACCCTCCGACAGTGCCCACTCCCTCAGCGCTGACCCTCCGACAGTGCGGCACTCCCTCAGCACTGACCCTCTGACAGTGCCCACTCCCTCAGCACTGACCTTCCGACAGTGCCCACTCCCTCAGCACTGACCCTCCGACAGTGCGGCGCTCCCTCAGCACTGACCCTCCGACAGTGCGGCGCTCCCTCAGCACTGACCCTCCGACAGTGCGGCGCTCCCTCAGCACTGACCCTCCGACAGTGCGGCGCTCCCTCAGCACTGACCCTCCGACAGTGCGGCGCTCCCTCAGCACTGACCCTCCGACAGTGCGGCGCTCCCTCAGCACTGACCCTCCGACAGTGCGCCGCTCCCTCAGCACTGACCCTCCGACAGTGCGCCGCTCCCTCAGCACTGACCCTCCGACAGTGCGCCGCTCCCTCAGCACTGACCCTCCGACAGTGCGGCGCTCCCTCAGCACTGACCTTCGGACAGTGCCCGCTCCCTCAGCACTGACCCTCCGACAGTGCGGCATTCCCTCAGCACTGACCCTCCGATAGTGGCCACTCCCTCAGCACTGACTCTCCGACAGTGCCCACTCCTTCAGCATCGACCCTTCGACAGTGCTGTGCTCCCTCAGCAGTGACCCTCCGACAGTGCAGCACTCCCTCAGCACTTACCCTCCGACATTGCGACACTCCCTCAGCGCTGACCCTCCGACAGTGCGGCACTCCCTCAGCACTGACCCTCCTACAGTGCCCACTTCCTCAGCTCTTACCCTCCGACTGTGCAGCACTCCCTCAGCACCGAATGTCAGACAGGGCCCACTCCCTCAGCAGTGACCCTCTGACAGTGTGGCGCTCGCTCAGCACTGACCTTCCAACAATGCCCACTCCCTCAGCACTGACCCTCATACAGTGCGCCGCTCACTCAGCACCGACCCTCCGACCGTGCAGCACTCCCTCAGCACCGAACGTCAGACAGTGCCCACTCCCTCAGCACTGACCCTTTGACAATGCCCACTCCCTCATCAATGACCCACCGACAGTGCGGCGCACCCTCAGCACTGACTCTAGGACACTGCAGCACTCCCTCAGCACTGACCCTCCGACATTGCAACGCTTCCTCAGCAATGATCCTCTGACAGTGCACACTCCCTCAGCACTGACCCTCCGATAGTGGCCACTCCCTCATCACTGACTCTCCGACAGTGCCCACTCCTTCAGCACTGACCCTTCAACAGTGCGACACTGCCTCAGCACCGGCCTTCTGACAGTGCCCGCTCCTTCAGCATCGACCCTTCGACAGTGCTGTGCTCCCTCAGCACTGACCATTCGACAGAGCGACTCCCTCAGCACCGACCCTCCGTCAGTACCCACTCCCTCAGCACCGACCCTCCGTCAGTACCCACTCCCTCAGCACCGACCCTCCGACAGTGCCCACTCCTCAGCACTGACCCTCCGACAGTGCGCCGCTCCCTCAACACTGACCTTTCAACAGTGCCCACTCCCTCTGCACTGGCACTCCCTCAGCACTGACCCTCCGACAGTGCGACGCTTCCTCAGCACTGACCATATGACTTTGCGGCATTCCCTCAACACTGACCCTCTGACAGTGCGGCGCTCCCTCAGCACTGACCCTCCGACAGTGCCCACTCCCTCAGCACTGACCCTCTGCCAGTGCGGCATTCCCACAGCACTGACCCTCCGTCAGTGCCCACTCCCTCAGCACTGTCCCTCCAACAGTGCCCACTCCCTCAGCACCGAACGTCAGACAGTGCCCACTCCCTCAGCACCGAACGTCAGACAGTGCCCACTCCCTCAGCACTGACATCCGACAGTGCTCACTCCCTCAGCACTGACCCTCTGTGCTCACTCCCTCATCAATGACCCTCCGACAGTGCGGCACTCCCTCAGTACTGACTCTAGGACAGTGCAGCACTCCCTCAGCACTGTCTCTCTGCTAGTGCGGCGTTCCTACAGCACTGACCCTCCGACAGTGCCCACTCCCTCAGCAATGACCCTCCGACAGTGCAGAGTTCCCACAGCGCTGACCGTCCGTCAGTGCTCACTCCCTCAGCACCATCCCTCGAACTGTGCGGCACTCCCTCAGCACCGAACATCAGACAGTGCCCACTCCCTCAGCACTGACATCCGACAGTGCTCACACCCTCAGCACTGACCTTCCATCAGTGCCCACTCACAGCACTGACCCTCTCCGACAGTGCCCACTCCGTCGACACTGACCCTCCGACAGTGTGTCGCTCCCTCAGCACTGACCCTCTGACAGTGCCCACTCCCTCAGCACTGACATCTGACAGTGCCCACTACCTCAGCACTGACCCTCCGACATTGCGGGACTCCCTTAGCACTGACCCTCTGACATTGCGGCACTCCCTCAGCACTGACCCTATGACAGTGCCCACTCCCTCAGCACTGACCCTCCGACAGTGCAGCACTGCCTCAGCGCTGACCCTCCGACAGTACCCACTCCCTCAGCACTGACCCTCCGACAGTGCAGCACTGCCTCAGCGCTGACCCTCCGACAGTACCCACTCCCTCAGCACTGACCCTCCGACAGTACCCACTCCCTCAGCACTGACCCTCCGACAGTGCAGCACTGACCCTCCGACAGTGCAGCACTGCCTCAGCGCTGACCCTCTGACAGTGTGGCTCTCCCTCCTTTTACCCTCGGACAGTGCCACTTTCCTTCTGACAGTGCAACGCTGCCTCAGCACTGACCCTCTGACAGTGTGGTGCTTCCTCAATGCTGACCCTCCTACAGTCCTGCCCTTCCTCACCACTCACCCTCCAACAGTGCGCTGTTCCCCCCCTACCACTGACCCTCCGAAAGTGCGGCACCCCCTCAGCACTGATCTTCCGACAGTGTGGTAGTCCCTCAGCACTGACCCTCCAACAATGCAGCGCTCCGTCAGTGCTGACCCTCCGACAGTGCAACGCTTCTTTGTGGGTCAGTGCTGAACTGCTAAAGTTTCATCACCCGTAGAATGGAAAGAAAGAATAATTACATTGCTGAAAGAGGCTATTTACTGTTCTGTCTGGCTCTCTGACAGAGCAATTCACCTTTTTTGCATTCTCCCTTCTCCCCAAAACCCTGCACACTCTTCCTTTTCAGAGAAAGGTGAAGTTCTGTTTGGAGTGCCTTGATTGAAAATCTGCCTCCACTAAACACTTTGTTGATTCATTTCACATCCTAACCACTCAGTGCTTGGAAGCATTTTCCACCTTAAAACTGTGCACACTCCTTTCGATCCTTTTACCAATTGGAATAGTTTCTTCTACCTACTCCTCTGTTAAATACTTCAGCCTTCACTCTTGTTGTGTGGGAAATCACCAGCCTTGGAATCAGAGTCTGGGTTCAACGACAGAGTTTATTGTACACGGAAATACCGGAGCTCCGGGGAGAGAGGCACCAACAGCACAGTGGTCAGCTGTGGGTCTTCTCTCAACCCGGAGCACATGTCAAGATACTTTTATACGTTCTGCAAGATAATAGGTCAGTGATGAGGTTATGGCCTCTGTGACGTTGATAGTTTCGGTGCAGTCATTGTCAGTTCCAGCGCAGCCTTTGTTCATTTCAGCACGGTTATTATCAGTTTCACCACAGACATTGTCAGTTTCAATACCTGCGCTGAAGTCCATTGCTGTAGTAACAGGCATTAATCGCTCTTCCTGAGAAGGACAATTACTGCAGCCTTGGCTATTAGCACTTTGCATTGAGTCTGTATCAAACATTTAGCATTTCTATCAAAGGTGTTGGCTGGACCTAGACACTTTGGCAGGCAGTATATGCTACTCGTGTATTCTCTCCCCACCTGCCTTAAACTAATCAGCTAGGTTGTGAGTGCATTGTGCTGGCAGTCTGGTCGCCCCAGGCAGTATCTTTGTTTGTTCTGCTGTCTCTCCATATTGTAGTCTAGCAGCTATCTTGTGTCCTGATGAAGGGCTTTTGCCCCAAACGTCGATTTCACTGCACGTTGGATGCTGCCTGAACTGCTGTGCTCTTCCAGCACCACTGATCCAGCCATCTTGTGTGTCAAGTGACTAACTTATAGCTCAGCGGCCATCTTGTGTGTCCGTGTGCGTAGTGTCACCCTGCCCCATGCCGTCTCCCACTTCACTCTCTAAAGGAAACATTCACAGCTTCTCCAGTGCTTTAAAATCTCTTTGTCACTGGTGTCATTCTTGTGAATCTTTTTGTGTTCTGTCTAACTCTTTCACAGCTTCTTTGTAAAATTTGACACCCATAATAGGTCTCCCCATGTGTTTCCCACCAAAATGAATCATTTCACAATTTTATGCATTGCATTCCATCAGCCATGTCCACACCTTCCAACAATCTGTTTCTGTCATTTTGAAGTTCTTGTTCTGAATCAGAATTTTGAATTTATGCCTGGTCATAATACATATCATGAATATTGAATTTTTTAACCCAGAGGTTGCTGGAAATCAGGAACTTACTGCCTAAAATGGTTAGTAGAGGTCAAAACACTTAGAACATCTAAAAAATGTTACATGCGCTTTTTCGATGCTGAGGCATATGGTACATGTGCTGGGAAAATGAAGGTGGTTGTTTTGACCAGTGCAGATGCAGACCATTTTGTGTGCATGTAGATCTCCATGACGAAAACTCCAAGCAAACCTGCCAACCCAAAAAAAATCCACTAACCAGTATTCCATGTTTTCTGTCACTCAGTCAGTTTATTATCTGTGTTGCTGTTGTCCCTTATATTAATGAGGTATCACTTTCAAACCAGGTCTGCCCTTTGAAGTTCAGGTGCTGTTTATTCTAACATTGGGTAAAGTATACCGAGGGGATCAGAATTTGTGGCCTGTCCAAAATTATCTTTGAACTGAGTGACTTAGCTATTTCAGAGGTGGGGAAGAGTCAACTACATTACTGTGGTCTGGAGTCACGTGTAGACCAGACTAGGTAAGGACACAGATTTCCTTCCCTAAGTGACACCAGTGAACCAGATAGGTTATTAATGACAATCAATGATCATTTCATAGTCACCATCTAGATTTCAGTTTAAGATTTTATTGATTTTAAATTACATCAGTTGTAGGGATGGTATTTGAACACTTCCCCAAGAATTCACTTGAGCCTCTGGGCCACTAGTCTTGCTGATACCATCAAACGACTCTCACAGGTTACCTAAAAAGGATTTGCCCTCAAAGTCATTTTCATTTTCCATAATTCATCTGCATTTGTCCAAGACGTTGTTAATTTTGTCTCGAAGTATCACATTGAAAAGCTTCCCTACTGCCAACATTTAACTGATTGGCCTAACATCCTTTTTTGAACAAATGTGTAACAGTTGCAGTCCCTAAAACATTGGCACCACCCCGAATCTAAAGATAATGGAAAAATCATAGTCCCTGCTTTCACAATTTCCACGATGACTTCCCTCTGTATCCTTAGATGAATATCATCCAGGCCTGATGCATTATCAAGTTCAATTAAAGCCAGACTATTCAAAACCATCTTCTTATCAATTTTAAGTCCTCTGTGTGTCTGAATAACTTGCTCCTCCTCCTCTGTGGCCTGAGCAGCGTAGTCTTCCTTGATGAATAAAGATGTAGATTGTGCTTTAAATACCATAATGTGGAGGAGCCGGTGTTGGACTGGGATGGACAAAGATAAAAATCACAACACCAGATTATAGTCCAATGGGTTTATTTGGAAGCACTAGCTTTCAGAGCACTGCTCTGCTTTGAAAGCTAGTGCTTCCAAATAAGCTTGTTGGGCCATAACCTGGTGTTATGTGATTTTTTTTAACTTTAAGTACCATTGCAATGCCCCCAGCCTCAAAGTTTAAGTAAAATAAAGAACTGCAGGTGCTGGAAATCTGAAAGAAAAACAGAAATGTCTGGTGAAAGTCAGCAGACCTGGCAGTATTTGTGGAGAGAAAACAGTGTTAATGCTTTGAGACCTGTGACTGTTCATTAGAACTGAAAGCAGCTAGGAAAATAAGGTATTTATGCTGAAGATGAGGTCAGTGGAGAGGTGGGCGTGGAGGACTCATCCTAAAGTTTGGTGGGGTGGGGGGTAGAGATGAATCAGGTCAGCAGATCCTGGTTCTGTCATGAAACGGACTGCTTTCAGTGCAGCCAACCCATTCTCACCCACTGTTCGTCGTGTTACTTCTATCACAGCCTACCCATTTTGTCCTAGTCTCAGCTGCATTGTCACTGATTAAGCTTCTCTTCTGTCCTGGCCTCCTATCAATAATCTCCTTGTCTGCCTATCCCTTTCATAGCTATTTCTCTCTCACTCACGCTCCATCTCCACTTATCCACTCACCTTCCCCAGGCATGCCACCCTTGTTTTCAGTATAAATACTACATGTTCCTAGCTGTTGTTAGTTCTGATGAAACAATAATTATGCTTTCTCTGCATAAATGCTGCCAGACCTGCTGAGTTTCATCTCCATGTTTAGATTAGATTAGATTACTTACAGTGTGGAAACAGGCCCTTCGGCCCAACAAGTCCACACTGACCCGCCGAAGCGCAACCCACCCATACCCCTACATTTACCCCTTACCTAACACTACGGGCAATTTAGCATGGCCAATTCACCTGACCCGCACATCTTTGGACTGTGGGAGGAAACCGGAGCACCCGGAGGAAACCCACGCAGACACGGGGAGAACGTGCAAACTCCACACAGTCAGTCGCCTGAGTCGGGAATTGAACCCGGGTCTCTGGTGCTGTGAGGCAGCAGCGCTAACCACTGTGCCACCGTGCCGCCCACATGTGTAAATACCCTTTTTAAAAAATCTTTAACTAGCCCCACTCCTCCTCCTTATCGCCTTTTTATATATGACTATTGAGGACTTCTGAAGTTTTTGTTAGTTGTCAGTTTCTTCTCATATTTTCTCTTTGCTTCTGATATTTGTGTTTCAGTTCCCTGTGCACCTTCTGTCAGCTTGGTTCTCCATTATATGATCTACTTGATATCTGTCATGAGCCCAGTTTTTGTTCTTCACCTTACACCCTATCTCTGTCTTTTTTGAGAGTTGTGGACGTGTATGTCCTACTTTTCCTCCTTGTGAGATTGTACCCTGACTGTAGCCAAACTATCTATTCTTTAAAGGTAGCTTAATGTTCAGTGGTTTTGCCTGCCAACCTTTGAATCCAGTTTGGCTGGACCAGGTAAACCACGAAATCTTTCAATTCTGCCATTTTCTTAACGACATTTGGGACTTAACAGTAAATGCTGCCAGTGCCCTCATCACCCAAAACAATTAAGAATAAAATCTAAGTTGACTGTCTCCCAGTTAACTATTTCCAATCTGGATTGCTCCTTTTTTTTCCATAGCCAATCTAGTCTTATAATAGAATGTTACATAAATGTTTCCCTACTAATACTTAACCCACTTGGCCCACCTCATTCCAGGAACCAGGTCTAGCAGAGCCTTCTTTCTCAATGGAATGAAAATATCAATTGGAATGAGAATTTAGGAGTTCTTGCCCCTTTTTTGCCCTTAATGTAACTAATTTTCCAATTTGGATTTGGGTAATTAAAACCCCTATTGTAGCTACTTTATAATTTTTTCACCTATGTATAATTTTCTTGCAATTTTTTCCTGTTACATCCTTCCCACCGGTTGCTGGCTACAGACTGTACTGAGCAATGTCATTACACCAAATGGACTCTGTCCTTGACCCCTTTGGAATATCCTCTTACTCCAAGACCAACAATCCCTTTCTAACTCTGTATCATATCTTTCCTGAACACCTTGTATACATGAATATTTAATACCCAGTCTTTCCTTTTCTTGAACCAGGTCTGTGTTGTAGCCACATGTCAAATTTTCACTTTGCGATCTTCTTTACCACATGTATCGTAGAACATAGAACAGTACAGCCCAGAACAGGCCCTTCAGCCCACAATGTTGTGCTGACCATTGATCCTCATGTATGCACCCTCAAATGTCTGTGACCATATGCATGTCCAGCAGTCTCTTAAATATCCCCAATGACCCTGCCTCCACAACTGCTGCTGCGTATCGTATTCCTGATTTAAACTTTATTATTTGTCCCCTTACATTGAAACTACTTCATAATATTTCTTCCTTGGTTGCCAGCTATCTGTCTGTCTCAGTATTCTGTGTACCATAGTCTTTCTCTCCAGTATTGCAACATAGACCCTTGTGCCAAGTTAGTTTAAACCCTCCCAAATAACACAAACAAAACACTTTGTCAGGAAATTAATTAAATTGTTGTAATATTCATATGTGCTGTGAGGTTTCAGTGGACACGATCCCCTGATTGCCAACAGTTGGTAATAAACAACTGGGTTACAAACACATGCTGCTGACACCAGTGCTGAACTAACCACACTGCTTTCCCGATTCATCCAGCCTTTAGGTGGAACGCGAGAAGAGTGGTGCCGGAGGGAGCAGCTGACACCATGAATGGAGCCTCAGTGGTTTCCACGTCTGTCCAGACCATCTCCATTAAGGAAGAGGCCGGTAAGATTCACCCCTACAATCTGCAAAGGGGGAGCAGGAAGGTGGAGGTGGTGTGTAAGGCAGCAGTTAGTCTCATTTCAAAAAAATGATTTAAGGAGTTGAGAAGTTGCGGAATTGAATAGAGTAGTAACTCAGACATCATTCTTTCAAATTTAACCTCACCCTGTGACCTCTCTCTCCCTGAATGAACTCTCCCTGAGCTCCACTGCCTTGCTGTTTGTCCATTTGATTTGTTCCCTTTTAAGCATTTATTCCTCCGTCTGTTTCCTTTCAAGAGCAGTGACAAGTCGTCTGCTCTTCAGAAGAATTTGATCAGTTTGCCTTGGGTCAGGTACAGCAGCAGGTTTCTCAAATTCTGGCCTTTTAAATAATTCTAATGTTAACCACTGACCCAGTGGGCCTCAGGGCCAAACTTCCTGCTTGTTCACTTGCTCTTCCTTTAGGTATGTCTTGGAACCCATGGGAGAAACCAATTTCTTGGATTCAGGGCAAGTGAGGAAGTGTGTGACATCCATATGAGTGGAGCTGAAACATAATTTGTGAATAATTCCAATTTTATGTCAGGAGAAAGGAGAATAGAAATCTAAAACTTTATCCCTGGTAAAGCTGTTGAGGCTGGGAGTCAGTTGGAAATTTCAGGATTCCTTTTGTGAAGGTGTTGAGGGTGATAGAATCAAGCTGGATAAAGATACAGGTCAGCCACGATTGAATAGCAGAACAGATGCGAAGGGCTGAATGGCAACATCTTGTTCCTATAAACTGTATCTGTCAGATCAAGCTGTTAAATTAGTGCGGGGATTTTCTTTCAGATCTATGGAGTAAAGAAGATGTACAATGTTTGTTGGATCGGATAAAGAGCCTGATCCCAGAGGGAGACTGCATGAAGTACAAAACTACCGAGTCGCACTTCAACTGGGAGAAAGTGGCGTTCGGACCCTTCACTGGGGAAATGTGTCGGCTCAAGTGGCTGAAACTGGCCTCTGAGGTTAGTGATTACCTTTGTGACAGAAACCACACCATCCCAGGTCCCTCAAACCCACCCACTTACGTCCCTCAAGCCCAGTGCCTCTGTGTCCCTCAAACCCATGTAGTCTACACCGTTCTGGGCACACAACCGTCTTTATTGGCACCTTCTCCACAGTAATTAGGGTTAGACAATGAATAGGAGCAGTGTTAGTACATTCCAGAGCGCAGAATCACAGGCAAGCCTGCAGTGAGAATTGTAATTTGGACTCACCCACGTCCTGAACAAGTATGTACCAAGATACATTTATAACCTGGATGAAACTCGACTGTTACCAGATAGCTCCTGACATACTTCAGCTTTAACTGTTAATGATGGAAAGCTAAGCAAGGAACATGGCACTGCTGTGGTCTGAGCCAACATAGGTGGCGTCAAAAAAAGCCACTACGGCTTGTGATAGGAAAATTTCTCACCCTGGTGACCTCACAGGATCTGATGATTGCCCTGTCACCCCATGACCATAAAGATTGTGAAGAATATCCACCCAATCACCTGTCTGTGTCACTGGCTGAAATAGCAAAGGCTGTGAGGAAGTCCTCGACTTTGCAGTGCAGCATGGAAACTCTGTTTGACTGCATTCAGGCTGTGATATGCTTGTCTGAGAACATATGATAACTGAGAAAGATTGCTGAATTTTCAAAGGTAACTTCCAATGTTTCTCAGTGCCTCTTACTGTAAGGTGTGAACACATTGAAAAATAAACATTTCTCACATATTTCCTACAGCAGTTTTTTTTGTTAAAGTTAGAATGTGTTAGTTGACATCCATTTTCTAGTTTCAGTTTTCTCAGTTATCCTAAAGCTCCGCTTGACACAAACTTGTCAGCAGATTTTACTGGATTTCTTTGTCTGTCGAGTATTTCGGAACATTCTATGGCAACAAATGTAATAGTCTCCTCTTCTATTGTCTATTGATATTATCCTTTATTTGTCAAAGGGCTGGGAGTCTTTCAGTTCATATCTAACTTTCTCATTTCCTTAGATCAGAAAATATCGCACTCTGAGTGAGCTGCTCGCAGATGCTGTGGAGTTTGTGAAAAATCCATACAAGGGCAAGAAGCTGAAGGTAGACTCCAGGGTGTTCAGCCTGAGATCCCTGATACTGGACTGGTGGGGAATGATGCATGGGTCAGCTCTGGGTGAGCTGGCAGATGCATCTGTGTGTATGCTGTCAACACTGAGAGCATCCCTGTGAATTTCTGTCTTTATGTACCTTTGTGCATGTGATTTTACATGAAGACTTCAGTGTATGTATGAGAAACTGACTGCGGGGGTGCGTCATTTTGTGGCACTGGGTGTGTAGGTGTAAAACAGCAACATGATCAGTTGTGGGCTAATTGTTAAATTGTGCATCTTTATTTCAGACTCATCCCGATTTTCCGAAGAAACCGTTGACTCCGTACTTTCGATTCTTCATGGAAAAAAGAGCCAAATATGCTAAGATTCACCCAGAAATGAGTAACCTGGACTTGACAAAAATCCTTTCCAAGAAATACAAGGAACTGCCAGAGAAAAAAAAGGTGCAAGTGACCATTAGAAAAAGAAACACATCCTTGCATTTCAAAAGTTACTTTCATGGCAATTGAACATCATAATGTGTTTTTCAATGATGGAAGTCATTTTAAAATTATTCTTTCATGGATTGTGGCTTTCGCTGGCAAGACCAGCATTGTTGTCCATCCCTAACTGCCCCTTGAATTTAGTGGCTTGCTATGCCATTTCGGAGGGAGGTTAAGAATCAACCATATTGCTGTAGTTCTGGAGTCACTTACAGGCCAGACCAGCGAAGGAAGGCAGATTTCCTTCCTAAAAGGATATTAATGATTTTTTTTTCAACTGATTGTTGTCATGTTAATCACTGAAACTAGCTTTGGATTCCAGATTTATTACAATTGAATTTAAATTTCACAGCTTCTGTCATTTGAGCCCATGTCCCCAGAGCGTTAGCCTTGGTCTCTGGATTACCTGATGTAATCCTACATCACCACCTTCACCTTCGTACAGTTATGGTTCTAACATAAGAAACACAACCAAATTGTGTGCAGCATGATCCTAGTGACAAAAATGGGATGATGACCATGTATTTCAGTGATATTGGTTGGGTAATAAATATTTTAGGATAGGAGAGACCTCCTCCTTGCTTCATGTTGAGTTAGTGACATATGAGAAGGAAACACTTTCCATCTGATGAAATAAATCTAATGATGCTGTCAGTGTCAGCTGTCTCTCCCCATCTTAACCATATTCCTACTCCCTTTCTGCAGCTCAAGTACATTCAGGATTTCCAGCAGGAGAAAGGGAATTTTGGACAGGCAATGGCCAAATTCAGGTACCATTCACTGTTTTATCAACAACTGCTCTGAGTGTATGTCTGTCTGTCTCTCTTCAAAATCGTTCTTCTGATGGTCTCTGTAGTCAAATATCCTGCACGTACCTTCATCAAGACTACTGACAGGTGACTGGTACTTGAATAACTGCACATTAGTGATGAGCATTCCAGGATTAAATGGAAGTACTTCCAATACCATTCCCCCTCATTACTGAATGCACAGGTAATAATGCTGTGGGCCATCACAACACAACCTACAATCTCATGACTTGACAAATCCCTCACTCAACCGTTACCATCAGGCCAGGGGATCAACTCTAGTTCAATGAAGAGCGCAGGAAGGCTTGTGAGGAGCAGCACCAGGCATATCTAAAAGTGAGGTGGCAACCTGGTGAAGCTACAAAACAGGTCTACTTGTCGGCCAAACAGCATAAGCAGCAAGAGATGGACAGAGCTCAGTAATGTTTCAGCCAGCAGAACCATATAGAGTCATAGAGATATTCAGCACGGAAACAGACCCTTCGGTTCAACTCATTCATGCCGACCAGATATCCCAACCCAATCTAGAAATCTGCAGATTTCTCCAACTTTCTCATTTCCCCTCCCCCCACCTTTTCTCAGTCCCAACCCTCAGACTCAGCACCGCCTTCTTGACCTGCAATCTTCTTTCCGACCTCTCCGCCCCCAACCCCTCTCCGGCCTATCACCCTCACCTTAACCTCCTTCCACCTATCGCAGTCCCAATGCCCCTCCCCCAAGTCCCTCCTCCCTACCTTTTATCTTAGCCTGCTTGGCACACCCTCCTCATTCCTGAAGAAGGGCTTATGCCCGAAACGTCGATTCTCCTGTTCCTTTGATGCAGACTGGCCTGCTGTGCTTTTCCAGCAACACATTTTTAAGCTCAAATCCTCCAACCCTGGCAACATCCTTCTAGATCTTTCCTGAATCCTTTCAAGTTTCACAACATCCTTCTGATGGGATGGAGACCAGAACTGCACACAATATTCCAAAAGTGGCCTAACCAATATCCTGTACAGCCGCAACATGTTTTTCTAACTCAATACCATTTGCCTGCATTATCTCCACGTTTCTTAATCCATCTCCAGATTTATCTCCAGAAATCCATTAATTTCTATTGTGAGCATGGTCAATGATTGATCTGTCTGCAGTAGAGAATTCCAAAGATTCACCAGTCTCTGAGTGAAGAAACTCCAATTCATCTCAATCTTAAATGGCCTGTCCCTTATCCTGAGATTATGTCACCTGATTCTAGAGTGCAGCCAGGGGAAGCGTCCTATCTAGACCGTGTCACTTTCTAAGAATTTTACAAATTTCATTGAGGTCACCTCTCATTCTTTGAAGCTCAAGGAAACACAGACCCAGTTTCCCAATTTCTCCTCATAAGACAAGCCAACCATTCCAAGAATTAATCTGATGCATCTGCCTCTTTGTCAAGTATATCCTTCCTTGCATTATGTGGCACAATAGCAATGTCTGTATCTCTGGGTCAGAAGGTCTAGGCTCAATTCCCACCTGACATGTCCAATTATGTTAACTAAAATAACAATCCTTACTTAGATAGGGAGAGCAAAACTGCATGCAATACTCCAGGTGTGGGCTCACCAAGGCACAATACAAATCTAAGCTCTTCAGTCGTGAATGGTGGTGGATAATTAAACAACTACTGGAGGGGGGGGAGGTTCCACAAATATCCCAGTTTTCAATGATGGAGGAGCCGAACACGTCCATGTAAATGCGAAGATTGACACATTCTCAGTAATCTGCAGCCACAATTGCTGAGTGGATTGGCCTCCTCCAGAGATCCCCAGCATCACAGATACCAGTTTTCGGCCAATTTGATTCACTTGATATCAAGAAACGGTTAGAGGCACTGAATACTGCAAAAGCTGTGGCTCTGTCAACATTCCAGCAATAGTACTGAAGACATGAGCTCCAAAACTAGCTAAGCTGTTCCAGTACAGTTATAATACTGACATCAGCCTGACATTAAAGTCATTGAAATCTACAGTACAGAGAAAAGGCTGTTTGGCCCATTGAGTCTGTGCTGGTCAAAAACGACCACTGAGCGATTCTAATCCTATTTTCCAACACTTGGCCCTATAACTATAAGATGATAAGACATAGGAGCAGAAATTAGACCATTCAGCTCATCAAGTCTGCCCCGCCATTCAATCATGGCTAATAAGTTTCTCAGCCGCATTCTCCCACTTTCTCCCCATATCCCGTGATCTCTTTGATACTCAAGAACTTATTTATCTCAGTCTTAAATATACTCAATGACCTAGCCTTCTGTGGCAATGAATTCCAGAGATTCACCACTCTCTGGCTAAAGAAGTTTCTCCTTTTCTCTGTTCTACTAGATCTTCTCTTTACTCTAAGGCTGTACCTTCGGGTCCTAGGCTTTCCTACCAATGGAAACATCCTCCCAACATCTACTCTGTCCAGGCCATTCGATATTCTGTGTGTTTCAGTTAGAGACCCCCTCATCCTTCTAAAATCCATCGAGCATAAACCCAGAGTCCTCAAAGTTTCCTCATATGTTAAGCTTTTCATTCCTGGGACCATTCTCGTGAACCTCCTCTGAACATACTCCAGGGCCAACCTTCCTGAGATATGGGGTCCAAAACTGCACCCAATACTCCATATGTTGTCTGATCAGAGACTTATAGAGCCTCAGAAGTACATCCCTGCTTTTATATTCAAGTCCTCTCAAAATAAATGCCATCATTGCATTTGCCTTTCTACTGACTGATTCAACCTGCAATTTTACCTTGAGAGAATTCTCGACTAGAACACCCAAGTCTGTTTGCACTTCACACTTCTGAATTTTCTCCCCATTTTGAAAATAGTCCGTGCATTTATTTTTCTGACCAAAATACATGACCTCACACTTGTATGCCTTGTAACGTTGTCTGCTTTGGCATTGCAAGTGCACGTAGAACATTACGGAACAGTACAGGCCCTTCAGCTCTTGGTGTTGTGCCAACCCATGAAATTAATCTGCTCAGCTAACTTACGCCGTTCCATTATTATCCTTATGTATGGCCAATGCCCATTTAAATGCCCTTAGCGAGTCTACTACTGTTGCAGGCAGGCCATCCACCCCCCTACCCCTGATATCTGTCCTCATTCTATCATCCCTCAATTTAAAGCTATGTCCCCTCATGGTAGCCTTCACCATCCGAGGAAAAAGGCTCTCACTGTCCACTCTATTTAACCCTCTGATTATCTTGTATATCTCAATTAAGTCACCTCTCAATCTTATTATCTCTAATGAAAACAGCCTCAAGTCTCTCAGCCTTTCCTTATAAGGACTTCCCTCCAGATCAAACAACATTCTAGTAAATCTTCTCTGAACCCTTTCCAAAGCTTCCATATCCTTCCTATAATGTGGTGACCAGAACTGTATGCAATACTCCAGGTGCATTAGCCCAGTACCCTGCATTCCTGTTATTTCTTCCAAAGTGGACTATCTCACACTTTTCCTCATTAAACTCATTTGCCACTTCTCCGCCCAGCTCTGCATCTTATCTCTGTCCTTCTTAAACCCACAACATCCTTCAACACTATCCACTACTCTGCCTACCATAGTGCCATCTGCAAATTTACTGACCCATCCTTCTAAGCCCACATCCAGATAATTTATAAAAATGACAAACAGCAGTGGCCCCAAAACAGATCCTTGTGGAATGCCACTGGTAACTGAACTCTAGGATGAACATTTCCCATCAACCAGCAAACTCTGTCTTTCAGTTAGCTAATTTCTGATCCGATTTGCTAAATCACCTTCAATCCTGAAACTCCATATTTTGTGCAATAGCCTACCATTTGGAACCTTAACAATGCCATACTGAAGTCCATATACACCACATCAACCGCTTTACCTTCATCCACCTGTTTTGTCACCTTCTCGAAGAATTCAATAAGATTAATTAGGCACAACCTACCCGTCACAAAACTGTGTTGACTATCTCTAATCAAATGATTCCTTTCCAGTTGATTATAAATCCTCTCTCTTATAACCTTTTCCAACATCTTATCACACCCAAAGTAAGGCTCACAGGCCTATAATTACCGGGTTGTCTTGGCTCCCCTTCTTGAACAAGGGAACAACATTTGCTGTCCTTCAGACTTCTAGCACTACGGTCGACAATGATGACATAAAGATCAAAGCCAAAGGCTCTGCAAACTCCTCCCTGGCTTCTCAGAGAATCTGAGGATAAATGCCACCAGGCCCAGGGGTCTTATCTATTTTCAGATCTTCCAAAATTGCTAAAACCACCTCTTTGTCAACTGCAATCCCATCTAATCTAGTAGCCTGTATCTCAGTGTTCTCACTAACATTGCCCTTTTCCAATGTGAATACTAAATGCTTCCCTTATGTCCTCAGATTCCACACACACTCCTTTCCATTGCTACCTTTGATTGGCCCTAATCTTACTCTAGTCATTCTTTTATTCCTGATATACCGATAGAAGGCCTTAGGGTTTTCCTTGATCCTATTTGTCAACAACTTCTCGTGTCCCCTTCTGGCTCCTCTTAACCCTCTCTTTCTTTTCTGGCTAGCGTATAACTCTCAAGTCCCCTAACTGTGCCTTCATGCCTCACCCTCACATGAGCCTTCTTCTTTCTCGTGACAAGAGCTTCAACTTCTTTAGTAAACCATGGCTCCCACCCTCGACAACTACCTCCCTGTCTGATAGGTAGATTCTTGCCAAGGACCCGCAGTAGCTGTTCCTTGAATAAGCTCCACATTTCAAATGTATCCATCCTCTACAGTTTCCCTCCCCATCCTCCCAATCCTATGCATGTTAAATCTTGCCTAATTGCATCATAATTGCCTTTCCCCCAGTTATACTACTTTCCCTGCGGTATATACCTATTCCTGCCCATTGCTGTTGTAAACATAACCGAATTATGGTCACCATCACCAAAGTGGTCACCTATCTCCAAATCTAACACATGGCAGGATTCATTCCTTAGTACCAAATCTAATATGGCATCACCCCTTGTTGGCTGTCTACATACTGTGTCAGGAAACCCTCCTGCACACATTGAATAAAAACCAACCCATCTAGACTGTTTGAACTATCGTATTCCCAGTCAATGTTGGGGAAGTTAAAGTCCCTCATAACATCTACCCTGTTACTCTCACTCCTTTCGAAAATCATCTCAGCTATCCTTTCCTGTACATCCCTGGAACAATTTGGAGGGCTATAGAAAACTCCCGACAGGATGACCTCTACTTTCCTGTTTCTAACCTCAGCCCAAACTACCTCATTGGATGAGTCCTCATGTTCTCTCAGCTGCTGCAATACAACCC
This sequence comes from Hemiscyllium ocellatum, assembly GCF_020745735.1. Lineage (NCBI taxonomy): Eukaryota > Metazoa > Chordata > Chondrichthyes > Orectolobiformes > Hemiscylliidae > Hemiscyllium > Hemiscyllium ocellatum. The sequence continues at coordinate 142,085,723 of NC_083404.1, forward strand.
CCCCCCCCCCCCCCCCCAAAAACTACCACCACCACCACCATCACCATCCCCATCTTCTCTGTTCTTACTGAAACATCTAAACCCCGGAATCTGCAACAGCCATTCCTGTCCCTCCTCGAGCCATGCCACAACATCAAAATCCCAGGTACCTATCCATGCTGCAGGTTCACCCACCTTATTCCGGATGCTCCTGACATTGAAGTACACACATTTCAAACAGATAGCATGATTGCTGTTGCCCCCTCGCAGCCTTGTAAACCTATCCCTGACCTCACTACCCTCAACCTCCTGTACACTGGAACTACAATTCAGGTTCCCATCCCCCTGCTGCATTAGTTTAAACCACCCCCCGGAAGAGCATTAGCAAATCTCCCCCCCCTCAGGATATTAGTACCCCTCTGGTTCAGGTGAAGACCATCCTGTTTGTAGAGGTCCTACCTTCCCCAGAAAGAGCTTGAATTATCCAAGAATCTGAAACCCTCCCCCCTGCACCATCCATGCAGTTCAGCCCTGCTGTCTCCCTGTTCCTCACTTCACTATCAAGTGGTATGGGCAACAAACCAGAGATAGCAACTCTGTTTGTTCCAGCTGTAAGCTTCCACCCTAACTCCCTGAATTTCTGCTTTAGACCCCCACCTTTCTTCCTACCTATGTCATTGGTGTCTATGTGGGCCATGACTTGGGGCTGCTCCCCTCCCCCACATTGGATCCCATATCTAAATATTTTTGAACTGTTATGAGGGTTTCACCCTTACGGATTCCAGATTTCCACCACCCTCTGAGTGGGAAAAAAACACCCTTTCCTCAAACTTCTCTAAACCTTCTGCCCCTTACCTTAAATCTCTGCACCCCGGTCACTGATCCTTCCCTCAAGGGGAAATGTTTCTTCCTCTCTAGCCTGTCTATACCCCTCAGAATTTTATACTTTTCAGTCATCTCTCCTCACAATCTTATCTGTTCTAAGTCTGTTCCAGTCTGTTCAATCTCTTCTCATAACTGAAACTCAACAGCCCAGGCACCATCCTGGTAAATCTCCAGTGCCTACACATCCCTCCTAAAATGTGGATTCCAGAACTTCACATGATACCCTTTCCAATGTTTTATACAATTTCAGCATCACCTCCCTACTTTAAACTCTCTGCCTAGGCTAGTAAAGGTACGTGCACCAAATGCCGCCTTAATCACTTTATCCACCTGTCCTGGTACCTTAAGGGACCAAGGTCACTGTGTACCTCTGTGCATCCCAGGGTCCTAACATTCATCATGCATTCCCTTAATGTGGAAAATTGCCCCCATATGTCCTGTACACAAAAAACAGGACAATCCAACCTGGCCAGTACCACTCCAGCAGTCTACTCTTGATCATGAGTAATGTGATAGAAGGTATTATCAACAGTGCTATCAAGCTAAGCAGTAACCTACTCAAGTGATGTCCAGTTTGGGTTCTGCCAGGGCGATTCAGCTCCTGACCTTAAATCAGCCTTGGTTCAAAACTCCCCATGAGTGAATTTAAAAAGAAGCACACAGTCCAGGAATAAACCAAAAAAAAAATGAGAACAGTACTAAATTCAACAAAGCAGCAAACAGCTAGGCTTTATGTGGAGTTGGTGTAATATCACACCATAGGAGATAATCAGTCTTAACCATACCCCAGTGAGAGTCATTGTGTGTGTGTAAATCAGTGTGACCTATACCCCAGTGAGAGTCAATATGGGTGGAGGGATGAGGGAGACTTGTGCTCCAGTGATAGAATGTGTGTGTGTGAGAGTGAGAGAGAGAGAGAGAGATTCTGTACCTCAGTGAGAATCTGTGTTGAATCCTATACCCCAATGTTGAATCCTATACCCCAATGTTGAATCCTATACCCCAATGTGATTCTGTTTACATTGTAAGGAAGAATTACAGAATTGTTACTGCAGAAGGAGCTGCTTGGCCAATCATGTCTGCACTGTTTATGTTACCTAGGGCCAATCTCCTGCCTTTCCCCAATGTCGCTGCTCACCATTCTGTGCAAATAACCATCCAGTGCCCCTCTTTAATGCCTCAATTAAACCTGCCTCCACCACATTTCCAGGCAGCGCATTCCAGACCCTGTGTGAAAAAGTTGTTGCACATCACCCTTCCTTCATTTGTACATCACTTTAATCAGTGCCCTCTCATTCATTTTTTTTAATAAGTGGGAACAGCATCTCTCTATCAACTCAATCCAGACCACTCATGATTTTAACAACCTTCATCAAATCACCTCTCCACCACCACCTCTCCAGGGAGAACAGTCCCAACTCCTTCAATTTATCCTCATTACTGAAGTAAAATGGCAAACTAATGATGTAGGGTGATGGCAATTATGTTAATTTCTTTGAATAATCTGTGTTCCCAGGGATGAGCATCCTGATCTCATTGAAGAACAGAGAAAATCAGATATTCCTGAAAAGCCAAAGACACCCCAGCAGTTATGGTATAATCATGAGAAAAAGGCGTTCCTGAAAGTTCACCCTGAGGTAAAGGATGTAATATGCAGTGAACTGAGAAATGTAGTCACTTTCATCTGGTCCCTGAATGGTGGATTACTTATTCATTAGTCACCTTGCAGTTACATTTTACGTCGAAATCGGTGAGAGTAACATGTCATGTGGACTGTGTTGTAATCAAACCAGACCTGGTGGGTTTGGAGTATTCCCTTCACTGCAGGGTATCATAACAGTACATTTTGTATGAAAATCAGCTGTCTTCATAGTGGCTGTTCCTCATACCAGATCACAGATCACTTCTCTTTGTTGCTTCATTGAGAATGCTTGCATTCATTGCCATTCCTATTTACACTTGAACCACCACAGTCCACGTGCTGTATGTAGACTCAAAATGTAGGCTGCGGATTTCAGAATTTTCACCCAAAGACCCTGAGGGAACGCCAATTTATTTCTGAGTCAGGATGGTGAGTGGCTTGAAGGGGAACTTGAAGGTGGCAATATCTGCTGCCCTTATCCTTCTAGATGAAAACATTTTAAAAAAAAAAGAAGCTGCCTTATACAGAAACATAGAAATTAGGAGCAAGAGTAGACCATTCAGATTTTTAAGTAAAAAATGAGGTCTGCAGATGCTGGAGATCACAGCTGCAAATGTGTTGCTGGTTAAAGCACAGCAGGCCAGGCAGCAGCTGGTTAAAGCACAGCAGGCCAGGCAGCAAGGCAGCTGCCTGGCCTGCTGTGCTTTAACCAGCAACACATTTGCATTCAGATTTTTAAGCCCACTCTATTATTCAATATGATCATGGCTGACCATTCTTGCTTTCTTCCCATACCCTACAATCCCTTTAGCCTTAAAACGTAATTCCAACTCCTCTTTAATACATTGAATTTTTTGATCACAACCACATAATTCCACAGGCCAACCCCTCTCCGGGTGATGTCATTTCTCTCCTCTCAGTCCGAAATGGCCCAGCCCATATCCTTACACTGTGACCCCCAAGTTCTGGACACGCACCCCCCTCATCGGGACCATTTACCCTGTGTTGTGGGTAAATCACCACAAGTTACCTTTAATTCAGCTTCTTATTAAGAAATCTCACAGTTAATTGCTGAAACAATAACTCAAACTTTATTGCACGTAGCAACCAAATATTAGGTCCCTCCAATCAACAGGTATAAGCCTGCAAGCCAACTTAGCTATCACCCGATTAATGGTGAAATCTGGTCAGGACTTCATCGGTGATCTGTCTCTGGAAGTTTTCAGGGTTGTCCCCTTCTGCGGTGTTGTTCTTCAAAGTTCTGCTTTTGAGTTATGATTCTTATGTAGATTTTCATCCTTTAGTCTCTGAGATGATACCTAGTTTTCTTCAGAGTCTTCCATTTGAGTTGTGCAAGACTGCAGCCAGTTTCGAAAACAGTTTCTACCCGACTGTTGTTAGAATAGTCTCAAACTCTGAGCATTGCCTGTCCCTGTGTGTTTGTTTTTGCTGCTGTTTACCTATTATTTACTATCGATGCTACTTAACTCTGTGATCTGCCTGTATTGCTCACAAGACAAAGCTTTTCATTGTGCCTCGGTAAACGTGACAATAAATTCAATTCAAATTCAAATGCACCTGGCTTCCTTATTGAAAGTAATTTCTTTGTTACGTTTGGCTTAACTGTCTGATTGAAGACACAGCTTTCCTGTAGTTAACTCCTTAAATCCTTCTGCAGGGTAATCTGTTGTCCCTGTGGCATAAAGCAGCCAATGTATCAGGCAGTGTCAAAGCAGTTTTTTTATGTAATCTCAGAAAGACATGGCTAATTGCTTGAGTGTACATGTAACAGCTTGTCTTTGTTTCTTAACAGCTTATTCCAGTGGTATTGCTGTTTGTAACAGCTTATCTTTTATTGATTCCTCCAATCCATGAATAGTTATTAAATTTCTTAAGTCTATCACTTCCGTCTAGTCCTGGTAGAATTTTACAGGTTTCTATGAGGTTCCCCCTCATTCTTCCAAACTCCAGAGAATATACTCCTAACCGATCCAGTCTATCATCAAATGTCTTTCTTGCCATTCCAGAATAGTAGATCTCAATCTAGGTACCATTCTAGATAGCATTGAGTTTGGAAGGTGCTGTCTGAGGAGCCTTGGCAAATTTCTAGAGTGCATCTTATAGATTGTACACACTGCTGCTACTGAGCTTCAGTGGTGGAGAAAGTGGATGTAGTGCCAATCCAGCATGCCATTTAGTCCTGCATGCTGTTGAACATGGTGGTTGTTGTTAACTTGTATATTGTTGATGGAGAGACATAGAATCAGAACTTTTAATTGTTTGCTGAAGAATTCTGAGCTTCTGACCAGTTCTTGTAGCCACTGTATTTATATAGTTAATTTAGTTCAGTTTCTGCTCAATGGTAACTCCCAGGAAATTGATAGTAGGGATTGGCATTATGGTAATGCCATTGAACATTAGCTTCTTGTTGAAGATGGTCATTGCCAGGTATTTGTGTGATGCAAATGTTTCTTGCTACTTATCAGCTCATGTCTGAATATTGTCCAAGCCTTCCTGCATTTGGACACTGATTGCTTCCCTGTTTCTGGGTCTCTTCACCTTTGATTTTCTCTCACAACCAGTCTCCTGCATTTACTCTGTAAGAGTTCTGTAGGTTTCAAAGCAATCACGTATTCGTTTAAACTGTAGAGGACACAGCTGTAGTTGCCTTAAGCTATCCTTGGAGCCCATGGATTATTGTGGTGACAATTACCAATCTGTCTATGGCCAGTATATCCTCCCCTTTAGTAAGAAGACCAAAGCCTACATATGACAGTCTTACAAAGGCTGTCAACAATTGCAGCAGGATATTTTCACTCCAACGTTCTAGAATAAATTAAAACCAAATAATTATATCTGAGTTACTGTCATAGGGTAGCACTGTCATATAATGATCAAAATTAGATTGATAACATGAAAGTTGGTCAGATTGCATTTGTCCTGCTTTTAATGAACAGACCTACCTCGGCAACGTTTTATATGTGCTGGACAACCTGGCTATGGGCTAATTCACCGGTCTTCAGTACTTTGCTGGAATGTTGTCAAGCCCATAGCCTTTGCAGTATCCAGTGCCTTCAGCCATTTGTGAAATCGGGTAGAATGAGTTGGATTGGTTGAATTGCCCTGTCGTCTGGTGCCTATGACCCTTGGATGCTCTGAGTTTGGGTTCAAATTCAAAGGATGACATTTCATTAAGTGATGTGTTCCTGCTTTCAGGTGAGTCCAAAGGAGCTAAAGGATGCCCTTCGCAAACAGTGGTCTCAGCTATCTGATAAAAAGAGACTCAAGTGGATCAGCAAAGCCCTGGAGCTGCAGAAAGAGTATGAGGTAATGTTACTGATCACCCAGCGACTCTAGTCAAAATCTCTCATTAAATGTGAGATTTAGAGAACAAAAACAACAAAAGTGTGGGAGGGTCAGTGCTGAGGGAGTGCCACACTGTCAGAGGGTCAGCGCTGAGGGAGTGCCACACTGTCGGAGGGTCAGTGCTGAGGGAGTGCTGCATTGTTGGAGGGTGAGCACTGAGGGAGTGCCGCACTGTCGGAGGGTCAGTGCTAAGGGAGCGCTGCATTGTTGGAGGGTGAGCACTGAGGGAGTGCTGCACTGTCTGGGGTTCAGTGCTGACAGAATTATTAATGGAGAGCTGCACTTCTTGATGTGCAGTATTTCAAATAAGACGTTAAATCAAGGATCTTTGATTTCTCTCGACCTCATGTATTTGGAAGATCATCACAGGAAATCTTCCAGTTTTTCTGACCAACATTTATACTTTAAATGAATTTATAAACACAATAATTTTAACGGACAGTTCATGAGACTTTATTCTGAATTATTTTTGTAGGCATCTATGAGAGTTTATGTGGAGGCTCATCCAGAATTGAACTTCGAAGAACCTGCCAAGTCGATTCTAACCAAAGCTGAGAGACAGCTGAAAGATAAATTTGATGGACGTCCTACAAAGCCACCACCGTGAGTATTCTTTACTCCTGACTTGCTCCAGCTTTCACTGTATTTGCAGGGGACTGCAGCTCCATATAGTCAGCAATTGGTGATCGGGAGCAGCGAGTCTTCGTAAATTGTTGTTTTATTCTGTTTTCTGAATCCAGAACCCTATCTTATACGAAATCAGTTGTGTGTTCCCTTAGTTACAGCTGGTATCTAGTGTCACGTACCCAACTGGATTAGAGCTCAGGATTAGTTAGAGAATAAAGCACCCTCTACACTGTCCTCCATCAAACATTTCCAGGGCAGGTACAGTATGAGGTCAGGCATAGGGTAAAGCTCTCTTTACACTGTCTGCTGTCAAACAGTCCAGGACAGAGACAGCAGAGGGTTAGATACAGAGTAAAGTCTGATGCGCTAAGTAGTCTGAATCTTGTTCTTACTGCAGGAATGGGTACTCGTTATACTGTGCAGAACTGATGGTTAACATGAAAGATGTTCCGAGCACTGAACGCATGGTGCTATGCAGCAAGCAGTGGAAGGTCATGTCACAGAAAGAGAAGGATACTTATCAGAAACGATGTGAACAGGTGAGAAACACAGTGCCACACTGGACCAGCAAACTAGCTTTTGGTAACTAACCGCAGGCTAATGAACGAAGCGTAGGAAATAGTAGCAGTAGTAGCATCTTTGTCACTTTGAGCCTACTCCACCATTCAGTACGATTAAAGTGGATCATCTACCTCAGTGCCATATTCCTGCACTCTCCCATTTCCTTTGATATCATGAATATTGAGAAATCTATTGCAATATTTTGTGAACATGTACAGTGACTGAGGTATGGCCAGAATTTCAAAGATTCACCACCCTCTGAGTGAAAGCTTTTCTTGTCATGACAGTTTTGAGCATCTTCCTTTTTGAGATTGTATGACCGTAGATTGTAAAATGTAGGAGCAGAATTAGGCCGTTTGCCCCATTGAGACAGCTGCACCACGAAATTAGAGCGTGGCTGATCTGATCATCCTCCAACTCCACTTTCTTGCTTTATTCCCAAAAAGCCTGATATCTTTAATGTCTGTCTTTGCCTTGACAGCCTTCTGCAGTAAAGAATTTCATAAATTGACTACTGTCTGAGGAAAAAAACTTTCAATGCTGTTTTAAATGGGCAACCCCTTTATTCTGAGTTTATGCCTTTTGGTCCTAGACTCACGCTCAAGGGGGAGTGACATTTCCACATCTATCCTGTCAAGCCCCATAAAACTCTTACATATTTCAATAAGGTTGTCTCTCATTCTTCTGAAGTGTAAGGAATACAGGCCCAAACTATTCAACTGCTCCTCAAAGTAAATCCCTCCATAACCAGGATCAACTTAATCTTCTCTGGATTGTTCCAATGCAAGTGTATATTTCCTTTAATAGGGAACTAAACCTGTTCCCAGCATTCCAGCTGTTGTCTGACTAGGGTCTTGTGTAGTTTTAACAAAATCTCCTTCTATTGCATTCCATTCCCTTTGAAATAAGGGCCAGCATTCCATTACCCAGTGAACTTGGATGCTAACCTTTTTGTGATATAGAACCCCACTAGAACTCCAAATCTCTTCTCTACTGCAGGGTTCTGCAGTCTTTCCACATTTAAATAATATTTAGCTCTTCTATCTGTCCGCCTGATATTTCCCTACATTAAAATTCTGCCAAGTTATGCCTAGTCCTTAACCTATCTATATCCCTCTGCAGACTCTCCATGCTTCCCACCTATTTTCGTGTTATCTACAAAGTTGGCTACAGCACAATCACTTATCTCATCAAAGTCATGACAGTATTTGTAAGGAATTTGTAAGTGTTCCCAGCACTGATCCCTGTGGTACTCCAATAGTAACAGATTGCCTGAAAATGGCCTCTTTATGCCAGCTCTCTATCTTCTATCCATGGTTATATACTACCCCAGCATCGTGGGCTTTTATATTAAGTAACCTTATGTGCAGTACCTTATGGGCAATCCAAATATATTAGACCTACAGATTCCCTTTACCCTGTCTATTACCTCCTTAAAGAATTGTAATAAATTTTTCAGACATGATTTCCTCTTCATGAAGCCTTGCTGACTCTGCTGAATTATGTTATGCTCTGTTATTTGTCCTTTATGACAGACTCAAATGTTTTTCCAATAAATTTAATCCATTTTTGTTTTTCTTACATTTTGTTTTATCTCCATCCTTGTTTGAATGAGGGAGGTATCAATTTTCTAATCCTTTGAGACCTTCCAGAATCTAAGGATTCTTGAAAGATTTGTGGGCGGCACGATGGCACAGTGGTCAGCACTGCTGCCTCACAGCGCCAGAGACCCGGGTTCAATTCCCACCTCAGGCGACTGACTGTGTGGAGTTTGCACATTCTCCCTCTGTCTGCGTGGGTTTCCTCAGGGTGTTCTGGTTTCCTCCCACAGTCCAAAAATGCGTGGGTTAGGTGAATTGGCTGTGCTAAATTGGCCCTAGTGTTAGGCGAAGGGGTAAATGTAGGGGAATGGGTCTGGGTGGGTTGCGCTTCGGCGGGTCAGTGTGGATTATTGGGCCGAAGGGCCTGTTTCCACACTAAGTAATCTAATCTAATTACCTCTGTAGCTACTTCCTTTAAAATCCTAAAAAGTAACCCCCAGCTTAGAGAACTTATTAACCTTTAGCCCCATTATTTCCCCATCCTCATTCCGTAATGGACCTATGTTAACTCTATCTTCCTTTTTTCAATGTTTCCCCTCAATCCCTCCCCTTCATTGACTGTGCCTCAAAATCTCACTGTGTTAACATTATAGCTTCAGCCCAATCCTGTACTTTGTGATCAACTAGACGGGGAAATGAATACTGCCCTGCCATTATTACACACATCTCAAGAACCAACATGGAAATAATTTGGAGCTCGGAGCTTCTCTTTCAATCAATAACTCAGGCACTGCGTTGTATTATCATCAGAGTCAAACGTAGTGGAAAAGAAAATGCTTACAGTTGGAGATCAGCTTCAGGATATCTCTGCAGGGTAGTGTCCTTAGGCCTAACCAACTTCAGCTTCACCAATGACCTTCCTTCCATCATAAGACTGGAAGTGGGAATGGCCACCAATTGCAGAATGTTCAGCACTATTTGTGACTACACAGATACTGAAACCGTCCATAACCAAATCATCGAGATCTGGTTAATATCTAGAACCCAAGCTCTATGAAATCAGTTGTGTGTTCCCTTAGGGCTGGCATCCAGTGCCCTGAGCCCAAACTGGATTACATCTCAGAGATAGAGAGAGAGTGAAGCTTCCTCAGACATTGAAACAGCCTATATCCAAATGCATCAAGATTTGGACAATATCCAGAACCCAGACTTGAGTTTTGATCAAGTTTGGTCTTGAGTGGAAGTAATATTCATGTCCTACAAATGCCAGGCAATAACAGTTTCCAACAAGTGAGAATGCAGTTTCCCTTGGTATTCAATGGTATCACCATTGCTGAAATATACTATCAATATCTTTGGGGTTGCAAATAACCAGAAACTGAATTGGACTCTCCATATTCATACATATAAAAACTGTGGCTACATGGTCAGGTCAGAGACTAGGAACACTACAGCAAGTAATTCACCTCCTGACTTTCCAAAACCTGCCCACCATCTATAAGTCAAAAGTGTGATGGAATAATACTCCCCACTTGCTAGATGAGGCTTGATACCATCTGGGACAAAGCAGCCCACTTGATTGGCACGGCATTTATTCCTCCACACCCACACTCGGTAGCAGCAATGTGTACCATATACAAAATGCATTTAACAGCTCAGTAAGGCTCCTAAAATACTCAATTCAACCTCTCTTTGACCAAGCGTGTTCTGCCTGTCATTACACTCTGGATAAAGAGGTTTCTCCAGAATTCTGATTGAACGTGATAATGAATATTTTAGATTTCCAGTCCAAAGATGTGTAAGGTATGTGGATGGGCCATGTTAAAATTGCCCATAGTGTCCAGAAATGTGCAAGCTAGGTGGATTAACCATGGGATATGCAGGGTTGCAAGGATGTAGTAGAGGGGTGGCTCTGAATGGGATGTTCTTTGGAGGGTCACTGTGGACTCGACAGGCCTGCTTCCACATTGTAGAGATTTCATGATTCTATAATTTATGGCCCCTGGTTCTGCTATTGGCTGCAAGTGAAGTTGATTGTGTCTGTCCATTTGAATTGTTTTCTAGTTTTAAAGATCTCTATTAGCGCATTCTTCTGACTTTTTAAACATTGAAACAAGTCCTGCCATATTCATTCTTTCTGATAAATGTATGTTAGTTATCGTGGAAATCTTTGTAGTATCTCCAGTTCCCAATAACCTTTTATCGTTTGATCTCTTGAGTTCTAAGATCTATATCTCCATCTTTCTTAAATGTTCTGACCTCAACAGTTTCCTGTGGTAGAGAAATGCACAGGCTCACCACTATCTGGGTGAAACCATTCCTCCTCAGTTTTGTCTTAAAAGCCCTATCCTTAGACTACCTGGTAATCAGGAACATCCTTTCTGTATCTACCTACACCCTGTCTGGGTCCTGTTAAAACCTTAAAGGTTTACTTTGAGATTTCCCCCCCCCACCTCATTATTCTTTTCTCTAGCAAAGTAGTCCTAACCAATCCAAGTTCTCCCATAAATCAGTCCTTTGAACTGTATGCCTTTCTCAGTCACCTGGAAGAGCAGTTAAAAGTTAACCACATTGCTGTGGGTCTGAAGTCACATATAGGCCAGACCAGGTAAGGATGGCAGATTACCTTCTATAAAGGACATTAGTGAACTAGATGGGTTTTCATAACAATCAATTTACGGTCACTGTGAACCTTTTGGAATTACAGATTTATGAACTGAATTTCAATTAAATTCCACCAATGCCATGAAGGCATTTAATTCCAAAGCACGGGCTGAGGCATCTCAATTACCATCCAGTGACATTGTAACAGTGCCATTAATGGATAAATAATGATCCCTATATTGCCTGTGACTCTCATTTATGACTCTTCCACAGAAAAAGAAGCTTTATGAGACAGAGATGCAGCGATTTCTCGAGGTGAGTAAGTAGTGTTTCCTGTTGTTGGAATCTACATTCTAAACTGTGCTGTACCTGACCTGGGTGTGTTTATTTGGGTCAGTGTAGAGGGACCTTTACTCTGTATCCATGCCTGTGTTGTACCTACCCTGTTTGATTGGGACAGTGTGAACAGAGTTACTTGTGTGTTTGTGTAGTATATGCTGTCACTCTCTTACTCATCATTTTCTATGCACTGTCAGCCTCCAGCTACCCCCTGTCTAATTATTGAGTCTCTGTGGTTTGTTTAGGAAACTAATATTCATGGCAAAAATTACTACATTTTTCAGAGTCTCCCGGATGAAGAGCGGGAGAGGGTATTACAGGAGGAGAAGATCGGAGGCAGCAAAATAACAAGCAACGTAACAACAAATGTACAGAATAATGCCCCTCAGCGAACAAAATCTGGCAGCCCCACTTCACCAGCTTCACCAGCCTGCAAGGTCAGTCCCTGATGGCATGGCTAGGAGCATGAAGGGCCAAACAGCCATTTCACTCTTCAGTCAGATTGTGGCAAATCATTGACTCACTTTTGTCAAAAATCCCTTGGTTTGTTAACCAAAACCTCCATCAATCCCGGTCCTGAAATTTTCAACCACATTTGGAGAATTGTGTTCATTTCTGGGTATCTTCTTTAAGGATGTTAAACCCTGGAGAGAGTTCAAAGGAAATTTACTGGAATGATCCCAAGAATGAAGGATTTTAGATACAAGGAAAGATTAGAGACATTAGGTTTATTTCCTATGGAGCAGAGAAGATTAAGAGGTGACTTTATTGAGGTGCTCCAAAATATGAAAAGTTGTGACAGTGTAAAGAAGGACATTCTGTTTTCACTAGTTGGTGTGTCAGTAATTAGGGGCCACTATTTCAAGATTGTCAGGAAGAGAGCGAGGAGTGAGATGAGGTGAAACTTCGTTACTCAGAGTTGTTTGGATTTGGAATGTGCTACCTGGGTGAGTGGTGGAGGCAGATTCCACAGGAGGCTTCGAAAGAGAGCTGGCTGTCTATTTGAAAGGGATGAATTTGGAGGACTATGGAGATAGGGCTGGAGAGTCGGATCATCTGGGTAGTTCCTCTGGGACCTAGTTCAGGCACAATAGGTTGAATGGCTGCCTTCTGTACTGTAAATTTCTATGGTTCTAACCAACCCCCAGCTACAAACATATGAATAAGAAACAGGAGGAGGCCACTTGGCCCGTCAAGCATGCTCTGCTATTCAGTGAGATAATGGCAGATCTGATTGTAACCACAACCGCACATTTCTTCTTTCCCCCAATAACTTTTGACCCTTTGCTTACCAGTATCTATCTTTGTCTTGTTTTGGCATTCAGGGTAGTGGCACAAGTCTATGTTCCAGACCTTTACTCCCCTTTGCTTCAGGAAGTGTTTTGTGACAGCAGCAGTAAAGAGCCTGGCTTGACTTTTGAGGTTCTGCCCCCTTGTTATGGATTTCACTTCCCCATCATACCCTTTCAGCTCTTAGTTGTTTGCTATCTATTGGATGACTTATCAACCTTCTAAATTTAATAAAAGCTTTGTATATTAAACCAGTCCTCATAATTTAACCCTGTCCTATTCTGATGAATCTGCACTGTAGAGAAAGTGAGGGTTGCAGATCAGAGTTGAGAGTGTGTTGCTGGAAAAGCACAGCAGGTCAGGCAGCATCCAAGGAGCAGGAGAATCAATGTTTTGGGCATTAGCCCTTCATCAGGAATGAGACTTGTGGGCCAGGGTGCTGAGAGATAAATGGGAGGGAGGGCCAGGGGGCCCACAAGCCTCATTCCTGATGAAGGGCTTATGCCTGCTCCTCTGATGCTGTCTGACCTGCTGTGCTTTTCCAGCTCCACGCTCTTGAATCTGCACTGTACCTTCTCCAAGTTCATTCTGAGCTGTGTACAGAACTGAACCCAGTTACTCCACGTTGGCTCTTTGACCAAGGTTCTCAATGAACTATAACTTTGGTTTGTATACCAAAACTTTGAGATCTTACTAAGGTGAAGTAAGTGTTTGCTGCCAAAACCCAGTGACACAAACTTTATCTTGGAACTGCAGGGAGTGCTGCTAATGGTTTTATACTCGGCATAAGAAACCTGTGATCTGGGAGCAGGAGTAGGCCACTCAGCCCCTTGAGTCTGCACTGCTGTTCAATAAAATCATATCAAATTGTCTGTTCCCATCTACCTCTGAGAAATTAGATTCATTGCCTAACAAGAATCTACCTACCTCAATAATATTCAGTGTTTCCCTCTGCCACCTTCTGAGGCAGAGTGTTCCAAAGCTACATAATTCTCAGAACAATTCTCTGCATTTCTGCCATAAAAGGGAGACCCCCGCATTTTGAAACAATGGTCTTTAGTTCTGGACTGACCCAAAAGAGGGTCCATCCTTTCCACGTCCATCTTGTCAAGATCATTTAAAGATGTCATGAGCTTCACTTGTCTGAATGTGGGAGGAAGTAGGCCAATTAATTTTTTTCAGCATTTTTAGTTTTATACCAATGCTATTCTCCTTCAATTCCTCCTTCCAAAAACACCGATGCTTTCCTAGCATTTTTGGGAAGATTTATTTGCATATTTTTCTGTAAAGATAGAAGCTCAGAGCTAGAACGAACAGAGTCGTTGTCTCTGGTTTGTTGCCACGTGATAGAGAGTCGAGGAATAGGGAGAGAGAACAGTTAAATGCGTGGCTACAGGGATGGTGCATGAGGGAGGGATTCCGGTTTCTGGACAACTGGGGATCTTTCTGGGGAAGGTGGGACCTCTATAAACAGGATGGTCTACACCTGAACCTGAGGGGCACCAGTATCCTTGGGGGGAGGTTTGCTAGTGCTCTTTGGGAGGGTTTAAACTAACTCTGCAGGGGCATGGGAACCTGGACTGTAGCTTTAGGGTACAGGACCTTGAGTGTAGGGAGGTTAGGAACATGGCATCGATCTCGAAGGAGGGTGCCTGTAAACAGGAAGGTGGCTTGAAGTGTGTATACTTCAATGCCAGAAGTATAAGAAATAAGGTAGGTGAACTTGCAGCGTGGGTTGGTACCTGGGACTTCGATGTTGTGGCCATTATAGAGACGTGGGTAGAACAGGGACAGGAATGGTTGTTGCAGGTTCCAGGGTTTAAATGTTTTAGTAGGGTCAGAGATGGGGGTAAAAGAGGGGGAGGTGTGGCATTGCTTGTCAAGGATAGTATTACAGCGGTGGAAAGGACGATGGAGGAAGACTTGCCATCTGAGGTAGTTTGGGCTGAGGTTAGAAATAGGAAAGGTGAGGTCACCCTGTTAGGAGTTTTCTACAGGCCTCCTAATAGTCCGAGAGAAGTAGAGGAAAGTATTGCAAGGATGATTCAGGAGAAGAGTGAAAGTAGCAGGGTGGTTGTTATGGGGGACTTTAACTTCCCAGATATTGACTGGGAAAGCTATAGCTCGAGTTCGTTAGATGGGTCGGTGTTTGTTCAATGTGTGCAGGAGGGTTTCCTGACACAATATGTAGACAGGCCAACAAGAGGTGAGGCTATACTGGATTTGGTTCTAGGTAATGAACCAGGCTAGGTGTTAGACTTGGAGGTAGGTGAGCACTTCGGGGACAGTGACCACAACTCGGTGACTTTTACTCTAGTGATGGAGAGAGATAAGTGTGCACTGCAGGGCAAGAGTTATAGCTGGGGGCAGGGAAATTATGATGCGGTGAGGCATGACTTAGGATGCGTTGTTTGGAAAAATAGGCTTCAAGGGAAGAACACAAATGATATGTGGAGATTGTTCAAGGAACAGCTAATGGGTGTCCTTGATAAGTATGTACCAGTCAGGCAGGGAGTAAAGGGTCTTGTGAGGGAGCCGTGGTTCAATAAGGAATTGGAATCCCTTGTGAAAGGGAAGAGGGCGGCATATGTAAGGATGAGGCGTGAAGGTTCAGTTGGGGCGATTGAGAGTTATAGGGTAGCCAGGAAGGATCTAAAGAGAGAGCTAAGAGCAGCGAGAAGGGGACATGAAAAGTCCTTAGTTGATAGGATTAGGGAAAACCCAAAGGCTTTCTATAGGTATGTCAGGAATAAAAGGATGACTAGGGTAGGTATCGGTCCAGTCAAGGATAGTAGTGGGAAGTTGTGCGTGGAGGCGGAGGAGATTGGAGAGACACTAAATCAATACTTTTCGTCAGTATTCACTCAGGAACAGGACACTGTTGCTGATGTGAATATTGAGTCACAAGTGATTAGAATGGATGGCCTTGAGGTATGTAGGGGAGAGGTCTGGGGAATACTGGAAAGGATGAAAATAGATAAGTCCCCTGGGCCTGATGGCATTTATCCTAGGATCCTCTGGGAAGCTAGGGAGGAGATAGCAGAGCCATTGGCCTTGATTTTTATGTCGTCGTTGTCTACGGGAATAGTGCCTGAAGACTGGAGGATAGCGAATGTGGTCCCCTTGTTCAAGAAGGGGAGTAGGGTTAGCCCTAGTAACTAAATGCCAGTGAGTCTCACTTCTGTTGTGGGCAAAGTCTTAGAGAGAATTGTAAGGGATAGGATTTATGAACATCTGGATAGGAATAATGTGATCAAGGATAGTCAGCATGGTTTTGTGAAGGGCAGGTCATGCCTCACAAACCTTATTGAGTTCTTTGAGAAGGTGACCAAGGAAGTGGACGAGGGTAAAGCAGTATATGTGGTGTATATGGATTTTAGCAAGGCGTTCGATAAGGTACCCCATGGTAGGCTAATGCAAAAACTACGGAGGTATGGCATTGAGGGTGCATTAGAGGTTTGAATTAGGAATTGGCTGGCTGGAAGGAGACAGAGGGTAGTAGTAGATGGTATAGGTTCATCTTGGAGTGCAGTTACTAGCGGTGTTCCACAAGGATCTGTTTTAGGACCATTGCTGTTTGTCATTTTTATAAATGACCTAGAGGAGGGGCTTGAAGGCTGGGTGAGCAAGTTTGCGGATGACATGAAAGTCGGTGGAGTTGTGGACAGCGAAGAAGGATGTGGCAGGTTACAGCGGGATATAGATAAGTTGCAGAGCTGGGCAGAAAGGTGGCAAATGGAGTTCAATGTAGCGAAGTGTGAAGTCATTCACTTTGGTAGGAGTAACAAGAAGATGGATTACTGGGCTAATGGTAGGCTACTTGGTAGTGTGGATGAGCAGAGGGATCTCGGTGTCCGTGTACACAGATCTCTGAAAGTTGCCACCCAGGTAAATAGTGCTGTGAAGAACGCATATGGTGTACTGGGCTTTATTGGTAGAGGAATTGAGTTCCGGAGTCCTGAGGTCATGTTGCAGTTGTGTAAGACTCTGGTGTGGCCTCATCTGGAGTATTGTGTGCAGTTTTGGTCGCCATACTATAGGAAGGATGTGGAGGCATTGGAACGAGTGCAGAGGAGGTTTACCAGGATGTTGCCTGGCATGGTAGGAAGATCGTATGAGGAAAGGCTGAGGCACTTGGGGCTGTTCTCATTGGAGAAAAGAAGGTTTGGGGGGGATTGGATATAGGTGTACAAGATGATTAGGGGTTTAGATAGGGTTGACAGTGAGAACCTTTTACCGCTAATGGAGTCAGCTGTTACTAGGGGACACAGCTTTAAATTAAGGGGAGGTAGGTATAGGACAGATGTTAGGGGTAGATTCTTTACTCAGCGGGTTGTGAGTTCATGGAATGCCCTGCCAGTAGCAGTGGTGGACTCTCCCTCTTTATGGTCATTTAAGCGGGCATTGGATAAGCATATGGAGGTTATTGGGCTAGTGTAGGTTAGGTAGGCTTCAGTCGGCGCAACATTGAGGGCCGAAGGGCCTGTACTGTGCTGTATTTTTCTATGTTCTATGTTCTATGTAAAAGTAGTTGTTTAATTGCTCTGCCAATTCCTTGATCTCCATTAAGAGTACTGGCATAGGCCATTTAAGACTGAGATGAGAAGACATTTCTTTCACCATGAAGTGATGGTCTGTGGATTTTTAAAAGTATATTATTCATTCATGGCACCTGGGTGTTGCTGGTTAGGCCAGCATTTATTGTCCAACTCTAATTGTTAAGAATCAACCACATTGCTGTGGTCTGGAGTCACGTGTAGTTGGAGTCAGGTAAAGATGGCAGATTTCCTTCTCTAAAGGACATAAGTGAACCAGATCAGTTTTACAACAATTCCATGGTCATGGTTAGAATTAGCTTTTTATTCCAGATTTTTATTGATTGCAAATTTACATCATCTACCGTGGTGGCATTTGAACCCATGGCCCAGAACATTAACTTGGGGTTCTGAATTACTAGCCCAGTGATAGTACCACTAAGCCACCACCTCCCCAGTTCTCTGCCACAGGAAGCTGTTGAAGCCAAAACATTGAATGTTTTAAAGAGGAATTAACAGTAGTTCTTAGATCTATAGGAACCAAAAGGTATGGGGTGAAAGTGGGACCAGCATACTGAGTTTGATGATCAGCCATGATCAAACTGAATGGTGAAGCAGATTCGATGGGTTGTGAATGACCTGCTCCTACTCCCATGTTCGATGATTCTGTGTCTATGGAGAGAATGGAGTGAGGCAGATGAAGGAGTGGGTGTTCTAAATGTGAAGTGATGCTGCCCGTCTTTGTTCTTAGCATCTTAGAGCAGGCCAATCCAGCCCCATTGAGTTCAGTTTTATTGTTAGCTTCCTGCGTTTCATTTTGAAAGTTGCACATGAAGAGTCGCGCAGTCTTATCCTCTTTCAGGAATTGTTTCTCTCATTTTTCAGAGTGTTCCTGAGCGTCCACAGCAGCCCATCTCTGCCATGTTCCTTTTCTTCCAAGAGAAACGAAAGGACAATCCCAATCTAACGGAGAGCGAGCTCACCCGGCAGCTGGCCAGGATGTGGAATGAGTTGTCAGAGAGGAAGAGGGTGAGGATGTTAACCTAGTGCTAGAGGTGGTGTCTGAGATAAAAACACAAAGTACTGGGGAAATTGGCAGCATTTAGGGAGAAAGAAACAACAAACGCTTTCACTCCAAAAGATGTTGCCTTTGTTGGATTGAGACCAGGGAATTTGGAAGTGATGTTTATGCTTTTACTTCACTCTGATCTGTAGTAAGAAGCTGCAGATTTTCATTTTGTTAACTTCTGATTTGTCTGCTGTTTAACCTGTAGTGAGTGTCAGATCAAAGCCCCCAGTGGTTTTTGCTGCTAATTGTGGCTTTCTTCTCCCTGAAGCCTATTTCCCTGTCAAACACATTGATGTCTGTCTGAGTCCAATTGGACAACTGACACCTTCTCGGAAAAGGTCCAAGATGGCAGCTGAGTAGGATGCTTCAGACAGAGCTCATCCGCTCCAGCTGTTCCAATTCTATTTTTTCCCTTTTTTTTCTTTTTTCTCTCTTCTCAGCCACTGACCTCCCAGCCTTGGAACTTCTGGCCCCCTACTTCGCAGCCCGTAACCCCTCGGACCCCGACCTCGCAGCCCCTGACATTGCAGCCCCCGACGCCGCGGCCCCCGACCCCGCGGCCCCCGACCCCGCGGCCCCCGACCCCGCGGCCCCCGACCCCGCAGCCCCCGACCCCGCAGCCCCCGACCCCGCAGCCGAAGAACTCTTGGCCTTGGAATTCCTGGCCTCAGCATAGACCCAATGAGGCAGGCCCTCGGCCTGGCTTGGTGATCTCCCAGCGGCCCAGCATGTTGGCCTTCAGGGGATACGTGGTGATCTTTTGGCCTGGCATGGTCTCAAAGTAATACCAGCGCGATCTCCCAGTCTCATGAGCCTTGAGGTGAAGCCAGGCACGGTCTGGATCAAGACCCAATGCGGACTGGAGGCTAGGGATCAACATGGACTGGGTCAGACTTCTGTTTCTCTGTATGTTTTTTTTCTCCATTTTATAATTTGTTCTTAAATCTGCAATGCTCTACTTTTGTTTTAACTTTTCTACTTTTCCAAGAACTGTAACTGAAAACGCTGTATCTAGAGACCTCTATCTAAGATGTCACCATCTTGCACACTTTACACTGTACCCATTTCGGTACATGTCACAGTAAAGCTGATTAATGTATAAGTCCCAGGCCCCTCTCCCACACCTCATCGGATTCATTGTCATTCCAGAGAGCAGTAGTTTTAAGAAGAATATGAGCAAGGGAGAAGAGTTAAAGAGATGTTGGAATGAGCGCAGGGAGATTGGGGGTGTTGAAAGTACGGGGAATGTTGGGTGAATGAGCATGTGGAGAGGGAAGGATGAGTGTGGGAGGGTGTGTGAACATGGGAGAAGGGATGTGGTGTGAGCGCCTGGACACGGGAAGCGAGTACTGTTGTGAGAGCCATGTAGTATATTCCAAATTCCGGGCACTGCTTATCGGCTCTCTTTGTTTTACCGTGCTTCAGGAGAAGTACAAGAGGATGGAAAGAACCTTGAAAGCAGAATACGAGCAAAGGATGCAGAACTTCTTGAAAGAGAAGAAGGAAGCTGGATCCACAAGGAAAGGGAAGTGGCCTGAAAGCCCCAAAACTGCTGAGAAGATCTGGGAGCAGACAGTGATCAATGATTACACTGCAAAGCACCGGGTATGTATCCAGTGGGACCGGGCCCCTGTCTTTCCAAGTCAGGGTAGTGAGTGGTTTGGAGGTGGCGTTCCCATTTATCTGCTGTCCTTGTCCTTCTAGATAGAAGTGGTTTGGACGGTGCTATTGCAAGACCAAATTTTTAGTGGTGCAGTCTGACTTCCTTAAACTGACCTGCAGAAGGTGCTGCGTCTCGATTGCTCCACATCAACATCTAACCAAAGAATATACGCCAAAACCTGCAGTGGAGACTATTCAGCCCGTCATGTCTGCAGCAGCTCTCCAAACCAGGCGTTCACTGAATACCAGGCCCTTGCCTCTTCCTTATCATCCTGTGCATTCTCTTGCCTTTCTGGTAAAGGCTGTATTTCCAGAATGAAGTCTCACCCACTCTTGCTGCTTCTTGAAAAGAAGCTGAGTCTGTTCTCCCCTAAGAGGAGATCTTATCGACATTTTAAATACTAAGAGGGGTCCGAATAGAATAAATGGAGAGAAACTATTTCTGCTCGTAAAATGATCAAGGATGAGAGGATATAGAAAAGAAGTGAGTCTGTTGTGAAAAATGGAATCATTGCTGGAGGCAGGTTTAGTCGAGGGATTGGATGAATGTTTAGATAGAAACAATATACAAAGTTACAAGGAGAACTGGAGAAAGTGATGGTGCTCATTGGGAGAGCCAGGGCAGGCAGGATGGGTTGAATGGCCTCCTGTGCCATATCAGTTCTGAGATTCTGTAATCTGGTTCGTTGATGTCTTTTAGGGAAGGAAATCTGCTGTCTCCACCTGGTCTGGTCTACATGTGGCTCCAGGCCCATAGAAATGTATTTGACAGTTAATTGCTATCTGAAATGCTCCAGTAAGTCATTCAGTTTGAGGGCAATTGGAGATAGGGAGTAAATGCTGTGACTTTGCCAGTGGTATTCATGCCCCATGAGAGAGTGAAGATTAAAAAGTCACCCAAGCACAAGGGTGTACCTATATGCAGATACACATACAGTCACAGACATGCATATGGACACATGCAGGTACACAACATGCATTCACTGATAACAGTGTGACCCTCCTGTATGCATAAGAAATAGGTACCTCGATGGGAATTCCCTGGAGAGCCATCTGTCCCTCACTAGCTCCGTCTCTTTCATTCCTGGATTCTAAAGACTCGCAGTGTATTGTGAGTTCAATCTTGCTCTTTTAATCCTTTTTACTGATTGTGTCTCATGCTCACAGAATGACCGCAAGAAAGCTCAATCAGCAATGGAGGCTGCTTGGAAGGCAATGGAGAAGAAGGAGAAGATTCCTTGGATTAAGAAGGCTGCAGATGACCAGAGGAGATATGAGGTGTGCTGGACTCATTCTCCTCCTTATCCTCTTCCACTAGCTCCACTCTCTTCACTCCCAAAGGCCCTCAGGTGTTGTTGGTGGGTAGATCTGGGCTCTGATTGCCCTGGAGATTCCTCACTGCATGGAGGTCCAAGCAAGAAGACCAACTTGCATTTATATAGTAACTGCCACAAACTCCAGTCATAGTGCCTTCTCAGTCAAAGCTTCAGTTTTGTGCCAGTATCATGGATATATTCTGTATTCCACTAATACCCTACGAATGAAACAGCAATGTGACGATAAGCAGGTATTCAGCACTTTGTGATGTTCAGACGTAGATGTCAGTCAAAACACTGGGGACTAATTCCCCTGTTCCCATTCAAAATAGTGCTATGGCTTCACTTTAATATCAAGAACAGTTTCTTCCCTGCCATTATTAGACTGATCAATGAACTCTGTAACATCAGATAATGTTGATCTTGCTTCGTGTACCTCCTCTCTGCCTCACCGTCTCTAAGCACCCTATGCTCTGTCTGTCCTTACTTACTATGATCTGCCGATACTGCTCGCAAACAAAGCTTTTCACCGTATATGAATATAATAAATCAAATCAAATATCTGAAACACAACATCGCAACACAATGCAACACTCCCTTAGCACTGACTCTCTGACAGTCAGCACTACAGTACTAATCTTCTGACACTGTGGTGCTCCCTCAGTACTGACCCTCCAACAGTGTGGCAGTCCCTCAGTAGTAACTGCCTGACAGTACTAACTCTCCAAATGTGCAATGCTCCCTCAGCACTGACCCTCCAATAGTGCGATGCTCCCTTGGCATTGACCTTCCAAAAGTATGGCGCTTCCTCAGCATTGACCCTCCGACGGTGAGGCACTTCCTTGGCACTGACCTGCCGACAGTACACACTCCCTCAGCACTGACCCGCCGACAGTGCGGCACTCTCTCAGCACTGACCTGCCGACAGTGCGGCACTCTCTCAGCACTGACCCGCCGACAGTGCGGCACTCTCTCAGCACTGACCCGCCGGCAGTGCGGCACTCACTCAGCACTGACCCGCTGACAGTGCGGCACTCACTCAGCACTGACCCGCCGACAGTGCGGCACTCCCTCAGCACTGACCCGCCGACAGTGCAGCAGTCCCTTACCCACTAAAGCCGTAAGGGTGGATAAATTCCCAGGATCTGTTCAGGTGTACCCTAGAACTCTGTGGGAAGCTAGGGAAGTGATTGCTGGGCCTTTTGCTGAGATATTTGTATCATCAATAGTCACAGATGAGGTGCCTGGAGACTGGAGGTTGGCTAACGTGGTGCCATGGTTTAAGAAGGGTGGTAAGGACAAGCCAGGGTACTATAGTCCAGTGAGCCTGACCTCGGTGATGGGCAAGGTGTTGGAGAGAATCCTGAGGGACAGGATGTACATATGTTTGGAAAGGCAAGGACTGATTAGGGATAGTCAACATGGCTTTGTGTGTGACAAATTGTGTCTCACAAACTGGATTGAGTTTTTTGAAGAAGTAACAAAGAGGATTGATGAGGGCAGAATGGTTGGTGTGATCTGTGTGAACTTCAGTCAGGTGTTTGACAAGGTTCCCCATGGGAGACTGATCAGCAAGGTTCGATCTCATGGAATACAGGGAGAACTAGCCATTTGGATTCAGAACTGGCTCAAAGGTAGAAGACAGAGGATGGTGGTGGAGGGTTGTTTTTCAGACTGGAGGCCTGTGACCAGTGGAGTGCCACAAGGATCGGGTCCACTGCTTTCATCGTTTACATAAATGATTTGGATGTGAGCGTGGGAGGTATAGTTAGGTAAGTTTGCAGATGACACCAAAATTGGAGGTGTAGGGTTGCCTCAGATTACAACAGGATCTTGATCAGATGGGCCAATGGGCTGAGGAGTTGGAGATGGAGTTTAATTTAGATAAATGTAAAGTGCTGCAAGTCAAATCAGGGCAGGAATTATACACTTAATGGTGAGGTCCTGGGGAGTGTTGCTGAACAAAGAGACTTTGGAGTGCAGGTTCATAGCTCCTTGAAGATGGAGTTGCAGGTAGATGGGCTGAGGAAAAGGCATTTATTAGTCAGTGCATTGAGTATAGCAGATGACAGGTCAGGTTGCAGTAGTTCGGGACATTGATTAGGCCACTTTTAGAATATTGTGTGCAGTTCTAGTCCCCCTGCTGAAGGAAGGATGTTGTGAAACTTGAAAGGGTTCAGAAAAGATTTACAAGGATGTTGCCAGGGTTGGAGGATTTGAGCTATAGGGAGAGGCTGAATCGGCTGGGGCTGTTTTCCCTGGAGCGTTGGAGGCTGAGGTGACCGTAGAGGTTTATAAAATCATGAGGGGCATGGATAGGATAAATAGACAAGGTCTTTTCCCTGGGCCGGGTGAGTGCAGAACTAGAGGGCACAGGTTTAGGGTGAGGGGGAAAAGATATGAGAGAGACCTTCGGGACAACTTTTTCACGCAGAGGGTGGTACGTGTATGGAATGAGCTGCCAGAGGAAATGGTGGAGGCTAGTACAATTACAACATTTAAAAGGCATCTGGATGGGTATGTGAATAGGAAGGGTTTACAGAGATATGGGGTAATGCTGGCAAGTGGGACTAGATTAATTTAGGATATCTGGTCAGCATGGACGAGTTGGACCGAATGGTCTGTTTCCGTGCTGTACTTCTCTATGACTGTGTGGCACACTATCATCGCATACTGTGACAAATCACCAACAATCAAGGGAAAAACTGCACCTATCAGAAGCAAATAATTTACTTCCCACTGAGGCCATACCTGGCCAGTGCCCATAACCACAACAGGCAGCAGCTGGTTGGCAGTGGGTCTTGTTGTAACAGTGCTCCTGTTTTGTTGTAGAGAGAGCTGTCAGAGGTTCGCTGGGCCCGGACCTCAGCACAGAACTCCAAGAAGCCGAAGTTTGTCGGCGAGCCAAAGAAACCACCAATGTAAGTGACCATTCCTCCCCCAGCTACCACTGTCCATTCCTGATCCTTATCCACACTTCCCAACCCCAGCCCCCTGACAGGTCCTGGATACACCCTGGGATCTCCCTACACCCTGTCCCACACCAGTGGCCTGAATGCACCCTGTCCCACACCCAGGGCCCTGGATACTCCCTGTCCCACACCCAGGGCCCTGGATACTCCCTGTCCCACACCCAGGGCCCTGGATACTCCCTGTCCCACACCCAGGGCCCTGGATACTCCCTGTCCCACACCCAGGGCCCTGGATACTCCCTGTCCCACACCCAGGGCCCTGGATACTCCCTGTCCCACACCCAGGGCCCTGGATACTCCCTGTCCCACACCCAGGGCCCTGGATACTCCCTGTCCCACACCCAGGGCCCTGGATACTCCCTGTCCCACACCCAGGGCCCTGGATACTCCCTGTCCCACACCCAGGGCCCTGGATACTCCCTGTCCCACACCCAGGGGCCTGGATACACCCTCTTCCCACACCCAGGGCCCTGGATACACCCTCTTCCCACACCCAGGGCCCTGGATACTCCCTGTCCCACACCCAGGGCCCTGGATACTCCCTGTCCCACACCCAGGGCCCTGGATACACCCTCTTCCCACACCCAGGGGCCTGTATACTCCCTGTCCCACACCCAGGGGCCTGGATATACCCAGTCTCACACCCTGGGCCCTGGATATACCCAGTCTCACACCCAGGGCCCTGTATACACCCTCTACCACACCCAGGGCCCTGGATACTCCCTGTCCCACACCCAGGGGCCTGGATATACCCAGTCTCACACCCAGGGCCCTGGATACTCCCTGTCCCACACCCAGGGCCCTGGATACTCCCTGTCCCACACCCAGGGCCCTGGATACTCCCTGTCCCACACCCAGGGCCCTGGATACACCCTCTTCCCACACCCAGGGGCCTGGATACACCCTCTTCCCACACCCAGGGCCCTGGATACACCCTCTTCCCACACCCAGGGCCCTGGATACACCCTCTTCCCACACCCAGGGCCCTGGATACTCCCTGTCCCACACCCAGGGCCCTGGATACTCCCTGTCCCACACCCAGGGCCCTGGATACACCCTCTTCCCACACCCAGGGGCCTGTATACTCCCTGTCCCACACCCAGGGGCCTGGATACTCCCTGTCCCACACCCAGGGGCCTGGATATACCCAGTCTCACACCCAGGGCCCTGGATATACCCAGTCTCACACCCAGGGCCCTGGATATACCCAGTCTCACACCCAGGGCCCTGTATACACCCTCTACCACACCCAGGGCCCTGGATACTCCCTGTCCCACACCCAGGGGCCTGGATATACCCAGTCTCACACCCAGGGCCCTGTATACACCCTCTACCACACCCAGGGCCCTGTATACACCCTCTCCCACACCCAGGGCCTTGTATACTCCCTGTCCCACACCAGGGCCCTGGATACTCCCTGTCCCACACCCAGGGCCCTGGATACTCCCTGTCCCACACCCAGGGCCCTGGATACTCCCTGTCCCACACCCAGGGGCCTGGATACACCCTCTTCCCACACCCAGGGCCCTGTATACACCCTCTCCCACACCCAGGGCCTTGGATACTCCCTGTCCCACACCCAGGGCCCTGGATACTCCCTGTCCCACACCCAGGGGCCTGGATACACCCTCTTCCCACACCCAGGGCCCTGGATACTCCCTGTCCCACACCCAGGGGCCTGGATACACCCTCTTCCCACACCCAGGGGCCTGGATATACCCAGTCTCACACCCAGGGGCCTGGATATACCCAGTCTCACACCCAGGGCCCTGGATATACCCAGTCTCACACCCAGGGCCCTGTATACACCCTCTACCACACCCAGGGCCCTGGATACTCCCTGTCCCACACCCAGGGGCCTCGATACACCCTCTTCCCACACCCAGGGGCCTGTATACTCCCTGTCCCACACCCAGGGGCCTGGATATACCCAGTCTCACACCCAGGGCCCTGTATACACCCTCTACCACACCCAGGGCCCTGTATACACCCTCTACCACACCCAGGGCCCTGTATACACCCTCTCCCACACCCAGGGCCTTGTATACTCCCTGTCCCACACCCAGGGGCCTGGATATACCCAGTCTCACACCCAGGGCCCTGGATATACCCAGTCTCACACCCAGGGCCCTGTATACACCCTCTACCACACCCAGGGCCCTGGATACTCCCTGTCCCACACCCAGGGGCCTGGATATACCCAGTCTCACACCCAGGGCCCTGTATACACCCTCTACCACACCCAGGGCCCTGTATACACCCTCTACCACACCCAGGGCCCTGTATACACCCTCTCCCACACCCAGGGCCTTGTATACTCCCTGTCCCACACCCAGGGGCCTGGATACTCCCTGTCCCACACCCAGGGCCCTGGATACTCCCTGTCCCACACCCAGGGCCCTGGATACTCCCTGTCCCACACCCAGGGCCCTGGATACTCCCTGTCCCACACCCAGGGCCCTGGATACTCCCTGTCCCACACCCAGGGGCCTGGATATACCCAGTCTCACACCCAGGGCCCTGGATACTCCCTGTCCCACACCCAGGGCCCTGGATACTCCCTGTCCCACACCCAGGGCCCTGGATACACCCTCTTCCCACACCCAGGGGCCTGGATACACCCTCTTCCCACACCCAGGGCCCTGGATACACCCTCTTCCCACACCCAGGGCCCTGGATACTCCCTGTCCCACACCCAGGGCCCTGGATACTCCCTGTCCCACACCCAGGGCCCTGGATACACCCTCTTCCCACACCCAGGGGCCTGTATACTCCCTGTCCCACACCCAGGGGCCTGGATACTCCCTGTCCCACACCCAGGGGCCTGGATATACCCAGTCTCACACCCAGGGCCCTGGATATACCCAGTCTCACACCCAGGGCCCTGGATATACCCAGTCTCACACCCAGGGCCCTGTATACACCCTCTACCACACCCAGGGCCCTGGATACTCCCTGTCCCACACCCAGGGGCCTGGATATACCCAGTCTCACACCCAGGGCCCTGTATACACCCTCTACCACACCCAGGGCCCTGTATACACCCTCTACCACACCCAGGGCCCTGTATACACCCTCTCCCACACCCAGGGCCTTGTATACTCCCTGTCCCACACCAGGGCCCTGGATACTCCCTGTCCCACACCCAGGGCCCTGGATACTCCCTGTCCCACACCCAGGGCCCTGGATACTCCCTGTCCCACACCCAGGGGCCTGGATACACCCTCTTCCCACACCCAGGGCCCTGTATACACCCTCTCCCACACCCAGGGCCTTGGATACTCCCTGTCCCACACCCAGGGCCCTGGATACTCCCTGTCCCACACCCAGGGGCCTGGATACACCCTCTTCCCACACCCAGGGCCCTGGATACTCCCTGTCCCACACCCAGGGGCCTGGATACACCCTCTTCCCACACCCAGGGGCCTGTATACTCCCTGTCCCACACCCAGGGGCCTGGATATACCCAGTCTCACACCCAGGGCCCTGGATATACCCAGTCTCACACCCAGGGCCCTGTATACACCCTCTACCACACCCAGGGCCCTGGATACTCCCTGTCCCACACCCAGGGGCCTGGATATACCCAGTCTCACACCCAGGGCCCTGTATACACCCTCTACCACACCCAGGGCCCTGTATACACCCTCTACCACACCCAGGGCCCTGTATACACCCTCTCCCACACCCAGGGCCCTGTATACACCCTCTCCCACACCCAGGGCCTTGTATACTCCCTGTCCCACACCCAGGGGCCTGGATATACCCAGTCTCACACCCAGGGCCCTGGATATACCCAGTCTCACACCCAGGGCCCTGTATACACCCTCTACCACACCCAGGGCCCTGGATACTCCCTGTCCCACACCCAGGGGCCTGGATATACCCAGTCTCACACCCAGGGCCCTGTATACACCCTCTACCACACCCAGGGCCCTGTATACACCCTCTACCACACCCAGGGCCCTGTATACACCCTCTCCCACACCCAGGGCCTTGTATACTCCCTGTCCCACACCCAGGGCCCTGGATACTCCCTGTCCCACACCCAGGGCCCTGGATACTCCCTGTCCCACACCCAGGGGCCTGGATACACCCTCTTCCCACACCCAGGGCCCTGTATACACCCTCTCCCACACCCAGGGCCTTGGATACTCCCTGTCCCACACCCAGGGGCCTGGATACACCCTCTTCCCACACCCAGGGGCCTCGATACACCCTCTTCCCACACCCAGGGGCCTGTATACTCCCTGTCCCACACCCAGGGGCCTGGATATACCCAGTCTCACACCCAGGGCCCTGTATACACCCTCTACCACACCCAGGGCCCTGTATACACCCTCTACCACACCCAGGGCCCTGTATACACCCTCTCCCACACCCAGGGCCTTGTATACTCCCTGTCCCACACCCAGGGGCCTGGATATACCCAGTCTCACACCCAGGGCCCTGGATATACCCAGTCTCACACCCAGGGCCCTGTATACACCCTCTACCACACCCAGGGCCCTGGATACTCCCTGTCCCACACCCAGGGGCCTGGATATACCCAGTCTCACACCCAGGGCCCTGTATACACCCTCTACCACACCCAGGGCCCTGTATACACCCTCTCCCACACCCAGGGCCTTGTATACTCCCTGTCCCACACCCAGGGGCCTGGATACTCCCTGTCCCACACCCAGGGCCCTGGATACTCCCTGTCCCACACCCAGGGCCCTGGATACTCCCTGTCCCACACCCAGGGCCCTGGATACTCCCTGTCCCACACCCAGGGCCCTGGATACTCCCTGTCCCACACCCAGGGCCCTGGATACTCCCTGTCCCACACCCAGGGGCCTGGATACACCCTCTTCCCACACCCAGGGGCCTGGATACTCCCTGTCCCACACCCAGGGCCCTGGATACTCCCTGTCCCACACCCAGGGGCCTGGATACACCCTCTTCCCACACCCAGGGGCCTGTATACTCCCTGTCCCACACCCAGGGGCCTGGATACTCCCTGTCCCACACCCAGGGGCCTGGATACACCCAGTCTCACACCCAGGGCCCTGTATACACCCTCTACCACACCCAGGGCCCTGGATACTCCCTGTCCCACACCCAGGGGCCTGGATATACCCAGTCTCACACCCAGGGCCCTGTATACACCCTCTACCACACCCAGGGCCCTGTATACACCCTCTACCACACCCAGGGCCCTGTATACACCCTCTCCCACACCCAGGGGCCTGGATACTCCCTGTCCCACACCCAGGGCCCTGGATACTCCCTGTCCCACACCCAGGGCCCTGGATACTCCCTGTCCCACACCCAGGGCCCTGGATACTCCCTGTCCCACACCCAGGGGCCTGGATACACCCTCTTCCCACACCCAGGGGCCTGGATACTCCCTGTCCCACACCCAGGGCCCTGGATACACCCTCTTCCCACACCCAGGGGCCTGTATACTCCCTGTCCCACACCCAGGGGCCTGGATACTCCCTGTCCCACACCCAGGGCCCTGTATACACCCTCTACCACACCCAGGGCCCTGGATACTCCCTGTCCCACACCCAGGGGCCTGGATATACCCAGTCTCACACCCAGGGCCCTGTATACACCCTCTACCACACCCAGGGCCCTGTATACACCCTCTACCACACCCAGGGCCTTGTATACTCCCTGTCCCACACCAGGGGCCTGGATACTCCCTGTCCCACACCCAGGGCCCTGGATACTCCCTGTCCCACACCCAGGGGCCTGGATACACCCTCTTCCCACACCCAGGGCCCTGTATACACCCTCTCCCACACCCAGGGCCTTGTATACTCCCTGTCCCACACCAGGGGCCTGGATACTCCCTGTCCCACACCCAGGGCCCTGGATACTCCCTGTCCCACACCCAGGGCCCTGGATACACCCTCTTCCCACACCCAGGGCCCTGGATACTCCCTGTCCCACACCCAGGGCCCTGGATACTCCCTGTCCCACACCCAGGGGCCTGGATACACCCTCTTCCCACACCCAGGGGCCTGTATACTCCCTGTCCCACACCCAGGGGCCTGGGTACTCCCTGTCCCACACCCAGGGGCCTGGATATACCCAGTCTCACACCCAGGGCCCTGTATACACCCTCTACCACACCCAGGGCCCTGGATACTCCCTGTCCCACACCCAGGGGCCTGGATATACCCAGTCTCACACCCAGGGCCCTGTATACACCCTCTACCACACCCAGGGCCCTGTATACACCCTCTACCACACCCAGGGCCCTGTATACACCCTCTCCCACACCCAGGGCCTTGTATACTCCCTGTCCCACACCCAGGGCCCTGGATACTCCCTGTCCCACACCCAGGGCCCTGGATACTCCCTGTCCCACACCCAGTGGCCTGGATATACCCAGTCTCACACCCAGGGCCCTGTATACACCCTCTACCACACCCAGGGCCTTGTATACTCCCTGTCCCACACCAGGGCCCTGGATACTCCCTGTCCCACACCCAGGGCCCTGGATACTCCCTGTCCCACACCCAGGGCCCTGGATACTCCCTGTCCCACACCCAGGGCCCTGGATACTCCCTGTCCCACACCCAGGGCCCTGGATACTCCCTGTCCCACACCCAGGGCCCTGGATACTCCCTGTCCCACACCCAGGGCCCTGGATACTCCCTGTCCCACACCCAGGGGCCTGTATACTCCCTGTCCCACACCCAGGGCCCTGGATACACCCTCTTCCCACACCCAGGGGCCTGTATACTCCCTGTCCCATACCCAGGGCCCTGGATACTCCCTGTCCCACACCAGGGGCCTGGATATACCCAGTCTCACACCCAGGGCCCTGTATACACCCTCTACCACACCCAGGGCCCTGTATACACCCTCTCCCACACCCAGGGCCTTGTATATTCCCTGTCCCACACCAGGGGCCTGGATGCACCCTGTCCCATACCCAGGGGCCTGTATACACCCTCTTCCCACACCCAGGGGCCTGTATACTCCCTGTCCCACACCCAGGGGCCTGGATACACCCTGTCCCACACCCAGGGCCCTGGATACTCCCTGTCCCACACCCAGGGGCCTGGATACACCCTCTTCCCACACCCAGGGGCCTGTATACTCCCTGTCCCACACCCAGGGCCCTGGATACTCCCTGTCCCACACCCAGGGGCCTGGATATACCCAGTCTCACACCCAGGGCCCTGTATACACCCTCTACCACACCCAGGGCCCTGTATACACCCTCTACCACACCCAGGGCCCTGTATACACCCTCTCCCACACCCAGGGCCTTGTATACTCCCTGTCCCACACCAGGGGCCTGGATACTCCCTGTCCCACACCCAGGGCCCTGGATACTCCCTGTCCCACACCCAGGGCCCTGGATACTCCCTGTCCCACACCCAGGGCTCTGGATACTCCCTGTCCCACACCCAGGGCCCTGGATACTCCCTGTCCCATACCCAGGGGCCTGTATACTCCCTGTCCCACACCCAGGGCCCTGGATACACCCTCTTCCCACACCCAGGGGCCTGTATACTCCCTGTCCCATACCCAGGGCCCTGGATACTCCCTGTCCCACACCAGGGGCCTGGATATACCCAGTCTCACACCCAGGGCCCTGTATACACCCTCTACCACACCCAGGGCCCTGTATACACCCTCTCCCACACCCAGGGCCTTGTATACTCCCTGTCCCACACCAGGGGCCTGGATGCACCCTGTCCCATACCCAGGGGCCTGTATACACCCTCTTCCCACACCCAGGGGCCTGTATACTCCCTGTCCCACACCCAGGGGCCTGGATACACCCTGTCCCACACCCAGGGCCCTGGATACTCCCTGTCCCACACCAGGGGCCCTGGATACTCCCTGTCCCACACCCAGGGGCCTGGATACACCCTGTCCCACACCCAGGGCCCTGGATACTCCCTGTCCCACACCAGAGGCCCTGGATACTCCTTGTCCCACACCCAGGGCCCTGGATACCCCCTGCCCCACACCCAGGGCCCTGGATACCCCCTGCCCCACACC
Source organism: Hemiscyllium ocellatum (assembly GCF_020745735.1). Taxonomy (NCBI): domain Eukaryota; kingdom Metazoa; phylum Chordata; class Chondrichthyes; order Orectolobiformes; family Hemiscylliidae; genus Hemiscyllium; species Hemiscyllium ocellatum. The sequence goes on from NC_083404.1 coordinate 142,118,127, forward strand.
CAGGGCCCTGGATATCCCCTGCCCCACACCCAGGGCCCTGGATACACACCATCTGCCTTGCCCAACCAAGGCCTGACCTGTCCTATCACCTGCAGGAGTGGCTACCAGATGTTCTCCCAGGAGTTGCTGACTAGTGGGGAGCTCAACCACTTTGGGCTGAAGGAAAGGATGGTGGAGATTGGGAAGAGGTGGCAGAAGCAGAGCCAGGCTCAGAAGGATGGCTACAAAAAACTGGTAGAGGAGCAACAGCAGGAGTACAGAGTGGAGCTTGAAGCTTGGCTCAAAGTGAGTGACCGCACTGTGTTCACAGACCTGTCCCCACTTGGACTGTACCCCAGTGTTACCCAGTGATAGACCTGTCCCCAGTGTTATACAGTGATAGACCTGTCCCCACCTGGACTGTACCCCAGTGTTACCCAGTGATAGACCTGTCCCCAGTGTTATACAGTGATAGACCTGTCCCCACCTGGACTGTACCCCAGTGTTACCCAGTGATAGACCTGTTCCCAGTGTTATACAGTGACAGACCTGTCCCCCACCTGGACTGTACTCCAGTGTTACCCAGTGATAGACCTGTTCCCAGTGTTATACAGTGACAGACCTGTCCCCCACCTGGACTGTACCCCAGTGTTATAGTGACAGACTGTCCCCACCAGTACTGTATCTCAATGTTATACAGTGACAGACCTGTCCAGTGATAGACCTGTCCCCACCAGTACTATACCCCAGTGTTATGCAGTGACAGACCTGTCCCCACCAGTACTGTACCTCAATGTTATACAGAGACAGACCTGTCCAGTGATAGACCTGTTCCCACCAGTACTGTACCCCAGTGTTATAGTGACAGACTGTCCCCACCTATACCGTACCCCAGTGTTATACAGTGACAGACCTGTCCCCACTTGCACTGTACCCCCTTGTTAGACAGTGACAGACTGTCCCAATCAGCAATGTACCCCAGTGTTACACAGTGACAGACCTATCCCAACAGTGCTGTGCTCCAGTGATAAACAGCGACAGATCTTCCCCCACTGTACCCCAGTGTTATACAGTGGCATACCTGTCCCCACCAGTACTGTACCCCAGTGTTATACAGTGACAGACCTGTCTACGCTGGCATTGTACCTCAGTGTTATAAGGTGATAGACCACCAGTACAGTAACTTAGTGTTATACGGTGATAGACTTGTCCCCATCTGTACTGTATCCTAGTGTTATATACTGATAGACCTAACCCAACAGTGCTGTGCTCCATTGATAAACAGAAACAGGTCTTTCCCCATTGTAGCCCAGTGTTATGCAGTACAGACCTGTCCCCACTGATATTGTACCTTAATGCTATACAGTGATAGACTTGTCCCACCAGTACAGTAACCCAGCATTATATGGTAACCAGTCTTTCGGACAACATGTGTTAATTGTTAGAAATTATGTCTTTTTCATATATTTCAGTCCCTATCACCTGAGGAACGGTGTGTGTACGAGGAATATACAACGGCAGTAAGTATTTCAGAGTAAAAGCAACAGAAAAAGCTCTTTTTGTTTAATCATTTACTGCTAAGATGTGGGCATCACTGACTAGGTCCAGAATTTATTGCCCATCGCTAACTTCCACTTGAGACGGTGATGGTGAGCTGCCTTCTTGAACTACTACAATCCATGTGCTGAGGATTGACTCACAATGCCCTTCGGGAGGGAATTCCTAGATTTTGATCCAATGACACTGAAGGAATGCCAATGTATTTCCAAGGCAGGATTATGAGTGGCTTGGAGGGGTCTTGCAGGGGTGTCTGCTGCCTTTGTCCTTCTAGATGGAAGTGGACATTAGTTTGGGATGTGCTGTGTCAGGACATTCGATGAATTTGTACTCTGACTCCAGCTTTGGAACAGCAATGTACTTTTCTGATCCCTGTGCGAACTGGCCAGGCCTGTGAACATGTCTAACACAAAACTATGCTGCATTATTCAAATTAACTGGCATTTTGTAACAGTGTGTGGAGCATTTTTAATGTTGAAGTATTTATCGGGGCTGAATGGTCACCTTCTAGACCAGTGTAATTGGCGTAAGGAGATGAAAGGCTACCTACTGAACCTTTGTAAAGTAGAGGCCATTTCAGAGCTTCCAGTGAAAGGTATAAAGCTGCAGTGTGCCCTCCATGGATCACCACCTTGGTGTGTTGGAGAGGCTTGTGTGCTGCATAAGTTGAGCAGTACTGAAGACTTTCCTCCCAGTTGGCACATTACAGTGGGCATTTCACTGAACCCGATGGCTCACTCAATCCACTGTCCAGTCAGGATGCAGTTTCCGTGCCTGCACATTCCTTTCACCATCCAGAGGTGGCATTGCTTCGACACGACACCTTACTTTCTTTTGCTTCCAGAAACGAAAAGGCCAGGGTAAGCCAGGGGGCCCTGCTGCCAAAACAAGAATGACATCACATCTCACATCGGTGAGTCACCTTCCTTCCTTTCACTCTCTCATTCCCTCTGTCTCTTGCTCTCGTTCCCTTTGTTTCTCCATCAGTAAAGATGGCAGGGTGGATGATGGGTTGCGATTTCCGAATGGCTGCCAGTGGGATCCAGGGTAAAGACGTTATTGCAGTTTGATCAGCTTGGGCTCAGCGTTTGAGTTGGAGGTGGAGCTGCAGACACTAACATGTCAGAGAGAGGTAAAGGACACTTGAAGCTAGGAGGTGGTTTCAATCTTTGGGTCGAGGTCTTCTGAATTGGGCCCTGGTCAGGGAACAAGGAACAAGAGTAGGTCATTCGGCCCTTCAAGCCTGCTCTGACACTCGGTAAAATCCTAGCCAAACTGGGATTCTATTTCGATTTGTTCCTGCATATCCCTAATAATCATTCATCTTCAAGGTAATCAAGAATCTACTTACCTCAGTCTTAAAAATATTTAATAATTCTGCAATCACTACCTTTTGAGGAGCGACATTCCAAACTTTGTCACCCCTCAGAGAGAGAAAAAGTTCCTCATCTCTGTTTTAAATGGGCGATCTGTTACTTTTAAACAATGACCCAAAGATCTAGATGCTCCCAAAAAAGGACAATCCAATCCACGTCCACCCAGTCACTTCCCCTCAAGATCTTAAATGTTCCTATTAAGTTAGCTCTGATTCTTCTAAACTCCAGAGGGTACTGGCCTTACCTCAGAAGGCAATCCGCTCATTCCTGGTATTAATCTGGTAATCCTCCTCTGAGCTGCTCCAGATGCACTCTCACCAGTGCTCTGTACAACTGAAGTATAACCTCCCAACTCTTACATTTGCTTACCCTGACAATAAATCCTAACCTGCTTTGAGTTTTCCTGAATATCTGCTGTACCTCCAGACTAACCTCCTGTGATTCATGCACTCGAACACCCAAATCTTCCTGCAACTCAGAGTTCTGCAACCTCTTACCATTTTGAAAATATTCTTTTTTATTCTTTCTGCCAAAATGTATCCATTAGTTCCCCTCTCTGCACAGAACATTACGTCCTCATAGAGCTTCAAGAAATTAGCTAAACATGATTTCCATTTCACAAACCCATTGTGACTTTGCTTTTCATGCCTTGAAATTTCAACTGGAGAGTGTGCCAAGCAGGCTAAGATAAAAGGTAGGGAGGAGGGACTTAGGGAAGGAGGTTAAGGTGAGGGTGATAGGCCGGAGTGGGGTGGGGGCGGAGAGGTCAGGAAGAAGATTGCAGGTTAGGAAGGTGGTGCTAAGTCCGAGGGTTGGGACTGAGACGAGGTGGGGGGAGGGGAAATGAGGAAACTGGAGAAATCTGAGTTCATCCCTTGTGGTTGGAGGGTTCCTAGGCGGAAGATGAGGCACTCTTCCTCCAGCCGTCGTGTTGCTGTGGTCTGGCGATGGAGGAGTCCAAGGACCTGCATGTCCTTGATGGAGTGGGAGGGGGAGTTGAAGTGTGTGGAGGTGCAGGTGAATTTGTGGCAGATATGGAGGGATCCCTTGGGGCCTTGAGGGAAGTAAGGAGGGAGGTGTGGGCGCAAGTTTTGCATTTCTTGCGGTTGCAGGGGAAGGTGCCGACAGACCGACTCCCACAGCTACCTAGACTACACCTTCTCCCACCCTTCCAACGCGACGGTTGGAGGAAGAGCGCCTCATCTTCTGCCTAGGAACCCTCCAACCACAAGGGATGAACTCAAATTGCTCCAGTTTCCTCATTTCCCCTCCCCCCACCTTGTCTCAGTCCCAACCCTCGAACTCAGCACCACCTTCCTAACCTGCAATCTTCTTCCTGACCTCTCCACCCCCACCCCAATCTGGCCTATCACCCTCACCTTAACCTCCTTCCACCTATCGCATTTCCAATGCCCCTCCCCCAAGTCCCTCCTCCCTACCTTTTATCTTAGCCTGCTGGACACACTTTCCTCATTCCTGAAGAAGGGCTTATGCCCGAAATGTCGATTCTCCTGCTCCTTGGATGCTGCCTGACCTGCTGCGTTTTTCCAGCAACACATTTTCAGCTCTGATTTCCAGCATCTGCAGACCTCACTTTCTCCTTGATATTCCAACTGTCCTGTTATAATGTCTTTAATAGTATTAATTTGTGTAATTAAATAATGGTCTTTAACATTTTACCTATGACCAATATTAAGCTAACTAGCCTGTAGTTTCTTACATTGTGTCTTTCCCCCCCCCCCCCACTCCTCTTAAATAAAAGAGTAGAATTCATTATTTCCAATTTAATGAACCCTTCTCAAATCTAGGGAATTTTGAAAAATGAAAATCAACAGAACAGGTCTGTGAAACAATTACAGCATGCTGGAGAAACTCGGCTGATCTGGTAGCATCTGAAGAAGTCATACCTGAAACATTTTGTGTTTGTGTTTCTGTCTCCATAGATACAACCAACCCTGCTGAGTTTCTCCAGCATTTTCTGTATTTGTTCCAGATTTCCAGCATCCACAGTATTTTGCCTTTACATCCACTATCTCACCAATCCTTTTGAGGTGATACCTATTATGACCTGGCCACCATTAACCTACAACTTCATTAATTTACTCAGCACCATTTTATTTGTACTTTGTTATTTTCTGAAGCTCTTCCCTCCCACCCATTTGCTGGCTTACAGCTGTTTCTGAGATGGAGCGTGTATCCTCTAGAGTGAAGACTGGTGCAAAATACCTGTTCTGTTCACCTGTATTCACAGGAACGTCCAGGAGTAATTCTCCGGTCTCACTTTCTATAGGACCACCATTCATTTTGTTAAGTTTTTTAAAATATCTGTAAACACTATTAGCCATTGTTTTATATTTTTAATCAGCTTTCTTTGGTGTTCTAAATTTTTCCTCATTAGTAATTTTTGCTCATTCTTTTCTGTTTTTCATATTCTGTCTAATCTTCTGATCTGTCACCCATCTTTACACTAATGTAAGCCTTTTATTTAACTTTGATACTATCTTTAAATTTCTAATTAAGTGCGGATGATGGGTTGTTCCCTTGGAACTTTTTTTCTTGTTGAAATGGAATCTGAGGTATTCCCATGAATGTTTACCACTGAATGTACCTGTCCCTTGCCAATCTGCTCTGCTTTCATGCCCTCATAATTGAGGACTGTTCTTGGATGTCCAAAAGGTATTTGATAAGATGCTACATCAAAAGTCATTGTGCAAAATAAAAGCTCTTGATCCAAGAGTATATATTGACATAGAATCCCTACAGTTTACAAAACAGGCCCTTTGGCTCAATAAGTCCACACTGACCCTCCAAACAGTAACCCACCCAGACCTATTCCCCTGCCTCATTATCCTCTATTCACCCCTGACTAATGCACCTAACCTATGCATCCCTGAACACTATGGGCAATTTAGCGTGGACAGTTCACCTAACCTGCACATCTTTGGATTGTGGGAGGAAACCGGAGCACCCGGAGGAAACCCACCCAGACACAGGGAGAATGTACAAACTCCACACAGACAATTGCTGGAGGATGGAATCGAACCTGGGTCCCTGGCACCGTGAGGCAGCAGTGCTAACCACTGAGCCACCGATAGAAGATGGACTCTATTTCCTGTAGCCAGCTAATGTAAATGAGTCATTTTGTGCTTAACAAGATGTGTAACCAGTGTTGGGACACGGGGATTAATGCAGGAGCCTTAATTGTTTTTATAATTTCTATCAATGATTTGGATTAAGAGACTGAAGGAATAGGAGCTACATTTGCCAAGAACACAAAGATATTTAGAAACTACAAAATGAGCATGCAAAGGGATATGGATAGATTAAATGAGTGGAGAAAGATTTGGCAAATGGAATATGACGTGGGAAAGATCGAAAATGTCCATTTTGGGTCAGGAAGAATAAAAGAGAGTCACATTATCAAACTGGTGAGCATTGCAGAGCTCTGAGGTGCAGAGAGAGCCTAGTGGCCTGGTGCATGAATTGATAAAGGTTTGTATGCAGTTACAGCAAGTAACCTGGAAAGTGAATATAATGTTATATTACAAATTCTACAGAACAGGGGTGAGACTACATATTGTGTACCTGGCCTCCTTATTTAAGGATGGATGTTAAAGGCTATTCAGAGAAGGTTACTAGACCAATACCTGCAATAGGTGGGTTGCCTTAGAAGGAAACATTGACACTCTCCATCTCTCTTTCAACTTAAGAACTGGATCTGACAATTCAAGCTCTTTAATCCTGTTCCACTATTTAATACGATCATGGCTGATCTCAGCTCGGGCTTCAACTCCTTTCCTGCCTGCTCTACCTTCAACCCATTACTCATTACAAATCTGTCATTTCTCCTCTCTAAATCTGTACCCCCTTGTCCTAAAGCCATGACTTCTCATTCTTGATTTCCCCACATGAGGAAACCTGCCTTCTGCCTCCACTGTCAATCCCCTATAGCACCTTCGATACCACCGTTAGATCCTGTCATTTTTCTAAATACTAAAGAGGATAGGCCTAATCTGCTCAATCTTTCGTTTTCTCTCTCTCTCCCTCCCTCTCTCACACGCTCATCCTCTTCACGTACTTTCTTTCTCTTCTGGCTCCATCCCACTCCATATGGTGTGCTCTCTAATTTGCATGCTTGCACAGTGTCTCACCATATCTATTTCTTTCTTATGCTTGTTGTGTCTGTGTCTCTTTCATGCTGTCTGTCTGGTTCATGTTTCCCCTCTAATGCACATATTTGCACTCGCACACCTGTGTGCTGCCTCATGTTTTTGTGATCTCTTTAATCCACTTTTGTGCGATTTCTCCCTACCTTTGTACTCTCTTGCCTGTCTTCATGCTCTTCACCTGCTTTTCACACTCTCACCTGCTTTTACATGCAGTCTCACCGCACTGTCTTGTTTAATTTTGAATGGACTGTGTCGCTACTCTGAATCTGTTATCTTATTGTCTTTAGGAATCATCTGAAGAGGATGGTGAAGATGATGATGAGGAAGATCCTGAGGGGAGTGATTCATCCGATTCTGATGATGATGGTGATGGCTCCTCAGCCTCATCTGATAGCGAAGCAAACTCTGATGAGGGTGAGGATGGAGAGGTGAGTTAACTAAAGTTGCTAATCTGACACAATATCTTGCTGCAGTGACCTACAAGTTCCACCAGCTGATATGGGGCTGCTTTTCTTGTGACCCAGGCTGGCTATTTGACTGGGTACCAGTGGAATCATGCTGTCTGCTATTCCAATTCGGTCCACACTCAATCCATACACATGCCATAACATTGCGCATCCCTAATTGCCCCTTGAGATGGTAGTGGTGAGCTGCTGCCTTTAAGACCATTAGAGACCATGAGTTGTAGGTAGTCCCACAAGGGTAGGCCCTTTGGAAGAGAGTTCCAGGATTTTGTCCCAGAAACACTAAGAAACATTTCTTAATGTTTCTTTTATTTCTTAAGAAATGTTTCCATGAAAAGGAACTTAATGGTGTTGATGTTTCCATGCAGTTGTCAAGATGATAGAAGATGATTTGAATGGACCCAGAGATGCCTAGATGTCTCACAATTGTTGTATCCTGAGTAATGTTGCCTGGGTTTTCCTCATGTAGCACTACTCCTACAGGAGTTAGACGTGAGGGTCAGAGTTCACTGCAAGTCCTGGGAGAGGAGGAAGAGGTCAACCTGGAACCAGATGGTGGGATAAAACATCAGGGTGGAGGGAGGTGTGTGACAGAGCGAAGATGGGAGAAAAACAGAGAGTCAGAAGGTAGGAACAGGAGGGAGTGAGAGCATGAGCAGCTTTGAGGAAGGGGATGAGAGACAGCTGAAGTGGAAAGATTTGGGGGAGAAATAGTAATTGTTTTAAGCTTTGATTTTTGTCTTTAATTTTAGAATGACGACGATGATGATGACGATGATGATGATGACGACGACGACGATGATGGAAACCAAGCAAATGCCAGCTCCTCCTCATCCTCATCCTCTTCCTCACAAGATGATGATTCTGATTCTGACTCTGATTCTGACTGAACCCCCTCCCCTATCTCCCAAGGCCAGTGATTGTGGAGTGTCACTGGAAGGATTAAGAGAACTCCTTACTCTGGAGTACAGTTACTTTAACATTATGGTGGGAGTTGAATGACTGACAGTGTTTGGGCAGGCTACTGTCCTGTACTTACTGCCACATAGACTGCACCAGTGTTCTCTCACAGTCAGAGAGAACTCTCCATGATCCACCACCGTTTCCATGCAGTCTCTCCAGATCAGATTGTCTGCTCCAGCACCAACTCTCTTGATCTGCTGTAAATAAACTTGTTTGTTGATGTGATCAGCAACGCAGCATTTTATACTTAGAAGTAGAAAGTGAACAGTCAAAGTGGTATTATTTTAATTGGTTTGTTTTAATCTTCCATCAGTCACTGAATTTTCTGGATTTCCATCTCTGCTGTTTGTGCCATTCCTTGGTTACTGGACCATCTTGAAACCAGTCACAGCTGCTCAGAGACTGTGGCTGAAAACTGGCAGAAAGCCCATGAGAACAGCAAAATCTCAGTCAGATTTAACTGCTTTCCCTGGTTCCCCCTTCTGTTTCTCAAATGGTCGTTGCCTGTTGTCTCAGACATGAGCCCTCCATGTTTAAGGCTTTTTGAACCGCTGTAGTCCACATGCTACGGTAAACCTACGAAGCCCTTATGGAGGGAATTTCAGGAATTTGACCCAGTGACAGTGAAGGAACAACAATATACTTCCAAGTCAGGCTGGTGAGTGGATTGGAAGGGAACTTGCAGGCAGAGGTGTGCCTTTGCCGTCTGGATGGAAGTGGTTGTGGGTTTGGAAGGTGTTGTCTGTGGATCTTTGGTGAGTTTCTGTAATGCATTGGTAGATAGTACACACTGCTGCCCCTGAGCATTGGCGGTGGAGGGAGTGAATGCTTCCATTGAATTAGTCAGTAGTAAATGGGTGGAAGTAGGGGTCCAGAAGCTCCTGAGTAAACATTGCTTATCAGGCCCGTCCCTAATATCCTGTTTCGGGGATAGATGGGTCTGTCAGTACGAGAGAACATCAGCATTAAACCTAACCTCAGTTTGGTTATTCTGAGGGTGCTAGTGAGCAATGTGCATTATTGAATATTTAATGACTGAATTGTGTTCAGTTGTTTATGGGAGAATGCTAGTGTGGTAATGTCACTGGATGAAACATCCAGAACATAACGCTAATGCTCTGGGAACATGGGCAGAGCAGCTGGTGGAATTTAAATTCAATTAATAAATGTGGAATTGAAAGGTAGTTTCACTTATGACCATGAAACTACCACCAATTGATGTAAAAAGCCAAAAATGAGAATTTCCTTTCGGGAAGGAAATCTGCCATCCTTACCCAGTCTGGCCTACATGTGACTCCAGACCCACAGTAGTGTGGTTGAGTCTTAGCTGCCCTCTGAACTGGCCAAGCAAGACACTCAGTTGAAGGGTGATTAATGCTAGTCTTGCCAAGGATGCCCACATCTCTGGAAAGAACAAAGAAAAACAACACTTTTTTAATGTAAAGAACTAAACTGTTCTTTATCTAGATCCCAACCTGGGACACAGCAGAATATCATGGGTTGACAGCTTGGGATTTCTGTGATAGAGTCTTGTATTTGATAGTTTAGAAGATTTTTTTTGGCAGTTTTATAAATGTACCTGAATCCTAAGGCTGTGGGAAAAGGTACTGGGAGAATCTATGGGAAATATTTGTAGTGTTCAAGCAGAGCTCACCTTGAATGTGCTGTGAAAGAGACAAATATGTCCTATTCCGTCCTTCGTAAAACATTTTTAAACTCATGGTGGAGTTCAGTGTTTAGGAAATTCCATTGCTTTTATGAAGACAACTTGAGTCTTGCAGAGATTCTGTTCTTACTGAAAGCAGTAATGAACCTCATAATAAACGTCAACTCTAAATATTCACCTTGTGCCTGCTTCTATTTTTGATAGATGTTTTTACTCCTAGTTTTTATGGTTAATAAAGGGATGGCAAAGCACCATTAATCAAACTGAGAATTATGGTGACTTGACGTAGCATCTTGAGCAAGACTGATTCTCATAATTCATGAGGAGATAAAGCATCTCCAAGAGTCCCTGTGCCAGTAATTGGAGAAACCGGGACTGGAAGTTGGAAGGAGGTCCCAGTGAGAGATGATGCCCATAGCAGCTGGATCAGAATGAGAACGATTGCTTGTGGAACCTGTGCATTGCATCAACATTTAGGGTAACTGGAAAAGGAGAGACAGTAATCCAGGGGACCGATGGCCTATCGCTGGATGATTAATCCAAAAATCATAGTCATATTCTGGGGACCTGGGTTCGAATGGCAGAGGGTGGAATTTGAATTCAATTAAAAAAATCTAGAATTAAGAGTTTAATGATGACCATGAAATAGGTTTTTCCGACAATCAAAAACTATCTGGTTCACTAAAGTCCCTTTATGGAAGGAATTGGACCTAGAACAGTACAGGCCCTTCGGCCCACGATGTTGTGCCAAGCATTTATCTTAATCTAAGATCAACCTAACTTACACACCCCTCAATTTACTGCCATCCATGTGCTTATCCAGCAGTTGCTTAAATGTCCTTAAGAGGGAGATCCAAGATGGCAGCGACCCAGCAAGTCTGAGTCTATAGTGATCTGTCCAAGACTCGGGCAAAGTGGGCTGTCCGCCCCCACCACACCTGCCAAACCATTCAAAATAACTTTTATTCAATACAGTTCGTCATTTTGAATCAAACTTGAGTAGTTTGGTGCTTTGTTAAAATGACTAAGGGAAAGAAAGCTCGCAGCAAGCAGGAACCCCTCCCCAGCTACAGCAGAGGCGTCCGCAGCTACCCAGGGGGACTTACCTACCGTGGTGAACCTTGTTGCAGTGATTTCCAAGCTTGAAGAGAAGATCGATGTCTTCATAGAGGAGTCCAGAAGCAGGTGGGAATCGCTCTCGGTTGCGCTGCAAAAGCATGACCGAGATATTGAAAAAATCTAACATCGCTTCAGAGGGGCAGAGCTAAAGGCCACAACCTTGAGAATTGGGGTCATCGAAAAGGTATTCATTTGCTGGGCCTTCCCGAACAAGAAGAGGAAGGCCAGCTTGCAGTGTTTTTGGAGCAGTGGCTCCCTCAGCTGTTGAAGCTGGAGGCTGGATCAGGCCAGGTGCAGGTAGAGTGGGCCCACCAGGTTGCTATACGCAGGCCTGGATCAGACTAGCGCTCCCGCCCAGTCCTGTTCCAGCTTCAGTGTTACAGAGAGATGCAAGTGCTCCTGGAAGCCTCCAGAATCCTCGGGAAAGATCCCCAGGCCATGACATATAAGGGATCTAGGATTATGCTGTTCCAGGATTTTTCCCCAGCTTTGGTCTGCAAGAGAAGGGCATCTGATGAAATGAAGAAGCATCAAAGGGACTTAAACATGCAGTACTCCTTGCGCTACCCAGCGACGCTGCATTTTAACCACGAAGGATCCTTCGAGAACTTCAGATCGCCGGAGAAGGCCAAGGAATTTTTGGACTCTCTTAAATAGAGTGTCAGAATTAATCCATGTGGTTAATGATGCTGTTCTGCCCCTCCTTCCCCCAGTTTGCCCTTTTCTTCCTTTATTTCCTTTATTGTTTAATATCATCTCCGGGGTGTAGGGAGGGGGTCTTATTTGTTCTCCACTATTTGATTTCCTTTTTATTATAGGCTGGGTGGTTTAGTTGATTCAGGTGGGTGGAGCAGCGTTTACTTTGTCCTACCCTATTTCTTTCTTTTAGAGCGGGGTTTTTCCCTTTTTTTGTTACTATACTTAGTTATTACCTGCTGAGATTGTAACTTTATAGTTTTATATGTTTATATGTGGTATCTTTACTAAATGTATCTAGGTGTTGGTATGGGTGGGGTGGGGGTTTAGGGTACTCACCGTTAGCTTTAGCTTTATAGTACACTTGAATTTTTCTATTTTATTATGGGGTGCCTGGGTCGAGGTTGGGGCACTGGTTGGCAGAGGATACGATGGGTTTTTAGATAGGAAGTGATGCCCCCTGGAAGCAAGGGGCAAAATCTCCTTTTAAATATGTTTTTTTTAATTTAGAAATAGTTTTTTGCTATATTGGTATGAGCGTATTAAAGAATCTCTATGTTTGTGAATTTTCTATGGTCTATGCTTGGGGGGCTTTGGATGGGGTTCTTCCTCCTGGAGGGTCTCAGACTTGCCTGGACGATTATGGTTAGTCATTCGATTAAATGGTGCACCTTGAATGTCAAGGGGAGTAATTCGACAATCAAAAGGAAGAAAATACTATCAAACCTCAATAAAGAAAGGGTTGATATAGCTCTCTTACAGGAGACATATTTACTGGATGAAGAGCACTTGAAATTACAACAGGGTGGATTTGATCAGGCCTTCTTTTCATCTTTCAGTTCAAAAAGTAGGGGAGTAGTCATTCTCATTCGGAAGAATCTCCCTTTCAAAATCTTAAATCAGATAAAAGATTAATCTGGATGGTACATACTGATTAAAGCCATTATAAATGGAGAGGAATATGGGATTTTGAATCTTTATTGTCCCCCTTTCAAATTTATAATGGAAGCATTTTCCAAACTGACGGCTTTCAAGATTTGCTACACGATTATAGGAGGAGATTTTAATTGCATTATGGACCTGGATATAGAGTACTGCAGGTATATCCCCAGATCCAGGCAATTGGCAGATTTGCATTAAGAGTGAGGATTAGGAGATGTGTGGAGGTGCCTCCACCCGCAAGGCAAAGATTTCTTTTTATTCTAATCCACATAAATGTCACACTAGAACTGATATGTTTTTGCCCCCTTGACCTTTTTGAATTCCATATTATCCTGCAAAATAGGTAATATAATAATTTCTGATCACCCTGCAGTGTATATGGAAATCAAGACTAGGAACAATGAGACAGCCCCCTGACATTGGCATATGGATTCTTTCTTAATGAAGGATTGTAAATTCACAAAATGTTTCTCTCTAGAATTCAAAACCTTTTTGGAAATTAATTCAGGTACGGCCAGTAACCCATCGGTGATGTGGGAGACCATTAAGACTTATGTGCGGGGTCTGATCATTTCATACTCAGTGACCCAGAAAAGACAAAAGGGAGAACAACAGCGTCTACTCGAGGCTCGCTTCAAGGCAGCTGAGATGACGTGCATTGATAGGCCCTCTGTTGCTAAATTACAAAGGATTACAGCCCTTAGGACAGCCATGAATACCGCATTTACCCAAACGGCAAAGCGGGAAATATTATTTGCAAAGCAAAGATTATATGAATATGGTGATAAGTCTGGTAGATAGCTAGCATTTCTTGCAAGGGAAAAAAAGGCTCCTCAAGCTATCACGTCCGTGATACTTTGACTCACGATCATAAAAGGATCAACACAATCTTCAGAAAGTTTTACTTTGATTTGTATAAATCGCAGGATTGTGAAGATAGAGCCAAGAAGATGGAGTCCTTTTTTAAAAGCCTGGCCTTTCCGCACTTAACCCCAGAACAGGTGTCGATCCTGAATGGTCCCCTAACAACCCAGGAAATACTTGACACAATCAGGCAGCTTCAGAGTGGCAAGGCACCTGATCCAGATGGATTTCAGCTTGAATTCTCCAAAGAGTTTACAGGAGTATGAGCTGGTCCATTCATGGACATGTACAACTACACATACAGTCAGGGCTGCCTCCTGTCTTTGTTGAGTGAAGCGAATATTTCTCTCATTCTCAAAAAAGGAAAGGACCCAGAAGATTGCGCATCATACAGACCAATATCTTTACTAAATGTAGATTTTAAAATTCTTTCTAAAACATTAGCATTGAGGCTGGAGAGGGTATTGCCATATATCATAAAAGAGGACCAGACAGGGTTTATCAAGGGCCATAGATCATCTAAAAGTATTAGAACGGTTTTGAATGTGATTCAAGTCTGTCATCAGGAAAGAATACTGGGAATAGTAGTCTCATTGGACGCGGAGAAGGCATTTGACAGGGTTGAATGGTCATACCTGTTTTACACATTGGAAAGGTTTGGCATTGTAAAGTTATTTGCTAAATGGGTCTCAATATTGTATAATGACCCCAAAGCAGCCGTGATCACCAATGGTTTAGGCTCGGATAGCTTCAGTGTGGCTAGGGGCTGCCGTCAGGGATGTCCTCTCTCACCGTTACTATTCACACTAATAATTGAGTCACTAGTGGAAGCAGTATGAACTGATTCTAATATAACAGCCCCGAGGTTTGGCACATGTAAACATAAAATCACCCTTTATAGAGATGATGTTCTCCTTTTTCTTAGTAATCCTTTGATGTCTGTGCCTCACCTGATCCAAATTATTAATTTATTTAGGGCATCCTCGGTTACAAAATTAATTTCTCAAAATCAGAGACCATGCTGATGGGTGGTCTCGCTGGTATGTCTCACTTATTGGATGGATCTCATTTTCCCTTTTGGTCGTCTCTGGAGGTTTTTTTTATATTTAGGTATTTTTATCACCCCCATATTTGGTCAGCTGTATAAGGTCAATTTTGTGCATTTACTGGAAAGGATAAGGCAGGACCTTCAACGTTGGGGGGTATCTTCCAATTTCCTGGCTGGGTAGAATAGCTCGAATTAAAATGAATGTCTTGCCCCATTTCCTATACCCGATGAGAATGCGCCTGGTGATGCTGCCGAGGCCAGCATTGCGCAAACTATATGGTTGGCTGGAATCATAGACGGCCCCTCATTAAGTTAAAGGAGCTACAGCTTCCATAAGCAAGGGGAGGGCTAGATTTTTCAGACTTTAGGAAGTATCAGCTGAGTTCTCTATTAAGCTACATAGCCGATTGGGTCTCGTCTGACCCGCAATCAATCTGGCTGGATATCAAGACTTCTCAAGCAAAGTGCCCTCTTATTAACCTCTTATTTTTAGATAAGATGAAAATCATTATGGACCGTTGTAAAAAACCCTATAGTATTAAACACAATTAAAGCCTGGAAGATAATGCAGCAAAACGAGGGTAATTCACATAAAACCTCCCCTGATACTCCTATAGTGGGGGCATGGGGTTTTCAACTGGGCCTCACAGACACCACATTTAAATCCTGGAGGTCCAGGAGTATCTCCTGTTTAGAGGATTTGTTTGATGAGGGGGGTCATGATGTCTTTTGAACAGCCGCACCAGAAATTTGGACTACCTAATGGAGACCTCTTTCAATACTTCTAAATTCGAGATTACATATAGAAGAAGACTACGTTATTAGATAGCCTTTATTAATCAGATTGGGAATGAAGAGTGTTATGGCCAATGGGTTTACCCTCGGTCAGCACTCTCTATCATTTATTACATAATGAAGTTTAGGAAGACATGGAACGATTGCTTAGAACATGGGATCAGGAACTGGGGTTGGAAATATCCACAGAAATGTGGGATGACATCTGGGAAAATGCCAGGAAAATCTCCATCTGTAATAGAACCCAAGCTATTCAGTTAAAGATACTCCATAGGACTCATATAGCACCGGAATGATTGGCAAAATTTAGGGCAGGAGCATCTCCAATGTGTCGCAAATGTAAAATAGAGGTGGGCACTATCACACACTGCTTATGGACATGTTATAAGATCCGCAAATACTGGGTCAGAGAAGCAAATGCTTTGACAGAAATCTTGGGAGTGGATATTAGAACTGAAAATGTGTTGCTGGAAAAGCGCAGCGGGTCAGGCAGCATCCAAGGAACAGGAGATTCGACGTTTTGGGCATAAGCCCTTCTTCAGGAATTTGGGCTTATGCCCGAAACTTCGAATCTCCTGTTCCTTGGATGCTGCCTGACCTGCTGCGCTTTTCCAGCAACACATTTTCAGCTCTGATCTCCAGCATCTGCAGACCTCACTTTCTCCAGTGGATATGAGAGTAGATCCTGGGCTTTTCGAGCACGGGAGGAAATTATTTTCCATTCTCTCCTTTTCTGCAAGGAAAAATATCTTAGTAAACTGGGTAGCTGAGGGTCCTCCAGGACTGTCGAATTGGTATAGGTTTGTCATGGAAAGTATTCCCCTTGACTTCCTTACAAATATGGTGCACCAAAAAACTGAATTATTCTATAAAATATGGCAGCCCTTCCTGAATTTTTTAGATACAGATATTTCGGCCATTTTGTCAAGGGCTTTCATCTAGTGGTGGTAGTAGTTCTGGCTGGGCCGGGGGCCCCTGCGGGGGGGGGGGGGGGGAGGAATCCTGTATTTATTATGACTTGATGTTAATTTGTTCCAAGCATGTACTTCACTATTTAATTACTATGTTATCCTTTTTTTCTCTTGAGTAATGTAAGATATTTTATTATATGCTCTGGTTAGTTATAGGTTAGATTAGTAGTTAGTTGAGTTTTGTTTTCTCCTTTTTTTATCTCTTCTTTTTGTTTGTTAGGTTTTGGTTATTATTTATTTAATATTTAATTGTATATTAATGTTTGTATTTGTGTGTGTTATTTTGTAAGTTTGTAAAAACATGTTAAATTTTCAATAAAAATATCTATTAAAAAAAATGTCCCTAACGTCTCTGACTCTATTACCACTGCTGGCATTGCATTCCACACACCCACCACTCTCTGTGTAAAGAACCTCCCTCTGACATCTCCTCTATCTATGCCTCTCATTACCTTGTACACCTCTATCAAGTCACCTCTTTCTCCTTTTCTCCAGTGTGAAAAGCCCAAGCTCCCTCAACTTTCTTCATAAATCAAGCCCTCCAATCCAAGCAACATCCTGGTAAATCTCCTCTGCACTCTCTCTAAAGCATCTACATTCTTCCTATAATGCGGTGACCAGAATTGGACACAATACTCCAAATGTGGTATTACCAGAGTTTATAGAGCTGCAGCAAATCCTCACAGCTCTTAACTCAAACATCCTGTTATTGAAAACCAAAACACCATACACTTTAACAACCCTATCCACTTGGGTGGCAATTTTAAGGGATCTATGGACATGGACCTTAAGATCCTGCTGTTCCTCCACACTGCCAAGAATCCTGTCTTTAACCCTGTATTTAACATTCAAATTTGACCTTCCAAAATGAATCACTTCATAGAACACAGAACATAGAAAAATACAGCGCAGTACAGGCCCTTCGGCCCTCGATGTTGCGCCGACTGAAGCCTACCTAACCTACACGAGCCCAATAACCTCCATATGCTTATCCAATGCCCGCTTAAATGACCATAAAGAAGGAGAGTCCACCACTGCTACTGGCAGGGCATTCCATGAACTCACAACCCGCTGAGTAAAGAATCTACCCCTAACATCTGTCCTGTACCTACCACCCCTTAATTTAAAGCTGTGTCCCCTAGTAACAGCTGACTCCATTAGCGGAAAAAGGTTCTCACTGTCAACCCTATCTAAACCCCTAATCATCTTGTACACCTATATCCAATCCCCCCAAAACCTTCTTTTCTCCAATGAAAATAGCCCCAAGTGCCTCAGCCTTTCCTCATACGATCTTCCTACCATGCCAGGCAACATCCTGGTAAACCTCCTCTGCACTCGTTCCAATGCCTCCACATTCTTCCTATAGTATGGTGACCAAAACTGCACACAATACTCCAGATGAGGCCGCACCAGAGTCTTATACAACTGCAACATGACCTCAGGACTCCGGAACTCAATTCCTCTACCAATAAAGCCCAGTACACCATATGCCTTCTTCACAGCACTATTTATCTGGGTGGCAACTTTCAGAGATCTGTGTACATGGACACCGAGATCCCTCTGCTCATCCACACTACCAAGTAGCCTACCATTAGCCCAGTAATCCATCTTCTTGTTACTCCTACCAAAGTGAATGACTTTACACTTAGCTACATTGAACGCCATTTGCCACCTTTCTGCCCAGCTCTGCAACTTATCTATATCCCGCTGTAACCTGCCACATCCTTCTTCGCAGTCCACAACTCCACCGACTTTCGTGTCATCCGCAAACTTGCTCACCCAGCTTTCAAGCCCCTCCTCGGTCATTTATAAAAATGACAAACAGCAATGGTCCCAAAACAGATCCTTGTGGAACACCGCTAGTAACTGCACTCCAAGATGAACCTATACCATCAACTACTACCCTCTGTCTACTTCCAGCCAGCCAATTCCTAATCCAAACCTCTAATGCACCCTCAATGCCATACCTCCGTAGTTTTTGCATTAGCCTACCATGGGGTACCTTATCGAACGCCTTGCTAAAATCCATATACACCACATCTACTGCTTTACCCTCGTCCACTTCCTTGGTCACCTTCTCAAAGAACTCAATAAGGTTTGTGAGGCACGACCTGCCCTTCACAAAACCATGCTGACTAACCTTGATCACAGATGTTCATAAATCTTTTCCCTTACAATTCTCTCTAAGACTTTGCCCACAACAGACGTGAGACTCACTGGCCTATAGTTACTCGGGCTATCCCTACTCCCCTTCTTGAACAATGGGACCACATTCGCTATCCTCCAGTCTTCTGGCACTATTCCCGTAGACAATGACGACATAAAAATCAAGGCCAATGGCTCTGCTATCTCCTCCCTAGCTTCCCAGAGGATCCTAGGATAAATGCCATCAGGCCCAGGGGACTTATCTATTTTCATCTTTTCCAGTATTCCCCAGACCTCTTCCCTACATACCTCAAGGCCATCCATTCTAATCACTTGTGACTCAATATTCACATCAGCAACAGTGTCCTGTTCCTGAGTGAATACTGACGAAAAGTATTGATTTAGTGTCTCTCCAATCTCCTCCGCCTCCACGCACAACTTCCCATTACTATCCTTGACTGGACCGATACCTACCCTAGTCATCCTTTTATTCCTGACATACCAATAGAAAGCCTTTGGGTTTTCCCTAATCCTACCAACTAAGGACTTTTCATGTCCCCTTCTCGCTGCTCTTAGCTCTCTCTTTAGATCCTTCCTGGCTACCTTATAACTCTCAATCGCCCCAACTGAACCTTCACGCCTCATCTTTACATAGGCCGCCCTCTTCCCTTTCACAAGGGATTCCAATTCCTTATTAAACCACGGCTCCCTCACAAGACCCTTTACTCCCTGCCTGACTGGTACATACTTATCAAGGACACCCATTAGCTGTTCCTTGAACAATCTCCACATATCATTTGTGTTCATCCCTTGAAGCCTATTTTTCCAATCCACGCATCCTAAGTCATGCCTCACCGCATCATAATTTCCCTGCCCCCAGCTATAACTCTTGCCCTGCAGTGCACACTTATCCCTCTCCATCACTAGAGTAAAAGTCACTGAATTGTGGTCACTGTCCCCGAAGTGCTCACCTACCTCCAAGTCTAACACCTGGCCTGGTTCATTACCTAGAACCAAATCCAGTATAGCCTCACCTCTTGTTGGCCTGTCTACATATTGTGTCAGGAAACCCTCCTGCACACATTGGACAAACACTGACCCATCTAACGAACTCGAGCTATAGCTTTCCCAGTCAATATCTGGGAAGTTAAAGTCCCCCATAACAACCACCCTGCTACTTTCACTCTTCTCCTGAATCATCCTCGCAATACTTTCCTCTACTTCTCTCGGACTATTAGGAGGCCTGTAGAAAACTCCTAACAGGGTGACCTCACCTTTCCTATTTCTAACCTCAGCCCAAACTACCTCAGATGGCAAGTCTTCCTCCATCGTCCTTTCCACCGCTGTAATACTATCCTTGACAAGCAATGCCACACCTCCCCCTCTTTTACCCCCATCTCTGACCCTGCTAAAACGTTTAAACCCTGGAACCTGCAACAGCCATTCCTGTCCCTGTTCTACCCACGTCTCTGTAATGGCCACAACATCGAAGTCCCAGGTACCAACCCACGCTGCAAGTTCACCTACCTTATTTCTTATACTTCTGGCATTGAAGTATACACACTTCAAGCCACCTTCCTGTTTACAGGCACCCTCCTTCGAGATCGATGCCTTGTTCCTAACCTCCCTACACTCAAGGTCCTGTACCCTAAAGCTACAGTCCAGGTTCCCATGCCCCTGCAGAGTTAGTTTAAACCCTCCCAAAGAGCACTAGCAAACCTCCCCCCAAGGATACTGGTGCCCCTCAGGTTCAGGTGTAGACCATCCTGTTTATAGAGGTCCCACCTTCCCCAGAAAGAACCCCAGTTGTCCAGAAACCGGAATCCCTCCCTCCTGCACCATCCCTGTAGCCACGCATTTAACTGCTCTCTCTCCCTATTCCTCGACTCTCTATCACGTGGCAACAAACCAGAGACAACGACTCTGTTCGTTCTAGCTCTGAGCTTTCAACCTAGCTCCCTGAAAGCCTGCCTAACATCCTCACCCCTCTTCCTACCTACGTCGCTGGTGCCAACGTGGACCACGATCTGGGGCTGCTCCCCCTCCCCCTTAAGGACCCGGAAAACACGATCAGAGACATCACGTACCCTTGCACCTGGGAGGCAACATACCAATCGTGAGTCTCTGTCGCCCCGCAAAACCGCCTGTCTGTGCCCCTCACTATTGAGTCCCCAATAACTATTGCTCTACCTTTCTCCGCCCTTCCCTTCTGAGCAACGGGGACAGGCTCCGTGCCACATTGATCCAGGTTGAAATCCATCTTCTCAACCCAGCTCTGTTTCCTATTGGTGCCATGTTATAGGAGAAAGTGAGGGCTGCAGATGTTGGCAATCAAAGTCGAGAGTCGAATCCTGATGAAGGACTTAGGCCTGAAATGTTTATTCTCCTGCTTCTCGGATGTTGCCTGACCTGCTGTGCTTTTCCAGCACCACAATGTCATGTTGTAGCCTGTAACAGCCCTCAACACTATCTACAACACCACCAACCTTTGTGTCATCAGCAAGCTTACTAATCCACCCTTCCACTTCTTCATCCAAATCATTGATAAAAAAACAACAAAGAGCAGTGGTCCAAGAACAGATCCCTGTGGACAGGCTGAATACTTTCCATCCATTACCACTCGCTATCTTCTTTCAGCCAGTCAATTCTGTATCCAGATAGGCAAATCTTCCTGTATCCCATACCTCCTAACTTTCTGAATGAGCCTACCATGAGGAACCTTATCAAATGCCTTACTGAAATCCATGTACACCGCATCCACTGCTCGACCTTTGTCAACTTGTCTCGTCACATCCTCAAAGAACTCAATAAGGCTGTGAGGCATTATCTGCCCCTCACAAAGCCATGCAGACTATCTTTAATCAAACTATGTTTTACCAAATAGTCATAAATCCTTTCTTGTACTTTAATTACCACAGACATAAGACTGACTGGTCTGTAATTCCCAGGGATTTCCCTATTCCCTTTCTTGAATAGAGGAATAACATTCACCTCCCTCCAATCAGCCAGTTTCACTGCTGTGGAGAGCGAGGATGCAAAGATCATCGTCAAAAGTGCAGGAATCTCATTCCTCACTTGGATATATCTAGTCTGACCCTGGGGACTTATCTATCTTGATGCTTCCCAGAATTTCCAGCACATCCACTTTCTTAATATCATCTGTTCAAGCCTATTAACCTGGTCCACGGTATTCTCACTAGCAACATGGTCCCTCTCTCTAATGAATACCAAAGCTAAAAACTAATTTAGGGACTCCCCTACTTCTTCAGACTCCAGGCACAAGTTCCCCGATTGGTCCCACCCTCTCTCTGGTCATTCTCTTATTTCTCATGTATGTGCAGGTGCCTGTGCGTTTTGCCTAATCCTTCCCACCAAGGCTTTCTCGTGCCCCCCCTCCCCCCCACCCCCCCACCTCTCCTCAATCCATCTTTCCCACCTACTCTGTAATTCTCTAAAGTTGTGCCCGATCCTTGTTTCCTCAACCTTAAGTAAACTTGCCTCTTCCTTTTGAAGAGAAACTCCTCTGCTCTTGTTATCCAAGGCTCCTTTACCTTACCATTCCCTGCCTGTCTCCGTGGGACAAAGTTATCCAACACTCGCAACAAGTGCTCTTTAAATAGCCTCCACATTTCTGTTGTTCCCAATTTATACTTCACAGCTCCTGTCTAATAGCAGTATAATTTCCCCTCTCCCAGTTAAATAGCTTCCCATACTGTCTGCTGCTATCCCTCTCCATGGCTATAGTAAAGGTGAGGCAGTTGTGGTCACTGTCACTAAATGCTTTCTCACCAAGAGATCTGACACCTGACCTAGTTTGTTACCTAGCACCAAATCCAATATGGCCTCCCCTCTAGTCGGCCTATCTACATATTGAGTCAGGAATACTTCCTGGACATACCTAACAAATTCGGCTTCATCCAAACCATCTGCACTAAACAGGTTTCAATCAATACTGGGGAAGCTGAGTCACCCAAAACAACAATGTTGCATTTGCACCTTTCCAAGATGTCCTGTCCAATCTGTTATTCCATCTCTCTGCTGTTATTTGGTGGTCTATAGAAAACACTCAATAAAGTGACTGCTCCTTTCCTGTTACTGACTTCCACCCATACTGACTCAGTAGAAAAACCATCCTCAACAACCTCCTTTTCTGCAGCTGTGATGCACTCTCTAATTAACAATGCTACTCTCCCTCTTCTTTTACCCTCCCACCCCCCACCATTCTTTTTAAAAGATCTAAATCCTGGAACATCCAGCAACCATTCCTGCTCCTGTGAAATCCATGCCTCCATTATGGCCACAACATTGCAGTTCCAAGTGCTGATCCATGCTCCGAGCTCATTACTCTTAGTCCTCACACTCCTCGCATTGAAACAGACACACTTTAACCCATTCCTTTGCCCTATCAACTGTGTCTCCCTCCCGACAAATTCTCCGTATTCTACTTTCACCTATTCAACAACTACCCTCTCCTCTGATTTGTAGCTCTAGTTTCTATCCCCCTGCCAAACTAATTTAAACCCTCCTGGAGTGTTCTAGCAAATCTGCCCAGGACATTGGTGCCCCCCCAGTTTAAGTGCAACCCGTCCTTCATGTACAGGTCCCGCCTTCCCCAGGAGGTACCCCAATGATGTACTTATCTGAAGCCTTCCCTCCTGCACCAGCCCCATAGCCATGTGTTTAGCAGCACTCGCTCCCCGTTCCTCGCCTCACTAGCACATGACACGGTCGTAATCCTGAGATGACTACTCTGCACGCCCTGCTTTTTAGCTTCCAACCTAACTCCCTGAAATCATTTTTCAGTCCCTCATCCCTTTTCTAGCTATGTCATTGGTGCCAATGTGCACCACAACTTCTGGCTGCTCACCCACCCTCTTCAGAATCTTGGAGATTCAATCAGAGACATCCTGGACCCTGGCATCTGGGAGGCAACTTACCATCCAGGAGTCTCGTTCGTGACCACAGAATCTCCTGTCAATCCGTCTAACTATTGAGTCTCCAATCACTAGCGCTTTTTTATTCCCCCCACTTCCTCTCTGAGCCACAGTCAGGCCCAGTGCCAGAGACCTGACCGCTATGGCTTTCCCCTGATAGGAGCAACCCCCCTCCCCAACAGTATACAAAACAATGTACTTATTATGGAGGGGAGTGGCCACACTGGATCTCTGCACTGTCTGCCTGTTCCTTTTCCATCTCCTGACTGTAACCCATCTACCTTCTTCCTGTACTACCTCCCTGTATCTCCTCTCAATTATCCTCTCAGCCTCCCGAATGATCCGAAGTTCATCCAGTTCCAGTTCCCTAATGCAGTTTTCGAGGAGCTGGAGCTAGGCGCACTTCCCGCAGATGAAGTCAGTGAGGACACTAGTGTTGACCCTTACCTCCACATCCTACAGGAGGAGCAAGGAACTGCTCCAACATCCATTCCCACTGTTCTGAATTCCCAAAGAGACTACTGGAAAAAAACTGGGAACCTTACTGAATTGATGCACAGAACCCTTTTGTTTTGGTTAGAGGAGGAGGATGGGTGAGAGACACGATCTAAGTGGTGTTTCGGGTAAAGCAACTGCCCAAATCTACCATCCTTACCTTGTTTGCCGATCTGTGACCCCAGATCCACAGCAATGTGGTTGACTCTTAACTGCCATCTAGGCTGTTAGGGCAATAAATGTTGGCCGAGTCAGTGATGCAGTCACTCCGTGAATGAATAATAAAAAATAATTAATTGGAGGAAGCCCCCTTCGATGGGGTAAGAATGGAACTGGGTCGGATAAGTTACTCTTCAAAGTTGACAGGAGAAACAGAAGCTTGAACAGTGGATTACTTGCAACGAAGAGATGGTTTGGGCACAGTTGAGGTACATTACATCAAAGAAGAATGGTAGGGCAAATAAACCTCAAGCACCATGGATGACGAAAAGGATGGAAATTGATATAAACAACAAATGCTCATGACTGATATCACATGCAAGACACAGTGGAGGACAAGACTGCCAAAAGGTTCAGGGAAGAGAAGAAGCAAATAAGGGAAGCAAAGAGAGAGTAGATATTTTCTCAAATAAAACAAAGAACTGTGGATGCTGACAATCTGAAACTAAAACAGAAATTGCTGGAGAAACACCAAGTCTAGCAAAATCTGTGGGGGGAAAGTGGAATTAATGTTTTGAATTTGGTGATCCTTCTTCAGAACAGTACATATTTTATAATCAACCTGTTCAGAGATGTTTGCGCACTTCTCTGGTCAGTTGGCACTTGGTTCCAACTGGGTCTTCTGGACATTACCAACCTGTTACAAGAGGGAGTATGAAATGAGGCAAATATCAAATAGAAAAAGGAATTGCAGATTCCTTCATGTATATGGGTAAGAAAGGGAGTGGGGATGTTAATGGATCAAAAATGGGATATACAGAAGGTAATATCAATGGGTCTTTATTTTATTGGCAAGATATGGTGAGAAGAATCGCAGAGATCTGTACTGGAACCTCAGCTTTTTGCAACTTATTTTAATGACTTGGGAGATGACATCAAAGACAAGATAATTAAATTCTCAGACAAGACTGATCAGTAGGAAGCATGTTGTGAAAAAGGCATTGGTGGTGTGATAATATCCTCAACTAAATAATCTGGACTAGTCATCCAGGATCCCAGAATAATATTCTGGGCACATGGCTTTGATTCCCACAACAGCAAACAGTAAAAATCTGGAATTCAAAAGCTAGTCTAATAGTCACCATGTAACCAGTGTCAATTGTTCTAAAAGCTCCTAATGGTATGTTCACTAGATTACTAGAGACCTAGTTAGTGTTCTGGGAGCCCAGGTTTGAATCCAACCATGGCAGATGGTTTAATTTGAATTCAATAAAAATCTGAATTTAGAATCCAATGATGAGCATGAAACTGTTGTCAATAGAAGAACCCACAAAATTAACTCATGGCCTTTAGGTAATTAAATCTGTTATTCTTACCAGGTCTGGCCTACATGTAATTCCAGACCCACAGCAATGTTTTTGATTCTTAACAGATCTCTGAAATGGTCTAGCAAACCACTCAAGGGCAAATAGGGTTGGCAATAAATGCTGGCCCAGCCAGTGATGCCCACATCCCATGAACGAGGAAAGGTAAGGGTATAGATAGATTGAATGGACAGATGGATCTTTTAAGAAGGGGAAATGTGAAGTCATTCACTTTAACAGGGAGAATTAAAAAAGCAGATTATTACTTAAATGGAAAGCAGCTGTGGAATTCCAAGTTTCAGAGGAATCTAATGCAAAGGTCACAAAATGTTGGTATGCAAATAGTGGAAGAAAATTTGACAAATGGAATTCTGTTACTTTGACAGGAAGTGAATGAAGTAAGGAAGTCATGCTTCAGTTACATGGGGCATTTAGAGAAACCACATCAAATACTGTGGTTAATTTTAGTTTTCTTACTTAAGGGAGGATGTAAATACATGAAAATGTTTTGGAGGACGATGTGAAATTCAATCACAAACAGATGACCATTGATCCTATTGAATGTCAGAGCAGGCTTGAACAGCTGAATGGTCCACTTGAGGAACAAGAATTTATCTCCACTTTGTGAGACAAGGATTAATTGCAGCTAGTGAGTATAGCTTTGACAGGGAGAGATCATATCTGACAAATGTGAAAAAGTCTTTGAGGAATTGACATCGTGTGTAGTTGATGTGTTCTACATGGACTCCAATAAGACCTTTAGCAAGGTGTTACATGGAACACTAATCAAGAAGGTAAGATCCCTTAGGATCCAGGGCAAATTGGATCCAAAATTGGTTTAGTGGCTGGAAGCTGAAAGTGCTGGTTACAGGTTGTTTTTGACTGGATTCCTGTGTCCAGTGGCATATTACAGGGTTTGGTTCTGGGTCCCTTGCTGTTTCTCGCTGTTTATTGTGCACATTCATGATATGGGCCCAAATGTGAAGGTTTTATCAGTTACTTCACAGATGGCACTAAAATTGCTGATGTGATAAATAACAAGGAGGAAAGCCTTAGGCCACAGGATGATATAGACAGGCTGGTCAGATGGGCTAAACAGTGGCAAATGGAATTTAAGTCTAAGAATAAGGGGTAGGCCATTCGGGATTGAGATAAGGAGGACTTTCTTCACTCGGAGAGTTGTGAACCTGTAAAATTCTCTCCCACAGGAAGCCATGGGGTCCAGTTCATTGGATATATTCAAGAAGGAGCTGGACAAGACCCTTATGGCTAAAGGGATCATGGGATATGGGGAGAGGGTGGGATTGGGATACTGAGACTGCATGATCAGCCATGATTGTATTGAATGGTGTTGCAGGCTTGAAGGGCCGAATGGCCTACCCCTGCACTTATTTTCCATGTTTAAACCTGACGAGTAGGAGGTGATGCATTTTGGGAAACTAACAAGGTAAGGGAATACACATTGAATCATTGGATTCTAGGAAGTTCAAAGGGGTCTTAGATCCTGTATGTACTGAGATCCTCAGCCACCTTATCGACCTGTCCTGCTGCTATTAAGAAGGGATACTCACCTCGATTAGTGAAGCATCAACTGCAATATCAAGGAAGTGACAATAACATTAAACATAAACATAGTTAGGTCACAACTGAAGTATCGTGTGCAGTTTTGGTTGCCTCACACTAGGAAGGATGTGATTGTTCTCGAAAGGGTGGATCAGGATATTCCCTGGGTTGGTGTGATTCAGCTGTGAAGAGTGGCCAGATAATATCAGAACTAGGAGCTGGAGGAGGCCATTCAGCCCCTTGAGTATACTCGGCCATTTGATATGGTCATGGCTGATCTCATCTCAGCTTGAACTCTACTTTCCTGCCCGCCCTCCATAACTCTTCAAACTGTTACCAAATAAATAACTGTCTAACTCCTCCTCAAGTCAACTCAAAGTCCCAGCATCAGATTTCCCTGATTCACAACCCTTTGAAGTTTGTCCTTATCTTTTAAATCTGCTACTCCTTATCCTAAAACTGTGACCTCCCTCTTGTACCAGATTGTCTTCCATAGAACATAGAACATAGAAAAGTATAGCACAGAAAAGGCCCTTCGGCCCACTATGTTGTGCCAAGGATTAATCTTAATCTAAAATAAAATAACCTAACCTACACACCCCTCAACTCACTGCTATCCATGTGCATGTCCAGCAGTCGCTTAAATGTCCCTAATGACTCTATTTCCACCACCACCGCAGGCAATGCATTCTATGCATTCACAACTCTCTGTGTAAAGAACCAACCCCTGACGTCCCCTCTATACCTTCCTCCTAACCCCTTAAAACTATGATCCCTCGTACCAGTCAATCATGTCCTGGGGAAAAGTCTCTGACTATCGACTCTATCCAAGCCTCTCATTATCTTGTACACCTCGATCAGGTCACCTCTCTTCCTCCTTCTCTCCAGAGAGAAATGTCTGAACTCAGTCAACTTCTCCTCCTAAGGCAAGCCCTCCAGTCCAAGTAGCATCCTGGTAAACCTTCTTTGCACCCTCTCCAAAGCCTCCAAATCTTTCCTATAATAGGGCAATCAGAACTGAAAAATATATTCCAAGTGTGGTCTCACCAGGGACTTGTAGAGCTGCAGCAAAACCTCGTGGCTCTTTAACAGGGGGATCGAGTTAATGAAAGCCAAAACGCCAGATGTTTTCTTAACAACCCTATCCACTCGGGTGGCAACTTTGAGGGATCTATGCATTTGAACACCAAGATCCTGCTGTTCCTCCACACTGCCAAGAATCCTGTCTTTAATCCTATATTCAGCATTCAAGTTTGACCTTCCAAAATGCATCTCTTCACATTTATCCAGGTTGAACTCCATCTGCCATTTCTCAGCCCAACTCTGCATTCCTGATGAAGGGCTTTTGCCTGAAACGTTGATTTTCCAGCTCCTCAGATGCTGCCTGACCTGCTGTGCTTTTCCAGCACCACTCTGATCTAAACTCTGGTTTCCAGCATCTGCAGTCCTCACTTTTGCCCAGCTCTGCATGTGTCTGTGTCGTGCTGCAGCCTGCAGTAGCCTTTGATACTAGCAAGAGCACCCCCACACTTTGTGTCATCTGCAGATTTACTAACCCACCCCTCAACCTCCTCATCTGAGTCATTTATAAAAACTATAAAGAGCAGAGGCCCAAGAACAGAGAGCCCTGTGGGACGCCACTCACTACTGACCTCCAGGCAGAATACTTTCCATCTACTACCACTCACTGTCAGTCTACCAATTCTAAATCTAGATAGCCAAATCTCCCTCTATCCTATACTTCTTGACTTTATGAATGAGCCTCCTGTGGGGAACCTTATCAAATGCCTTGTTGAAGTCCATATACACCACATCCACTGCTCGACCTTCGTCAAAATGTCATGTCACCTCCTCAAAGAACTCAATAAGATTTGTGAGGCATGACCTGCCCCTCTCAGAGCCATGCTGACAGCTTTTAATCATGCTATGCTTTTCCGAATGGTCATAAATCCCATCCCTCAGAATTCTTTCCAAAACCTTGCTGACCACAGACGTAAGACGGACTGGTCTGTAATTGCCAGGGATTTCCCTATTACCCTTCTTGAAAAGAGGAACAACATTCGCCTCCTTCCAATCCTCCTATATGACTCCCATGGAGAGTGAGGAAGCAAATATCCTCGCCAGCGGCTTAACAACCTCCTTTCTCGCTTCCCAGAGCAGCCTAGGATAAATCTGGTGTGGCCCTGGGCACTTGTCAATCTTAATGCTTGCCAAAAGTTCCTGCACATCAATTTCCTCAATCTTGATCTGTTCAAGCATGTTTCTCAGATCCTTAAAGTTCTCATGCACAACAAGGTCCCTTTCCATAGTGAAAACAAACACAAAAAATTTATTTTGGGCTCCCCCTATCTGCTCAGATTCCATGCACAAGATCCCTCCACTATCCCTGATCGTCCCTACCCTCTCCCAGATCATTCTCTTATTTCTCATGTATGAGTAAAATACCTTTGGGTTCTCCCTATTCCTTCCTGCCAAGCTTTTTTCGTGCCCCCTCCTGGCTCTCCTCAGTCCATTTCTGAGCTCGTTTCTAGCAAGCTTGTAATCCTCTCAAGCTGTGCTAGGTCCTTGCTTCCTCTATCTTACGTAATCTGCCTTCTTCCTTTTGATGAAAAACTCCTCAGTTCTTGTCATCCAAGACTCCTTAATCTTACCCCTTCTTACCTGTCTCGGAGGAACAAATTTATTTTTCACTCGCAACAACTGCTCCTTAAACAGTCTCCGCATGTCTGTTGTGCCCTTCCTGCGGAACAATTGCTCCCAGGCTGTATTTCCCAAGTCCTGTCTGATAGCGTCATAATTTCCTTTTCCCTAATTAAATATCTTCTCTCGGTAACTGCTCCTTTCCCTCACCATGGCAATGGTAAATGTGAGGCAGTTATGGTCACTGTCACCAAAGTATTCTCTCCCCACAATATCTGATACCTGTCCTGGCTCATTGCCGAGCACCAAATCCAAAATGGCCTCTCACCTCGTTGGTCTCTATATACTGAGTAAAGAAACCCTCCTGAACATATGTGACAAAAACGGCTCCATCCAAACCATCTGCACTAAGGAGGTTCCAGTCAATATTGGGAAAGTTGAAATCACCCATAACAACAACCCTGCTACTTCTGCACTTTTCCAAAATCTGTCAGCCTATGAGTTCTTTGATCTTCCTATGCTATTGGGTAGTCTCTAGAAAACCCCTAATGAGGCGCTGCTCCCTTGTTGTTCCTAATGTTCACCCATACTGACTCAGTAGACAAACCTTCCTCGACAACCTTCATTACTGTAGCAGTGGTTCACTCTCTAATTAGCAATGCTACACCCCCTCTTCTTCTTCCCTCCTCCCTGCTCTTTTTAGATGTTCTAAACCTTGGAACATCTAGCAACCATTCCTGCCCCTATGAAACCCACGTCTCCGTTACGGCCACAACATCATAGTCCCAAGTACTGATCCATGCTCTAAAGATGGGGATCCATACATAAGGAAACATCCTCTCTATGTCTACTTTGTAAACCCCCTTCAGCATCTTTATCCCCCAATTCAATCTCCTCGCATTTTCCTAAACTCCAGAGTATGTAGGACTGAACTGCTCAAACTTTCTTCATAAGACAAGTCTTTTATCCCTGGTGCAGGTTAGGGATGTTTTCCATCGAGCAAAGAATGCTGAAAGTGGATTGATGTCTGTAAAATTATGAGTGCCATCTATAGGGTAGATAGGAATAAACCTTTCTCTTTAGTAGAGGTATCAGTTTTCAGGGGCCGTATAGTTAAGGTAAGAGGCAGGGAGTTTAAAGGGGAGCTTTCATGCAGAGGGCAGGAGTTGGTACTCACAGCAAACTAAAGGATGGAGATGTGGGAATCATTACAACATTGAAGAAGCATTTAGATGAACGGTTGAGGCACCGTAGCTTATATCTCGATAAAACCTTGCTTCATTGTGTGGCACTATCACCCATTTATTGTCCTAAATGGGACAGACTTTAGCAGCTGGAGACTGTACATCCAAATGCAGTGTGGGCCACAAACAGCAGCAGAACTGTACTCCAGCACAATCTGCAACCTTATGGCCTGACGTATCCCCTACTCAACCATTACCATCAAACCTGGTTCAATGGAGAGTGCAGGAGGGTGTGCCAGGCATAACTAGAAAATGAGGGTCAACCTGATGAAACCACCAAACAGGACTACTTGAATGCCATACAGCATAAGCAGCAAATGATAGACAACTAAATGACAACCAATGGATCAGAACTAAGCTCTGCAGTCCTGCCACATCCAATTGTGAATGGTGATGGACAATTAAACAACTAACTATAGGAGGAAGCTCCACAAACAGAACCATCCTCGATGGTGGAAGAGCCCTGCACATCAGTGCAAAAGATAAGGCTGAAGCATTTGCTGCAATCTTCAGCCCGAAGTGCTAAGTGGATATTCCATTTCAACCTCCTTCATCCTTTCCAAGCATCAGAAATGCCAGTCATCAACAAATTCGATTCACTCCATGTGATGTCAGGAAATGATCAGTGACATTGGATACTGCAAAGGCTATGGCCCCCGAAGATGTGTGCTTCAGAACTTGCCGGTCCCTTAGCCAAGATGTTCCAGTACAGTTACAGCACAGGCATCTAACCGACAATGTGGAAAATTGCCCAGGTATATCATGTACAAATCTAACCTGGCCAGTTACCACCCCATCAGATTACTCTTGATCATCAGTAAAGTGACAGAAGGTGTCATCAACAGCACTATCGAGCAGCACCTGCTCAGCCAGAACCTGCTCAGTGACATCTAGTTTGGGTTCTGCCAGGGCCACTCCATTCCTGACCTCATTAAGCCTTTGTTCAAACATGGATAAAAGAGCTGAATTTCAGAGGTGAGATGAGAGTGACAGTATCTGACATCAAGGCTGCATTTGACAAAGTGAGGCATCAAGGACCCCTAGCAAAACTGGAATCAACGGGTGTCAGGAAAAAACCCATCTGCTGGTTGGAATCATACCTGGCACATAGGAAGATGGTTGTGGTTGTTGAAGGACAGTCATCTCAGCTCCAGGAGTTCTTCGGGATAGTCTCATAGGCCCAGTTAGCTTCAGCTGCCTCATCATTGATTTTCCCTTCATCATAAGGTTAGAAGTGGGCATGTTCACCAATGACTGCACAATATTCCGCACCATTTGCAGCCCCTCAGTCAGACAGTCACAGGGGTGTACAGCACAGAAACAAGCCCTTCAGCCCACCATGTCTATGCCAACAAAAACCAAACTACATGAATCCCATTTATCTGCACTTCGTCTGTAGTCCACTATATCCTTGCATTTTAAGAGCTAATTCAGAAGCTTCATAAATATTGTTGAGAGTGCCTTCCTCCACTTGTCTCTCAGACATCATGTTCTATACAACTTCTAACCTCTGGGTGATTTTTAAAAAAATCTCAAAACCCCTCTAAACAACTTACTCCTCACCTCAAACTTGTGCCCTCTGCTCTTAGAAATCTACCCTATCTAAGCTTTTCTTGTTCAAATGCAACAAGATCAGGACATCCAAGCTTGGACTGACAAGTGGCAAATAACAATTAGTGCCACACAAATGCCAGGCTGTGACCATCTTGAATACAAGACCATCTAACCACTGTCCCTTGATATTCAATGGTGTTACCATAAGTGAATCCCTAACCATCAACATCCTGGGAGCTACCGTTGACCAGAAAATGAACTGGAGTCACTATATAAACACAGTGGCTACAAGATCAGGTCAAAGGCTAGGAATGCTGCAGTGAATAACTCACCTCCTGACTTCCCAGAGCCTATCTACTACCTGCAAGGCCCAAGGCAGGAATATGATGGAATACTCCACACTTGCCCAGATGAATGTATCCCAACACTGTAGAAACTTGACACCATCCAGGACAAACCATCCTGCTTGATTAACACTACATCCACAAACATCCACTCCCCCCACGACTGACAATCAGCAGCAGTGTGTACTATCTATAAGATGTTCTGTAGAAATTCATCAGAAGTTCTCAGACAGCACCATTCAAGCTATTGATCACTTCCATCTAGAAGGACAAGGGCAGCAAATTCATGGGAACATCACCCCCTGCAAGCTTCCCTCCAAGACACTCTTGTTCCTGACTTGGAAATACATCGCTGTTCTTTCAGTATCACTGGGTCAAATATGGGAATTCCCTCCCAAAGGGTATTGTGAGTCTACCCACAGCACATGGACTGTGGCAATTCAAGAAGGCAGCTCACCATCACCTTCTCAAGGGGCATCTGGGGACGGGTAATATATGCTGGGCCCAGCCAGCAATGCCCACATCCCACCAGTGAATAAATAAATTACAGGCCAAATGCTTTGAAGTGGGTTTGCAGTAAATAGAAGTATAGGTGGCTACTAATTGGGCTGGAAGACCTCTTCCTGTGCTGTAATTCTCTAACTATATGTATTATGTAAATGTTAGTCAGTTATATTAAACTTTGACAAGTCCACAGCTGGAATATTGTGTACATCCTTTGTCAGCTCTTGTGGTGTAGTGATAGTGTCCCTACTTTGAAGCCACGAAATCAGGTCAATTCTCACCTACTCCAGAAGTTTCTAGCAGCATCTCTAAATTGGCTGAGTCATGATGTCTGTTCAGTTTAGAGGGTCACACTTTAGGAAGGTTGTGATAGGATTAGAGTGTGAGAAAGAAGCTTATGAGAATGGTTCCAGGGTTAATGAGTAGTAGTTATGAGGATAGACTGGAGAAGTAAGGAGTAACTTGTTTTGGTGTGAAATGGGAAACTGAGTGACTGATAAATGTCTTCAAACTCATGAGACCTTTGGGACAGTAAACTGTTCCTGCACTGAAAAAGCACAGATTTAAAGAGAACAATGAAATTTAGGCAAGAAAACAAGAATGATATTAGGGCAAATCATTTCACGCAGTGAATGGTTCAAATCTGAAAGGCATTGCATAAGACAGCTGAGATCACAAATCAGCCACGATCTCATTAAATTGCATTACAATTTGACAAACTCCTCATCTTCCACTTCCCATGTACATCACTGACAGTCAATGTATGTGTGTGGGAGTGAGTCAGTGTGCGTGTGTGGGACAGTACTTCAGTGACAGTGTGTGTTTGTGTGTGAGAGGGATCCAGACCCCAATGCTGCTACAGCAATATGGTTGACTCTTACCCAGAGACGCCCACATCGCCTGAATGAATTTTAAAAGCACTGGAGACCACAATTGCAGTGTAATTCCCAGTACTCCCACTAAGTGAGGCTGATGAGCTGTATTGTGATTTGGGGATGCTGGTGTTGGACTAGGGTGTACAAAGTTAAAAATCACACAAGTAAAAAGTGAGGTCTGCAGATGCTGGAGATCAGAGCTGAAAATGTGTTGCTGGTTAAAGCACAGCAGGTCAGGCAGCATCCAAGGAACAGGAAATTCGACGTTTCGGGCCAGAGCCCTTCATCAGGAATGAGGAAAGTGTGTCCAGCAGGCTAAGATAAAAGGTAGGGAGGAGAGACTTGGGGGAGGGGCGATGGAGATGTGATAGGTGGAAGGAGGTCAAGGTGAGGGTGATAGGTTGGAGTGGGGTGGGGGCGGAGAGGTCAGGAAGAGGATTGCAAGTTAGGAGGGCGGTGCTGAGTTCAAGGGAATCGACTGAGACACGGTGGGGGGAGGGGAAATGAGGAAACTGGAGAAATCTGAGTTCATCCCTTGTGGCTGGAGGGTTCCCAGGCGGAAGATGAGGCGCTCTTCCTCCAACCGTCGTGTTGTTATGTTCTGGCGATGGAGGAGTCCAAGGACCTGCATGTCTTCGGTGGAGTGGGAGGGAGAGTTAAAGTGTTGAGCCATGGGGTGGTTGGGTTGGTTGGTCCGGGCGTCCCAGAGGTGTTCTCTGAAGCGTTCTGCAAGTAGGCGGCCCGTCTCCCCAATATAGAGGAGGCCACATCGGGTACAGCGGATGCAATAGATGATATGTGTGGAGGTGGAGGTGAATTTGTGGCAGATATGGAAGGATCCCTTGGGGCCTTGGAGAGAAGTAAGGAAGGAGGTGTGGGCGCAAGTTTTGCATTTCCTGCGGTTGCAGGGGAAGGTGCCGGGAGTGGAGGTTGGGTTGGTGGGGGGTGTGGACCTGACGAGGGAGTCACGAAGGGAGTGGTCTTTGCCGAACGCTGATAGGGGAGGGGAGGGGAGGGAAATATATCCCTGGTGGTGGGGTCCGTTTGGAGTTGGCGGAAATGACAGCGGATGATACGCTGTATACGGAGGTTGGTGGGGTGGTAGGTGAGAACCAGTGGGGTTCTGTCTTGGTGGCGGTTGGAGGGGCGGGGCTCAAGGGCGGAGGAGCGGGAAGTGGAGGAGATGCGTTGGAGGGCATCGTCGATCACGTCTGGGGGGAATCTGCGATCCTTGAAAAAAGGAGGCCATCTGGGCTGTACGGTATTGGAACTGGTCCTCCTGGGAGCAGAATGGTCCTTCTGGTCAGGTCCACACCCCCCACCAACCCAACCTCCACTCCCGGCACCTTCCCCTGCAACCGCAGGAAATGCAAAACTTGCGCCCACACCTCCTCCCTTGCTTCTCTCCAAGGCCCCAAGGGATCCTTCCATATCCGCCACAAATTCACCTGCACCTCCACACACATCATCTATTGCATCCGCTGCACCCGATGTGGCCTCCTCTATATTGGGGAGACGGGCCGCCTACTTGCAGAACGCTTCAGGGAACACCTCTGGGACGCCCGGACCAACCAACCCAACTACCCCATGGCTCAACACTTTAACTCTCCCTCCCACTCCACCGAAGACATGCAGGTCCTTGGACTCCTCCATCGCCAGAACATAACAACACGACGGTTGGAGGAAGAGCGCCTCATCTTCCGCCTGGGAACCCTCCAGCCACAAGGGATGAACTCGGATTTCTCCAGTTTCCTCATTTCCCCTCCCCCCACCTTGTCTTAGTCGATTCCCTTGAACCCAACACCGCCCTCCTAACATGCAATCCTCTTCCTGACCTCTCCGCCCCACCCCACTCCAGCCTATCACCCTCACCTTGACCTCCTTCCACCTATCACATCTCCATCGCCCCTCCTCCAAGTCCCTCCTCCCTACCTTTTATCTTAGCCTGCCTGGCACCCTCTCCTCATTCCTGATGAAGGGCTCTGGCCCGAAACGTCGAATTTCCTGTTCCTTGGATGCTGCCTGACCTGCTGTGCTTTAACCAGCAACACATTTTCAGCTAAAAATCACACAACACCTGGTTAAAGTCCAACAGGTTTAATTGGAAGCACACTAGCTTTCGGAGCGACGCTCCTTCGTCAGGTGATAGTGGAGGGCTCAATCCTAAAACACAGAATTTATAGCAAACATTTACAGTGTGATGTAACCAAAATTATACATTGAAGAGTTGATTGTTAAACCTTTCATCTGTTAGAATACCATGATAGTTTCACTGAAAAGAAGTGAAACTAACACGGTACTCTAACAGATGAAAGGGTTAACAGACAACCAATTTTTCAATGTATAATTTCGGTTACATCACATTGTAAATGTTTGCTATAAATTCTGTGCGTTAGGTTTGAGCCCTCCCCTATCACCTGACGAAGGAGCGACGCTCTGAAAGTGATTGTGCTTCCAATTAAACCGGTTGGACTTTAACCTAGAGCTGTATTGTGAACGCTCCAATTGCTGTAACTTTTTTTGTCCCTCATCCAATTGTCCAGGCTATCCTTAACAATTCACTGTCCCATGGACTTCTTTACTCTTGGCAATTCTGAAGTACAAGAACAAAATATCGCAAAAGTTAAATGACAGATTGAGGTTACTCCCTTCTAGGCGAGAAGTTTAAGGACAGATACAATGGTGTTTTTCAGTTATTAAAGGTGTTGTTCAAATGCACATGGAGAAATGTCTTTCCAGCAGAACATGGAGAACATTCTGCAACATAATTTGCGATGAAAAGAGGGATACAGGCACAAAGTGGCACGAAGTCATAGATTCAGAGAATGACACATTCCTGATGAAGGGCTTTTGCCCGAAACGCTGACTCTCCTGCTCCTCGGATGCTGCCTGACCAGCTGTGCTTTTCCAGCACCACACTCTTGACTCTGATCTCCAGCATCTGCAGTCCTCAATCTCTCCTAGCAATCTATAAAGGGTCCATCCAAGTCATTGAGCCTATACCACTCGGACAGAGTAAGCCAATTAATCCCAGGTCCTTGTACATTTGTCTTTTCAGATACAGAATGAAGCTTCCTATACTATTGTAAACTGCAAGTAAAGCGCCTTGACATTGTCTCAAACACTTCCAGGACAGATACAGTACGGGGTAAGATCCAGAGAAGTGCTTCCTGAACACGGTCCAATCAAACACTCCCAGAACAGAAACTTGCCTGCTGCACTTGGATTCTGGATCAGTGGTGCTGGAAGAGCATAGCAGTTCAGGCAGCATCCAAGGAGCAGCGAAATCGACGTTTCGGGCAAAAGCCCTTCATCAGGAATAAAGGCAGTGAGCCTGAAGCGTGGCTTGTAGAGAGAGGAGGAAAACTTCTTCAAGGCAGGCATCCTTGCAAGAGGACTCGGGTGCATGAGGACACCCAGGTCTTGTAGTATCTCCCCCTTTCCCAATCTATTGCCATTCAAATAATGATCTGCCTTGCAACAAAAGTGGATAACCTCACATTTATCCACATTATACTGCATCTGCCATGTATTTAGCATCTCACTCATCTTGTCCAAATCACTGCTCTGCATCCTCCTCACAGCTCACCCTTTTCACCCAGCTTTAGTCATATGCAAACTTGAAGATATTTTGTTTAGTTCCCCCATCTAAATCATTAATATGTATTGTGTATAGCTGGGATCCAAGTACGTGTGATGTAGAATTGCCTGCCCAGTACTAAGACAGCAAAAATATTTGAAGGACTAGCAAGGCATTTGGAGTTAATGCAAATACAAGAGACTAACTAGGTATTCCAAGGAGTGAGACATCAGAATCAGTTAATATCAAGTTAGAGTTAAGAGAGCTTGAAATGGAAAAATTAAAAACTATAGACAGAATAGTTTTTTGAAAAAACACTGATCTTAAAAGATTGGAATAAGATGAAAAGGGATAAGAAAATGAATTTAAGAGACTCAAAGAGGAGTTGTGATACAGAGACGGACGGAAAAATAATTCAAACTTAGAATTATGCATTTAAAATAAGATGCCAGGTGCTGGAATCCATCTGGGTCCTTGGCGCTGTGCCGGTAACAATAGAAGATATTGATTTAACCCAAGGAGACTGTGTAAAGAGACAGCTGCAGTTTTTAGAAAATCATGTTTACTACAGTCCATTGAATCATGTTCACTACCGGAATTCCTGAAGAAGGGCTTATGCCCAAAACGTCAATTCTCCTGCTCCTCGGATGCTGCCTGGTCTGCTGTGTTTTTCCAGCACCACACCCTCCACTCTGGTCTCCAGCATCTGCAGTCCTCACTTTCTTCCACCACTGTGTATTTCCCGGAACAGTGCAGCAGAAATAGATAACTCTGATGGATTCGGAACTAAAGGAATGCTGCTTGGGTAACAGCTTTCTGATTGGCTCCTGACAAGGTGACCATTGCTTTTCAGAAACAGTGGAGTACAGAAAAATTTCCGTCTCTCTTCTGTGAAGGAGGAACAAAATACCTTTAAAGATGGTGAAAGGACTAATTCTCAGTCAATGAATGGAGAGAGCACCGGTGTGTGAAATAACCATGTGTCAAAAGGAAAGTTAAAAGGAATTGAAGAAAAAGAAAACAATGCATCAATTCCTGACTAATGCTACCGAACTATGTTTCCATGACTTATTTTCCACCCTTACTATTCATGTCCCGTCTGATCTTGTGTGTCTGCTTGTGAAAGGAGATATTTAAGGGTGATAGAGTTTAAGTTGTAGAGCTATAAGTTAACAATCTATAATTCATTCCTATTTGCCAGTGGCTAAAGACAACTTGTCTGTAAAAAGTACAGAAACCCTGTGAGAGTTTTCT
This sequence comes from Hemiscyllium ocellatum, assembly GCF_020745735.1. Lineage (NCBI taxonomy): Eukaryota > Metazoa > Chordata > Chondrichthyes > Orectolobiformes > Hemiscylliidae > Hemiscyllium > Hemiscyllium ocellatum. The sequence goes on from NC_083404.1 coordinate 142,157,391, forward strand.
TTTAGGTAAGTTGAATACTTTTGATAGTTTAAGTAAATTTTTTTTCACATTTGTTAAATCCTCTTGTAATTAAATATCCTGTCAAGCTTCTTGATTGGCTACTGTACCTCCATATTAATTTTTTGTGATTAGATACCTCTGCACCTCAAAATTTTAGTCATTCTACCCTGCATCTTGATCTTCCTACCAAAGTCAACAATTTCATGTTTTTCCATATTATACTTGTCTTCTTTACTACTTACTTCGCTGTCTATGTTTGCATTATCTGTAAATTTAGCCACCATGCATTTGCTCATCTCAACTGTCATTGACGTACATTATAAGTTGAACATAGTAGACTAAGTACAAAGCAGACAAGTAATTCAATTTGTAAGAACACGTTCCTTTGTAAGGAAAGACAAAGTATAACTAGGGAGCAAGAGCAGAAGGACTGGAGTGTACATAAGTCAAGAAAGGTGGCAGGACAGGTTCAGAATACAGTTACTAAAGCAGACAGTATTTTAGGCTGTATAATACAGACAAGGAGTTCAAGAGAAAGGAGGTTATATCAAATTTGTAAAGACACTAGTTCAAAATCAGCTGGATTGTTGCTTAAAAGTGCAGAAATGATTCATGAGAACAGTGAGCTTTGAAGGACTTTAATTATATGTGGAGGAGATACCTTCTTTAGTGAAAATTAAAGATGCGTTGAGAGAAGATTTGATCAAGGTTCTCAAAACCACGGGATGTTTGAACAGAGAGGGAGAAACTGCTCCCATTGGTGGAAGGTTCAAGAACCAGACAGCACAGATTTGAGGTGATTTGTTAAAAAAAGAAAAGGTGACATGAGGAAAAACATTTAAGTTAAAATGGAACATGTTGCCTGTAAACTTAGATAAAGAATTTCAAGAGGGAACGGAATTATCTGAAAAGGAAGAATGTACAGGGGTACACGGAGAAGGTGGGAGAGTGGAACTGGGCAAACTGCTCATTTAGAGAGAAAGTGCTGATCTGACAGGTGGCATGGTGGCTCAGTGGTTAGCTCTGCAGCCTCACAGCACCAGGGTACCAGGTTTGATTCTAGCCTCGGGTGACTGTCTGTGTGGAGTTTGCACATTCTCCCCGTGTCTGCACGGGTTTCCATCCGGGTGCTCCGGTTTCCTCCCACAGTCCAAAGATGTGCAGGTTAGGGTATGGACTAAATTGTCCGTAGTGTTAGGTGCATTAATCAGAGGGAAATGGGACTGGGAGGCTTACTCTCCGGAGGGTCAGTGTGGACTGGTTGGGCCGAAGGGCCAGTTTCCACACTGTAGGGAATTTAAAAAATGAATAGTCTCCTGTCCTCTCTCCATTTTGTGATTCTCTTTATTCTGTATAGTGTGATGAAACCTAGACAACGTTATAATTGTCTGCACTTTCAATACTCAAGTAATGTTCAGTGTCTCAGATAGTTTGAGAGAGAATAAACTCTGACATCTTCTTTGTGTTTATTCCAGTGTATTTTTTTTAATCCCAGCAGGTTACACTGGATCATTCCTTAGTTGTGGTGATACAAACAACTTAAAACTAGAAAGAAAGGCCAGCACACCAGTGGATCCGTTCTAAGATAAACACATTTGAAACCTTATCCCCTTCTTCGTAATGCTCCAAACACATATCTTACATTTAAAAATGTGACTTCAACACTCGGTGTGGACTTGGTTTGTCATTTCACCACTTTTTCATTCTATTCACATTTAATTCAATTTTTAAATCCATGCCATCTTCAAACAGAAGATCCTTTTAAAACCCAAAAACCCACCACTCAAAAATTCACCGAAACATTGCATTTAGCTGAGACCACCCCATCCCTGCCAACCCTGTCCCCAATCCAGCCCATCACCAAACCGCCCTCTTCCCAAACCCAGCTATTAAAATTCACTCACATTCTGCGTTCCAGTGACTACCTACAACCCACACATAAACATATGAGCATCTGTTAACTACTGTAATCCAAGTCAGGCAAGCTCACCTGGTCATGTTTACCAGGCAGTAGATCTATATGGGGCATTATGTCACAAGTCCAACAGGAGGAAGGCAGCTCCAGACTGGTTCCTCACTGCAGAATGGATCCCAATCATTTCACAACTGTCCTTATCTCCTACCTTCCCACAGGACAGCCTCCAGTAAACACCATATTTAGGTAACCAATATTTCCCTAGCAAGTAGCACCACCAACACTGTTACCATAGCAACTACCATCACCAACACCCTCGCCCCTCACAATCACTGATACCAATATCCTCTGCCACAGCAACCACCATCACCTCCCTTAGCAACCACCACAATCAATACCCTCTCCCCTCACCACCACTGATACCAAAACCTCTCCCCTAGCAACCACTAGAAACACAGTGTCACCAACAATCCCTTCATAGCAACTACTGGCAACATCTTCTTTCAATGCAACCACTGCCACCTATAACTCCAAACAGAACAACCCACCCCACTAGCAATCACTGCGACCAATCCCCCTCCCATTGCAACTACTGTCACCAAATCCCCTGCCCTAGCAACTAATTCAAATAGTATGGTTTCAGTATCATTCTCCACTATTATCCTCTTCCTGAGCAATAAGCCACCAAACTCTTCTTGCCTTGCAACTGTCATCTTCACCAAAGTTCCCATCCCTAACTACCATCATCTCTATCAATGTCCAGCGTGGTCATTAGCCCCACACTGATCATAGTACAGGATATTAAAGATCTTCACCCATTTAGTCCAATGTCGCCATACTGTTTCAAGTTCTCAAAAAAAAAGACATTTACATTATTTGTATCTGAAGGATCTGCTGTTGACTGAAGTGGATGGAACTTCTAGCTCTTAATCAAATGTGAAATATGGAGTTTTTGTTCTGTGTTAATGCATCCACTGACTTCCTGGATAGGTGGAAATCTAGAACATTCAAAAAGTTCAATACAACCCAGGACAAAGAACCCACTTGATTAGCATCTCATCAATTATCTCCAGCATTCACTCTCTCCACCACTGATCCTCCGCTATTGCAGTGTGTACCATTTACAAGATGCACAGCAGAAATTCACCAAGGTTCTTTCAACAGCACCTTCCAATCCAAGACCAAACCACCAGGAAGGACAAAAGGCAGCAGCTGGAAAACAATGTCCTACAGAACTGCTCAAGGAGTTCAGAACTGGTTGAGATAGATCTCCTTTGAGCAGTGCGCCAGTATCACAACATCTGAAGTATTTTCCAACTTTGTTGGTTTGTATCCTGACTCTGCATTGTCCACTCCTCAGACAGGAAACCAGGATTGCTAACAGTGCTGAAGCTGGGAGGTCCCTCTATGTTAGAGCCACTCAGAATTGCTTCCCAGTGCTTTGACTATCCAACATCCTCTTGCCAGTAGAAAGGGTTGCAAAGGTGATTGGAGGCAGATGACGGGACGAAAGATAACCACAGCAGGAGAGGACCAATGAACATTGATTAAAATAATGAAACCTCCCTGCAAATTCCCAATTGAATGAAAACATTATTCACACTCCAAGGCTCTTCATTTAAAAAGCCTGTCATCTTCAAGGGTGGTATAAAACATGTGGCAGTAGTTAGCATCTGAACACACTAAAGCAGAAAAAAAACACAGGAAAACCTCTTACTCCACTCTGAAAAAACAGAGGAAGTGAAGAAAGAGAGAGGAACAGCATTGTTGGAATTCCAATTGTTTTGTTGTTGTAATTTCCAGGCATTCTGACTGCTGATGGTCAGGTGGTTCCATTTCACCTATATAGAAACAGGAGCAGGGTACAAAAAAAATCAATTCTTTCATCGTCATAACTGCACATCCAGGAGTCTTTTCCGTAAATAATGTTTAACTTCCTCGATCCCGTTCAGTTTTTCGAGCTCATGGTAAGGCAGCTGTAGGTGAGAGCAGAGGACAAAGGGACACAGTTAGGTTTGCAGTACATGGTTAAAGTGCACAGGATTCTTTTTAAACAAGATAGACAACCCTCCCAAACTCAGTTCAAGGACTCATGTAGATCAGATCTGAAACTAGTGCCTAGCTGCTCGCAGGAGGAGCACGGATATGATTAGATTCCCTAAAGTATGGAAACAGACCCTTTGGCCCAACAAGTCCACATTGACCCTCTGAAGGGTAACACTCAGATTCATTCCCCTATATTTACCTCTGGCTAATGCACCTCGCACTATGGGCAAATTTAGCATGGCCAATTCACCTAACCTGCACATCTTTGGACTGTGGGAGGAAATCGGAGCACCCGGAGGAAACCCACGCAGACACGGGGAGAATGTCAAAATCCACACAGTCGCCCAAGGCTGGGATCGAACCTGGGTCCCTGGCACTGTGAGGCAGCAGTGCTAACCACTGAGCCACCGTGCTGCCCATATTGGTGATGTTGTTCAGGCAGTGATGCCATTGAAGCCTTGTCAAAGATGAGTGCTTACTTCAGGGACAACCAGACTGTGAGAAGCCAGAGTTACATTGACACCCAGACACTGAAGGTGGCAGGTTCCCTTCCATGAAGGACACAAGTGATCCAGTGAGTTTTTCCACAGTACAGCAGCTTTCACAGTGATGTTTCCTGGTGTCAAATCACAAGTTATCTGATTGACTCGATTCAAATTTGCAGTTTTTGCTGATGAGGTTTGAGCTCAGAATTCCTGGATTTGTCATCCAGGACCTGACCGACTTGGCCACTTGCTGCTTTGACTGCCATGGCTAAGACAGCGATCCTGAATTCACTAAGGAACGTGGAAATAAAAACTGGCCTCGGTTAAACTGAGCTTGATGCTGACAGATTGCTGAAAAATATCCAAAAAAAAACAAAACATACTCTGAAATTGAAGCAAGGTGGCATAAGTCATAGGAGGCTTATACTGAAAAACCTTTGCATACAAGTGGTTAGCACAATGTGCTTTTCTGGTTTGGTCAATGAATTCAAATTCATCATCATTTTCAAAAGGAAACTGGACAATTACTTGAAAGAGGAAAAAAAAATGCAGGGGAATGGGACTAACCAAAATCCTCAAACACCAGCACAAAATGATCTCCTTCACTGCTTTTTGACTCTGCTTGAAATACAGGATGAAGACATGGTTTATCATAAGAACTGCATGCTCTTGAAGGAGCAGAGTCTGTCAGGCACAAGGAAAAGGTTTCAATTTCAGGACAATGAGAAAACAGAAAAAAATGTTTTTGCAGAAAGAGGCAACAAGATTCAATCCATGTTTCCATGGATGTCAACCAGGTTAGCCTGAAGTCAATGTGAGTTAGTTCATTGCACTCCAACTGCCCTCTGAACAAACTCACAATCCAGGTTCTGAATGATTGTACACTCTCCAAATTGGTTTCCTGCCTTCCATTCTGCTAACTTCTCCTCAGCAAATCCTGTACACACATCAACCCATATGCACTGGGATCCCAGATATGCAATCCCGCAACTCTGAAACTGGTATGTGAATTTTCAAATCTATCCAATCCCTTGTTTAATTCTTGTCATTTGATAGTAATTACATTTATATCTTCTCACCCTGTCTCAGCTGATCTCTCTGATGCTTCCTGCCTTAGCTCAGGTCTCCCTGGAACTCAAACTGTCACCCATGGATCAGTCCAGTGTCCTTTCACTGCTCTGCCTCTAGTAGCAGAATCTCCCAGAGCAAACAAATTTAGAGAGATCTGGCGATGAGTTGTAAAAGGCAGATCGTGCTTAGCTCATCAAAGTGAGCTTTTTGGCAAAGTATCATTGAAAGTTCATGAGGGGAGTGTGGTGGCTGTTGTCTGTATGTTTTTGACATGGTTAAAAAGGTTGATTAACAAAATTGAGGCTCATGGATTAGGAAGGTCAGAGTTAGAAAAGCAAATTGGCTTAAGGCCAGAGAGCAATGAGTGGATAGTTTTTTTCTGGGATTGGAGAGTGGTACACAGATAGTGGTGTTTCTCAAGGGTCACTACTAGGTTCATGGATATATCACAAAAAACAATTTCAAAATCGAAATCATTCAGAATAAAAGTTCAAAACTTTTTGATACCAAACTTGGAGGAACGTGAACAGCAAGGATGATAACAAACAATTGGAAAAGATCATAATACAGCAGAATTAGGCCATTCAGCCCATCGTATTTGATCATGGCTGATATCTTTCTCAACCCCATTCTCTTGCCTTCTTCCCATAACCCTTAATCCTCTTACCAAGCAAGAACCGATAATATCTCTGTCTTAAACACAATGACTTGGCCTCCACAATGAGCCCCACATATTAACCATCCTCTGGCTGAAGAAAGTCCTCCTAATTTCAGTTCGAGAGGGTTGTCCTTTCACTCTGAGGCTGTGTCCTTGGGTCCTAGTCTCTCCTTCTATTGGAAACATCTTCTCCACTGTGTCCAAGCCTCTCAGTATTTTTTAAGTTTCAATCAGATACCCCTTCACCCTTCTAAACTCCATCGAGTACAGTCCCAGAGTCCTCAACTGCTCTTCATATGACGAGGATCATTCTCGTTAACCCTCTCTCGACCCCCTTCAAAACTAGCATATCCTTTCTTAGAAACAGGGTTCAAAACTGCTCATAATATTCCAAATGTGGTCTGACCAGAGCCTTATACAACCTCAGCAGTACATTTCTGATCTTGCTTTCTAGCAGTCTTGAAATGAATGCTAACCATTAGCAGTGCCCTGTGTGGCACCTTGTCAAATACTTCATGTCCACTAGCTGTCCTTTGTCTAATTTGCTTGTTCCCTCCTCCAAGAATCCTAATAGATTTTTTCAGGTATGACTTCCTCATGATGCTGACTCAGCCCTACTTTATCCATGCACTTCCAAGTACCCCGTAATCTCATCCTTCATCCCTTCTTAAACAGGGGTGTTTCAAAAGCCATTTTCCAGACCTCTGGGACCCTCCCTTACTCCAGTGATTTTTGAAAGATCACAACCAATGCCTCCACAATCTCTCAGCTATCCCCTTCAGAATGTTGGGGTGTAGTCATTATATAGCCCAGGTGATTTAACCACCTTCACATCTTCAGCTTTCCCAACACTTTCTCATTAATGATAGTCAATACATTCAGCTCTGCCCCACTGACTCACTTGAAACTCTGGTATGGTGTTGGTGTCACTCAGTGAATACTGATACAAAGTGTATCTTCAGTTCCTCCACCATTTCTTTGTTTCCCATTACTATTCCTCCAGCCACATTTTCCAGCGGCTTCATGTTGACTCTTGCTTCTCTCTTACCTTTTAGGCATCTAAAAAATCTGATGCAATCTTCTTTTAAAATAGCAGCTGGACAACTCTCATATTTAGTTTCTTACCCTTATCGTATTTCAGTTATCCTCTGCTGTTTGTTAAAGGCTTCCCATTAATCATTGAATCCCTACAGTTTGGAAGCAGGCCGTTCAGACCATTGAATCTACACAATCCCTGCAAAGAGCATTCCACCCAGACTCCCCCATCTTATTTTTTGAGAAGATTTGCAAATGCCTTGCAAGAACTGTGACAAACACTGCATTGGGCAAACAGCCAGAAAACTAGCCACCAGGATACATGAACACCAACTAGCCACAAAAAGACATGACCTTCTCTCACTAGTATCTTTACATTCGGATGAGGAAGGACACCACTTCGACTGGGACAACACATCCATCCTAGGACAAGCCAAACAGAGACATGCACGAGAATTCCCAGAAGCATGGCATTCCAACCAGAACTCTATCAACACACACATTGACTTGGATCCCATTTACCACCCCCTGAGAAAAAGAACAGGAAATGACATCACCACAGGAAGTGACGTTACCACAGGAAATGATATCATCAACCCAAGCATCTAAATACAAAATAGGCTACACCACCAGTGCTTCATCCGGAGGCTCATTGAAGATGTTACTTAGTGTATGGTGACAAAACATCTGAAAACAAACCTTCCAGCTTTGCGAGCAAACCAACATCCAGTCCTCCATCCTATTCTTGTAACCCTGCATTTCCCATGGCTAATCTACCTAGCCTGCACATCCCTGGACACTATGGGCAATTTAGTATGGCCAATCCACCTAAACCTGCATATTTTTGGAGCAAACTCACGCAGACACAGACGAACATGCAAACTCCACACAAACAGTCGCCTGTGGTTAGAATCAAGCCTGGGTCCCTGGCATTATGCCATGCCACCCTTTTTTAAAGCTTGTTCAATCAGATTTTTGTCCCTTGTCTTCATAAGTCTCTCTCTCTCACAGAAAGACTTCATCACATTGCCTGCATTTTCTTTTGCTTTTATGCTGTCCCTGACTTCCCTGGTCAGTCATGATTGCCTCATCCTCTCCTTAGTATGTTTCTTCTTCCTTGGGATGAATTTCTGCTGTGCCTCCCGAATTACCCCCAGAAACTCCTGCCATCGTTGCTCCACCATCCTCCCTGCCAGATTCCGATTCCAGTAACTCAGGCCAACTCCTCCCTCATGTCTTTATAGTTACCTTTCCTCTACTCTAATACATGTTATTCCAGCTTCTTCCTCAAACTGCAGGGTGAATTCTATCATATTAGTCACTAGCCCCCAGGGGGTGCTTCACCTTCAGCTCTCTAATCAAGTCCGCCTAAACACCAAATCTAGAAGTGCCTGTTCCCTCGTAAGTTTCACCACAAGCTGCTCCAAAGACCCAGCTTGTAGACATTCCACAAATTCCTTTTCTTGAGATCTGCTAACAACCTAACTTTCCCAGTCCAATAGCATATTGAAATCCGTATGATTATTGCAGTAGTGCCGGTCTTACATGCCTCTTCTATCTCCTGCTGAAAATGTGTTGCTGGAAAAGCGCAGCAGGTCAGGCAGCATCCAAGGAACAGGACAATCAACGTTTCAGGCATGAGCCCTTCTTCATTCTGGAAGAAGGGCTCATGCCCGATTCTCCTGCTCCTTGGATGCTGCCTGACCTGCTGTGCTTTTCCAGCAACACATTTTCAGCTCTGATCTCCAGCATCTGCAGTCCTCACTTTCTCCTGGTTTATTTTCTGCTGCACATCCTGGCTACTGCTAGGATGCCTGTACATAACTCCCATCAGGGTCTTTTTTTCCTTTCCAGTTCCTCAACTCTCTTTGAGGTGTGAAACATTTTGACAGAAGGGATAGCGTGAGGCAATGCAAATTGAAGTGGTGGCAACCAATCCTCACAGGTCACATTGAGAGAGTGATCAACAAAGTATATGGGATCTTAGATGCAAATTAAGCATCAACTTAAATGCAGTTATCTGGGACAGTGCTTGAATTTGGGATTGCTCCAGCAAACAGCTGGCACAGAAATGAAATGCTGAATGGTCTCCTAAACTGTAACCCTCTATCGTTATATGGCTTCAGGAAGGGAAGAACTGTACCTGCAGAATGGTATATCCTAGTAGTCGCAGGTGACGATCCCGCATGGCTCGAGATCCCACCAACACATCCGAGTTGTGGCAGTAATGCCATTTGTCATTCACCGACATCACAATCCTGTGGGAAGGAGAGCCTGTTACTGATTAAACATGCAACTCCACTGCTGCACTGGTTCAGTTTAAGTACTACCACTTCCCAGGTTTTCATAGATCTAAGCTGTCACCACAAATGATGTTGTTTGTTACATCCATCATTATGGGATAGAATCATACAGCATGGAAACAGACTTTTTGGATTAACACATCCAGGTCTTGCCAATCAGGAATCCTAAACTGAACAAGGTCCCATTTGTCTGTGCCCCTCTGAACCTTACCTTTCCATGTACCTATCCAAATGTCTTTTAAATGCTGTATCTGTCTCTACGACTTCCTCTGGCAGCCTGTTCCATACACACATCACCGTGTGTGTGAAAAGGTTTCCCTTCAGGTCCCTTTTAAATCTTTCCCCTCTCACCTTAAACCTATGCCCTCTAGTTTTGGACTCCCCTACCCTGGGAAAAGACCTTGACTATTCACCTTATCCATGCCCCTCATGATTTTATAAATCTCTCCAAGGTCACCCCTTAGCCTCGTATACTCCAGGTAAAAAAAAGTCCCAGTCTATCCAGCCTCACCTATAACCCAAACCTTCCAGTCTCAGTAACATCCTTGTAAACCATTTTTGCATCCTTTCCAGTTTAATAACACCTTTGCTGTAGCAGGGCAACCAGAATTGTACACAGTATTTCAAAAGTGGCCTTATCAATGTCCTGTACAGCCATAACATGACATCCCAATTCCTATACTCAATGCTTGACCGATGATGGCACACATTCAAGTGCCTTCCTGTCTACCAGCAACGCCACTTTCAAGGAACTATGTGCCTGCACCCCTCAGTCTCTTGAAATTGTTAAGGATGCAAACTGTATAAAAGTAACCCCCACTCTTTGCTCATCCACAGAGCACAATGCTATTCCATCCATCACTTCTGTGCCCTCTTTTTGAAGAGCAAAAAACTGTCTTTAAACCATTCAGCCAAGTACATACATACAAACATATAAATTCGGAGCTGAAGTAGACTCTTTTTAAATCCATTCATAGGATGTGGGGTTCACTAGCTAGGCCAGCATTTATTGCCCATCCCCAATTACCAAGAGGGCAATCACATTGCTGCGAATGTGGGAGTCATATGTAGGCCAGACCAGGTAAGGACTGCAGTCTCCTTCCCAAAAGGATATTCGTGAACAGGATGGCATTTTACAACAATCAACAATGGTTACATGGTCAACCCTAGACTCTTCATTTTTTTTGAATGCAAATTCCACCATCTGCTGTGGGAGGATTAGAACCTGGGTCCCCAGAACATTACTTGGGTCTCTGGATTAATAGGCTTCGCAGTAGAAGGGCTTATGTCTGGAACATCAATTCTCCTGCTCCTTGGATGCTGCCTGATCTGCTGTGCTTTTCCAGCACAATATCCTCTGGATTAAAAGTCTAACAATAGTACCACAAGGTTAGCACGTCTCCCCAAATCTGCTGCCTGATTTGAGAAGATCATGGCTATGTAAAGATCTCATTGTGAGTTATGTGTATAATTTCATCTTATTCTAGCAGTGGGGAAGAGAGACAAAGAGAAGTGTGTGTGTTGTAATTGTTGTGGGTGAGTGTGAATGTGATATCAGTTTTATCCAGAAACAATCCTATTGTGGGCGCAGGATAATAACAACCACTTAACTATTTAACGGGTGGATAACTACGGCATTGAGAGCAAAGCTGAAATATCCAGCTTGTAAAGAGAAAACATCTATCTTTCTCTCTCCTCCTCCTCTTGTGTGGGGAAGTAACAGAAAATCTGGCAGCTGTTCTCACTCACTATAAATTGATCTCTCTGCAAATTCCTTTGCTGAAGAGGAAAGGTTCAAAATCACCATCAGAGACATCAAAAGTGAATCCTAAATCAGTTAATTGAAGCCTGAGAATTGGTTTGTCCACCATCCCCTGTCATTAGCAGTCAAAAGAAAAAACACTCATCGACACCTGTAACAAGAACAGAACGTTCTAGGAAAACTCAGTGGGGCTGGTAGCATCTACTGAGTCAAAACATGCATCCGAGGAACAAGAGAGTCTCTCGCTCCTTGAATGCTGCCTGACCGGCTGTTCTTTTCCAGCACCACACTTTTTGACTCTGATCTCCAGCATCTGCAGTTCACACTTTCTCCCAGCATCTAGTAAGAGAAAGCAAAGTTAATGTTTCCGATCCTGCATCCCTTCTTTAGAACATCGACATCTGTGATCCGTACTGGTGCCACACTTTGCTTTTTTCTCCCCTCCTCTAACGTTTGTGTCTGGCTCTGTCTCTGTGTGTATCTGTTTGGTTGCGTACAGAATTTCACAAATGGATAGAGTTCAGATTTTGCAGTTAAAAGTTAGCAATTCATGTATTTTTTCTTGCCATTGGTTAAAAATAATTTATTTTCCTGCTTATGAAAAAAATGGTGTGTATATTTTTTTAACCTGAATTTGACAGGCAAAATGGTGCAATTTGGTGATTTCATCAAATTTTTCACATTGTGATGACTCCTGGAAAAGTGGGACTTGATGTCCAGCATATTACCTCAACGAGTGACGACAGCTGAGGTGATCATAATCCCCCCATTTTCCTGTCTTTCCTCCATTCCCTTGTTAATCAAGAATCAAACCTCACTCAGCCTGGGTTCACTGCTCTCTGGGGAAGAGATATTTTTAAACTGCATCTTCTGTTTGTAGTTTTTCAGCATGCATCCCGTCAAATCCCCTCAGGATCTTGCATGTTTCACTAAGATTACATTTCATTCTTCTAAACTGGGCTGGATACAGGGCAAACCCTCCTATCCACCCTCATAAGACAATCCCTTCAATGTCAAACTCAGTTGAATGAGTTTTTTCTGAACTGTTTCCAATGAAATTGCATATTTTCTTAAATAAGGAGACCAAAACTGTATATTGCACTCCAGATGCTGACTCACCAAAGCTCTGTATAACTGTAGCAAAATCTCCCAAGGGAGGCAGTGGGCATAATGGCCATGTCACTGGATTAATAATCCAGAATCCCAGGCTGTAATGTTCAGGAGAATATAGGTTTGGATCCCACCATGACAGATGGTAAAATCCAAATTCCATAAAAAAAACAGAAATTAAAAGCTAGTCTAAAGGTGATTGCTTATTATGAAAACCGCTCTGGCTCATTTTAGCTCTTTAGGGAAGGAAATTTGCCATCCTGACATGGTTTGGCCTACATGTAACTCTAGACCCACAGCAATGTAGTTGACTCCTAACTGTCCCCAGAAATGGCTTAGCAAGCCTCCGAGTTCTAGGCTAATTAAGCATGGGCAAAAAATGCTGGCCTAGCCAGCAACACCCACATCCCTCAAACAAATACTAAAATATTCAATTTCCCTTGCAGTAACTGACAACAGCCAATTCGAATTGCTTGTAGTACCTGAATGCTACCATTTTGGGATTCATACCTGGACATCTAGATCGCTCTGTTCTGCATTTTCTCTTCAGTTAAATAATATATTACTTTCCAAAGTGGAAAACTAACTTTTTCCCACACGAAACTCCATCTTCCAAATTTTCTGCCCACTCACTTAACCCATCTATAAAATTAATATTGCTGAAAAGAAATTCTCAAAGCTTTTGGACTTTTACTCATCAGGATAATTCACAAGAATACCAATTCAAGGAGAAAACTAACCTCTAGTGGCATCTACTAATCAGAGTCCACTGTAGCACTGTCCTCTTACACAATGCAGATGCTGGCTTTCTCTTTTTATTCACTCACGAAATGTAGGCATCTCTGGCTAGTCTCCCATTTATGGCCCATCCCTAATTGCCCAGATGGTAGTTAAGAGTCAACCACGTTACTGTAGGTCTGGAGTCACATGTAAGTCAGACCAGGTAAGGACGGCAGTTTCCTTCCCTCAAGGGCATTAAGAAACCAGAAGTGTTTTTCTAATAATTGACAATGGTTTAATGGTCATAATTAGACACTTAATTCCAGATTCTTTACTGAGTTCCAATTCCACATTTGCCATGGCAAGATTTGAACCTGAGTCCTCAGAACATTAACTGAGTTTTTGGATTAACAGTCTAGCAATAATACCACTAGGCCATTGCCTCCCCTTACATTTCCTGGTATTTCCTGGAAAACAAAAAGCTTCAACAGACAGTGCCTTTCTTCTCATAATAGAAAACGCTATTTCTATCCATTGTACAGCCCTTCTGTCATCTTCACAACTTACCTGGCTTGATGTTGTTGGCAAGTTTAGCAACCATACATTTATTCTTTGTAAATGATTTGAGTCTCAGTAGATCCTGTGATTTTTGACTTGTTACATCATGCTAACCCAAAATTGCCCGTTTCTGCCTATTCTCTGTTTGCTGTTCACTAACCAATCCTCAACCAAGACAACTTGTACACCAGGAGGTCTCATTCTGTATAGTAATCTTTAGAAACATTTGAAGTAGAAGCAGAAAATACCACTCAGGCACGTGATGCTGCCCATCCACGTAGTTAAGATCATGGTTGATCTGCTTGTGTTGTGAATTCCAAATTTCCACCTACTCCAGATAAACTCTGTGCCTGGCAAGAATCTATCCACCTCCATCTCTAAAATGTTCAATTATCCCATTTCCATCACCTTCTGAGATGGACGGTTCCAAAGTTGCATACTCTCAGAGTGAAGAAAATATTCTCATCTTCGTCCTGAAAGATCAACCCCTGATTTTAAATCAGTTCCCACTGATTCTGGACTGACCCCACGTAATATTTTGAAAATGTGCTTTCCATGTCTAACTTGTCAAGACCATTCAATTAAGGTGTCCTTGTGCATGAATCATAGAAGATTGGCTTGCAGGTGCAACAGGTAATTACGAAGGCAAATGGAATTTTGTCCTTCATTGCTAAAGGGATTGAGTTTAAAAGCAGGGAGGTTATGTTGCAGCTGTATAGGGTGCTGGTGAGGCCACACCTGGAGCACTGTGTGCAGTTTTGGTCTCCTTATTTGAGAAAGGATGTACTTGCACTCGAGGGGGTCAGGGGAGGTTCACTGGGTTGATTCCGGAGTTGAAGAGGCTGGTTTATGAGGACAGACTGAGGAGACTGGGATTATGTTCATTGGAATTTAGAAGAATGAGGGCTGATCATGAGGAAACATTTAAAATTATGAAGGGAATAGATTGGCTAGAAGTGGAGAGAATGTTTCCACTGGTGGGTGAAACGAGAGTAAGAGTGCATAGCCTAAGGATTAGGGGGAGCAGACTTAGGACTGAATCGAAAAGGCACTTCTTCACTCAGAGGGTTGTGAAACTGTGGAATTCCCTGCCCAGGGAAGTAGTTGAGGCTTCCTCAGTAAATGTTTATAAAGCTAAGATACATAATTTTTTTTGAACAGTAAAGAAATTAAGGGTTATGATGAGAGGGTAGGTAAGTGGAGCTGAGGCCATGAAAAGATCAGCCATGATCTTAGTGAATGATGGAACAGGCTCGATGGGCCAGATGGCCGACTCCTGCTCCTAGTTTTTATGTTCTTATGTTCTTAACATGAGATTATCTGCTTTGGTATTGCTGTAAAAATCCTGAAATTCCCTCCCTCATGGCATTGTGGATCTACCTACAAGCAGGTGGACTCTGTGGTTCAAGTAGACAGCTCAGCACCACCTTCTCAAGGGGCAACTAAGAAATGAGTAATAAGAGTTCTGAGGAATGGTCACTGGACCCGATTTCTTTCCATAGGTGCTGCCAGACCTGCTGACCTTTCTGTTTTTGTACACACTTTACATACCTTTCTTTCTTTTTAAATACTTGTAGAAACTCTTGCTATTCTAATTGTACATCCCCAGCTGTCTCCCCCTCATTTTCTAATTCATTCCTCCTGATTACTTTTAGCCATTTCTCACTTTTCTCTTGATGTATGATCTCCGAGGTCCCTGAGTGGTGGTAGTTTCCAAAACTGGAATTCAGTGTGTTGGCACAAGTGGCATGTGAGGAATCTCAACCACAGATTAGGAGGAAAGTTAATCCTGACCAAACATCTGACCTGCTACATACCTTTGCACAGTTATATGCTTTTCCTTACACTTGATGCTTTTCCGAAATTCTTTAGTTAACTATGGATGGTGGGTCCTCATTGTAGGCCTTTTATTTATATACAGGTCATTCTGCTATAACGCGACAGTTATGTTCCTCTGCAACCTCGTGCTATAGAAAATCATACTATGGGAAACCACTGTAGAAATTGTGCTGTGGAAAACTCAATATACCCATTCAGCAGAAAGTTTGCTTTTTGCAAACAATGTCCATAATTCATCAGTCAGGTTATAGCCAATTCACACTGAAGAAACATGTGTTATTGAAGAACTACCTGTACAAGGTACCTGATTTATGAATGTCTGACATATGAATGCCCATACTTACAGACACAATCCAAACGACGGCAACACTTTATTACCCACCCCTAGTTGCCTTTGAGAAGATGGGGGTGAGCTGTCTTCTTGAACCGCTGCAGTCCACCTGCTGTGGGTTGACCCACAATGTCCTTAGCGAGGGAATTGTAGGATTTTTACCCGGAGACAGTGAAGAAACAGCAATATATTTCCAAGTCAGGATGGTGAAGTGGCTTGGAGAGGAACTTGCAGGTATTCTCATGTATCTGCTGCCCTTGTCCTTCTAGATGGAAGTGGTTGAGGATTTGGAAAATATCATATAAGGATCTTTGGTGATTACAATGTCTCTTATTAGAGATAATCATGGTCTGGCATTTGAATGGTGTGAATATTACTCGCCACTTGTCAGCCCAAGCCTGGGTATTGTCTCAATCTTCCTGCATTTGAACTTTGACTGCTTCAGTATCTGAGGAGTCATAGTTGATGCTGAACATTGTGCAATCATCAGTGAACATCTCCATTTCTGACTTTATGACAGAGAGAAGGTCATTGATGAAGCAGCTGAAGATGGTTTGGCCTAGGACACTACCCTGAGGAACTGGAACTGATATGACTGACCTCCAACAACCATCTTCCCACATGCTAGGTATGACTCTAACCAGTCGAGAGTTCGTCCCCCAATACCAATTGATTCCAGTTTTTCCAGGGTTCCTTGATACCACACTTGGTTGAATATGGCCTTGATGTCAAGGATGGCGGATTTCCTTCCCCAAAGGACATTAGTGAACCAGATGGGTTTTTCCAACAATCAACAATGGATTCATGGACATCAGTAGATTCTCATTTCCAGAATTTTTTATTGAATTCAAATTCCACCATCTGGCATTCGGGGTTTGGAACACAGAACATTATCTACGATTCTGGAATAATAGTCTAGCAGTAATACCACCAAGCCATTGCCTCGTTAGTATATAACATACGAATGCTTCCTGTACTTACGAACGGCTATTTTACATTGTCTTGCATTGTGTTCCAACTTGTATACAAGTCAACTTATGAACGGACTCCAGAACAGAACCCATTCACAATCCGGGGACTGCCTGTAGTAGGAATACAATTATTCTGAATATTCTTTTAATTTTTTCCAATTCTCTGTTGATCTATCCCGAGTCTAATATCCCAGTTTACTTCAGCTGCTCAACTTTCATGCCAATACATTGGCCTTATTTAGATTTAAATCACTAGTCTCAGACCTGATCTTCCTTCTTTCAACTCAAATTTAAAATTCAATCATATTGTGGCTGCTGTTACTTTGGGTTGGGTTGTCTGGAAAGGGTGAGAGAAAAGGATCTGAAAACAGTAACCAGCACTTACAGCAGCGAGGAGGGTGCTTCTAAAGAAGTGAGAGAAATTGGGTCAGCAACTTCTCAAGTAACGTGAGAGTGTGGGGCAGCAACTTCAGAAGGAGAAAAGCAGTGGCAGCAAGAGATGCAAACCAACAGTAGAGAACTCCTTCAATGTGATCACTGCCCCTTGACATTCAATAGTGTTACCATCAGTGAATCCCCCTCCTTCATGAACATCTTGGGGGCTACCATTGACCAGAAACTCTACATAACCAGTGGCTAAGAGACCAGATCAGAGGCTAGGAATACTGCAGTGAGTAACTCACCTCCTGACTCCCCAAAGCCTGCCTACCACAAGTCGGGAGTGTGATGGAACTCAGAGCATGGATCAGAACTTGCAACTACGACGTTATGGCCACTACAGAAACTTGGATATCAGGAATGGTTGTTGGATATTCCAGGGTTTAGATGTTTCAAAAGTAATGGGGGCGGGGAGGAGGTAAAAGAGGTTGAGTGGCATTGCTAATCAGGGATAGTATCATAACTGCAGAAAGGGAGATTGAGGAGGGTTTGTCTACTGAGTCAGTATGGCGGAAATCAGAAACAGGAAAGGAGCAACAGGCCTCCCTAACAGCAACAGAGGAGCAGATAGGGAGGCAGATTTTGGAAAGGTACAGAAGTAACAGGGTGTCATGGGTGACTTTAACTCCCCTAATATTGATTGGAACCCACTCAGTTCAAATAATTTGGATGGAGCAATTTTTGTCAGGTGTGTCCAGGAAGGATTCCTAACGCAATATGTTGATAGGCCAACTGGAGGGGAGATCATAATTAATTTGGTGCTCGGCAACGAGCATACTAGGTGTCAGATCTCTCAGTGGGAGAGCATTTCAGTGATAGAGATCACAACTCCATGACCTTTACTATACACATGGACAGGGATAGGAGCAGATGGTATAGGAAAGCATTTAATTGGGGGAGAGGGAATTACAATGTTATTAGGCAGGAACTGAGGTGTCTAAATTGGAACAGATGTTTTCAGAAAAATGCACAATAGAAATGTTGAGGTTGTTTAGGAAGCACTTGTTGTTAGTGCTGGGCAGGTTTGTCCCACTGAGACAAGGAAGGGATGGTTGGTTGGAAGAACCTTGGGTGACAAGGGATGAAGAACATCTGGTCAAGAAGAAGGAAGAAGCTTACTTAAAGTTAAGGAAGCAAGGATCAGACAGGGCTTTAGAAGGTTACAAGGTAGCCAGTTCAGAACTGAAGAATGAACTTAGGAGGACTAGAAGGGGGCATGAAAAAAACCTTAGCAGGTATTCTACACTTTGTGAGGATCAAGAGGACGGCCAGAGTGAGGGTAGGGCCAATCAGGGATAGTGGAGGGAACCTGCGCCTGGAGTTGGTGGAAGTAGGGGAGTCCTTAATAAATACTTTGATTCAGTATTCACTACTGAGAAGGACCTTCTGAGGACAGCATGAAAAAGATTGCTATGCTAGAACAGGTTAATGTTAGGAAGGAGGATGTGCTGAAAATTTTGAAAAACATAAGGATAGAGAAATCTCCTGGGCCAGATGGGTTATACCCTAGGTTACTACAGGAAGCGAGGGAAGAGACTGCTGCGCCTTTGGCGATGATCTTCATGTCCTCAGTGTCCACTGGAGTAGTATGAGATGATTGGAGGGTGGCAAATGTTACTCCCTTGTTCAAGAAAAGAAATAGGGATAATCCTGGGAATTACAGATTAGACAGTCTAATGTCATTGGTAGGCAAAGTATTGGTGAAGATTCTGAGAGACAAAATTCATGACTATTTGGAAAACCAGAGTTTGATTAGAGATAGTCAGCATGGCTTTGTGAGGGGCAGGTCATGCCTCACAAACCTTATTGAATTATTTGAGGATCTGACAAAACACATTGATGAAGGTAGAGCAGTGGATATGGTGTACATGGATTTTAGCGAAGCATTTGATAAGGTTTCCCATGGTAGGCTCATACAAAAAGTAAGGAAGCATGGGATACAGGGAAACCTGTCTGGATACAGAACTGGCTAGCTCATAGAAGATAGATGGTGGTGGTAGATAGAAAGTATTCAGCCTGGAGCTCGGTGACCAGAGGTGTTCTGCAGTTCTGGAACCTTTGCTCTTTGTGATTTTTATAAATGACTCGGATGAGGAAGTGGAAAGGTGGGTAAGTTTGCCAATGACATAAAGGTTGTTGGAGAAGAGGATAGTTTGGAGGACTGTTATAAGTTACAATGAGACAATGACAGGATGCAGAACTGGGCTGAAAAGTGGCAGATGGAGTTCCAATTGGAGAAGTGTGAAGCCATTCACATTGGAAGGTCGAATTTAAATGCAGAATACAGGGTTTATTGCAGGACTCTGGCAGTGTGGAGAAACAGAGGGATCTTGGGGTCCATGTCCATAGATCCCTCAAAGGTGCCACCCAGGTTGATAGGGTTGTTAAGAAGGTGTCTGGTGTGTTGGCTTTCATTAACAAGGGTATTGAGTTTAAGAGCTGCAAGGTTTTGCTGCAGTTCTAAAGAGTCCTAGTTAGACCACACTTGGAATAGTGTGTTCAGTTCTGGTCACCTCATTTCAGGAAAGGTGTGGAAGCTTTAGAGAGGGTGCAGAGGAGATTTACCAGAATGCTGCCTGGACTGGAGGGGATGTCCCATGAAGAGAAATTGACAGCTGGGGGTTTTCTCATTGGAGCAAAGAAGGATGAGAGATGGCCTGATAGACGTATACAAGATTTTGAAAGGCATAGGCAGAGTGGATAGCCAGAGACCTGTTCCCATGGCAGAAATGTCTATCATGAGGGGGCTTAATTTTAAGGTAATTGGAGGAAAGATTAGGGTAGATGTCAGAGGTAGGATCTTTACTTAGTGAGTGGTGGGTGTGTGGAATGCACTGCCAGCATTGGTAGTAGAGTCAGATACATTAGGGACATTTAAGCAATTCTTGGAAAGGCATATAGAAGTTGGTACAATGAAGGGTATGTAGGTTAGTCTGATCAGAGAATAGGATAAAAGACCAGCATAGCATCGAGGGCGGAAGAGCCTGTACTGCGCTGTACTGTTCTATGTTCTAATACTCCCCACTTACCTGGATGGGTGGAGCTTCAACAACACTCAAGAAGCTTGACACCATCCAGGACACTTGATTGACACCACATCCGTAAACATCCACTCCCTCCACTACTAACGCTCAGTACCAGCAGTCTCTATGATCTAGAAGATGTCACACGACACGAGGTTATAGTTCAATCTTGTCCACCCAAGTCCAACATTGGCACCTCCACATCATATTTATAAGATACACTGCAGAAATTCACCAAAGCATTATCCAAACCCACAAGTGCTTCCATTTAGAGTTTGCACGTTCACTCCATGTCTGCATGGGTTTCCTCTAGGTGCTCTGGTTTTCTCCTGACAGTCTAAAGATACGCAGGTCAAATTGCCCCCTTGTGTCCAAGGATGTGCAAACGTTGGTGGGTTTGCCATGGTAAATGTGGAGTTATGAGGAAAGGGTGGGGGCTGAGTCTGGGTAGGATGCTCTTCAGAGGGTCAGTAGAGAGTCCATGGGCCAAATGTCCTCTATCTGCACTGTTGAGATTCAATGATCTTCAGCTGCTTCATTAATGTCCTTTTCTCCATCACAAGATCAGAAGTGGGGATTTTCGCTGATGATTACACATGTCCAGCAACATTCATGACTCCTCAGATACTGAAGCAGTCCATATACAAATGCAGCCAGATCTGGACCATATCTAGGTTTTGGCTGACAAGTGGTAAGTAACATTCATGTTAGACAATGGCCATCTCCAACAACAGAGAATTTAATCATCATGACATTCAATGGCATCACCATCAATTAGACTAGCCATAAAAATACTATTGCTACAACAGCATGTCAGAAGCTAGGAATGTTGCAGTGAGTAACTTACCTCCTGACTCCCCAAAGCCTGTTCACTATCTAAAAGCACAAGTCTGGAGTGTGATGGAATACTCCCCACTTGCCTGGATGGGGACAGCTCCAACAACACTCGAGGAGCTTGACACTAATGGAACATGTGCTTTCATCAGTCATGGCACAGAGTGTAAGAACTAGGAGGTTGGAGTTGTACAGAGCATTGGTCAGGCCACAACTGGGGTACAGTGTGCAGTTCTGGTCACCTCACTACAGGAAAGATTGATAGCAGTAGAGAGGGTACAGAGGACCTTCATAAGGATGTTGTCTGGGATAGAGAAACTGACCTATAAGGAGAGACTGGATATGCTTGCACTGTTTTCTTTAGAGCACAGAAGACTGGGGGGTCGGGGGAAAACGACATGATTATGAGGGGTATGGGCAGGATGAATAGAGAGGAGCTGTTCCCATTGGTTGAGGGTCCAATCATGAGAGGGCTTAGTTTTAGGGTAAGAAGCAGAAGATTCAGAGGCAGTTTGGATAAAGCTTTTTCACCCAGTGGGTCATGGGAATCTGGAATGCACTGCCTGGGAAGGAAATAGAGGCTGGAATTCTTACAACATTTTGAAAATATTTGGATGAGTACTTCAAATCTCATAACATTCAAAGATACGCGACAAGTGCAGGAAATTGGGATAAGTTACATCGGTGCAGACTCGATGGGCCCAAGGGCCTTTTCTGCGCTGTATGAATCTATGAACAATCCTGGACAAAGCAGACCCCTGGATTGGCACCACATTCACAAGCACCCACTCCTTCCACCACCACACTCAGCAGTGTATACCATCCACAAGATGCACTGCAGAAATTCATAAAAGATTCTCAGACAGCATCTTCCAAACCCACAGCCACTTCCTTCTAGAAGGTCAAGGGCAACAGATACAAGGTCCCAAGCCACCCATGATCCTGACTTAGAAATATATCACCGTCCTTCCACTGTCGCTGGGTCAAAGTTCCAGAATTCCCTCCCTAACATCACTGAGAGTCTACTACACCAAATTAGACTTCAAGGGCAAATGGCACAGGCAATAAATGCAGGTCCAGCCAGCAATGCCCAGGTACACAAATGAATTAAAAACAATAACAGTACGAGGTTCTTGCTCCCCAGTGTGGAAATAGCATAGTTAGGGGAAGTAATACTGTTGTCCGTAGTGAAGACAGACAGTGTGTTGTGTACCCGGTGCCAGGACATCTCTTCTAGGTTGGAGAGCAACTTTAAGTGGGAGGAGAAGGATCTAGTTGTCATGGTCCATGTAGGTATCGGTAGGACTAGTAATGAAGCTCGACTGAGGGATTATAAACAGCTTGGGGCTAAATTAAAAAGCAGAACCACAAACGCAATAATCTCTGGAGGTTACTGAAGATTTGAGAAGTAAATCCGTGGTTCAAAGATTGCGGAGGGAGAAGTGGGTTCCAATTCGTGGGGCACTGGCAGCAGTACTGGCGAATTAGCAAGGCCTTCATTTGAACCATGCTGGGACCAGTGTCCTGATAAATTGTATAACTAGGGACTTTAAACCAATTGGGGGGGTGGGCGGTTGGAAAGAAGTTCCATTGAAGGGAACTTCAAACAAAAAATCAAAAAGAAATAAGACAGCAGAGAGCAGACGGCACAAATGAAATAAATAAATATGACTTTATAGCTATTACAGAAATATTGATACAATTTAGTCAAGACTAGGAACTCAATATTCAAGGGTATTCCACCTTCTGGAAGCACAGGTAAAAACGAAAAGGAGCTGAGGTAGCTTTGTAAACAAAGGACGGTCTCAGTGCAGAGAAGTGTAGAGATATAGATTATGATGCAAACTCAGTTTGCGTGGAAATAAAGAATAGCAAGGGAAAGAAGTCATGGATGGGGTAGTCAACAGTGAAAAGTAGCCTCGTTACAAGACAAAGTTTAAATCAGGAAATAACGATGCCATGTCAGAGGACTGGAGGACAGCTGATGTGGTTCCACTTGTCAAGGATGTCAGATATAAACCAGGGAATTACAGATCAGCGAGTCTCACATCAGTGGGAGGAAAAGCTTTGGAGAAATTTCTGAAGGAGACAATTAATCTCCACTTGGAGAGGCAAGGTCTGATCAGGTAGAGTCAGGTCATACCTAACAAATATAATTGAATTTTGGCAAGTCTGACATTTTGAAATGTCATAACATTCAAGGCTACGGGGCAAGTGCTACAAAGTAGGACTTGTGTAGACTGACAGTAGTTTTTTGTCAATGTAGACTCAATTGGCTGAAGCTTCTGTATCATATGGTTCTGACATGTTTCCACAAATGGAGGCATTCTGAATTCTGAATGAGAGCTGATAATTACAGAATAAAAGGAGACGCTGAGATACTAAGTAATTTCTTCTCCCAGAGGACAGAAAATGCCTGGAATTCTCCACCTCAGAGATCATAGTATTTAAAAAATATTTATTGAAATATTTAGCAGTTGAGGTCTATGAGGAGCAACTTAGAAAGTGGAGTTAATGCTTGGGCCATTTATCTTACTGAAGTAATTAATTAATCCTGTCATATTACAACAATGGAGTCCAATATAAACTGATTGGATCCAAAAATGTGCTGCTCTCAGAAACAACCACGAAAGTATTTTATGAAACCCTCATCCAGGCTATTACCAGCAGTCTGATCCTTTCAGTTTGAACAGATTAAAGTCACCCATGATTATTGCCATTCTTTTACAACAAGTGCCCAATATTTCTTTTTGTGTACTTTGGCCCATGTTATGGTTGATGCTGGCCCAACTTGTCAAGTGCTATCTGAAAATCTGACTATAGAGTATCCCCTTTATCCATATGGTTTGTTACTTCCTTACAGAACACCACTAAATTGGACAAAACATTTCCCTTGTACAAACCATGTTGACTTTGTCTGATCACATTTTTTTTTTAATGGCCTATTATTACCTTGAATAATAAATTCTATCATTTTCTTTATGACAAATATTAAGCTAATTGGCCTGTAATTTCCTTTTCCATTCACCCTCCTTCCCTGAACAGAGGTGTTATGTTCATTATTTTCCAATGTGATGTGGCCTTTCCAGAATCTAAGGAATTTTGGAAAATTAAAAATAATTATCTACCACCTTAGTAGACACTTCCTTTAAATCCCCAGGATGAAGTCCACTAGAAACCCTGAGTTTTGACCACAGCAGAATTCAGCCATTCAGTCAATCACGTCTGCTCTGCCATTCAATGAGTTGACAGCTGGTCTGATAACTCTCAACTCCATCATCAGCCTTTAATTCTAATATTTTTTCCAGTAAGGGTAAAGTCACCATAGCCCTAATAGTATTGGGATGCTTTTTCATTAGAGAGAGAGATTAACCCCAGGGACACCAAGGAACTCAATATTCAAGGGTATTCCACCTTCTGGAAGCACAGATAAAAACGAAAAGGAGCTGGGGTAGCTTTGTTAACAAAGGACGGTCTAACAAAGGGGAGAGGTTGAGAAGGAAGGCCATTTGTAGCAATCTCAACCAGTACAGGAATTAAACCCATGAACTAACTGACACCCCTCCCTATTTCCAAGCGATAGTGATTGTCATTGTCTTAAGTTCCTTCTTTCCTTTCATCTCTTAATTTATAATTATTTTCAGTATGTTATGTGTATCTTCTAAGCTGAAGGCAGAAACAAATTATCTAGAGGAAGAATATGATTGAATAAGAGTCGGTGCAAAGGAGATTCGCCAGGATATTGTCAGAATAAAGGGCACCAATTTAAGACTGGAATGAGGAGGAATTTCTTCTCAGAGGGTTGAGAATCTTTGGAACTCCTTGCCCCAGAGTGCTGAGGGGTCAGAATCCTTGTGTATACTTAAGGCTGATATAAATAGATTCTTGATCAGTAGATAAATCAAGGCTATGGGGAAACCACAGGAAAATGGACATGAAAAATGTTGGATCAGCCATGATCCTACTGAATGGCTGAGCAGATGCGAGGGGCCGAACAGACTATTCCAGTTCATATTTCTTATGGCTTTATCTTGGCTGCAGTGATTCAGCTATGAAGTGAGTCTAAATAAGCTAGAGTTGTTTTTATTGGAGCACAGACTGAGGAGGGATCTGATTGAGAGGCATAAATAGGTTAGATAAGAGATGTCTTTCTCCTTTGTACAAGGGTCACGACCAGAATCACAGTCTTGAGTTAAGGAGCAGGAGGAGGAGAGGGGTTGTTCAGAGTTGTTGTTTTCCACCTGAAGAGTAATAGGTGTCTGGAACTCATTACCTAAAAGGGTGGCAGAAGTGGGGACCCTCCAGACATTTGAGACATATTTGGATGAGGATTTGAAACACCATAGCAACCATGACAACAGGTGAAGTGCTGGGAAACTAGACTGGGATAAATAGATGTCTGATGACCAGTATGGATGTGATGAGCTGAAATACCTTTACCCATCTTGTAAAAACTCCATGATTTAATCTCTTCAATGCTTCTGCTATTTCCTTATTTTGATTATCAGTCGTCCAGATGTATCCTCTCGAAGCCCCACTTTACTTACTCTTTCCCCTTGTTAGATGCCTTCGAAACTTTTACCATCTGATTATATATTTCTATCCAGCTTTCCTTCATACTTGAATATGTTCCTCCTTTCTTAACTCCTTTTCTTTCTGGTTTTATACACTAGCTAAGGTAAGAATCAAACTCAGGCCAAGCTCACACCTATCGAGTGACATGCCAATTCATTCCCCTTTGTGTTTACCTGTTCACTTGCTCCATCTCCAGATGTCTCTGTTTCTCAATTAGTGATGATCGGTTCACAGGCAGTGGCACAGTGTTCGCCATGTCCACCTGCCCAACACTGCTCTGGCTCTCAGGATAATGAGGACTGTCGTAAAAATTTGGAGTTGTCTGTTCTGTTCTGAAGAGATTGTGCTCTTGGTTCTGGGATGGTGTTTCGGTTTGCTCATCTAAGATTTTCTCGATGGGAAACTGAAAGAGGGAACTGGAGCCAATAACTGGTGAGCAGCCAGTGGTGTTAGGGACCTGGTTCAAACAGTCAGACGGACTGCTCAGTGTAGAGCTGTCCTGACTCTCCAGTGACTGCTCCTTGGTCAGGCTAGTGTAGTAGTTCGAAGGAGGATAATAAGTGTTGTACTCAATGGTTGAGTTGGTTAAGACGGAGGCTGAGCCTGAACGTCCACTACTCACTGCAGGCTGGGTCCGTGTGAGAAAATCCACTTCCGCAGTAAGATCACCATCTCTCTTCTCTTTCGCCACCACCTCATCATGTCCAAAGGGAGAGAATTTCTGGAAATCAGAGGTGAGGGAGGGGATATCAGGTTGACCATGGATGGAAGCTGCGTTCTCTGTGGGCTTTGAATTGGAACCAGAGGGGCACAAAGAAGTGCCAGCACTGTGAATCGTCCCATTAATATGCAGAACAGTGCCAGAACCATTTATCCACAGCAAGAAATCTGCAATTGAGCAACAAAGACAATGTAAATAACAGCATCTAACTCAGTCAATCCGTTCCTTCAATCCCACTACAAGCACTTTACTGCTGAGGGGCAGGGAAAGCAAAGAACCTTGTAATATATGATCAAATATCTAACTTGCAGTTCCAGAAATTTAGGTGTCTCTTCTTTCGGTCCAAACATTACACAAACGGTTTGAATCATTGTGAGGATGTTAAGTAAATGGACAGTAACAGAGCAGAACTGACCTTGGACTGAGAACCCAAATGCCAGTAATTCAAATTTCTTATTAAGGAAATCTTAGCTGATCTCTTAAAAAAATCCCAGTATGATCAGACAAAATTTCTGAATGTTGATGGTGCACAAGGAACACAATACATTAGCATGCAGCTACATCACGCAACGAGGAAGGTAAATGAAATGTTGGCCCCTACTGCAAGGTGATTGGAGTATAGGAATACTGTCTGTGGGGCTATGGTAAGACCACATCTGGAATGCTGTGTGCAGTTTTGATTCCCATATTAAAGGAAGGATGCACCTGCTTTGGAGACATTACCATGAAGGTCACTAGGTTAGTCCCTGGGATAAGAGTCACAGCATGGAAACAGACCCTTTGGCTCAACCCGTCCATGCCAACCAGATATCCCAACCCAACACCCGGTCCATATCCCTCCAAACTTTTCCTATTCATATACCCATCCAAATGCCTCTTAAGTGTTGCAATTGTACCAGCCTCCACCACATATTCTGGCAGCTCATTTCATACACATACCACCCTCTGTGTGAAAAAGTTGCCCCTTAGGTCTCTTTTATATCTTTCCCCTCTCACCCTAAACCTATGCCCTCTAGTTCTGTACTCCCCAACCCCAGGGAAAAGACTTTGCCTATTTATCGTATCCATGCCCCTCATAATTTTGTAAACCTCTATAAGGTCACCCCTCAGCCTCCGACACTCCAGGGAAAACAGCCCCAGCCTGTTCAGCCTTTCCCTATTGCTCAGATCCTCCAACCCTGGCAACATCCTTGTAAATCTTTTCTGAACCCTTTCAAATTTCACAACATCTTTCCTATAAGAAGGAGACCAGAATTGCAGGCAATATTTCAACAGTGGCCTAACCAATGTCCTGTACAGTCACAACATGACCTCCCAACTCCTGTACTCAATACTCTGACCACTAAAGTAAAGCATACCAAACGCCTTCTTCACTATCCTATCTACCTGCGACTCCACTTTCAAGGAGTTATGAACCTGCACTCCAAGGTCTCTTTGTTCAGCAACACTCCCTAGGACCTTACCATTAAGTGTATAAGTCCTGCTAAGATTTGCTTTCCCAAAATGCACCACCTCACATTTATCTGAACTAAAATCCATCTGCCTTCTCAGCCCATTGGCCCATCTGGTCCAGATCCTGTTGTAATCTGAGGTAACCCTCTTCGCTGTCCACTACACCTCCAATTTTGGTGTCATCTGCAAACTTACTAACTGTACCTCTTATGCTCGCATCCAAATCATTTAAGTAAATAACAAAAATGGGCAGCACGGTGGCACAGTGGTTAGCACTGCTGCCTCACAGCGCCAGGGACCTGGGTTCAATTCCAGCCTCAGGAGACTGACTGTGTGGAGTTTGCATGTTCTCCCCGTGTCTGCGTGGGTTTCCTCCGGGTGCTCCGGTTTCCTCCCACGGTCCAAAGATGTGCAGGTCAGGTGAATTGGCCATGCTAAATTGCCCGTAGTGTTAGGTAAGGGGTATATGTGAGGGTATGGGTGGGTTGCGCTTCGGCGGGTCGGTGTGGACTTGTTGGGCCGAAGGGCCTGTTTCCACACTGTAAGTAATCTAATCTAATCTAAAAGGTAGAGGGCCCAGCACCGATCCTTGGTCACAGGCCTCCAAGTCTTCTGGCACCTCACCTGTGACTATCGATGATACAAATATCTCAGCAAGAGGCCCAGCAATCACTTCTCTAGCTTCCCACAGAGTTCTCGGGTACACCTGATCAGGTCCTGGGGATTTATCCACCTTTAACCATTTCAAGACATCCAGCACTTCCTCCTCTGTAATCTGGACATTTTGCAAGATGTCACCATCTATTTCCCTACAGTCTATATCTTTCATATCCATTTCCACAGTAAATACTGATGCAAAATATTCATTTAGTATCTCTCCCATTTTTTTGTGGCTCCACACAAAGGCCGCCTTGCTGATCTTTGAGGGGCCCTATTCTCTCCCTAGTTACCCTTTTGTCCTTAATATATTTGTAAAAACCCTTTGGATTCTCCTTAATTCTATTTGCCAAAGCTATCTCATGTCCCCGTTTTGCCCTCCTGATTTCCCTCTTAAGTATACTACTTTCATTATACTCTTCCAAGGATTCACTCGATCTATCCTGTCTATGCTTCCATCTTTTTCCTAACCAAACCCTCAATTTCTTTAGTCATCCAGCATTCCCTATAGTTACCAGCCTTCTCTTTCACTCTGACAGGAATATTCTTTCTCTGGATTCTTATCTCATTTCTGAAGGCTTCCCATTTTCCAGCCGTCCCTTTACCTGCGAACATCTGCCTCCAATCAGCTTTCAAAAGTTCTTGCCTAGTACCATCAAAATTGGCCTTTCTCCAACTTAGAACTTCAACTTTTAGATCTGGTCTATCCTTTTCCATAACTATTTTAAAACAAGTAGAATTATGGTCGCTGGACCCAAAGTGTTCCCCCACTGACACCTCAGTCACCTGCCCTGCCTTATTTCCCAAGAGTAGGTCAAGTTTTGCACCTTCTCTAGTAGATACATCCACATACTGAATCAGAAAATTGTCTTGTACACACTTTACAATTCCTCTCTATCTAAACCTTTAACACTATGGCAGTCCCAGTCGATGTTTGGAAAGTTAAAATCCCAGACCATAACCACCATATTATTCCTACAGATAACCGATCTCCTTACACGTTTGTTTCTCAATTTCCCTCTGACTATTGAGGGGTCTATAATACAACCCCAATAAGGTGATCATCCCTTTCTTATTTCTCGGTTCCACCCAAATAATGTCCCTGGATGTATTTCCGGGAATATTCTCCTCAGCACAGCTGTAATGCTATCCCTTTTCAAAAATGCCATGCCCCCTCCTCTCTTGCCTCCATTTCTATCCTTCCTGTAGCATTTGTATCCTGGAACATTAAGTTGCCAGTCCTGCCCATCTGTGAGCCATGTTTCTGTAATTGCTATGATATCCCATGTTCTAAACCATGCCCTGAGTTCATCTGCCTTCCCTGTTAGGCCCCTTGCATTGAAATAAATGCAGTTTAATTTATTAGTCCTACCTTGTCCCTGCCTGCCCTGACTGTTTGACTCCCTTCTGTTCTCAGCTGTACCCATCTCAGACCGATCTCCTTCCTCACTATCTTTCTGGGACTACATTTTCTGAGGTCTGGCAGACGGACAGCAGTGATCTCAAAGAAACATATAAGATGCTGAAGGGGTTTGATAGGGTCGAGTGTGACACTTTGGGCTGGATTTTACGTTCCACCACTGATGTGTTCAGAGGAGAAAGGGGCAATTTGTGAATCTTGCAGATGGCCAAACTCTTCCCTACCTATCCCCACCCTATATGGGGGTTTACAGTAACAATGAAAGAATTAGGGCCATTAAGGCCCTTAAGGAACCAATTAAGACTCATTTTTATTCATTCACAGGAAGTGAGCATCGTTGACTAGACCAACATTTATTGCCCATCCCTTAGTGCAGTGCAGAGCAGAGGGCAGTTCAATATCAACCATATTGTGGGTCTGGAGTCACATATTGGCAATGTGGCAATATTGACACATATGGTTTCCTTCCCTGAAGGACTTTAGTGAATCAGATGGGTTCGTCCAACCATCAGCAATAGTTTACTCGTCATTGGACTCTTAATTCCAGATTTTTAATGATTTAAAGTTGATTTAATCCCTTTATTTTGATTTGTTCATGAGATGGGAACCACTGAGTTTTGAGAAGATTTGTAGCTCAGGTTGAGGTTTTGGATGTAGGTTTGCATGCTGAGCTGGAAGAATCATTTTCAGATGTTTTGTTACCCTACTACGTAACATCTTCAGTGGGCCTCAGGTGAAACAATGCTGAAAATTCCTGCTTTCGATTTACATCTTTGAGTTGGTGATGTCATTTCCTGTGGTGATGTTATTTCTTGTGGTGATGTCCCACTGGTTCCTTTTCTCAGGGGGTGGTAGATGGGGGTCTAATTTGATGTGTTTGTTGATGGAGTTCCGTTCGGAACACATCGAAATAATATCACTACAGGAAATGACATCAGAAACCCAAAGATATCAATAGAAAGCAGAAATTTTCAGCTATACAGACTGGTCTTGTTTCCACTGGAGTTTAGAAATGTGAAGAGAGACTTGATTGAAGAATACAAGAGGAGCTTTGACAGGATCAAAATGGAGAAAATGTTTCCGCTTGCAGATAATCGAGAATGAGGAGCCACTGTTTAAAAATCAGGAGTTGCTCATTAAAACTGAGGTGAGACAAAACATTTTCTCTTCCTGAAAAGATGGTGGAAACAGTGTCCTTGAATATTTTTAAGGTAGAGGTGATGAGACGATTGTTAAGCAGGGGATTGAAAAGTTATCAAGGTAGGCAGGAAGGTAGATCTTTAGTTATAATCAGATCAGTCATGATCTTACTAAATGGCAGCGCAGGCTTAAGGGGCTGAAAGGAACACTGTTCCTTGTTCGTATATTCATAAAACTCTTCCTACATGCTGAAGATAGAAGGACCGGGGAGACACAGGCTTGTGGTTTTGAGTGAAAAATACATGAGAGAATCTATGGAATTTATTTTTTAAACACAGTGAGTGGTAATAATGTGGAACAAGAGGACGGTCGAAGTGGAAATGATCAATAATTCCAAAAGGAATTTGAAAGAGAACCTATAGAAAATAACTTACAGGGGTGTGGGGACAGAGTGAGCAAATGGGCTCATTAAAGTGCGATAGAGAGAGCTGACATAGACAATAGGTGCAGGAGTAGGCCATTCTGCCCTTTGAGACTGCACCACCATTCAATATGATCATGGCTGATAATCCTTAATCAGTATCCTGTTCCTGCCTTATCTCCATAACCCTTGATTCCACTATCCTTGAGAACTCTATCCAATCTTTCTTAATTGAATCCAGAGACTGGGTCTCCACTGCCCTCTGGGGCAGAGCATTCCACACAGCCACCACTCTCTGGGTGAAGAAGTTTCTCCTCATCTCTGGCCTAAATGGTCTATCCCGTATTTTTAAGCTGTGTCCTCTGGTTCGGCACTCACCCAGCAGTGGATACATGTTTCCTGCCGTCAGAGTGTCCAACCCTTTAATAATCTTATATGTCTCAATCAGATCCCCTGTCAGTCTTCTAAACTCAAGGGTATACAAGCCCAGTCGCTCCAGTCTTTCAGTGTAAGGTAATCCTACCATTCCAGGAATTGACCTCATGAACCTATGCTGCACATAATCTCCATAGGACAAACATAATAATTTATGGCACAGAAAGAGGCTATGATGGGTTGTTACATTGAATTGAAACAACCAGGTAACTTGTGGTCTGTCACTATGAAAAATAAATTTGCAGGAAAACTGCTGATGGTCATAAAAATACATCTGGGCTGCTGATGTCTTTCAAGGGCATCTAGGGAACAAAATATATAACTTTGCTCAAGTCACCTACATACTGAAAATAAAATTAGAAATCAGGATTACTCCAAGTCTTACTTTCCTCCTTTTGTTTGCTAGAATCTTCCTGATGCACAGCCTAAGGCTTCATTTGAGACAGCCAAGTACTAGCCTTTAAACATGAGCTTAGATTTAGAGCACAAACAATTCAACTGTGGGTGGCATCACAACCAATGCTAGCTCATCCACAGACAAACCACACTAGGTTGCTGTCTGACCGGACCACATAATCACACAGGGGCAATTAGAAACGGGCCACTTTCAACATTACTTGGCCCCAAGCTCAAGAAATATTCAACTGTTCATTGAGCACCCATCAGAGAGCAAAGCAAGAACCCACTGCTAGAGGGTCCATCTCTCTTGTTAGATTTTAAATCAAGGGCTTCTTTCCCATTCTCCTCTCCTTGTTCTGAGGAAAGCAAGCAAAATCCCCCTAAGTGTCCGACTCAATGTTTATCCCTCAAACAGCATCATCAAAACAAGACAGATTAACTAACAATAAATTGATTATTACAGAAATAGCAAACCAGGCACTGGGTTTTATGAGATAGGGAGAAGATTGCGAACCAACAGTAAATTTTGGTTAGGCCACATTTAGAGTACTATGATAATAATAAAAGCAGAAAGAGCCAGAGAAACTCAGCAGGTCTGGCAGCATCTGTGGAGAGAAAAACAGAGTAAACTTTTGAGTCCAATATGACTCTTCTTCAGAACTGGTTAGATTGATGCCACTAGACCAATTTCACCATCAAATCAACATTCCCAGAACTGGGGTTCTGGATCACTGATCCAGGGACCTTAACACCATGCCACTGCCTCTCCTTCCACCAATGGGAACAGCTTCTCTCTCTACCTCCAGACTCCTCATGATTTTGAATACCTCTTTCAAATCTTGTCTTCTTCTTGGAGAAGAGAAGATTAACAATCCCAATTTCTCAAATCTATCCTCAAAACTGAAGTTTCCAGTTTCAAGAACCATTCTTGTAAATTGTTTCGGTACTCTCTCCAAAGCATTCACATCTTGCACCCAGAACTGTACATTATACTCCAGCTGAGGTCTAACAAGTGTTTAATATCACCACCCTGCTCTTGTACTCTATGCCACCATTAATAAAGCTGGGGACACCGAATGCTTTATTAATTGCTCGCTCTTCCTGTTCTGTCTTCAGTAATCTGTGCATATTTTTACCGAGATATTTGTCCATGTGATGATCAATTTTGTCCAGAATCAACCTAAAGTCAGCCACTATCAGCCCTAATTAGCAGCTAAGGGTGACCTTCCCTCATTCCTTTGTCTGTCCAATTGTTGTCTCTCTCTCTCTCTCTCTCCCCCCCTGGGCTCCATCTCCACCTATTGTTTACTCCTCTCCCCTCCCTCACTCCATTGTCAGCAAATACACCAAGGAGAGTCACAGGACCCTAAAGATTAACTTTGTTTTCTCTCCATAGATGCTGCCAGACTTGCTGGGGTTTTCCAGTAAATCCCATTTTTGTTTCAATTCCAGCATTTGCAGTTCTGTGGTTTTCTTGTTTAGTGAAAAACCCATTATTGTAGCCAACGGACCTCCCCCAAACTGTATTAGAAGAAACCTCCATGGCTACAGAAGCACAGACAACTTAAGTATTAACTTCAGACACATATTGTATATATATTGCTAGTCCAAACTTAAAAGAACCAATATTAAATCCATATATACTATGCAATTTATATATCACAATACTGGGATAGCAGAGTTCACAAGTTACTCTTTAAGTGATGCAGTGTATTAAAACAGGAAGACAGCTCACTTAAGGATCATTACCTGTATAATACCCTGGGGGAAGAACCTCGTCTTGTTTGTAACACTGATCCCCAATCAGCTGTCTCAAAGCTTCTGCCACCAATCCTTTGTAACTGGAAAACATAATAGGTGAGATAGTGAGGCATATTTCAGCTCAACAGAAAACCCAACAGCAGCCTATACTTACATTACACCTTTCAGAGAGAAATCCATCATGGCCTTTCCCAAAGCGGTCACAAAAAAAAGGCCATTTGTTGCAGGGAGGGAGGCAGCTTTGCAGCTGGACTCCCTTTGACCATACAAGACCTGCGTAGTAACTTCATATTTTATTTCATACGGAAACCCGATGGTCTTGAAATTAATTAGAAAACCAGTGAGCTCAGAAAAAACACTTGGTGCCTCACCCTCCACCTCACTGACTTCACCATTTCCTGAGCAAAACACTAAGCTGGACAGCAGTGGTGGATAGGGTAGCAGGACAGGGAGGGAGAGGGCTAGCAGGACAACCAGCGAATGGTCAAGTGTTTCTGTGTGCCAGTGTGGTATCGCCACAGCTAACTATGCCTCCGCAGGCAGCTATATTTGGCAGTGGTAATACACACCACACTCTAACTTACCATAGAAGGTGGAAATGTGGGATGGTGATCAGAATCAAAGGGATGAACCAAAGGCAGGACAAACAAAAGAGTTGTGATAGGAAGATTTCAACCAGGAATTTCCTGCACCTGGTTTCTAGGAGGTTGACTACAACGCCTTGAGTAGCCAAGCAGCTATGAGAATGGATTGAGATTAGATTTAAAGAAATTGCAAATTGTGAGAGAGCTTGTACGGCTATGGGATATTATAGAAATAGGAAACAGAAGAGAAAACCTGTAGTAATCTGGGAGGAGAGCAGGAATTGTGTCTAATTGGATAGCTATTTCAAACACTTGGTATTGGAATGTCATGCCAAATGGCTTACATCCATTGCACTAGACTACCTTCTATTGCTTGATTGGTTAAAGTTTCAAGTGCATAATTTAATATTGGGGTAAGTGTCATTATATAAAACGCCATATGACTGGCCTGAATTATACGGACAATTATTCTATTCTGCTTTTCTTTTCTGTAATTTGCCTGGTTTACCTGGTTGTTGGGGGGTGATCTTGGTCTTCCTTTTAAAATATGTCGGGGTCATAATTAACTCTTTTCCTTTATTTTTGCTCCCTCTCCCCTCTCTTCCCCTCCCCGTCATCCTTTGCTTGGATGGGGGGAGGGGCGGTTGGGAGAAGCAGGGGAGGGTTTTTTTTGTTGTTCTACCAGGAGTGCCTAGGATTACAGTATGGAGGGATGGGTTGGGTGCCAACTTTTAACTTTCTTGTCATAAGATATTGATTTTTTTTCCCTTACTTTGTTTTGTCTGGGGCGGGGGCATGGCTTTAGTTAGAAGGAATCATGGTGGGATTAATGGGTGGTATGAGCGCCCCCTGTGAAAAGTCTTCTTTCAGTTATGTTTTATGCTCTTATGTTGTGGAAGTAGTTGTTAGAAGTTTTTTGATTTAGTAGTTTTGGAGGTTGCCTTTTTAAACTTGTGTGTAGTGTTTGTAGTTTTCACTCGGCACGCTCTGAGTTGGGTTCTTCCTCCCAGAGGGGAGACTGTTTCGGATGATCATGGCCAAGTATTAGTTTAAATGGTGCATCTGGAATGTTAAGGGGAGTTACACACCAATTGAGAGAAAAAAGATACTGTCATGCTTTAGAAAAGAGACGGTCGATGTAGCCTTGTTGCAAGAAACACACTTAACTGATAAGGAGCATTTCAGTTGCAACAAGGATTCGGCCAGGTGTTTTTCTCATCTTTAAACTCCAAAAGCAGAGGAGTTCTTCTCATCCGAAAGAACCTCCTGTTTCAAATGCTAGGCCAAATAAAGGATGAGTCTGGGCGATACATGGAGAGTCTCATGGGATTCTTAATGTATATTGCTCCCGGCACATCCCTGTAAATTTGTAACAGATACGCTTTTTAGATTGATGGCCAATGGGGCATCATACAATTATAGGGTCGGAGACTTTAACCGCATTATTGATGCCGAGGTGGACAGGATGCCTAGGGGTCTTGCGGGTACGTCTCCACAATCCAGGCAGTTGGTGGACTTGAACAAGGAGTTGGGATTGGTGGATGTATGGAGATGCCTCCACCCCGAAGATAGGAATTATATCTTTTTTCCTAATCCACGTAAGTGAAATATCAGAATTAACATGTATTTTGCCCCATCGGCCTTTTTGAACTCAGTACTGTCCTGCAGAATAGGGAATATAACCATTTCTGATCATGCGACTATGTTTATGGAGGTCAAAGCTGGAGCTGGTGGGGCGGGTTCCCGGCACTGGCGCATTGACCCTTTCCATTTATAGGGTATTTTTTTGCGGGAGTTTAAAATGTTTTGGGATATCAATTCAGGTACGGCCAGCAACCCATCGGTGCTGTGGGAGACCGCCAAGGCCTATACACGGGGTTTAATTATTTCTTACTCTGCAACCCAGAAACGACAGAGGGGAGAACAGCAACGTTTGCCCAAGGCTCGCTTGAAGGCAGCTGAGTTACCATATTTTGATAGGCCATCTATAACTAAATTACAGAGGATTACAGTCCTTAGGGCTACTTTAAATGCTGCACTTACCCAAACAACAAAGAGGAAAATCTCTTTTGTGAAACAGAGATTATTTGAGTATGGTGAGAAACCGGGTAGATATCTAGCGTACTTGGCCAGAAAGAAGAATGCCCCCCAATCTATTATAACCATCAGAGAGTGTGCTGGTACTGTGACTTGCAATGCCAAAAAGATTAATGCAGCATTTAGAAAATTTTATTTTGAGCTGTATCAGTTAGAGGGCTATGAGGATCGAATGATGAAAATGGAGTCTTTTTTAAAGACCTTGGACCTTTTGGGTGTAACCTTAGAGTTGGCGTCCTTTTTGACAATTCAGGAAGTACAGGAGGCAGTAAGGTTGCTTCAGAGTGGTAAGGTGCCTGGACCAGATGGATTTATACGGGGTTTATGGACAAGCTGGCTGGGCCACTCGTGGATATGTACAATTATTCATTCAGTCATGGCTGTCTCCCATCTTCTTTGAGAGAAGCAAATATTTCTCTTATCCTTAGGAAAGGAAAGGCCCCAGAGGATTGCACTTCGTACAGGCCCATATCATTACTGAATGTGGATTTTAAAATCCTGCTGAAAATGCCAGCATTAAGGGTGGAAAGGATATTGCCTATTATTGTAAATGAGGACCAGATGGGTTTTATTAAGGGTCATAGGTCTACCAATAGTATTAGGAGAGTTTTAAAAATGGTCCAAATATGTCAGCAAACAATGATCCCAGGTTTGGGTAGTCTCCCTGGATGCAAAGAGAGCATTTGATCAGGTGGGAAAGGCCATACCTTTTTTATGTACTGGAGCTGTTTGGTCTTGGAGAGGTTTTCCAAAATGGGTGGCAGTGCTGCATGGTGATCCGAAAGCAGCGGTGCTCACTGATCGTATAGGTCAGATAGTTTTAGTGTCGGCAGGGGTTGCTGTCAAAGGTGCCCTCTCTTGCCACTATTACTTACACTGGTGATCGAGTCGTTGGCGGAAGTCATTCAGACGGATCCTAATATAACTGCCCTGGATGTAGGGTCAGGCAGGCATAAAATTATCTTCTTTGCGGATAACATCCTTCTCTTTTTAACCGATCCAATGACATCTATGCCCCGCTTAATACAAGTAATTAATCTATTTGGTTTGTTTTCAGGGTATAAAATTAATTTCATGAAATCAGAGGCCATGCCTGTGGGGTATCTTATGAGATTATCCAACTTTGGGGATGGAACCAGTTTCCCCTTCCTCACAGGGAGGTTTTCTGCATTGAGGCATTTTTATTATCCCGGTTTTTGGTCAGTTATACAAAGGCAATTAAGAGCAGCCACTCGAGAAAATCAGGCAGGACCTTCGGCATTGGGGAAAATCTTCCGATATCTTAGTTGGGCAGGATATCCCTGGTTAAGATGAATGTTCTTCCACGCTTATTATATCCCATGAGAATGCTCCCTTTGATGCTGCCAAGGCAAACACTGCGCAGGCTTTACAGCTGGCTTGGATCTTTTATTTGGCATCATAGGCCACCTCTTATTAAGCTGGATAAATTGCAGCTTTCGCCAAGGTCGGGGGGGGGGGGGGGGGGGGGTGCTAGGTTTTCCAGACTTTAGGAGGTACCAAATTGAGTTCCTTGTTATCCTATGTGGCTGAATAGGCCTGTCACGATCCGTGATCAATTTGGCCAGACAAAATGCCCTCTCATTAATTTGTTGCTAATGGACAAGATGAGAACTATTATTGATCTTTGTAAAAACCTGATTGTCCTAAACACAGTTAAAGCATGGAGAATGGTGCGGCAGGGTGAGGGCAATTTACAAAAAAAAACTTCCCCTTTCACTGCGATAGTGGGAATATCAGGATTCCAGCTGGGTTCGATGACCTCTGGCTTTAAGCTCTGGGAGTCCAGAGGAATCTTCTGTTTGGGAGATCTGTTTGATGGGGAGGTCATGATAGGAGAAAGTGAGGACTGCAGATGCTGGAGTACCAGAGTTGAAAAATGTGGTGCTGGAAAAACACAGCAGGCCAGGCAGCAATCGAGGAGCAGGAGAATCAACGTTTCAGGCATAAGCCCTTCTTCAGGGGAGGTCATGATGTCCTCCGAAAAGCTGAGTCAGAAATTCGAGCGACCTAGGAATGACATGTTTCGTCACTTCCAGGTTAGAGACTTTGTACAAAAAAAAGACTACATTGACGGTTAATCTCTACAAGTTGGACATGGAGAGGAGTGTGGTCCGGTCTACGGGTGCCCTCTCGGTTAGTATACTCTATCCCTTGTAAGGTAGTAATGTTTCGAAGGACATTGAATGGCTATATAAAACCTGGACTCAAGAATTAGGGGTGAAAATCTCCTCAGAGATGGGGGAGGATATCTGGGAAAATGTTAGGAAGATCTCGATTTGTAATAGGATCCATGCTATTCAACTGAAGGTACTCCATAGGGCTCACCTAGCACCAGAACAGCTTGTGAAATTCAAATGTTCCCAATGTGCCCCAAGTGCAAAATAGCGGTTGGTACTCTTACTCACTGCTTGCGGTCATGCCACAAGATCACCAGGTATTGGGATGACATAGCAACTGATTTGGTAAAGGTTTTGAGAACTGAGGGGTTAGCTTGGATCCGGTATCCCTCCTTTTGAGTCTCCAAAAGCTTCCCTCCCTGGATGCGCATGGGAAGAAATTTTTAATATTCTTTCTTTTTGCGCAAGGAAGAATATTCTGATGAGCTGGGTGTCGGAGAATCCCCCAGGACTCCCATATTGGCGTAAGATAGTTGTGGAACACATACCCCTAGACTTCCTTACGAATATGGTGCACCAGAAAACGGAATTGTTTTACAGAATGCGGCGGCCCTTTTTTGGATTATATTAGAACAAGGAACAAAGAAAATTTACAGCCCAGGAACAGGCCCTTTGGCCCTCCAAGCCTGAGCTGATCCAAATCTACTGTCTGAACCTGTCACCCAATTCCTAAGCATCTGTATCTCTCTGCTCCCCACCTACTCATGCATCTGTCCAGACATATCTTAAATGATACTACTGTGCCTGCCTCTACCACCTCTTCTGGCAATGTGTTCCAGACGCCCAA
Organism: Hemiscyllium ocellatum; assembly: GCF_020745735.1. Classification (NCBI taxonomy): domain Eukaryota; kingdom Metazoa; phylum Chordata; class Chondrichthyes; order Orectolobiformes; family Hemiscylliidae; genus Hemiscyllium; species Hemiscyllium ocellatum. The sequence goes on from NC_083404.1 coordinate 142,197,137, forward strand.
AACCCTTTGTGTAAAGTACTTGCCGTGTGTATCCCTGTTAACTTTCCATCTCTCACCTTGAAAGCGTGACCTCTCATTATTGAATCCTTCACCCTGGGAAAAAGCTTGTCTCTATCTACCCTGTCTATACCCTTCATGATTTTGTAAACCTCAATCAGGTCCCCCTTCAATCTCCTTTTTTCTAATGTAAACAAATCTAATCTATTCAACCTCTCTTCATAGCTAGCACTATCCATACCAACATCCTCACAAACCTTCTCTGCACTCTCTCCAAAGCGTCCACATCTTTTTGGTAATGTGGCGACCAGAACTGAACAAGTATTCTAAATGCAGCCGCACCGATGTCTTGTTTAACTTTAACATGACTTGCCAGCTCTTATACTAAATACCCCGTCCAATGAAGGCAAGCATACTATATGCCTTCTTGACCACTCTGTCCACCTGTGCAGCAACCTTCAGGGTACAATGGACCTGCACTCCCAGATCTCTCTGTCCATCAACTTTTCCCAAGTCTCTTCCATTCATTGTATAATTTGCTTTAGAATTAGTCTTGCCTAAATGCATCACCTCACATTTGTCTGGACTGAAATCCATCTGCCACTTTTCTGCCCACTCTCCAGTCTATCTATATCCTCCTGTATTCTCTGACAGTCCCTTTGGCTTTCTGTTACTCCACCAATCTTCGTGTCATCTGCAAACTTGCTGATCATACCAACAGTGCCCTCTTCTAGATCATTTATGTATATCACAAACAACAGTGGGTCCAACACTGACCCCTGTGGAACACCACTGGTCACCTTTCTCCATTTCAAGAAACTCCCTTCAACTACTACTCTCTGTTTCCTGTTGCTCAACCAGTTCTTTATCCACCTAGCTAGAACATCCTGCACACCATGTGACTTCACTTTCTCCATTAGTCTACAATGGGGAACCTTATCAAACACCTTAATAAAGTCCATGTATATGACATCAACAGCCCTTCCTTCATCTATCAACTTGGTCACTTCCTTGAAGAACTCTATTAAGTTGGTAAGGCACCATCTCCCCCGCACAAAACCATGTTGCCTATCACTGATAAGCCCATTCTTTTCTAAATATAAATAGATCCTATTCCTCAGTACCCTCTCCAGCAACTTCCCCACCACTGACGTCAGGCTCACTGGTCTGTAGTTACCCAGAATATCCCTACTACCCTTCTTGTACAGGGGGATAACATGAGCAACCTTCCAGTCCTCTGGCACCTCACCTGTACTGAAGGATGCCATAAAGATATCTGTCAGGGCTCCAGCTATTTCCTCTTTCGCCTCCCTCAGCAACCTGGGATAGATCCCATCCGGCCCTGGAGATTTGTCCATCTTAATAACCTCTAGCCTACCCAACACATCTTCCCTACTTATGTCAACGTGATCCAGACTAATCAAACTTCTATCTCTAATCTCAACATTCATCATGTTCCTCACCTCAGTGAACACTGATGCAAAGTAATCATTCAGAATCTCATCCATTCGCTTAGGTTTGGCACACAGCCTTCCTTCGTTATCTTTCAGTGGACCAATCCTTTCTCTAGTTACCCGCTTGCTTTTTATATAAGAATAAAATGCTTTGGGATTCTCCTTAATTCTGCTCGATAAAGCTATTTCATGGCCCCTTTTAGCCGCTTGATTCCTCATTTAAAACTTGTCCTACTCTTCCGATATTCCTCCAGGGCCCATTCTGTTCTTAGCAGCCTAGACCTTATGTACGCTTCCCTTTTCCTCTCGGCTAGTCGTAAATTTCTCTTGTCATCCACGGTTCACAAATCTTGCCCTTCCTATCCTTTGCCTTCAATGGGACATGCCTATCCTGCACTATCTTTGTAAGCCTCCCACATCTCAATTGTGGACTTCCCTTCAAATAGCTGCGTCCAATCCACACTTCTGAGCTCCTGCCTAATTTTGATATAATTGGCCTAGGCCCAGTTTAGTATGCTTCCCTTAGGACCACTCTCATCTTTATCTATGAGTATTCTAAAACTTACAGAATTGTGGTCACTGTTCCCAAAGAAATCCCCCATCTCAACTTTTACTACCTGTCCTGGCTCATTCCCCAGTATCAAGTCCAATATGGCCCCTTCCCTTGTTGGACTATTTTGATGTAGATATATTGGTTATATTACACAGGGCCTGTACTTAGCTGTCGGTTTGGGGGCCCCTGGGAGGAAGAATCCCGAACAAATATGGGTCTACTTACTATTGCTCCCAATGGTGGGGAGCTGTGATGAGATTGCGCTAAGTGCAGTAATCTAATTGAATATCATTTAAGTTACCTTGTTACAACTTGATTTAATTTATTTTGTCTGTTTATTTATTCTCCTTGGTTATTTATTGAACTGTAGTTTTTATAGGGTTTTTATGAGGTTTTTTTGTGTTTCTGTACTCTGTGGAGTAGAGTAGTAGTTTGCTTTCTATTGTTGCTATTATATTATAATGTTGTCATACTATTTTGTATTGTTTGTAATTTTGTAAAAAACCTAAGATTTGTTTTCAATAACAATATTTATATAAAAAAACGAAGGATTTTTCTGTCTGAGTTGGTAATCAACCTGCGAAATTCATAACCACAGAGAGCTGTTGAAGCTGGGTCATTTATTATATTCAAAGGCAGATATTCAAGGCTATAGACAGATTTTTACGAGAGCATAAGGTACAGGAGCAGAATTAGGCCAGTTGGTCTATCGAGTCTGCTCTGCCATTCGATCATGGCTGATATATTTGTCAACCCTATTCCCCTGCCTTCTCCCAGTAATCTTTGATCCCTTTACTAAGCAAGAACCTATCTGTCTTAAATACAAGAACTGAGAGGAGGAGGAACTTCTTCAGCCAGAGGGTGGTGAAACTCATTGCCACAAAAGGCTATGGAAGCCAAAACATTGAGTGCATTTAAGACAGTGATAAATAGATTCTTGATTAGTAAGGGGATCAAAGGTTACGGGAAGAAGCCAGGAGAACAGAATTAATCAATGGTTCCAGGGTAAAGACAGGAAAGTGGAGCTGAGGGTTACCAGATCAGCCATGATCTAATTGAATGGCAGAGTAGACTAAATGGGCTGATTGGCCTTTTTTCTGATCCAACTGCTTAAGAAATAGGTCCCTCAAGCTGCCCCCACCATTCCATAAGACCATGGGTGATTTGCCCCAGGCTTCAACTTTTCTTTGCCAACTTGTCATCGTCCTTATGTCATTGACACTTCAAACATCTATCCACTTGCCCATTAATTACTTTCAGCGATCTAGAATTTCAGATATGTGACATCCTTTATAAAACAAACTTCTTCATATCTCAGTTTCAAATAAATATCCCCTTATTCTAGAACTACATCTCATAGTTCGAGATCACAAGAGTGGAAACACATTCTCAACATCTACCTTGTCCAAGAAAACATATTGTAAATCCTCTTCAATCTTGAAATTGGCTAAACACTTCCAATCTCTTCCAACTTCTTTCACAGTGTAATTTTTGGAGATTATGCATTCCCAACATAGGTAATGAACATACTTAACATGACACTCAACTGCATTACAATCACTGAATTCCATACTATCAATATCTTAGGTTTCTGCCAAAGGCAGCTCTTAACTGGAGCAGCTGTATAAACACTGTAGCTACAAACACAAAGCCTGTCCACCATGTACCGGGCAGAGATCAGGCATGAGATGGAAGATTTCCCAATTGCCTAGCTGACTGAAGCTCCAACAACAGTCAAGAAGCTCAACAACATCCAGGACAAATCAGCTAACTTGTCTGGCATTACATCCCCAAATATTTGCCCGCTCTACCATCATGCTTAGCAGCCGCAATGTGCATCATCTACAAGATGCATTGCAGAAATTCACCAATGCTCCTTTGAAAGAACCTTCAAAACTAATGACTTTTAGCAGCTAGAAGAGCATATGTGTGGAATTATCACCATGTTAATTGGGATACATTTCAAACAGATCTGACAACTGAAGACTGGGAATCCATGAGGCACTGTGGGCCATCAACAACAGCACAGTTACTCCAATCAACCTCTGGCGCCGGCATATTCCCCACTCAATCATTACCATCAAGCCAGGATAGCAATCAATGTTCAATGAAGAGAGCAGCAGCCTTCCCAAAGCCTGTCCACCATCTAAATCAACAACAACAATCTTCAACAAAACAGGTTGCTTGATTTGCACCACATCCACCACAGTCCCCCAAACATTCACTCCCTCCAGCACTGACTACGAACGGTCAATAAATGCTAGCCAACCAACAATACCCAGATCCCATAAATGAATCAAGAAATACATGTAAGCACAGTCTCTCCAAGATCCCCCTCCAAGGCATTCACCAGCCTGACTTGGAAATATCTCCATTCTCTTCTCTACTTCTTCATTGTCACTAGATTAAAATCCAGGAACTCCCTTCCTAACAGCGCTGTATGGGTCCTTACACTGTATGGATTGCAGTATTTCCAGAAGTCAACTCATCATCACATCTCCAAGGGCAATTAGCGACGACCAACAAACATTAGCCTTGCCAGCAGCGTTCACATCCCAGAAATGAATAAACCAGGGTTAATCCCCTGGCTTGGATGGCAATGGTAGAGTAGGGAATATCTCTAGCCATGATGTTAAATATTTTTAAATCATTCCATTTTAGAGTTGTCCTCAAAACATCGCTGATGAGATCAAATATATCCACTGACTCATAGGAGACCCTGCCGTGTGAGAACGTTCATCCAGGAATGCACCAAGCAGATCAAAAACATTAACTGGGAATGTGCAGAGGCAAAGTAAAGGTTTCTGAAGGAGCACATAAACCTTCAAACCTTCCATTATCACTGCCCTGAATGACTCAGAGTCAGCATCACTGGATTCATCAGCATTGCAGAACCCAGTGAACTGGAGAAGAAACAAGTCATCCTCTATCCTGAAAGACAGGCAACAACTCAATATCTTTATTCATAAAACCCAAGGTCCAATAAGCTTTGATCTCTCATTACTGCCTCTGACTTCAAAACTCTATGCACAGGAACCTCACCTCCATGCCACCGGGATCCCTAACCCTACACACTCTTTAGAAAAATGTCATTCAGTCTGTATAGCCAATCCTTAACCCTTGTCTCAAAATGTATCACTCCATAATTTTCTGGATTAAATTCCAATAGCTACTTGTTTGCCCATTTTCCTAGCCTATGTCCTGCTGCAGTCAATTGTGATCATCCTCACTATCCATCAGATCTTCAAATGTGGTATCATGAAGTAATTTTGAAATAAAGCAATGAACCAGGTGCTAATTTTAAATCTGACTTAAATACATTTTTGATAAGCACAGGTATTAGGGATATGGGCCAAAAGCAGGTATATGGAGGAAGGCCACAGATTAGCCATGATCTCATTGAATGGTGGAACAGGCTCATAGGGCGAAATGATCTATTCCTATTCTTATACAGTCATGGAGTCATAGAGATGTCCAGCAGGGAAACAGACTCTTCAGTCCAATCTGTCCATGCCGACCAGATATCCCGACCCAATCTAGTCCCACCTGCCAGCACCTGGCACTTATCCCTCCAAACCCTTCCTATCCTATAACCTGAAAAATGACCATTTACAATACTAACCGTTTTATGTCCTTATGTCAATTTTTCTCTAAGCTAACATTAATTCATTTATTTGAAAATCCATTTAAATGACATAAAGTAGATTTTTTTCCTTCATGTTAGTTTTGTCACAGAGCAAGTTTATGACAGCATAATGGTTCATTAATAATTACATTTTGTTCCCGGTAATTATCTAAATGACCACTGACCTGTACTTCCTGTTCACCTCATCTGCAGTCAGTACACGGTCAAACATCATCACTTTGTATCTGTCCTCCAGTCGAGGTCCCTTGTAATCACTGTGCTCCAGCTCCACTGCAGCATCAAGTAGGGACAGATATCGGCGAACAATCAATCCATACGGACTGTCTGAAAAAACAGAAAACACTGCAAACAACTAGAATTACTCTTGGAATTCACACAGTTTCTCTCAGGATCCTATAATAAGAGATTTGCGCAGTTAATCTTGGGAGTCCTAGAGTGAGGAATTTACAGAGTTACTATCAGCATTCCACAATAAAAGATTTAAATTGACAAATCCCTTAATTTGTGCAGTTAATTCTTGGACCTCACAACAAAAAATTTACGCAGTTACTCATAGTGAGGACTTACACACAATTACTCTCAAAATTATGTTTCTCTTTATTCTTTCATCTGGCATGAGCATCACTGGCTAGGCAGGTACTTATTGCCCAATCCCAATTCCTCCCTTGAACTGTGTGGCTTGCTTGGCCAGTTGAGGAGGCATTTAAGAGTCAGCCATGTTGGTGTGGGTCTGGAGACACGAGGAGGTGTGATCAGTTAAGGACAGCAGATTTCCTTTCCCAAATGTTATTCAGTTTTTATGACAGTCAATGATAGTTTGTGGCTACTATGACTGAGATTAACTTTCAATTTCAGAATTAATTAGTTAATTTAATTCCCACCAGCTGCCATGCAGTGATTTTGCATTCTTTTAACTAACCACACCTCAGTGCTTGAAACAATGCCACCTTGAGAGGGTCACCTCCTCGACAGTCTGTTAACTGACCCTGCTTCCCACCACTACCTGGAGTAAGACCTAATTCTTTTGATCCTACAGGAGTTATGAAGGAAAATCATACTCATCACGTTGTTGATGAAAGCGGCAGAGAAGACTTTGTCAAGTATGGATCCTGGAAAATGTCCCAGTTGGAACATGGACATGAAGATATTGACTGTGGCCAGGGGTGAGTTCATGGCTTTGACCTCCAGCACGGACTCCAGCTTTGCAAAAAACTTGGCTTCATGGGAAGGTTTGTAGTTCATCCGACTGAATGGGAAGACGAGCTTCTGAATTATCTGCAACATGAAACAACTCAAAGTCAAACACTGTCATACCTGGTTTCAAGCCTGTGGCTTGGGCAATGCTCAAGCTTCACACTCAACAGTCCACAGCTGGGAGCAATAAGTTGTAACATCACATTAACCTGAGGCCCCAGGTTCAGTGCCCACAATAAGGTTATGAACTGATGGCAGTTCATGTAAATAATTACACATGGGGATTCCTGGGATTGCTCTGTGAATAATCACACGCTCTTAGTGATCCCTTTAGAAATTCATATCTACCCGGGGCACCCCTTTAAATATGCACCTCAGTTGAAACCTTCACTATCTTTCAGTTGTTTGATTATTTGCACTGGATGTGTAGACATTTCCTCCAATTAAATGTCAAAACTTACTATTTTCAGATCTGCTACAAACTCTACTCCACAAATAGTGATTCCATCCTTTTCCCTGGTAACTGTTGATGTTAATCAGACCATTCACAATCTTGATATCATATTTGATTATAAGATATGTTGCTGACCACTCAATCATGGGCAGCTACATCTTCAGCTGCCAAGGGCCTGAGGTCTGGAAATCTCTCCAGAAATCTCTGCTTTGTGAAGGTTTTCATAAGGTCCCTCATTAGAGGTTAGTGGCAAAGTTAAAGCACACGGGATAGAGGATAATATATTGGCAAGGATCGAGAATTATGACAGACAGAAAAGAGAGAGTGGAATAAACTGATACCAAGGAAGATAGGTCTGTCCTATGAGAAGAAATTGGTTTGGCTGGGCCTGTATTCAGGAGATAGTGAGGGCTGCAGATACTGGAGAGTCAGAATCGATAAAGTGCGGTGCTGGAAAAAGGTCAGCAGGTCAGGCAGCATCTGAGGAGCAGGAGAGTTAACGTTCCAGTTAGGAGGATGAGAGGGAATCTGATTGAGGCAGGGCCCAACAGACTATGTGCAGGGAGGATGTCTTCACTGTTTGGTGAGTTGGCATGGATGCAGTTTTAATATATGGCTCGACCACTTAGGACAAAGACGAGGAAACTTTTCTTCATTCACAGGGTAGTGAACCTGTGGAATTCTCTACCATTGAAAACTGGGGAGGTCAACTAACAGATTCAAGGTTTGTGCGAAGCTTTGTAGCTCGGGTGCTCATTGTGGTTCTGTTCGCTGAGCTGGAAGTTTTTGTTGCAAACGTTTCGTCCCCTGGCTAGGAGACATCATCAGTGCTCTGGAGCCTCCTGCGAAGCGCTTCTTTGATGTTTCTTCCGGTATTTATAGTGGTCTGTCCTTGCCGCTTCCGGGTGTCAGTTTCAGCTGTCCGCTGTAGTGATTGGTATATTGGGTCCAGGTTGATGTGTTTGTTGATGGAGTTTGTGGATGAATGCCATGCCTCTAGGAATTCCCTGGCTGTTCTCTGTCTGGCTTGCCCTATGATAGTAGTGTTTTCCCAGTCGAATTCATGTTGCTTGTTGTCTGAGTGTGTGGCTACTAGGGATAGCTGGTCGTGTCGTTTCGTGGCTAGTTGATGTTCATGTATGCAGATTGTTAGCTGTCTTCCTGTTTGTCCTATATAGTGTTTTGTGCAGTCCTTGCATGGTATTTTGTAAACTACATTAGTTTTGCTCATGTTGGGTATTGGCTCCTTTGTTCTAGTAAGTTGTTGTCTGAGCGTGGCTGTTGGTTTGTGTGCTGTTATGAGTCCTAAGGGTCGCAGTAGTCTGGCTGTCAGTTCTGAAATGCTCCTGACATATGGTAGTGTGGCTAGTCCTTTTGGTTGTGGCATGTCCTCGTTCCGTGGTCTATCTCTTAGGCATCTGTTGATAAAGTTGCGCGGGTATCCGTTTTTGGCGAATACCTTGTATAGGTGTTCCTCTTCCTCTTTTCGCAGTTCTGGTGTACTGCAGTGTGTTGTGGCTCTTTTGAATAGTGTCCTGATGCAGCTTCGTTTGTGTGTGTTGGGGTGGTTACTTTCATAGTTTAGGACTTGGTCTGTGTGTGTTGTTTTCCTGTGTACCCTTGTGGTGAATTCTCCGTTCGGTGTTCTCTGTACTATCACGTCTAGGAATGGGAGTTGGCTATCCTTTTCTTCTTCTCTCGTGAACCGGATTCCTGTGAGTGTGGCGTTGATGATCCGGTGTGTTTTTTCTATTTCCGTGTTTTTGATGATTACAAACGTGTCATCGACATATCTGACCCAGAGTTTGGGTTGAATTTGTGGTAGGGCTGTTTGTTCTAACCTTTGCATAACTGCCTCTGCTATGAGTCCCGAGATTGGTGATCCCATGGGTGTTCCGTTGATTTGTTCGTATATCTGATTGTTGAATGTAAAGTGTGTAGTGAGGCACAAGTCCAGTAGTTTAAGTATGCATACTATTCACACAAACCAACAGCCACCCTCAGACAACAAGCAACATGAATTCGACTGGGAAAACACTACTATCATAGGGCAAGCCAGACAGAGAACAGCCAGGGAATTCCTAGAGTCATGGCATTCATCCACAAACTCCATCAACAAACACATCGACCTGGACCCAATATACCAACCACTACAGCGGACAGCTGAAACTGACACCCGGAAGCGGCAAGGACAGACCACTATAAATACCGGAAGAAACATCAAAGAAGCGCTTCGCAGGAGGCTTCGGAGCAGGGGACGAAACGTTTGCAACAAAAACTTCCAGCTTGGCGAACAGAACCACATCAACTAACAGAATCTATTCAAAAAAGGAAGAGAATAATTTTCCAGATTTTAAAGACATCAAGGGGTAAGGGAAAAAAGCAGGAATATGGCATTGAGATAGAGGATCAGCTGTGATCCTACTGAATGGCAAAGCAGGCTCAAATGGTCTACTCATGTCTCTCATTTCTATTTTTCTCCGGTTTGCTCTCATTTAAAACAACCCCTTAAACTGGCCTTTTTAACAAGCATTTGAACACTTGATCTCATGTCCCCTTGTACCTGGTGCCAAACTTTGCATAAAAGGCTCCTATGGAGTGTCTTGGGTCAATTAATGGAATTTAAAGATGCCATATAAATTTATTTTATTTTCCTTTCAATCCCCTCAATCATGGCTTACCCCAAACTCCAACACTGTGTTTCCTAAAAATATTTTCTGATATGTTCAAGAAACTATACACAATTACCTTACTGTCCAGGTTTTCACCCTTTTTGATGAGGAAATCTGCGATCGTGTCTAGAAGCCTGGTCTCACGAAGTCGATGACGCGCAATATATTTTGCAATGAGTGCCATGGTGTAGGGGGTGATGCTATCCACTTTCTTTGGGAGTTCCTCTAAAGTAGAAAGAAATGCTCTAAAATGAGAGGCTGGAATTTTTGTCAGTTCAATAGCTCAGTAGGGTCCTATAGTGGCTTCTGTCACTGTGGAATAGGCAGTAGGATAATAGATTCTCACACTGACCTCTGCTGAGAAGGTCACAAGCAATTAGGGCCAAAAAAGACACAAACAGACCCAACTGCAAAGCCCTTCACAACCAAATGAACATCTAGCTGTTTGTGCACAGGATCATGCACTGAGTGAGGTTCAAAGGCCAGGTCAGTAAATGTAAAACTGAAGCATTGGCAAAGACACAGAATGGTCTGGTATCATAGAATCATAAAGTCCCGACAGTGTGGAAACAGGCCCTTTGGCCCAACAAGTCCACACCGACCCTCTGAAGAGTAACCCGCCCAGACCCATTCCCCTATCCTATTGTCTTGTATTTACCCCTGACTAATGCACCTAATCTACACATTTCTGAACACAATACGCAATTTAGCATGGCCAATTCATCTAACCTGCACATTTTTTGGATTGTGGAAGGAAACTGGAGCACCAAAGGAAACCCATACAAACACGGGGAGAATGTGCAAACTCCACACAGACAATCGCCTGAGGCTGGAAACAAACCTGGCTCCCTGGCACTGAGAGGCAGCAGTGCTAACCACTGAGCCACCACGTCGCCCTCATCATTGATGTGGTTTAAGTGAGAAATAAAATTAGATCATAAGGAACGGCAAAAGAAAGTAATTTTCTGCCAAAACAGCAAAAGACACTTGGAATTGTCATGGGGTGGGGGAGTCACAACAATCAGTTATCTGTTCCAATGCAATGACCATGCGTCACAAATAAAAGATAGGCTTGAGAGACTGACTAGACATTTTTGTACATACCAGTTACACTACAGTGCTGGATTAAATACTACAATATTTTTCCCAGTTACTGGACAGTGCTGGATTAAACACTGCCTGTATTTATCCCAGTTACAACAAAGTGTCTGATTAAGTGCTATCTGCAATTTTAGTGCGGTTATATTTCAGTTATAGTGCAGTCATATATTGAATATTCTCTGGATTTACATAAGAAAGAAATAATGAAATATGAAACAGAGGAGGAGTAGGCTGTTCGACCCTCCAAACCTGATCATCCAACCCAGTAGCCCCTACTCACTTTCTCACAATATCCTCTGATCCTTTTAGCTCTAAGAACTACACCCTATTCCTTCTTGAAAACATTCAATGCTTTGGCCTAAATTACTTTCTGTAGCTGAGAACTCCATAGGCTCTCTGCCCTCTTGGTGAACAAATTTCAGATTTTTGAGTGGAGCAGCAGCGGAGGTAAGACGAACCCGGAAGACTGCAGCTAAGGTAAGGCAGTTTTTAAAAAAAAATTACTTACCGGTAGCGGGCAGCGGTGTTTTCCCTTTCACAGAAGGAGCGGGAGCAGCGGGGGGAGTGACAAGGACCAGAGGGGCAGCCGGGAAGGAAAGCAGTGACCGTATCTATCAGCAAGGCGGCTAAACCTGAGACTCTACAACTGTAGAGTCTCCCACCCGCCCTCCTCCTCTAACCTAGTTAAAAAGGTAAGGTTCATTCTAAACTTCCTCTATTGAATATAAGTTTGTTATTGATTTTATAGCAACTTGAACTAAGCTTTAGTACTGAGTGCGTGTTCAGGTAAGTGGGGTATGGATGCTAGGGCAGTTGCTTGCTCTTCCTGTAGAATGTGGCAGGTGGAAGACATGGCACACTCTCCGCTGGCTACATCTGTGGGAAGTGCACCCAACTCCAGCTCCTTGAAAACCACGTTAGGGAATTGGAGCTGGAGCTGGATGAACTACGGATCATTCGGGAGGCTGAGGGGGTAATTGAGAGGAGTTACCGGAAGTTGGTCACTCCTAAGGCTCAGATAAATGGATTACAATTAAGGGGAGGAAAGGGGACAGTCAGACAGTGCAGAGATCCCCTGTGGACATTCCCCTCAGCAATAAGTATACCGTTTTGGATACTGTGGGGGGGAATGACCTACCAGAGGAAAGCCATAGCAGTCAGTTCCTCTGGCACTGAGCCTGACACTGTGGCAAAGAAGGGAAGGGGGGCAGAATAGGAAAGTACTCGTGGGAGGGGACTCGATAGTTAGGGGAATCGACAGGAGATTTTGTGGTCAGGGTCGGGATTCCCGGAAGGTATGTTGCCTCCCTGGTGCCAGGGTCCGGGACGTCTCCGGTCGGGTGTATAAGGTTCTAAAAGGGGAGGGCGAACAGCCAGAAATCTTGTTACATATTGGCACTAATGATATAGCCAGGAAAAGGATCGAAGATATAAAAAATGATTTCAGGGAGTTAGGATGGAAGCTGCAAAGCAGGACGAACAGAGTAGTGTTCTCTAGTTTACTACCGGTGCCACGAGATAGCGAGGCGAGGAACAGGGATTGGGCACAGCTTAACACGTGACTGCGCAGCTGGTGTAGGAGGGAGGGCTTCAGATATGTAGATAATTGGGATGCCTTGAGGGGAAGGTGGGACCTGTACAAGAAGGACGGGTTGCATCTGAACTGGAAGGGGACCAATGTCCTGGGTGGAAGGTTTGCTCGCGTAGTTCAAGGGGGTTTAAACTAGTATGGCAGGGGGGTGGGAACCTGAGCTGTATACCGGAGGTGAGAGTTGATGCAGATGAGGCAATAGCAAGTGGTATACCAGCTAGTGGGAAGGAACCAAGTATCAGTTAAAGTGTGTTTGCTTTAACGCAAGGAGTATCAGGAATAAAAGTGACGAACTTAGAGCATGGATCAGTACCTGGTGCTATGATGTTGTGGCCATAACAGAAACATGGGTTTCTCAGGGGCAGGAATGGTTGCTGGATGTTCCAGGGTTTAGAGCATTTAAAAAGAATAGGGACGGGGTGTAGCACTACTAATCAGAGAGGGTATCACAGCTACAGAAGCTTCCATTGTCGAGGAAGATCTGTCTACCGAGTCAGTATGGGTGGAAATTAGGAACAGCAAGGGAGCAGTCACCTCGTTAGGGGTTTACTACAGGCCCCCCAATAGCAGCAGGGAGATGGAAGAAAGCATAGGTCGGCAGATTTTGGAAAAGTGTGGACGTAGTAGGGTTGTTGTAATGGTGACTTTAACTTTCCCAATATTGACTTGAACCTCCTTCGAGCAGAAGATTTGATTGGAGCTGTTTTGTAAGGTGTGTTCAGGAGGGTTTCCTAACTCAGTACGTTGACAGGCTGACAGGGGGAGAGGCCATTCTAGACTTGGTGCTCGGAAACGAGCCGGGGCAGGTATCAGATCTTGTGGTGGGAGAGCATTTTGGTGATAGTGACCACAACTGCCTCACATTCTACATAGCTATGGAGAAGGAGAGGATTAGGCAAAATGGGAGGATATTTCATTGGGGAAGAGGAAACTATGATGCGATTAGACATGAGTTAGGTAGCATGAATTGGGAACAATTATTCCATGGTAAAGGCACTGTTTAAGGAACAGTTGTTGCAAGTGATGAATAAATATGTCCCTCTGAGACAGGCAAGACGTGGTAAGATAAAGGAACCTTGGATGACGAGAGTGGTGGAGCTTCTCGTCAAAAGGAAAAAGGTAGCTTACATAAGGTGGAGGAAGCTAAGGTCAAGCTCAGCTTTGCAGGATTACAGGTAGGCGAGGAAGGAGCTTAAAAATGGGCTGAGGAGAGCCAGGAGGGGGCACACAAAAGGCTTGGCAGAACGGATTAGGGAGAACACAAAGGCATTTTACACTTATGTGAGGAATAAGAGAATGGTCAAAGAAAGAGTAGGGCCGATCAGGGATAGCATAGGGAACTTGTGTGTGGAGTCTGAGGAGATAGGGGAAGCCCTAAATGAGTTTTTTGCTTCTGTCTTTACGAAAGAAACAAACTTTGTAGTGAATGAAAGCTTTGAAGAGCAGGTGTGCATGCTGAAATGGATAGAGATAGAGGAAGCTGATGTGCTGAAAATTTTGTCAAACATTAAGATTGACAAGTTGCCAGGCTCGGACCAGATTTGTCCTCGGCTGCTTTGGGAAACGAGAAATGTAATTGCTTCGCCACTTGCGAAGATCTTTTCATCCTCGCTCTCCACTGGAGTCGTAGCTGAGGACTGGAGAGAGGCAAATGTAATTCCTCTCTTCAAGAAAGGAAATAGGGAAATCCCTGGCAATTACAGACCAGTAAGTCTCACGTCTGTCGTCTGCAAGATGTTAGAAAGGATTCTGAGGGATAGGATTTATGACCATCTGGAAGAGCGTGGGTTGATTAAATGCAGTCAACACGGCTTTGTGAGGGGCAGGTCATGCCTCACAAACTTTATCAAGTTCTTTGAGGATGTGACTAGAAACGTTCATGAGGGTTGAGCTGTGGATGTGGTGTATATGGACTTCAGCAAGGCATTTGATAAGGTTCCCCATGGTAGGTTCATTCAGAAGGTCAGGAGGAATGGGATTCAGGGGAACATAGCTGTCTGGATACAGAATTGGCTGGCCAAGAGAAGACAGCGAGTAGTAGTAGAAGGAAATATTCTGCCTGGAAGTCAGTGGTGAGTGGTGTTCCACAGGGCTCTGTCCTTGGGCCTCTATTGTTTGTAATTATTATTAATGACTTGGATGAGGGGATTGAAGGATGGGTCAGCAAGTTTGCAGATGACACAAAGGTTGGAGGTGTCGTTGACAGTATAGAGGGCTGTTGTAGGCTGCAGCGGGACATTGACAGAATGCAGAGATGGGCTGAGAGGTGGCAGATGGGGTTCAACCTGGATAAATGCGAGGTGATGCATTTTGGAAGGTTGAATTTGAAAGCTGAGTACAGGATTAAGGATAGGATTCTCGGCAGTGTGGAGGAACAGAGGGACCTTGGTGTGCAGGTATATAGATCCCTTAAAATGGCCACCCAAGTGGACAGGGTTGTTAAGAAAGCATATGGTGTTTTGGCTATCATTAACAGGGGGATTGAGTTTAAGAGTCATGAGATCTTGTTGCAGCTCTATAAAACTTTGGTTAGACTTCACTAGGAATACTGCGTCCAGTTCTGGTCACCCTATTATAAGAAAGATGTGGATGCTTTGGAGAGAGTTCAGAGGAAGTTTACCAGGATGCTGCCTGGATTGGAGGGTTTATCTTATGAGGAAAGGTTGACTGAGCTTGGACTTTTTTTATTGGAGAAAAGGGGACCTAATTGAGGTATACAAGATAATGAGAGGCACAGATAGAGTCGATAGCCAGAGACTATTTCCCAGGGCAGAAATGACTAACACGAGGGGTCAAAGTTTTAAGCTGGTTGGAGGAAAGTAAAGAGGGGATGTCAGAGGCGGGTTCTTGACAGAGAGAGTTGAGAGAGGATGGAATGTGTTGCCAGCAGCTGTTGTGGAGGCAGGGTCATTGGGGACGTTTAAGAGACTCCTGGACATGCATATGGTCACAGAAATTTGAGGCTGTATACATGAGGATCAGTGATCGGCACAACATCGTGGGCTGAAGGGCCTGTTCTGTGTTCTAAATTTCACCTCATCTCAATCCTAAAAAGCCTACCCAGTATCCCTAGACAGTGACCCCTGGTTTTGGACTCTCTGATCTTCAGGAACATCCTTCCAACATTTACCCTGTCTCGTTCTGTTAGAATTTTATAGGTTTCTATGATTTCCCACTTCATTCTTCTGAACTCCAGTGAAGATAGTCCTAACTGATTCAGTCACTATTCATACCTCAGTCCTGCCATCCCAGCAATCAGTCTGGTAAACATTTACTGCACACCCTCCATTGCCAGAACAGTCCTCCACAGATAAGGAGGCCAAAACTGCACACAATACTCCAGGTCTGGTCTCACCAAGGCTCTGTATGCTTGCAGCAGGCTTGCTCCTGTACTTGAATCTTCTTGCTATGAAGGCCAACATACCATTTAACTTCTTTACCGCCTGCACGCACACTGTTACTGACTAGTGTACAAGGACACCCAGGTCTCGTTGTTACCCCTGTTTTCCCAATCTATCACCATTCAGAGAGTAATCTGCTTTCCTGTTTTCACTACCAAAGTGAATAACCTCACACTGATCCACATTATACTGCATCTGCCATGCATTTGCCTACTCACTTAGCCTGTGCAAATCACAGCGAAGCATCTCTTTATCCTCCTCAGAGTTCACACTTTCACCCAGATTTGTAACATATAGAAACCAGGTGACATTAAACTTTATTCTCTCATTAAAATGTATTGTGAATAGCTCAGTCCAAGTGCTGATCCCTGCAGTATCCCCCACTGGTCATTACCCACCACTCAGAAAGAGATCCATTTACTTTCATTCTTTTGTTTTCTGTCTGCCAACCAGTTCTCTATCCATGTCGTTACACTACTGCCCAATCCTATGCACTTTAATGTTACACACTAGTCTCTTATGTGGTGCCTTAGTGAAAGCCTTCTGAAAATCTAAGTAAACCATATTCACTAGTTTCCCCCTTATCAACTCTGCTAGCTATATTCCAGTAGTTTTGTCAAGCATGATATCCATTTCGTAAACTCATGCTGATTCTGTCCAATTCTGTTACTGTTTTTCAAATTCTCTGCTATTAAACCTTTTGTAATGGACTCTAGCTTTTTCCCTATTACCAACATTAGGCTAACCAATCTATATTTCCCTGTTTTCTCTCTATCTCGCTTTTCAATTAGAAGGCTTCCATTAGTTACCCTCCAATCCATAGGAACTATTCCATGTCTAAAGCATTTTGGAGGATGACCACCAAAGCAACCATTATTTCTCAGGCAACTTCCTTAATTACTCTGAGAAGTAGATTATTGGGTCCTGGGTATTTATTGACTATTAACTGCATCAATTTCCCCAACGTCATTTCCCTACCAATACTAATTTTCTTCAGCTTCTCCCTCTCACTAGACTCCGTGTCCCCCAACATTTCTGGTGCATTATTTATGTCCTCCCTGTGAACACAGAACCAAAATATGCATTTAATTGGTCTACCGTTATTAATTAATCTATTCCTGACTGTCATGGACCTACATTTGTCTTAATTATTCTTTTTCTTTCCACATACCTATAGAAATTTTACAATCGGTTTATACATTCCCCATAAGCTTACTCTTCTTTATCAATCCCTTTATCGTCCTTTGCTGAAATCTAAACTACGCCAAATCCTCAGGTTTGCAGGTTTTTTTGGCCAATTTGAAAGCCCCTTCCTTGAACCTAATATTATCCCTAATTTCCCTTCCTAGTCATGATCAGGAACCTTTCCCAATTTATTTTTGTGTCAGACATGAATGAACAATTGTTGAAGTTCTTCCATAAACACTTTAAATGTTTGCCATTGCTTATGCACTGTTACTTTACAGTACAAAGCTGGGTTAAATACTTTCTGTACCTATACTAGTTACAGTGTTGTGATGGATTACCCACTGAACATGTTTCTCTCAATTACACTTCAATGCCATGCTGGTTTAAATGCTATCACTCATTATAACAGTTACGATGAAATGCTGGATGAAATGAATATGATCTGTGAAAAGGTTGATACTTAAACTCTAACAGGTTGAAGTCTATTTGCACCCTACCTGCCAAGCTATTGATGAACTTTTCCTGCCTGTTCTCATAGAAGAGTTGAGAACTAAAGATCAGCTCCAGTGACTTGTTGCTGGTCTCCCGGGCACACGTAGCCAGCATCTCATCCAGGAGGGTCATCTCGTGGTCTCTTACATTGGTGACGTGTCCCAGTGTGTGCTTGACCAATCGGAGGATCTTACGGTTGTTGAGAAGCTGTTCGCTGCTGTAGCCATCAGACTGCAGTGCCTGAGCCTTCAGTTTGTAGTAAGAGAGCAAGAGGAACAAGGTCTGGGGGTGACGTTCCCTCTCAATATTCTTCTCCAGGCCAGTGAGACAGCTTTCAATTAATGGGTGCTCAATGGATGGATGTAGCTTCATGACACTGCTGAAAACCATGGAAATATCCTTTTGATTGAACTGTGAGAGCCGGATTTGGGATTCCTCCTCCAGGACCTGAACAATCTTGGAATCACCAGGAAGACCTGGCAACCCAAAAAGAAGAGAAACTTCAGTGACATGGAGCAAGGAGTAAACACAAAATATTCTCTGTCTAAGGTCAGGCATTGTCTGATGATAAAATAAGATATGCTGGGCAGCAGGATTCATCTTCGGCTGTTTTTCTAGTATGCAAACTCAGACAGAGAACCTGGATTTGCAAACTCTGTTTCAAAGGCATGCTCAAGGCTCGAGGGTTGGAATGTCACACATCCCCCTCGTTTCTCCTCATAAATTGATCCTCTCATTCTTCATATCATCTTATTCAGTCTTTCTCTCTCCAAGGCTGCACTTATGCAACTACTGCAAACTTCACTGGAGAACTTTCAGCATGCAACGAGGAGGGGAAGATACAGGGGAAATCAGTAGATGTGCTGCATTTGTATTTCCAAAAGACATTTGATAAAACGTTACATAAAAGGATCATGATTCCAGATTATGGTGTCAGGAGTGATGTAGTAGCACAGATAAAGGAGTGCCCAACCAGCAGTTAACAATACCAAAACAGAAATTGTTGGAAAAACACAGCAGATCTGGCAGCATCTGTGGAGAGAAATCAGAGTTAATGTTTCAGGTCCAGTGACCATTCTTCAGTGAACGTTGTTGGGATAACAGGGTCATTTTCAGGTTGAATATCCAGTGGAGTGCCAGGGAAATGAGCACTTTAACTTTAGAAGGTTTCTGCAGTGTAAAACGCACGAGGCAGATGAAGCATGTACTTATGCTTGTTTCTGCAGCATTTACTTCCTGTAACATGTCACTAGACTATTGTAAACAATTTACCACCGATATTAATGACCTGCATGAAGGGAATGACTGCAAGGAAGCCAAATGTGCTGCTGATATAAAGGAAGGTTGGTAAGCTGGTTGAGGAAAAAGATACAAAAGAGTATACAAAGATCTACAGATTGTTTAAGTGAGTTGGCATAAACTTGGCAGATTAAGTATAAAATAGGAAAATATGAACTTGCCTGTTTGGGCAGGAAGACTGGAAATGCAGACTATTATTTAAATGGAGACAGACTGCAACATGCTGGGGTATAGTGACACTTTGATGTCTTGGCTCATGAATTACAAAACATTAGCATGCAGGCACAGCAAGTGTTTAGGAAAGAAAATAAAGTGCTGACTTACATTGCTAAAAGATGGTGTTTAAAAGTAGGGAAGTCATGCTACAATTAGATTAGATTAGATTACTTACAGTGTGGAAACAGGCCCTTCGGCCCAACAAGTCCACACCGACCAGCCGAAGCGCAACCCACCCATACCCCTACATATACCCCTTACCTAACACTACAGGCAATTTAGCATGGCCAATTCACCTGACCCGCATATCTTTGGACTGTGGGAGGAAACCGGAGCACCCGGAGGAAACCCACGCAGACACAGGGAGAACATGCAAACTCCACACAGTCAGTCGCCTGAGGCGGGAATTGAACCCAGGTCCCTGGCGCTGTGAGGCAGCAGTGCTAACCACTGTGCCACCGTGCCGCCCTAACCACTGTGCCACCGTGCCGCCCTAACCACTGTGCCATTGTTGAGACCACATCTAGAGTACTGTGTACAGTTCCTATTTCAGGAAGGTAACCTTGAATTGGAAACCGTTCATAAAAAAGTTCACTAGGCTAATTCCTGGCATGAAGGGAATGTCTTATGCTGGAGAAGGTGGGCTGGTAGATAGGCCTATACTGGTTGGAGTTTGGAAAAGCAAGAGATGATCTTACTGAGACACACAAGATTCTGAGGGTTTTAGCAGGGCAGATGTTAACAGGATGTTTCTCTTCATCATAGAATTTAGAACTAGGGGCACTGCTTGAGAATAAGGGGATTTCTTTAATCCCTCACAGAGTTGTGAGTATTTGTAATTCTCTGCTCCAGACAGCAGTGGAAGTTGGGTTAGTCAGATTTTGGATGAAGAAGGGAATTAGGGATAATGGAAGCAAACAGCAAAATGGATTTGAGACCACAATCAAATCAGCCACATTCTTATCAATTAATGGAATGGGCTAAATGACCAACTGGAGTTGCTAATTCTCATGTTTCCCCAAATACAAAACTTCCGAACCGAAAGAGTATTTGATTGTCTGTGAAATACAATGAAACATGAGACATTATATGGCCTTTTTAAAAAATATTTTGATGGGATGTCACTGGCAAAGCCAGCATTTTTTGCACATCCTGAAATGTCCCTGAACTGAGTAGCTTGCTTGGCCATTTCCAAGGGCACTTTTGATTGAAGGATAAAATTGTGGTTTGGGGTCACATATAGGCCAGACCTGATAATGGTAGCAGACCTTTTTGTCTAAAGGAGACTGGGCTTCTACCATAATTGATGATATTTTCGTAGTCTTCGCAATTAAGACTAGCTCATTTCAAATTGTATTAAATGAATTTAAGTCATTGGCTCACGTGGAAGGTTTGAATCCATGCCCCACAGCATTAGCCCAGTATCTCAATTGCTAACCCACTCACATTAGCATTCTGTAACAATGCTGCTGTCTCATCTAGACTTTTATTAATAATACGTTTATGTAGGTTGCAGGCTTCAAATAAAAAGGGGGAGCAGGTTAATGGAAATTTAGAAATCTAAAGAGAAATGCTGAGGCAACAGAGCAGTAAAACTACGTGGGTAAACACAGGACAGAACACTGACAGTAATAAAATGTCAATGAATAAAGTTCATGTAGAGTCATAGAGATGTATAGCATGGAAACAGACCCTTTGGTCCAACCTGTCCATGCTGACCAGATATCCCAACCCAATCTAGTCCCACCTGCCAGCACCCGGCCCATATCCCTCCAAACCCTTCCTATTCATATACCCATCCAAATGTTGCAATTGTACCACCCTCCACCACTTCCTCTGGTAGCTCATTCCATACACGTACCACCCTCTGGGTGAAAACATTGCCCTGTAAGTCTCTTTTATATCTTTCCCCTCTCACCCTAAACTTATGCACTCTAGTTCTGGACTCCCCGACCCCAGGGAAAAGACTTTGCCTATTTACCCTATCTA
Source organism: Hemiscyllium ocellatum (assembly GCF_020745735.1). Lineage (NCBI taxonomy): Eukaryota > Metazoa > Chordata > Chondrichthyes > Orectolobiformes > Hemiscylliidae > Hemiscyllium > Hemiscyllium ocellatum. Next base: position 142,218,384 of record NC_083404.1, read on the forward strand.
TGCTCTTCATAATTTTGTAAACTTCTATAAGGTCACCCCTCAGCATCCGACACTCTAGAGAAAACAGCCCCAGCCTGTTCAGCCTTTCCCTGTTGCTCAGATCCTCCAACCCTGGCAACATCCTTGTAAATCTTTTCTGAACCCTTTCAAATTTCACAACATCTTTCCGATAGGAAAGAGACCAGAATTGCATGCAATATTTCAACAGTGACCTAACCAAAGTCTTGTACAGCCGCAACATAACCTCCCAACGCCTGTACTCAATACCCTTACCAATAAAGGAAAGCATACCAAACGCCTTCTTCACTATCCTATCTACCTGCGACTCCACTTTCAAGGAGTTATGAACTTGAACTCCAAGGTCTCTTTGTTCAGCAACACTGCCTAGGACCTTACCATTAAGTGTATAAGTCCTACTAAGATTTGCTTTCCCAAAGTGCAGCAACTCACATTTATTGAATTAAACTTCATCTGCCACTTCTCAGCCCATTGGCCCATCTGGTCCAGATCCTGTTGTAATCTGAGGTAACCCTCTTCGCTGTCCACTACATCTCCAATTTTGGAGTTATCTGCAAATTTACTAACTGTACCCCTTATGCTCGCATCCATATCATTTATGTAAATGACAAAAAGTAGAGGACCCAGCACCGATCCTTGTGGAACTCCACTGGTCACAGGCCTCCAGTCTGAAAAACAACCCTCCACCACCACCCTCTGTCTTCTACCTCTGAGCCAGTTCTGTATCCAAATGGCTAGTTCTCCCTGTATTCTATGAGATCTAACCTTGCTAATCAGTCCCTCATGGGAACCTTGTCGAACACCTTACTGAGGTCCATATAGATCACATCTACTGCTCTGCCCTCATCAATTCTCTTTGTTACTTCTACAAAAAACTGAATCAAGTTTGTGAGACATGATTTCCCACGCACAAAACCATGCTGACTCTCCCGAATCAATCCTTGCTTTTCCAAATACATGTACATCCTGTCCCTCAGGATTCCCTCCAACAACTTGCCCACAATTGACATCAGGCTCACTGGTCTACAATTCCCTGGCTTGTCCTTACCACCGTTCTTAAACAGTAGCACCACGTTAGCCAACCTCCAGTCTCCCGGCACTTCACCTGTGACTATCGATGATACAAATATCTCAACAAGAGGCCCAGCAATCACTTCCCTAGCTTCCCACAGAGTTCCGTGGTACACCTGATCAGGTTCTGGGGAATTATCCACTTTTACCCATTTCAAGACATCCAGCACTTCCGCCTCTGTAATCTGGACATTTTGCAAGATGTCACCATCTATTTCCCTGCAGTCTATATCTTCCACAGCAAATACTGATGCAAAATACTCATTTAGTGTCTCCCCCATTTTCTGTGGCTCCACACAAAGTCGCCTTGCTAATTTTTGAGGGGCCCTATTCTCTCCCTAGTTATCCTTTTGTCCTTAATATATTTGTAAAAACCCTTTGGATTCTCCTTAATTTTATTTGCCAAAGCTATCTCACATCGCCTTTTTGCCCTCCTGATTTCCCTTTTAAGTATACTCCTATTTCCTTTGTATTCTTCTAAGGACTCACTCGATCTATCCTGTCTATACTTTATATAAGCTTCCTTCTTTTTCTTAACCAAACCCTCAATTTCTTTAGTCATCCAGCATTCCCTATACCTACCAGCCTTTCCTTTCATCCTAACAGGAATATACTTTCTCTGGATTCTCGTTATCTCACTTCTGAAGGCTTCCCATTTTCCAGCTGTCCCTTTATCTGCGAACATCTGCCCCCAATCAGCTTTCAAAAGTTCTTGCATAACACTGTCAAAATTTGCCGTTCTCCAATTTAGAACCTCAACTTTTAGATCTGGTCTATCCTTTTCCATCATTATTTTAAATCTAATAGAATTATGGTCGCTGGACCCAAAGTGCTCCCCCACTGACACCTCAATCACCTGCCCTGCCTTATTTCCCAAAAGTAGGTCAAGTTTTGCACCTTCTCTCGTAGGTACATCCACATACTGAATCAGAAAATTGTCTTGTACACACTTAACAAATTCCTCTCCATCTAAACCTTTAACACTATGGCAGTCCCAGTCGATGTTTGGAAAGTTAAAATCCCCTACTATAACCATCGTATTATTCTTACAGATAACTGAGATCGCCTTACAAGTTTGTTTCTTAATCTCCCTCTGACTACTGAGGGGGGCCTATAATACAATCCCAATAAGGTGATCATCCCTTTCTTATTTCACAGTTCCACCCAAATAACTTCCCTGGATGCATTTCCAGGAATATCCTCCCTCAGCACAGCTGTAATGCTATCCTTTATCAAAAATGCCATTCCCCTCCTCTTTTGCCTCCCTTTCTATCCTTCCTGTAGCATTTGTATCCTGGAACATTAAGCTGCCAGTCCTGCCCATCCCTGAGCCGTGTTTCTGTAATTGCTATGATATCCCAGTCCCATGTTCCTAACCATGCCCTGAGTTCATCTGCTTTCCCTGTTAGGCCTCTTGCATTGAAATAAATGCAATTTAATTTATTAGTCCTACCTTGTCCCTGCCTGCCCTGACTGTTTGACTCACTTCTTTTCTCAACTGTACCCGTCTCTGATCGATTTCTTTCCTCACTATCTCCCTGGGTCCCACCCCTCCACCTTACTAGTTTAAATCCTCCCAAGCAGCTCTAGCAAATCTCCCTGCCAGTATATTATTCCCCTTCCAATTTAGGTGCAATCCGTCATTTTTGTACAGGTCACTTCTACCCCAAAAGAGATTCCAATGATCCAAAAAAGTGAATCTTTCACCAGCTCCTCAGCCCTACATCCTCCTATTCATGCCCTCACTAGCTCGCAGCACCAGCAGTAACCTAGATATCACTACTCTCGAGGACATCCTTTTTAAATTTCTGCCTAACTCTCTGTAATCTTCCTTCAGAATCCCAACCTTTTCCCTTCCTATATCGTTGGTTCCAATGTGGACAATGACCTCTTGCTGACCCTCTCTCCTGTGAGAACATTCTGCACCTTTTTGAGACATCCTTGATCCTGGCACCAGGGAAGCAATACACATTCTGCTTTTTTGCTGCTGGCCACAGAAATGTCTGTCTGTACCTCGGACTGAAGAGTCCCCTAACACAATTGATCTCTTGGAACCCGACGTACCCCTTGTTACATTAGAGCCAGTCTCAATACCAGAAACTTGACTGCTCGTGCTACGTCCCCCTGAGAATCCATCATCCTTTACATTTTCCAAAACAGCATACCTGTTTGAAATGGGTATAGCCACAGAAGGCTCCTGCACTAACTGCCTACCTCTCTTACCCTTCCTGGAGTTAACCCATCTATATGATTGTATCTGAGGCTTTCCCCCCTTCCTATAACTGCCATCCATCACATACTGTTGCTGTTGCAAATTCCTCATTGCTTCTAACTGTCTCTCCAACCGATCCATTCGATCTGATAAGATTCACAGCCAACAGCATTATGGCAGATATAATCCACAGTAACTCTTAAACTCTCTTTAAACTCCCACATCTGACAAGAATTACATATCACTTATTAAAGGCCATTTTTGCTCCTTCACAATCTACAGACTCCGAAAATAACACCGTCTTATTCCTCTACATACACTGCCCTAGGTTAAATTAATAGTTATGGCTTATATTTTAAGTTTAATCAAGAGACATATCTCCAAAAAAAATCAATAAAGAACACATTCTACTCACTACTGCAGATTCTCTGTAGGCCACACTTAAAACAATGATTAACTTATCTGATTCTGTGCTGTGAACTTGGCCCAACAGTTCTTCCAAGATCAGTTGTAAACAGTCACTAAAACATTCAATTAAAGGTTCTTCAACTTACATTGTGATACTTTCACAATAAGGTAGCTGAACAAGTGGAACAATTGGGTATCATATTTAAGGAAGGACATTAAAGTTTAAAGAGAGAGTTTAAAAGAGATTCACTAGAATGATAATATCAGGAATGAAGGATTTTAGATACAAGGAAAGATTAGAGAATTGGGCTTATTGTCCTTGGAGCAGAGAAGATTAAGAGGTGACCTTATCGAGGTGTTCAATATTATGAACAATTTTGACAGTGTAAAGAAGTAAATTCTGTTTTCACTACTTAGTATGTCAGTAACTAGGGAATCACAACTTCAAGACTGTCAGCAAGACAGTTAGGAGTAGGATGAAGAGAAACTTCTTTAATCAGAGAGTTGTTAGGAATTGGGATGCACTGCCTGAGAGAGTGATGCAGACAGATTCCAAAGGAGGCTTCAAAAGAGAGGTAGATATATATTTGAAAGGGATGAAGTCAGAATGCTACAGAGATAGGGCTGGTGAATAGGTCTAGCTGGGTAGCTCTTTCAGGAGTCAATATAGATGTGATGGGTCTAGTGGTCTCCTTCTGTACTGTAAATTTCTAGATTCTAAATACAGGTAAATGATTTTGATCTAATTGCCATATAAAGAAATTATTATAAAGTGATCAAGCATGGGAAAAAATGTATATTTTGTAAAGACTGACATGAATGCAAGAAGTGGGGTAGCCATAATAGGAAAGGATAATATAAGGACATTAGAAAGATGTTATCTTGGCTGATAAAGTCAGGATGTAGAATTGGCATGGTGGAGATCAAGAATATCTGAAGTTCAGGAATAATTAACAAAGACAGAAATTGCTGGAAAAGCTCAGCAAGTCTGGCAGCATCTGTGGAGAGAAATCAGAATTAATGTTTCAGGTCGAGTGACCCTAATTTACAGTACCTGCAGTTCTTTTGGTTTTTATTTGGTGGGAATAATTTCTGGGTTAAAGTAGCAGTCATGAAGAATAAGGGACACGTTTCTTGTTCAGGAAAGCAATGGCCCATTCAGTCCCTCGAGTGTGCCCGGCCACTCAATGGCTGTTCTGTCTGTAAACTCAAATCCACATGACTTTCTACCCTTGATATTTAGATGTGCAATTGCAACGCCAAGGCATACAAAACTATGGGGAAAGTACTGGAAAATGAGATTAGAGTAGTTAGGTGGTTGTTTTTGACTGGCACAGACACCATACACCAAACAGCCTTTTTCTGTGCTGTGGATTTCTATGACCCCCCCCCCCCCACCCTCCCCCCACAACTTTGGCTTTAAAAAAATTCAAAATCTCTTTTTCCACCTCCATTCAGGAAAAAGGTTCCAAAAACTCTCAACCCTCTGAAAAAAAGCATTCTTCTGATCTCTATTTTAAAAGGGTGACCCTGAATTTTTAAACAATGGCCCTTAGTTATAGATTGTCCCATTGTGTCCAGATTCACCCTGTCAAGACCCTTCAGGATTCTATATGTTTCAATCAATTTGTCTCTCAGTCTTCTAAATTCCAGCAACAAGCCTAGCCAGTCCATTCTTTCCTCAGAAGACAATGGCTCCATTCCAGCTATTACTCTGGTTCACCTTCTCTGAGCTGCCTCCAACACAGTTACATCCTTCCATAACTAAAGTGACCAATATTGTACACAGAGTCCCAGTATAACTGAAAGAATAAACAGATATTTAACAAATATTTTGCATTACTGTCAAAGGCAGCAATAGAGGGCAACCAAGGGACTAAATGAAGTGCAAAGCCGAAACCTAAGAACATTAATACCAGCACAGCAAGAATTCTGGAGAAAATTAAGGGACTGAGATTTGACAAATCTCTTGCACTTCAATGCCTGTATCCTCGGGTCTGAAAGACATAGCTTTTAAGGCAAATCACTATATTCTTTGTAGTCACTCATGGGATATGGGTGTCACTGGCTGGACTAGCATTTATTATCCATTCCTAAGTTGCACTTGAGAAGGTGGTGGTAAGCCGCCTTTTTCATCTACTGCAGTTCATGTGAAGTAGATTCACAATGCCCTTAAGGAGGGAGTTCCGCTGCACTCGATGTGGCCTCCTCTATATTGGGGAGACAGGCCGCCTACTTGCGGAACGTTTCAGAGAACACCTCTGGGACACCCGGACCAACCAACCCAACCACCCCAACCACCCCGTGGTTCAACACATCAACTCCCCCTCCCAGTCCACCAAAGACATGCAGGTCCTTGGACTCCTCCATTGCCAGACCATAGCAACATGATGGCTGGAGGAAGAGCGCCTCATCTTCCACCTAGGAACCCTCCAACCACAAGGGATGAACTCAGATTCCTCCAAGATTTCCGCTTCCCCGGTCCCCAACGCCTTATCTTCACCATGGACATCCAGTTCCTGTACACCTCCATTCCCCATCACGAAGGACTCAAAGCCCTCAGCTTCTTCCTTTCCCACCATACCAACCAGTACCCTTCCACTGACACTCTCTTTTGATTGACTGAACTGGTCCTCACTCTGAACAACTTCTCTTTCCAATCCTCCCACTTCCTCCAAACCAAAGGAGTTGCCATGGGCACCCACATGGGCCCCAGCTATGCCTGCCTCTTCGTAGGATATGTGGAACAGTCCAACTTCCGCAGCTACACTGGCACCACCCCCCACCTTTTCCTCCGCTACATCGATGACTGTATCGGCGCTGCCTCGTGCTCCCACGAGGAAGTTGAACAGTTCATCCACTTTACCAACACCTTCCACCCCGACCTCAAATTTACCTGAACCATCTCAGACTCCTTCCTCCCCTTCCTAGACCTCTCCATTTCTATCTCAGGCGACCGAATCAACACGGACATTTACTATAAACCGACTGACTCTCACAGCTACCTAAACTACACCTCCTCCCACCCTGCCCCCTGTAAAAATGCCATCCCATATTCCCAATTCCTTCGTCTCCGCCGCATCTGCTCCCAGGAGGACCAGTTCCGATAACGAACAACCCAGATGGCCTCCTTCTTCAAAGACCGCAACTCCCCCCCAGACGTGATCGACGATGCTCTCCACCGCATCTCCTCCACTTCCCGCTCCTCCGCCCTTGAGCCCCGCCCCTCCAATCGCCACCAGGACAGAACCCCACTGGTCCTCACCTCCCATCCGACCAACCTCCGTATACATCGTATCATCCGTCGTCATTTCCGCCATCTCCAAACGGACCCCACCACCAGGGATATATTTCCCTTCCCTCCCCTATCAGTGTTCCGAAAAGACCACTCCCTCCGTGACACTCCCTAGTCAGGTCCACACCCCCCACCAACCCAACCTCCACTCCCGGCACCTTCCCCTGCAACCGCAAGAAATGCAAAACTTGTGCCCACACCTCCCCCCTTACTTCCCTTCAAGGCCCCAAGGGATCCTTCCATATCCGCCACATCATTTACTGCATCCGATGCACCCGATGTGGTCCCCTCTGTATTAGGGAGACAGGCTGCCTACACCCGTCCCAACCAACCCAACCACCCCTTGGTTCAACACTTCAACTCCCCCCTCCCACTCCACCAAGGACATGCAGGTCCTTGAACTCCTCCATCGCCAGACCATGGCAACATGACAGCTGGAGGAAGAGCGCCTCATCTTCCGCCTAGGAACCCTCCAACCACAAGGGATGGACTCAGATTGTTCCAGTTTCCTCATTTCCCCTCCCCCCACCTTGTCTCAGTCCCAACCCTCGAACTCAGCACCACCTTCCTAACCTGCAATCTTCTTCCTGATCTCTCTGCCCCACCCCCACTCCCACTCCGGCCTATCACCCTCACCTTAACCTCCTTCCACCTATCGCATTTCCAACGCCCCTCCCTCAAGTCCCTCCTCCCTACCTTTTAACTTAGCCTGCTTGGCACACTTTCCTCATTCCTGAAGAAGGGCTCATGCCCGAAACGTCGATTCTCCTGCTCCTTGGATGCTGCCTGACCTGCTGCGCTTTTCCAGCAACATATTTTCAGCTGTTGTTGGAGCTGCACTTATCCAGGCAAGTGGTGAGTATTCCATCACATTCCTGACTTGTGACTTCTCTATGATGGACAGGCTTTGAGGAGTCAGGAGGTGAGGTACCTACTGCATGACTCCTAGCCTCTGACCTACTATGATAGCTACAGTGTTTACATGACTAGTTCAGTTCAGTTTCTGGTCAATCTTAACCCCAGGGTGGTAATTGTGAGGAATTTAACCATAGTCATACTATTGTATTTCTAGGGGCAATAGTTAAATTTTCTCTTGCTGGAGATGGTCATGACTTTGGAGTTGCCTGGTATCAGTACTCCTTGGTAATTGTCAGCTCAAGACTGGATATTGCCCAAATTACTTCATTTAAAAATGAACTGTTTCAGTATCGGAGGAGTTGTGAATGGTGCTGAACATTGTGCAGTCATCATTAAACATCTCAATTTCTGACCTTATGATGGAGGGAAGGCTGTTGATGAAACAGCTAAACATGACTGGGCCGAGGTCACTACCCTGAGGAACTCCTGCATAGATTAGAGATAGCTGGGATGACTGACCTCCAAATTCATCAATCACCTTCATTTGTAACATATTAAGATTTGAATCAGCAGAGAGTTTTGCCCTAATACCCACTGACACAAATTTTACATGGACTTGTTGATGCCACACTTGATGTCAAAGGCAGTGGCTCTCACCTCACCTCTCGAATTCAGCTCATTTGTCCATGTTTGGAACAAAGCTGTAACGAGGTCAGATATAGTAGATATTTTCTAATTTCTCTGTTCCGTGATGTTATTACACACCTCTGAAGTAGGTAGGACTTGAACCTGAACCTGTGGCTCAGAGATAGGGGCACTACTACATCCGTGTGTTCAGAGATGTGCAGGTTAGATGCATTGATCAGGGATAAATGTAGAATAATAGGGTAGGGGAATGAGTCTGGGTGAATGTGGACTTGCTGGGCCGAAGGGCCTGTTTCCACGTTGTAGGAATTCAATGATTCTATGACTAGCAAAGCTCTTTTCCATAGGGTGGGTGAGTTCAAAACTAGGGTGAGAGGAGAAAAATTTAAAAGGGACCTGAGGGGCAACGCTTTCACGCAGAGGATGGCAATGAACTGTCACAGGAAATGGTGGATGCAGTTCCAACATTTAAAAGATATCTGGATAAGTACATGAAAAGAAAAGGGTTAGAGGGATATGCACCAAATGCATTCAAGTGGGCGAGTGTAGTTGGGAAGCTAGTCGGTATAGAACATAGAACATTACAGCGCAGTACAGGCTCTTCGGCCCTCGATGTTGTGCCAGCCTGTGAAACTTATCTGACCCATCTAACCTACACTGTTCTATTATTATCCAAATGTATGTCCAATGCCCATTTAAATGCCCTTAGCATTGGCAGGTCTATTACTGTTGCAGACAGGCCGTCCCAACTGCGCTCTGAGTGAAGAAATTACGCGTATTAACTGTCCTAAATCAATCACCCCTCAATTTAAAGCTATGTCCCCTCCTGTTAGCCTTCACCAGCTGAGGAAAAAAGGCTCTAATTCTGACTATCTTATATGTCTCGATTAAGTCACCCTATCTAACCCTGATTATCTTATATGTCTTGATTAAGTCACCTCTCAACCTTCTCTCTTATGAAGACAGCCTCAGTTCCCTCAGCCTTACCTCGTAAGAGCTTCCTTCCATACCTGGCATCATCCAAGTTAATCTCCTCTGAACCCTTTCCAAAGCTTCCACGTCCTTCCTATAATGCGGTGACCAGAACTGCACGTAATATTCCAGGTGCGGCCTTACCAGTGCCTTGTACAGTTGAACCATGACCTTGTGGCTCCAAAACTCAATCCCCCTACCAATAAATGCCAACACACAATATGTCTTCTTAACAACCCGATCAATCTGGGTGGTAGGTTCAGGGATTTGTGCACCTGGACACTGAGATCTCTCCGTTCATCTACACTGCCAAGGCGGAAGTGAACAAATTCACATTTTTCCGAATTAAACTCCATTTGCCACTTCTCCGTCCAGCTCTGCATCTTATCTTTAACCCACAACATCCTTTGGCACTATCCATAACTTTGCCTTAGTGTCATCCGCAAATTTACTAACCCAACCTTCTATGCCCACATCCAGGTCATTTATAAAAATGACAAACAGCAGTGGCCCCAAAATAGATTCTTGTGGCACACCACTGGTAACTGAACTCCAGGATGAACATTTCCCATCAACCACCACCCTTTATCTTCTTTTAGCTCACTAATTTCTGATCCAATTCACTAAATCACCTACAATCCTGAAACTCTATATTTTGTGCAATAGCCTACATGTGGAACCTTATCAATGCCATACTGAAGTCCATTTACAACACACCAACCACTTTACCTTCATCCACTTGTTTTGTCACCTTCTCAAAAAACTCAATAAGGTTAGTTAGGCACAACCTACCCTTCACAAAATCGTGTTGACTATCTCTAGTCAAATTATTCCTTTCTAGATGATTATAAGTCCTCTCTCTTAGAACACTTTGAACACCTTACCCATAACCGAAATAAGCCTATAATTACCAGGGTTGTCTCTACTCCCCTTCTTAAACAAGGGAACAACATTAGCTATCCTCTAGTCTTCTGGCACTACTCCTGTCGACAATGATGACATAAAGATCAAAGCCAAAGGCTCTGCAATTTCCTCCCTGGCTTCCCAGAGAAGCTGAGGATAAACCCCATCCGGTCCCTGGGTCTTATCTATTTTCAGATCTTCCAAAATTGCTAACACTTCCTCTTTGTCAACCGCAATCCCATCTAATCTTGAAGCCTGTATCTCCGTGTTCTCACTAACACTGCTCTTTTTCATTGCGAATCCTGATGAAAAGTATTCATTAGGCACTTCCCCATGTCCTCAGATTCCACACACAACTTTCCACTATTATCTTGATTAGCCCTAATCTTACTCTAGTCATTCTTTTATTCCTGATATACCTATAGAAGGCCTTAGGGTTTTCTTTGATCCTATCCACCAACAACTTCTCTTGTCCCCTTCTGACTGTTCTTCATCCTCTCTTTCGATCTTTTCTGGCTAACTTTCTCTCAAGCTCCCTAACTGTGCCTTCACCCCTCACCCTCACATGAGCCTTCTTCTTCCTCTTCACAAGAGCTTCAACTTCTTCTGTAAACCATGGCTCCCTCCCTCGACAACTACCTCCCTGCCTGATAGGTAGATACTTACCAAGGACCCGCAATAGCTGTTCCTTGAATAAGCTCCACATTTCAAATGTGTCCATCCTCTGCAGTTTCCTTCCCCATCCTATGCATGTTAAATCTTGCCTAATTGCATCATAATTGCCTTTCCCCCAGTTATACCTCTTTCCCTGCGGTATATACCTATCCCCGCCCATTGCTATTGTAAAAATAATTGAATTGTGGACACTATCGCCATAGTGTTCACCTACCTCCAAATCTAACACCTGGCCGGGTTCATTCCTCAGTACCAAATCCAATATGGCATCACCCCTTGTTGGCTGTCTACATACTGTGTCAGAAAACCCTCCTGCACACTTTGAACAAAAACTAACCCATCTAAACGACTTGAACTATAGTATTCCCAGTCCATATTGGGGAAGTTAAAGTCTCCCATAATAGCTACCCTGTTACTCTTGCTCCTATCGAGAAGGATCTTTGTTATCCTTTCTCCACATCCCTGGAACAATTTGGAGGCCTATAAAAAAACTCCCAACAAGGTGACCTCTCCTTTCCCGTTTCTCACCTCAGCCCAAACTACCTCAGTGGATGAGCCCTCAAATGCCTCAGCTGCTGTAATACTACCCCAATTAACAATGTCACATTTCTCCCCCCTCCCTTTACCATCTTCTCTGTTCTTGCTGAAACAAACAAATCCTGGAATCTGCAACAACCATTCCAGTCCCTCCTCCAGCCATGTCTCTGAAATGGCCACAACATTGAAATCCCAGGTACCACCCCATGCTGCAAGTTCACCCACCTTATTCCGGATGCTCCTGATGTTGAGGTACACACACATTTCAAACAAATAGCCTGATTGCCGGTGCCCTCTCATGACCCTGTAACCTATCCCTGACCTCACTACTTTCAGTGGAACTTACAATTCAGATTCCCATCCCCCTGCTGCATTAGTTTCACCACCCCCAACCACACATACACCCCCACCCCACAAAGTTTAATCCTACTCCTATTTCTTATACTAGGAGCAGTGTTGGCCATTCAGCCCAAGTCTGCTCCACCCTTCAATATGGTCATGGCTGATTTCATCTCGGCCTCAACTCCACTTTCTTGCCTGCTATCCATTACTAATTAAAAATATGTCTACATCTTCCTTAAATTTACTCAGTGTCCTGCAGTCCACTACAATCTGGGGCAGTGAATTCCAGAGATTGACGACTCTTAAGGGAAGAATCTTTGTTTTAAAACTGCTACCCCTCAGCTTAAAGTTATGATCTCTTGCTCTAGATCGCCTCACAAGGGGTACATCACCTCTGCGTGTACTTTGTCAGTCTCCTTTAGCATCTTTATACCTCAGTTAGACCTCATCGTTCTAAAACTCAAGCAAGTACAGGCCCAAAATACTCAGTCTCTCCTCTTAAGACAACTTTCGCATCTCTGGAACTATTCAAAGGAATTCCTCTGAACTTCCTCCTTGCTTGGTGAGCATTGTAAATTGTTAACCTCAAACAGAGGAAATGGTCTGTGTTCATAGTACCCCCCATCCAATATAGTGCCACACATGTCCTCTTCAGGGCTGCATACCATGTACAAAATATTTAGATATAAAGGCTGTTTTATGCAAAACACTTCCCTATTTGACAACGCAACTTTAAAAACATTGGCTGGAAAATATAGAATTGAGAATTTTCCTTACCCAGAGCAGCGACAGCATACAGACAATTCACGATGCTGAAGTTGTCAAATTTGGAGCAATCACTCACGATGGATTGGCAGAGCGTTTGGAAATCTTCCAGCTCCAACATCTGGCTATAATACGCTGCCATGGTGGATCCTGCTGACAGCTGCTGCAGGACCTGACCAATTTTTTGCAGGGCAATGGGGTAATGATTGTAGGAGATCTTACCAGGGTTCTGTGTCACCCAGCGCAACACCTCTCCTACAGTCCTTGAGCGGTCAATCAGCCGCTTCATGGTGAAGAAAGTGTCATAGCTCATCTTCTCATGGATGAAGTTCCAGGTTTTCTTCTTGGTAGGATGGTGATGGTAATGAGGTTTGTGTCCATTCCGTCTCCCCTGGTAGAGATGTGGGAAATGCTCTGGATAGGCTGCCCAGATGTGAGGCTTGCAGGTGTGGTAGCGAGCTGCGTACATGGCAGCCGGGCTCCTCGGCAGGCAAGCAGCAGCTGGGCGGCAGGCCAGGCGGAGGAAACGGAGAATGCAGCCCAGGCTGAGACAAGTCAGTCCGTCTAACAGCAGAACACTCTCACCCCTAGGCAGCAGAGAACTGAAGCAACACAGAGGCAACCTTTGCATCTTAGGTATTGCTCACCTCGAGGGAGTATGGAGAACAGCAGAAACCTGAAGAACAAAGCAACACAGACCACTCAGAACAGCAAAGTATAATGTTTGAAATCATAAAGTCAACCGAAATGAAATTAAACTTATCCAACATCACCTGCCTTCCCACAACAGATAATTGGATGTCCAGTAAAAGTTGATCTGACATAGAGGCATAGGTGAACACACTCAGTCTTTTTCCCATGGTTGGGAAATCAAGGACTCGAGGGTATCAGGTTAAGGCAACTAGGAGGAAGTGAGGACTACAGATGCTTGAGAATCCGAGGTGAGAAGGATGGCTCTTCAAAAGCAGCAGTTTAAGGGAAAAACTAAAATGGAATCTGAGGGGCACTTTTTTTTTACACAGTGGGTGGTATACATATGGAATGAGCTACCAGAGGAAGTGGTTGAGTCGGATACATTAACAATATTTAAAAGGCATTTGGACAAATACGTGGATAAGAAAGGATGAGAAGGATATGGATATGGACCAAGTGCAGGGAAATGGGTTTTGCATGTATGGGCATTTTGGTCAGCACGAACCAGTTTGGGCAAAGGGCCTGTCTCTGTGCTGTAGGTCTCTACAGCATAGAGAGGCTCTAGGCCATACTCTGGAGTCCTGGAGGTTGGAACTGTATTTACACACCCCTGGAACAGGAGATGCCGGTGTTGGATTGGGGTGTACAAAGTTAAAAATCACACAACACCAGGTTATAGTCCAACAGGTTTAATTGGAAGCACCTGCTGAACTATAACTTGGTGTTGTGTGATTTTTAACCTGGAGAGACTTGAACCCTGGTCTCTCTGGCCCAGATACTCGTTAAACAACGAGTAAGAGCATTGAGAAGATGAATACTGACTTGTAGAATCCCCTTCTGGGAGAGATGCAAGCTAATGGACCATTTAACAATAAAGGATTGGACATTTAAAGCAGTGTTTCTTTCAGAAGGTCATTAACCTTCAGTATTCTCTGCCACAAAGCAAGGGATTGAGACAATTTCATGTTTGAAACCAGGCTGATTCTGGCCGACAATGGAAGGAGGATAGGAGACAGAGAGGAATGTGGAGTTCAGGTCAGATTCAGACTGACCTTGGTCTGTGTGAATGGGGAATCAGAGCTGGAGGAACCAAATAGGAACAGGAGAAGGGTAATGTTGGAGAAAGTTAGGGAGGGCAGACAGGGGAACAAATCTCAATGAGAGGGGACAGAAGACCCTCAGACAGTTTCATGTTTAAAATAAAAATCTATCCAGATTACACTAACAGCGAAGAAGATTCAAAGAGGAAGGTTAAATAAAAATATTTCGCTATACTACCAATGACTTGGATTATATTAAACAGGGGGGACTGTTGGGGACATGAATAATGTTCAGGTTTTATAGCCATTATAAACTGCAGACTACCCCCGGCCCCCAGAGGCACCGCTCCGACCTCCCCCAACCACCCCGCCTCGCCAAAGGCCGGAACACCTCGACACTGCCAGCCCCCGACTCCAGGCCTCAGCCTCCCCCAGGCCTAAGGCCCCGGCTGACGGTTACACTCACATCCTCGGCCCGAGCGGCCTGGGCTCAAGCCGCGGCTCCTTCCTGATCCTGCAGCCGGCGCCGCGCCACCAGCTGCGGGCTCCGCGCGCCCCCGACACACGGCCAAGGGCGCGGCCCCTGAGCGCGCTCCACGCACGCAGCGCTCACACGCAGAGCGCGAGGCCGCGCGCAGAAGCCGCTGAGACACCGCGAGCGAGATCCACACCAGGTCAGAGGGAGCGCCGCACTGTCGGAGGGTCAGTGCTGAGGGAGCGGGCACTGTCAGAGGGTCAGTGCTGAGGGAGCGGGCACTGTCAGAGGGTCAGTGCTGAGGGAGTGGACACTGTCGGAGGGTCAGTGCTGAGGGAGCGCCGCACTGTCGGAGGGTCAGTGCTGAGGAAGTGCCGCACTGTCGGAGGGTCAGTGCTGAGGAAGTGCCACACTGTCGGAGGGTCAGTGTTGAGGGAGCGGGCACTGTCGGAGGGTCAGTGCTGAGGGAGCGCCGCACTTTCGGAGGGTCAGTGCTCATGGAGCGCCGCACTGTCGGAGGGTCAGTGCTGAGGGAGTGGGCACTGTCGGAGGGTCAGTGCTGAGGGAGTACCGCACTTTCGGAGGGTCAGTGCTGAGTGAGAGCCGCACTGTCGGAGGGTCAGTGCTGAGGGAGCGCTGCGCTGAGGGAGTGCCGCACTGTCGGAGGGTCAGAGCTGAGGGAGTGGGCACTGTCGGAGGGTCAGTGCTGAGGGAGTGCCGCACTGTCGGAGGGTCAGTGCTGAGGGAGTGCCGCACTGTCGGAGGGTCAGTGCTGAGGGAGTAACACACTGTCGGAGGGTCAGTGCTGAGGGAGTGGGCACTGTCAGAGGGTCAGTGCTGAGGGAGTGCCGCACTGTCGGAGGGTCAGTGCTGAGGGAGTGGGCACTGTCAGAGGGTCAGTGCTGAGGGAGTGGGCACTGTCAGAGGGTCAGTGCTGAGGGAGTGCCGCACTGTCGGAGGGTCAGTGCTGAGGGAGTGGGCACTGTCAGAGGGTCAGTGCTGAGGGAGTGCCGCACTGTGGGAGGTTCAGTGCTGAGGGAGTGGACACTGTCGGAGGGTCAGTGCTGAGGGAGTGGGCACTGTCAGAGGGTCAGTGCTGAGGGAGTGCCGCACTGTGGGAGGTTCAGTGCTGAGGGAGTGGACACTGTTGGAGGGTCAGTGCTGAGGGAGTGGGCACTGTCGGAGGGTCAGTGCTGAGGGAGTAATGCACTTTCGGAGGGTCAGTGCTGAGGGAGTGCCGCACTGTCGGAGGGTCAGTGCTGAGGGAGCGCCGCGCTGAGGGAGTAACGCAATGTCGGAGGGTCAGTGCTGAGGGAGTGGGCACTGTCAGAGGGTCAGTGCTGAGGAAGTGCCGCACTGTCAGAGGGTCAGTGCTGAGGGAGCGGCGCACTGTCGGAGGGTCAGTGCTGAGGGAGTGCCGCACTGTCGGAGGGTCAGTGCTGAGGGAAGCACTGCACTGTCGGAGGGTCAGTGCTGAGGGAGCGCCGCACTGTTGGACGGTCAGTGCTGAGGAAGTGCCGCACTGTCGGAGGGTCAGTGCTGAGGGAGCGCCGCACTGTCGGAGGGTCAGTGCTGAAGGAGCGCCGCACTGTCGGAGGGTCAGTGCTGAGGGAGCGCCGCACTGTCGGACGGTCAGTGCTGAGGAAGTGCCGCAATGTCAGAGGGTCAGTGCTGAGGAAGCGCCGCACTGTCGGAGGGTCAGTGCTGAGGGAGCGCCGCACTGTTGGACGGTCAGTGCTGAGGAAGTGCCGCACTGTCGGAGGGTCAGTGCTGAGGGAGCGCCGCACTGTCGGACGGTCAGTGCTGAGGAAGTGCCGCAATGTCAGAGGGTCAGTGCTGAGGAAGCGCCGCACTGTCGGAGGGTCAGTGTTGAGGGAGCGGGCACTGTCGGAGGGTCAGTGTTGAGGGAGCGGGCACTGTCGGAGGGTCAGTGTTGAGAGAGCGCCGCACTGTCGGAGGGTCAGTGCTGAGAGTGTGCCACATTGTCGGAGGGTCAGTGCTGAGGGAGTGCCGCACTGTCGGAGGGTCAGTGCTGACGGAGTGGGCACTGTCGGTGGGTCAGTGCTGAGGGAGTACCGCACTTTCGGAGGGTCAGTGCTCATCGAGCGCCGCACTGTCGGAGGGTCAGTGCTGAGGGAGTGGGCACTGTCAGAGGGTCAGTGCTGAGGGAGTGCCGCACTGTGGGAGGGTCAGTGCTGAGGGAGTGGGCACTGTCGGAGGGTCAGTGCTGAGGGAGTACCGCACTTTCGGAGGGTCAGTGCTGAGGGAGTAACGCAATGTCGGAGGGTCAGTGCTGAGGGAGTGGGCACTGTCAGAGGGTCAGTGCTGAGGGAGTGCCGCACTGCCGGAGGGTCAGTGCTGAGGGAGTGGGTACTGTCGGAGGGTCAGTGCTGAGGAAGTGCCGCACTGTCAGAGGGTCAGTGCTGAGGGAGCGGCGCACTGTCGGAGGGTCAGTGCTGAGGGAGTGCCGCACTGTCGGAGGGTCAGTGCTGAGGGAGCACTGCACTGTCGGAGGGTCAGTGCTGAGGGAGTGGGCACTGTCGGAGCATCAGTGCTGAGGAAGTGCCGCACTGTCAGAGGGTCAGTGCTGAGGGAGCGCCGCACTGTCGGAGGGTCAGTGCTGAAGGGGCGCCGCACTGTCGGAGGGTTAGTGCTGAGGGAGGGCCGCACTGTCGGAGTGTCAGTGCTGAGGGAGCGCCGCACTGTCGGAGGGTCAGTGCTGAGGGAGCGCCGCACTGTCGGAGGGTCAGTGCTGAGGGAGTGGGCACTGTTGGAGCATCAGTGCTGAGGAAGTGCCGCACTGTCGGAGGGTCAGTGCTGAGGGAGCGCCGCACTGTTGGAGTGTCAGCGCTGAGGGAGCGCCGCACTGTCGGAGGATCAGTGCTGAGGGAGTGGGCACTGTCGGAGGGTCAGTGCTGAGGGAGCGCCGCACTGTCGGAGGGTCAGTGCTGAGGGAGCGCCGCACTGTCGGAGGATCAGTGCTGAGGGAGTGCTGCACCGTCGGAGGATCAGTGCTGAGGGAGCGCCGCACTGTCGGAGGGTCAGCGCTGAGGGAGCGCCGCACTGTCGGAGGGTCAGCGCTGAGGGAGTGCCGCACTGTCGGAGGGTCAGTGCTGAGGGAGCGCCGCACTGTCGGAGGGTTAGTGCTGAGGGAGCGCCGCACTGTCGGAGGGTCAGTGCTGAGGGAGTGAGCACTGTCGGAGGGTCAGTGCTGAGGGAGCGCCACACTGTCGGAGGGTCAGTGCTGAGGGAGTGTGCACTGTCGGAGGGTCAGTGCTGAGGGAGTGGGCACTGATGGAGGGTCTGTGCTGGGGGAGCGCCGCACTATCGTAGGGTCAGTGCTGAGGGAGTGGGCACTGTCGGAGGGTCAGTGCTGAGGCAGCGCCGCACTGTCGGAGGGTCAGCTCAGAGGAAGCGCCGCACTGTGGGAAGGTCAGCGCAGAGGGAGCGCGCCCTGTCGGAGGGTCAATGCTGAGGGAGTGGGCACTGTCGGAGGGTCAGTGCTGAGTGAGCTCCGCACTATCGGAGGGTCAGTGCTGACGCAGTGCCGCACTGTCAGAGGGTCAGTGCTGAGGGAGCACTGCCCTGTTGGAGGGTCAGCGCTGAGGGATTTGGCACTGTGTGAGGGTCAGTGCTGAGGAAGCACCGCATTAATAGAGGGTCAGTACTGAGGGAATGCCACACTGTCGGAGTGTCAGTGTTGTGCAAATCTCCACCCAGGTCACTCTGCTCCTGCACCTTGTTTAGAATTGTATCTGACATTTTTCGTTCTTTTTCAAAATCCTTCTCGCCAAATGCATCATTTCACATGTCTCTCCATTGAACCTTGCATGCCATGTATCCATGTGCACTACCAACTTCCCAATGTCCTTTTGGTGTGTTCCCCACCAGAGTTTACAGTTCTTCCAGGTTTGGTGTCATCTGCAAATTCAGGAATTGTCTCCTGTACACCAGGGTCTAATTTGTTATGTCTGGAAAAGCATGGGTCTAAATTCCGACCCTTGGAAATTCCACTGCAAACCTTCCTCTGGCTTGCAAAATATCCATTGACTGTTACCCTCTGTTTCCTATCGTTCAGCCAATGTTTTATCCACATTGTTAATGAATCTTTTATACCCTGACCAACAACCTTCCTCACAATTAACGCCAAGAATGACAGCTGGAGATGAGGACGTCTTAGATGGAGCTCATCTGCTGTATCAATTTCCTTTTGTTTTATTTTTCCTTTTTCTCTCTTCTCATGCTATAAGGTTGAGTGAAATAGGAGTTGATGGGAAGGATGAGGGCAGTAACAAATTAAAAATACTATACATGAATGCACGAAGCATTAGAAATAAGATGGATGAGCTTGAGGCTCTTTTGGAAATTGGCAGATACGATATTGTGGGGATAAGATAGGGTCTGGGAAGTGAATATTTCAAGGCTACACGTGCTATCGTAAGGACATGACTGACGGGCAGAGGGGGTGGGTTGGCCATATTGGTCAGGGATGATATTCAGTCCCTTGCGAGGGGGGGACATAGAATCAGGGGATGTAGAGTCAGCGTGGATAGAGCTGAGAAATTCTACGGGTAAAAAGACCCTCATGGGAGTTATCTACAGGCCCCCAAACAGTTGTCTGGATGTCGGATGTAAGTTGAATCAGGAGCTGAAATTGGCCTGTCGCAAAGATGTTACTGCAGTTGTTATGGGGGATTTCAACATGCAGGTAGACTGGGAGAATCAGGATGGTATTGGACCTCTAGAAAGAGACATTGTGGAGTGCCTCCGAGATGGATTCTTAGAACAGCTGGTGCTGGAGCCGACCAGGGAGAAGGCAATTCTTGATCTGGTATTGTGCAACGAACTAGAATTGATCAGGGACCTCGAAGTGAAGGAGCCATTGGGAAGTCGTGACCATAATACAATAAGCTTCAATCTGTAATTTGAGAGGGAGAGGGTACAATCAGAAATGACAATATTTTAGTTGAATAAAGGGAACTATGGAGCTATGAGGGAGGAGCTGGCCAAAGTTCAATGGTGCAATACCTTAGCAGGTATGACAGTGGAGGAACAATGGCGGATATTTCTGTGTATGATGCAGGATCAGTTCATTTCAAAAAGGAAGAAAGATCCTAGGAGGAGGCATGGGTGGCCGTGGCTGATGAGGGAAGTTAAGAAACATATAAAATTAAAAGAGAAAAAGTACAACATAGCAAAGATATGTGGGAAAACGGAGGACTGGGAAGCTTTTAAAGATCGACAGAGGATTATGAAAAAGGAGATATGCAGAGAAAAAATGAGGCACGAAGGTAAACTGGCCAAAATATAAAGGAGGATAGTAAAAGCTTTTTTTAGGTATGTGAAAGGCAAAAAAATGGTTAAGACTAAAATTGGGCCCTTGAAGACAGAAACAGGAGAATATATTACAGGGAACAAAGAAATGGCAGAAGAATTGAATTGGTACTTCAGATCTGTGTTCACTGGGGAAGACACAAGCAATCTCCCTGAGGTAACAGTGGCTGAAGGATCTGAACTTAAGGGAATTTATATTTGCCAGGAATTGGTGTTGGAGAGACTGTTAGGTCTGAAGGTTGATAAGTCCCCGGGGTCTGAAGGTCTCCATCCCAGGGTACTGAAGGAGGTGACTCGAGAAACCGTGGATGCATTGGTGATTATTTTCCAGAGTTCGATAGATTCAGGATCACTTCCTGCAGATTGGAGGGTGGCTAATGTTATACCACTTTTTAAGAAAGGTGGGAGAGAGAAAGCAGGAAATTATAGACCAGTTAGTCTGACCTCAGTGGTGGGAAAGGTGCTGGAGTCTATTATAAAGGATGAAATTATGACACATCTGGATAGCAGTAACAGGATAGGTCAGAGTCAGCATGGATTTATGAAGGGGAAATCATGCTTGACTAATCTTCTGGAATTTTTTGAGGATGTAACTCTGAAGATGGACGAGGGAGATCCAGTAAATGTCGTGTACCTGAACTTTCAGAAAGCTTTTGATAAAGTCCCACACAGGAGGTTAGTGAGTAAACTTAGGATGCCTGGTGTTGGGGGCAAAGTACTAACTTGGATTGAAAGTTGCTTGGCTGATAGGAAACGAAGAGTAGTGATAAACGGCTCCATTTCGGAATGACAGGCAGTGACCAGTGGTGTACCGCAGGGATAAGTGTTGGGACCGCAGCTTTTTACAATATATGTTAATGATATAGAAGATGATATTAGTAATAACATTAGCAAATTTGCTGATGATACTAAGCTGGGTGACAGGGTGAGATGTGATGAGGATGTTAGGAGATTACAGGGTGACCTGGACAGGTTAGGTGAATGGTCAGATGCATGGCAGATGCAGTTTAATGTGGATAAATGTATGGTTATCCACTTTGGTGGCAAGAACAGGAAGGCAGATTACTACCTAAATGGAATCAATTTAGGTAAAGGGGCAGTACAAAGAGATCTGGGAGTTCTTGTACACCAGTCAATGAAGGTAAGCATGCAGGTACAGCAGGTAATGAAGAAGGCTAATAGTATCCCTTCATAACAATAGGGATTGAGTATAGAAGCAAAGAGGTTCTTCTGCAGCTGTACAGGGCCATGGTGAGACCACACCTGGAGTACTGTGTGCAGTCTGGTCTCCAGACTTAAGGAAAGACATTCTGGCTATTGAGGGAGTGCAGCGTAGGTTCACGAGGTCAATTCCTGGAATGGCGGGATTACCCTACGCTGAAAGACTGGAGCAACTGGGCTTGTATACCCTTGACTTTAGAAGACTGAGAGGGGATCTGATTGAAACATATAAGATTATTAAAGGATTGGACACTCTGGAGGAAGGAAACATGTTTCCGCTGATGGGTGAGTGCCGAACCAGAGGACACAGCTTAAAAATACGGGGTAGACCATTTAGGACAGGGATGAGGAGAAACTTCTTCACCCAGAGAGTGGTGGCTGTGTGGAATACTCTGCCCCAGAGGGCAGTGGAGGCCCAGTCTCTGGATTAATTTAAGAAAGAGTTGGATAGAGCGCTCAAGGATATTGGAATCAAGGGTTATGGGGATAAGACAGGAACAGGATACTGATTAAGGATAATCAGCCATGATCATATTGAATGGTGGTGCAGTCTCAAAGGGCAGAATGGCCTACTCCTGCGCCTATTGTCTATTGTCTTCTCTTGGCCGCGAACTCCCATCCTTGGACTCAGTGCACACCCGGTGTGGCAGCCTCTTAGCCCAATGTGGTGATCTCTCAGTGGTCCAGCGTGGCACACTCTTGGCCCGGCATGGCCTCAGTATGGACTTCCAGTCTGAGGTGATTCTTCAAACTTTGGTCCCACTGTGGCTAAGCCCTTAAGGAAGACTGTAATGTTTGAACTTTCAGCTTCATTTCTCGATTTCTCTACTTAAAACTAAGAAGGTCTGTAATGTGTAACTTTTACCCTTATTTTGTATGTTTTACACTGTACTATAACAACTTAAACAACTAACTTTTTATTTTGTTGTTTCATTCTATCTTGTTCTTAAGATCCTGTACGTAGGTACTTGTACCTAAGATGGTGCCTTGTGTCGTGACATTATACACTTTTCACTGCACTGCTGTAGTTTTCGTACGTGAGTACGTGTGACAATAAAATCAAAATCAAATCAATCTTGTTATATGGCACTGTGTCAAACACCTTCTGGTAATGATGTATACCATATAAACAGCTTAACCTCTTCAATTCTTTGTGATGCCTTTTCAAAAAAATTCCAGCAAGTTAGTTAAACTTGACTTTCCCTTTGAAATCAAGGCTGACTCTTCCTAATCAATCCATTTTTTTTCCCTGTTCTCACTGATCCTATCCTGAATAATTGTTTCTGGAAGCTTCCGAAAAACTAACAGGTTTATGATTGCTGGGGTTATCCTTACAAGCTTTCTTGAACAAGGCCATAGTTTGCAATTCTCTAGTCTTCTGGCATCTCCCCAGAATCCAAGGTAGGCTGAAAGATTATGGCCAGTGCCCACAATTTCTATCCTCACTTCCTTCTAAATTCCTTGGATATACCCATTAAATGTGTAGAAGGGCTTATGCCCGAAACATCGCTTCTCCTGCTGCTTGGATGCTGCCTGATCTGCTGCGCTTTTCCAGCAACACATTTCTCAGCTCTGATCTCCAGCATCTGCAGTCCTCACTTTCTCCTATACCCATTAAATTTTGCTGAGAAATTTAAAAATTAAAAAGTGATCATCTTCTCATGGAGTTTATTTATTCAATCATTTAATGTGGATTGTTCACAATGCTAGGGAACATAATGTAATAGCCAATGCATTATCAAGATTGTGGTTGTGGTTAGACATAGGGCAATGTCAAAGACATTTTGCAAACTGCAAAACTCAAGTGAGTTTTGGAAAATTAAAACTAATCATCAATTATCTCATTAGCCACCGCTTTTAAGACCCTAGGCTGAAGTCCATCATCCTTGTCAGCTCACAGTTCCAACAATTTATTTAATCCCATTTCTTTGATGATTATATTTTCCTGAGTTCCTCCCTTCCTTTCATTTCATGATTTATCACTTATTCTGGGATATTACTTGCATCCTTTTTAATTAAGAGTCATGCTAAATATGTGTTCAATTCATCAGCCCTCTCCTTATTTTCCATTGTCAATTCTCTAGACTTATTTTCTAATGGGTCAATTTTTTCTTTAAACATTTGTTGAAACTCTTACTGTTTATTTCAATAATTCTGGCAAGTTTTCTCTCATTCTCAAAATGTTTCCTCATTATTCTTTTGATGACTCTGCTTTTTTTATATATTTCATCCACTCTTCTGTCTTTGCAAAATGATTTACTTTTTCTTTGAGTTTGATACTATCTTTAACATTTCTAATTAACTGCAGATGGTAGGTCTGTCCCTTGCAAATTTTCTTGCTCATTGACATGTATTTCTCTATTCCATGTGTTATAAATATCCTGGTGTGACCCACATTTGACTCCAGACACACAGCAGTATGGTTGACTCTTAACTGCCCTCTGAAATAATGTAGCAAGCCAGCAAGTCTCTCATTCCACAAAAGAGTAAAGATTCAAAAAGGGTGTAAAAATAAGCCAAATATATGTACAATCAAATGAGCAGAAGTAGACCATTTGGCCGTTAAGCCTGCTCCACCATTCAGAATGACAATGGTTGATCTTTTTGTGTTTTGAATTCCATATCCCCATTGAGTTCTCATCTATCTCCTGATAACCCTTGTCTGCCTGCCTATCAAACACTACCCACCTCTATCTTAAAAATTAGTCAATGGTGCCCATCTCCACTGCCTTTTGTAGTTCCATAGCCATACAATCCTCTAAGAGAGAAGGAAACAATCTCCTCACCTCTAAGTTGAAAAAGCAGCCCCTAATTTTACAACAGTGCCCACTAGATTTTGACTGACCCACAAGAGGATTTCCTCGGATGGTGACGGCTAACATGGGGGGACGTAGCTTTAAATTGACAGTGGTAAATGGCTCCATTTCGGAATGGCAGGCAGTGATCAGTGGGGTACCGCAGGGATCAGTACTGGGACCGCAGCTTTTTACAATATATGTTAATGATATAAAAGATGGTATAGTAATAACATTAGCAAATTTGTTGATGATACTAAACTGGGTGGCAGGGTGAAATGTGATGAGGATGTTACGAGATTACAGGGTGACCTGGACAAGTTAGGTGAGTAGTCAGATGCAGTTTAATGTGGATAAATGTATGGTTATCTACTTTGGTGGCAAGAACAGGAAGGCAGATTACTACCTAAATGGAATCAATTTAGGTAAAGGGGCAGTACAGAGAGATCTGGGTGTTCTTGTACACCAGTCAATGAAGGTAAGCATGCAGGTGCAGCAGGTAGTGAAGAAGGCTAATAGCATGCTGGCCTTCATAACAATAGGGATTGAGTATAGAAGCAAAGAGGTTCTTCTGCAGCTGTACAGGGCCATGTGAGATCACACCTGGAGTACTGTGTGCAGTTCTGGTCTCCAAATTTGAGGAAAGACATTCTGGCTATTGAGGGAGTGCAGTGTAGGTTCACGAGGTCAATTCCTGGAATGGCAGGATTATCTTACACTGAAAGACTGGAGCGTGTATACCCTTGAGTTTAGAAGACTGAGAGGGGATATGATTGAGACATTTCAGATTATTAAAGGATTGGACACTCTGGAGGCAGGAAACATGTTTTCACTGATGGATGAGTGCCGAACCAGAGGACACAGTTTAAAATTACGGGGTAGACCATTTAGGACAGGGATGAGGAGAAACTTCTTCACCCAGACAGTGGTGGCTGTGTAGAATGTACTGCCCCAGAGGGCAGTGGAGGCCCAGTCT
Organism: Hemiscyllium ocellatum; assembly: GCF_020745735.1. NCBI lineage: Eukaryota > Metazoa > Chordata > Chondrichthyes > Orectolobiformes > Hemiscylliidae > Hemiscyllium > Hemiscyllium ocellatum. The sequence continues at coordinate 142,243,619 of NC_083404.1, forward strand.
CTGGATTCATTTAAGAAAGAGTTGGATAGAGCTCTCAAGGATAGTGGAATCAAGGAGATAAGGCAGGAACAGGATACTGATTAAGGATGATCAGCCATGATCATATTGAATGGTGATGCAGGCTTGAAGGGCAGAATGGCCTACTCCTGCACCTATTGTCTATTGAGGGGTGATAGGTGTATAGAACATAGAATGTTATAGTACAGGACAGGCACATTGGCCTTCAATGTTGCGCCAACCTTCGAAATTCATCTGATGCCCATTTAACCTACACCATTCCATTATTATCCTGTGTATGTCCGATGCCCATTCAAATGCCCGTAACGTCTACTACTGTTGCAGACAGGCTGTTCCATGCCCCTATTACTCTGAGTAAAGAAACTACCTCTGATATCTGTCCTAAATCTATCACCCCTCAATTTAAAGCTAAATCCCCTTGCGTTAGCCTTCACCATCCGAGGAAAAGGGCTCTCACTGTCCACCCTACCTAACCCTCTGATTATCTTAGACAGCTCGATTAAGTCACCTCTCAACCTTCTTCTCTCTAATGAAAACAGCCTCAGTTCCCTCAGCCTTTCCTCATAAGACCTAACTTCCATACCTGGCAACATCCAAGTTAATCTCCTCTGAACCCTTTCCAAAGCTTCCACGTCCTTCCTATGATGCATTGACCAGAACTGTACGCAATACTCCAGGTGTGGCCTTACCAGTGCACTGTATGGCTGAAGCATGACCTCATGGCTCTGAAACTCAATCCCCTACCAATAAACGCCAACACACCATATCCCTTCTTAACAACCCTATCAACCTAAGTGGCAACTTTCAGGGATTTATGCACCTGGACACCGAGATCTCTCTGTTCATCTACACTGCCAAGAATTTTACCATTAGCACAGTACTCTGTATTCCTGTTATTTCTTTCAAAGAGGACTACCTCACACTTTTCCGAATTAAACTCCATTTGCCACTTCTCCGCCCAGCTCTGCATCTTATCTATGTCCCTCTTTAACCCACAACATCCTTCAGCACTACCCACAGCTCTGCCTACCTTAGTGTCATCTGCAAATTTACTAACCTATCCTTCTATGCCCACCTCCAGATCATTTATAAAAATGACAAACAGCAGTGGCCCCAAAACAGATCCTTGTGGTACACCATTGGTAACTGAGCTCCAGAATGAACATTTCCAATCAACTACCACCCTCTGTCTTCTTTCAGCTAGCCAATTTCTGATCCAAACCACTAAATCACATCCAATCTTGAAGCTCCGTATTTTGTGCAATAGTCTTACTGAAGTCCATATACGTCACACCAACTGCTTTACCCTCATCCGCCTATTTAGTCACCTTGAAGAACTCAGTAAGGTTAGTTAGTTCGGCATGACCTACCCTTCACAAAACCATGTTGACTATCTCTAATCAAATTATTCCTTTTCAGATGTTATAAATCCTGTCTCTTATAAGCTTTTCCAACACCTTACCCACAACCGAAGTAAGGCTCACTGACCTATAATTACAGGGGTTGTCCCGACTCTCCTCCTTAAACAAGGGAACAACATTTGCTATCCTCCAGTCTTCTGGCACTATTCCTGTTGACAACGATGAGATTGAAGCCAAAAGCTCTGCAATTTGCTCCCTGGCTGCCCAGAGAACATAGAACATTACAACGCAGTACAGGCCCTTCGGCCCTCGATGTCGCGCCGCCCTGTCATACTAATCTGAAGCTCATCCCACCTACACTATTCCATGTACGTCCATATGCCTGTCCAATGACAACTTAAATGCACTTAAACTTGATTCGAAGATAAATCCCATCCGGCACTGGGGTCTTATTAATTTTCAGATCTTCCAAAATTGCTAACACCTTGTCTTGGTCAACCTCAATCCTATCTAATCTTGAAGCCTGTATCTCCATATTCTCACTAGCATTGCTCTTTTCCAATGTGAATACTGATGAAGTATTCAAGTATTCATTCAATGCTTCCCCTTTGTCCTCAGATTCCACACACAACTTTCCACTACTATCTTTGATTGGTCCTAATCTTACTCTAGTCATTCTTTTATTCCTGATATACCTATAGAAGGCCTTAGGGTTTTCCTTGATCCTATCTGCCAACAACTTCTCATGTCCTTTCTGGCTCTTCTTAGTCCTCTCTTTAGATCTTTTCTGGCTAACTTATAACTCTCAAGCCCCCTATCTGAGCCTTCATGCCTCATCCTCACGTAAGCCTTCCTCTCCTCTTGACAAGAGCTTCAACTTCTTTAGTAAACCTTGGCTCCCTCCCTTGACAGATACCTCCCTGCCTGATAGATATATACTTACCAAGGACCCGCAGTAGCTGTTCCTTGAATAATCTCCACATTTCAAGTGTATCAATCCTCTGTAATTTCCGTCCCTATCCTATGTATCCTATATCTTGCCTAATTGCATCATAATTGCCTTTCTTCCAGTTATATCTCTTTCCCTGTGGTGTATATCTATCCCTGTCTATTGCTGTTGTAAACATAACAGGGCAGATATCGGGTAGTTTCTTTAGACAGAGTAGTAAGGGCGTGGAAGGGCCTGCCTGCAACAGTTGTAGACTGGCCAACATTAAGGGCATTTAAATGGACATTGGACTACATATGGATAATAATGGAACGGTATAGGTTAGATGGGCGTTAGATTAATTTTGCAGGTCGGCACAACATCATGGGCCGAAAGGCTGGTACTGCACTTTAATGTTCTATGTTCTATGAAACGTCCTTTCCAGCTCCACTTTGTAAACTTCATTAAGGATCTTATACATGTCACTTTTCACACTTCAAAACGCCAATGGAACCAAACTCGGCCTGTCTTATCCTCATAAGACAACCTGTTCATTCCAGATATAAATCTCATAAATCTTTTGCACCAACTCCAAAGTATTTACATCCTTCTTTAAATTTGAGAAGAAGTGTCACCAATACTCTGTCTATCCTTCCTTTTATGTTCAATTCCTTGTGTAATAAGGAATATAATTCCATTAGTGTTCTTAATCACTTGCTGAAACTGCACTTAGTTATTTGTGACTCATGCAATAGAACACCTGCACTGGTCTACACCTTGGAATTCTAAAATTGTTCACTGTTTAAGTAATGCTATGCTTTATTCTACCTGCCAAGGTGAAATACTCCATGTTTTCCCACCATGTACTCGGTGGCAGTGAGATGCTTATTGGGTGGAACCAGTGCAGATGGGATAAGTTGAATTACATCCTTCTGCACTATCACAGTTCTATACTTTTGTGAAATGACACATAGTTTGGTGATTGCGGAATTTATCAACAACTTCTAGTGTTGTAATGTCAATGCTGACAGGTCTCAGTCTGGCAACATCTTTGATGTTTTTCTTCTTGACATTTTAGTCAAACAAACTTTCCAGGTTTGAGGAGGTCTGTGCATTTGCCATTGAAGAGGTTCCTTGGTGTGAAACGTTAGTACAGGATCAGCTTTGATAAAGACTTGGCCTGGGTCTCAGTAAGCAAATTTAAACCCAGTCTGGTCAATCAGCGAACATGCTGGGCAGTTGATCTTAACTTGACCACAGAAAACTGAAGAATATGCTAAATTGTCCATATCACAAGGCAACTCCATTTGACCCCACTGAAGATCTTAATGGGTACTGATGTTGCTGTAATAACTAACTTTACCCATTCTGTTGTCAGACAGAGAAGGAGTTACATTGAGCAGCTTTTATGACCAGTCAGTTTTCTCCAATAGCTTCAATAGACCATTTCTTCTCCCCTAAGAATTTAGAACAGGAATAGGCCATTCAGCCCTTTGGGCCTGCTCTGTCATTCAATACGATCATGACTGTTCTCATCTCAGCTTCAATTCCACTTTCCTACCTGCACTCCATAACCCTTTGACCCATAACTAATTAAAAGTTTGTCTATGTTTACTCAATTTCTTGGCATCTGCTACAATCTGGGGGAGTGAATTTCACAGGTTCACCACCCTTTGAGAGAAACAATTTTTCCTCATCTCTGATTTAAATCTACTATCCCTTATTCTAAAACTATGACCCCTCTTTGCCACAATGAACAGTTATTATGTTAAGTTTAGAAATCTAGTGAATTTCTCACTCAGGTAAATTGGGAACTTTTGATATTTGACTAAGTATTTTTCTCACTTGTGACAACTCTAGGTATAGTGGGGTTTGATTTCCAACACAGTACCCAAGTGGGTTGTGACCAAGTTTGAGGGCTAGTGGCTGAGCCATTTTGAAACAAAGAAACTCAAGATTGAGTTTGGAGCCTAGTATGTCACAAAAGGATAAAAGAAAACACAGCTTTTGACCTGTAAAAAGTAAAATGGCATTAGAAACTGTTAAAGCCTTTCACCAGGCAAAGTTACAAGCAATCCCAGTAGACAGATGGATTTGCAAGAAATCTGGAATTGAGGTTACCTGTTAGGGCTAAGAAAATAAAAGGAATGGAAGCACAGCACAACCATGAACCAAGCAAAAAGCACCTTTTCTCCTCTGCACCAAATTCCCTCAATGCTTCAAATTCCCTCAACACACACAAGTGCCTCACTTCGGATTTGTGATGTCTCAACTGCTCCTGCAAACCTTACTGGTTGTGTGTTTTCAACAGTCCCTTTCTTAAATAGAGCTGAAGTAATCTGAAATTATTCACACTAGTTAACCTTCTTGAGGCTAAAGGGATCAAAAGATACAGGAGAAAAGTGGAATAGCCTATTGAGAAGGATGATCAGCCATGATCATAATGAATGACAGAGCAGGAGTGAATAGCCTACTCCTCCTCCTATTATCCAGGTGTGAGGCATTTTTCATATTATTTGAGAAACTAGCTTCACAAATTAATTGGCCAAAGGACGTTGTCCTTGCAGAGTAAACTGATAAGTAAAGCACAGAAAATCTGTGCTTTACTGTCAGAGGACATTTCTAGGGATTATGATACTGTAAGAAAAGCTGTATTGGGTGCATATGAGTTAATCCACAAAGCAAACAGGCAATAATTTTGAAATTTAAAGAAGCTGCTTGGACAAACACACTGAATTTGAAACAGTTAAGCAAAGTAGTTTTGACAGCTGGTATGAGTATTAGGAATTGAAAGTGTGAAGTTCTCAGAGAGATCATTGGGAAAAAAAGGGGTTATATTTACTTTTGACAAAAACCCTTTATATTTCTCACCTACGCTATTCACCTCTTGTGCACTCAGTTTTTATCTCTGGTTTGCTGAATGTCATTAAACCACCATTTCATTCATGGTATTTTTGAGTTACTTTTTCAGATTCATTCGTAAGAACCCCAATAGGGGTTCAAACCAGCACCTTTAATACCTATACCAGTTTTTGAAGAACAGTCAAGTGTTTGTAGATTGTAAAGGATTATTACCCGAAATGACAGTAGGACTTCAACATATTCTTACAAATTATGGGTATGACAACCCAAGTTCCAGAAGCAATTATTTTAAGGACACATATATGTCAGGTAGTGGATTCTTCTCATATTGGCTGTGGTCTACAAATTGAAATGCAATCTGACTAATTCATATCTAAATTTATACATAAACTTTAACAGAACATAATCAGTAGTTTGGTTATCAAACAATTGAAGTCAACAGCAGATCGTCAGAAAAAAGAGGAAGTTTTGGAGAAGTACCATCAGAATGTTCAAACTACGTATAAAACCTGTTGTCATGAATATGCACAGGATTAGAAAAAAGGGTTTGATTTCTCATTATTTGCGACCAGAGGTTCCTGAAATGAATCTGTTGGATTTAGTTCATTTGAATTAATCTATGACTATGAGATAACAGGTTTATCAAAATTGATTAGACTTTTTAAAGCAGAAAGATGAATCTTTAATATTGGGTTGTGTGTCCATAGTTCCAGAGAGACTTGCAGGAGCATGTAAGGTAGCAAAGAGCATTTAAAACTTCACAAACAAAAATAAAAGAATTGGCAGACAAGTTGAACATTCCACACAGGAAGTGAACTAAGGGCAACTGCTTTGATCTCTTCATGTATGCCCCAGATGTTGATTAGTCATTGCAAGCGAGCCTGCAGGTATAATAATCAGTAAGGAAAACACATGAAGATCTGACTAAAGGAATAAATATATTTTGCTACAGTCAGGAAGGCGTTGCCCTGGGAGTCCTCAACATTGACTCTGGACCCCATGAAGTCACATGGCTTCAGGTTAAACATGGGCAAATAAACCTACTTCTGATTACCATGGACCGTCCTCCCTCAGTTGATGAAATGGTATTTGTCCGTGTTGGACAACACTTGGAGGAAGCACTGAGGGTCGTGAGAGCACAAAATGGACTCTGGGTGGGTGATTTCAATATCCACCATCAAGAATTGTTTAGCAGCAGCAGTACTACTAATCAAGCTGGTCTGGTCCTAAAGGACACAGCTACTAGACTGGGTCTGCAGCAGGTGGTGAGGGAACCAACAAGAGGGAAAACAATACTTGACTTCATCCTAACCAATCTGCTAGCTGCACATGCATCTGTCCATGACAGTATCAGTAAGACTTGTGGAGACAAAGTCCCACCTTTACATTGAGAATACCTTCCATCATGTTGAATGGAATTATCACCGTGCTAAATGGGACAGACATCGAACAGATGTAACAATTCAAGACTGGGAGTCAATGAGGCACTATGGGCCATCAACAACAGAGTTCTACTCCAACATATTCTGCAACCTCATGGCTTGGCATATCCCCCAATCAACCATTACCATCAAGCCAGGGGATCAGCCCTGGTTCAATGGAGAGTGTAGGAGGGCAAGCCAGGAGCAGCACCAGGCATACCTGAAAAGAAAGGATTAACCTGGTGAAGCTAACAACCAGGACTACTTGCTCACCAAACAGCATCAGCAGCAAGTGATACACAGACCTAAGTGATCTCAATCTGATCAATGGATCAGATCTGAACTTTGAAGTCCAGCCACATCTAGTTGTGAATGGTGATGGACAATTAAACAACTCACTCGAGGAGGAGGCTCCACAAATATCCCCATCCTCAATGATTGAAGAGCCCTGCACATCAGTGCAAAAGATAAGGCTGAAGCTTTCACAGAAATCTTCAGCCATAAATGCCAAGTAGATGATCCAATCAGCTAGCTCCAGTGGTTCCCTAGCATTACAGATACTCGTCTTCAGTCAGTTTGCTCACTCCATGTGATATCAAGAAATGTTTGGAGGCACTAAATACTACAAAGGCTATGGGCCCTGACAACATGAAATAGTACTAAAGACTTATGTTCCAGGACTTTCTGGTCACCTAGCTAAGTTGTTCCACTAAAGTTACAACACTGACATCTACCTGACAACGAATAGAAAATTGCCCAGCTATGTCCTGTATGCAGAAAGCAGTACAAATCCAACCCAACCAGTTACTACCCCATCAGTCTACTCTTGATCACCAGGAAAATAATGGAAGGTAACAGTGCTATCAAGCATCACCTGCTCAGCAATAACCTGCTCAGTGATGCCCAGTTTGGGTTCCACCAGGTCCACACAGCTCCTGACCTCATTACAGCCTTGGTTCAAACACAGACAAGAGAGCTGAATTTCAGAGGTGAGGTAAGATTGACAGGCTGCATTTGACTGTGTGTTATCAAAGAGCCCCTGCAAAACTGGGATCAGTAGATATCAGGCAGCAAACTCTCCACTGGTGGGAGCCATACCTGGGTACTTAGGAAGGTGATTGTGTTTGTTGGAGGTCAGTCATCTCAGCTCTAGGACATCCCAGCAGAAGTTCCTCAGGGTGATATCCTAGGCCCAAACATCTTAGCTGCTTCATCAATGATCTTCCCTCCAACAACAATATTCAGCACCATTTGCGACTCTGAAGATACTGAAGTAGTCCATGTTTAAATGCAACAAGATCTGGAAAATATCCAGTTTTGGGCTGACAAGTGGCAATTGACATTCATGTCACCCAAATACCAGGCAAAGACCATCAATAATTGGAGACAATATAATCATTGCCCTTTGATATTCAATATTGCCAGTGTTGCCAGCGGAGGTAGTAGAGGCAGGCACAATCATATCATTTAAGATATATCTAGATAGATACATGAATGGGCAGGGAGAAGATTGTAGAGCCTTTGACTTTGAGTTCTATGTTGTCATTGTCTACAAGAATAGTGCCAGAAGACTGGAGGAAAGCAGATGTTGTTCCTTGTTCAAGAAGGCAGGTAGAGTCAACCCTGACAATTATAGACCAGTGAACCTTACTTCGGTTGTGGGTAAAGTGTTATAAGAGATGGGATTCATAATCGTCTAGAGAGGAATAAGTTGATTAGGGATAGTCAACATGGTTTTGTGAAGGGTAGATCGTGCCTCACAAACCTTATTGAATTATTTGAGATGGTGACCAAACAGGTGGATGAGGGTAAAGTGGTTGATGTGGTGTATATGGATTTCAGTAATTGGTAATTTGTCATCCCTGCAGTAGGCTATTGCACAAAATATGGAGGCATGGGATTGAGGGTGATTTAGCTGTTCGGATCAGAAACTGACAAGCTTAAAGAAGACAGAAGGTGGTGGTTGATGGGAAATGTTCATCCGGGTGTTCAGTTACTAGTTATGTACTGCAATGATCTGTTTTGGGGCCACTGCTGTTTGTCATTTCAATAAATGACCTAGATGAGGGCGTAGAAAGATGGGTTAGTAAATTTGTGGATGACACTAAGGTTGGTGGAGTTGTGTATAGTGCTGAAGGATGTTGCAAGTTACAGAAGCACATAGATAAGCTGCAGAGCTGGGCTGAGAGGTGGCAAATGGAGTTTAATGTGGAAAAGTGTGAGGTGATTTACTTTGGAAAATGTAACAGGAATGCAGAGTACTGGGCTAATGGCAGTTTAGATGAGTAGAGAGATCTCGATGTCCATGTATAGAGCCCTGAAAGTTGCCACCCAGATTGATAGGGTTGTTAAGAAGGCACAGTGTGTGTTAGCTTTTATTGGTAGAGGGATTGGGTTTCAGAGCCACGAGGTCATGCTGCAGCTGTACAAAACTCTGGTGCAGCCGCACCTGGAGTATTGTGTACAGTTCTGGTCACTGCATTATAGGAAGGATGTGGAAGCTTTGGAGAGGGTTCAGAGGAGATTTACTAGGATGTTGCCTGTTATGGAGAGAAGGTCTTATGAGGAAAGGCCAAGGGATTTGAGGCTGTTTTTGTTAGAGAGAAGTTTTGATGGTGACTTAATTTAGACATACAAGATAATCAGAAGGTTAAATGGGGAGGACAGTGAGAGCCTTTTTCCTCAGATGGTGATGGCTAGCATGAGGGGACTTAGCTTTAAATTGAGGAGTGATAGATATAGGACAGATGTCAGAGGTAGTTTCTTTACCCAGAGTGTAGTGGGGGCGTGTAGTGCACTGCCTGCAACAGTAGTAGTCTCGCCAACTTTAAGGGCATTTAAATGGTCATTGGATAGACATATGGATGAAAATGGAATAGTGTAGGTTAAATAGACTTCAGATTGGTTCCACAGGTTGGTGCAACATCGAGGACTAAAGGGCCTGTACTGCACTGTAATGTTCTATGTTCTGTGTTAAACCTTGATTTTTGGGGCCAATATTCATTTACACCCTTGCTTAATTGGCTAGGAAGCATTTTATAACGTTCTAGAATATTTTAGAACAGATTATCGTATTTGGTATAAAATGTAATTTTCTTCCTTTTCCCACTCCTTAAAGTTATCTTACCTGTTCTAATGAGCCACCTCCCACTGTGTGCTGTTACTCTCCACGTCCCCACACTGATCCATCTCTTCCCTCAACACAGGAGATGATTTGTTCCATTGAGTCAATGTCGGCCCTTTCTCTAGAGCAATCCAGTAGGTCTCACTCTTCCATTTTATATCTGTTGACTTTCATGACAATCAAATGTCCATCCAGTTTCCTTTTGCAGTCATTGATAATCATGCTCAGCTTCTTAGTTACCCAATACCATGCTAATACCAGCATTGTATTGAAAGGTTTTCCTCACATCCTCCTTGCAGCTCTTGTCTAAAGCCTTAAATCCATGTTCCCAAGTCCATTAAATGTCAGCTACAGGCTGTTATTTAAAATGCAGCTCTGAAAGACAGATATTTATCCCTTTGGAAGATGGACATCCCTCCGAGAACTGAGTAAGTACACAATGAAGAGGCCATTACAGGAATAAAAGGATGACTAAGGTAGGTATCGGTCCAGTCAAGGATAGTAGTGGGAAGTTGTGCGTGGAGGCGGAGGAGATTGGAGAGATACTAAATCAATACTTTTCGTCAGTATTCACTCAGGAACAGGACATTGTTGCTGATGTGAACATTGAGTCACAAGTGATTAGAATGGATGGCTTTGAGGTATGTATGGAAGAGGTCCGGGGAATACTGGAAAGGGTGAAAATAGATAAGTCCCCTGGGCCTGATGGCATTTATCCTAGGATCCTCTGGGAAGCTAGGGAGGAGATAGCGGAGCCATTGGCCTTGATTTTTATGTCGTCGTTGGCTACAGGAATAGTGCCAGAAGACTGGAGGATAGCGAATGTGGTCCCCTTCAAGAAGGGGAGTAGGGACAGCCCTAGTAACTATAGGCCAGTGAGTCTAACTTCTGTTGTGGGCAAAGTCTTAGAGAGAATTGTAAGGGATAGGATTTATGAACATCTGGATAGGAATAATGTGATCAAGGATAGTCAGCATGGTTTTGTGAAACCTTATTGAGTTCTTTGAGAAGGTGACCAAGGAAGTGGACGAGGGTAAAGCAGTAGATGTGGTGTATATGGATTTTAGCAAGGCATTCGATAAGGTACCCCATGGTAGGCTACTGCAAAAATTACGGAGGTATGGCATTGAGGGTGCATTAGAGGTTTGGATTAGGAATTGGCTGGCTGGAAGGAGGCAGAGGGTAGTAGTTGATAGTAAAGGTTCATCTTGGAGTGCAGTTACTAGCGGTGTTCCACAAACGTCTGTTTTGGGACCATTACTGTTTGTCATTTTTATAAATGACCTGGAGGAGGAGCTTGAAGGCTGGGTGAGCAAGTTTGCGGATGATACGAAAGTCGGTGGAGTTGTGGACAGCGAAGAAGGATGTGGCAGGTTACAGCGGGATATAGATAAGTTGCAGAGCTGGGCAGAAAGGTGGCAAATGGAGTTCAATGTATCTAAGTGTGAAGTCATTCACTTTGGTATGAGTAACAAGAAGATGGATTACTGGGCTAATGGTAGGCTACTTGGTAGTGTGGATGAACAGAGGGATCTTGGTGTCCATGTACACAGATCTCTGAAAGTTGCCACCCAGGTAAATAGTGCTGTGAAGAAGACATACGGAGTACTGGGCTTTTATTGGTAGAGGAATTGAGTTCCGGAGTCCTGAGGTCATGTTGCAGTTGTATAAGACTCTGGTGCGGCCTTATCTGGAGTATTGTGTGCAGTTTTGGTCGCCATACTAAAGGAAGGATGTGGAGGCACTGGAACGGGTGCAGAGGAGGTTTACCAGGATGTTGCCTGGCATGGTAGGAAGATCGTATGAGGAAAGGCATTTGGATGGGTATATGAATAGGAAGGGTTTGGAGGGATGTGGGCTGAGTGCTGGAAGTTGGGACTAGATTGGGTTGGGATATCTGGTCGGCATGGACAGGTTGGACCAAAGGGTCTGTTTCCATGCTGTACATCTCTATGACTCTACATCTGGCATGGAACAGTTAAATTGCTTAGCAATGGGGGATTCAAAATGGCGGTGATCTGATAGGTCTGCCTTACTATGCTTTGCACCATAATCCAAGCAAGTGGTGCTTTCACCCTCCCCTTACTAGCCATTTATAAAAAAAATTAAAATTGGCAGAATAAAGCCCCCAGAACCTTTAAATACTAGTTTAACATTTAGGGAAGAAAAAGATGACAAAAGGAAAGGGATTGCAAGGATCATAATATCCATGGCACTCCCCTACATCAATGGACGCGCCCACAGCTGCTGCGCCAACTCCAGGGGTGGTGCCTTTGAACTTAGCAGAGCAGCAGAACTTAATCTTGGAGGATCATTGAACTCCGAGAGAGGACTGCGATGGCGCTGGAGGAGTCCCAGACTAAATTAGAACCGATCTCTGCCATGCTACAAAAGCATGAGCAGGAGGTCCAACTTCTTGGTCAACATGTGGAGGACGTCAAACAGAGAGCTGTGGTGTTGGAGATCTTGGCGGGGTGGATCCAGGCGTTGGAAAGTCAAGTGCAAGTCGACACTTTGATAATCAAGGTCGAAGAAAGAACATACGTACAGTTGGGTGGCCAGAATGAGAAGAAGGTGAGCAACTAGTCACCTTCCTGGAGCAATGTCTCCGAAAGCTCCTGGGACTGGGAGTTAAGTTGGGCTGGGTGTAAGTATAGCAGGTCTGGGTCAGAGCAGCATCCCCGCCCGGTCGTAACGCAACTCCAATGTTAAAATGAGAAACAAATGGTTAGGGAAGCCTCTAAAATGCTGAGGAGAGACTCACAGGTCCTAATGTACAAGGGGTTTAAACAAAATCATGTTTTATCAAGACTTTTCTGGGGCTGTGATCCGAAAGAGGAAATTCTATGATGAAGTAAAGAAGATGCTGAGAGACTTGAACATTTAATATTCTGTGAGGTACCCGGCAGTATTGCACTTCAGCCATGAAGGGTCCACTTATAACATTAACTCAGCAGAGAAGGCAAAGGGTTTCCTAAAATAGACTGGCTGGGTCAAATATTACAGACAACAGTGTATTCTTCGCTCTCTCGGCTGTTTATTTTATATGTCTGTCTTTGTTCTGATAATATGTGTTTTTTTTTCTTTCCCTTGTGATTTTTGCTAATTCCTGTTATTCCCTTTATTCTGTCTTGGCTTGGGGTGGTCATTTCTTTTATTGATAACAAACGGGGTTGACATATCAGTGGTGGGGTGGGGGAGGGGGGGGAAATGGGGTGGATGCCCACTTTGAATCTCCATGTGATTAAGGTATAGGTTATCTTTGTATTTGTATTGTTTGGGTTAGGGGCACGGCTCTAGCCGGAAGGAGTCATGGTGGAATAAGCAAGCTGGGTGAGTGCCCCCTATGGGTAAGGGGAGAAGTCTCCAGCTATTTGTCTTTTGGTTAGTTTATGAGCAGTGATTAGAATTTTTGTTTTGGTTGTGTCTGTAGTGGTAGCTTCTAGATTTTACGAATCCTGTTTTGTCTCCACTCGCTGCTGTATGACGAATCCTGTTTTGTCTCCACTCGCTGCTGTATGAATGGGCTACTTCCTCACAGGGTCCGCGGGCCACCTTAGACAATTATGGCGAGTTGTTCATTTATGCTCCCCTGGAACATAAAGGGGAGTCACTACCAGTCAAAAGAAAGAAAGTGCTCTTGAATCTCAGAAAGGAGAGGGTTGACATTGCTTTGCTACAAGAAACACACTTGAATGATAAGGAACATTTAAAATTACAGCAGGGAGGGTTTGACAGGGTGTTCTTTTTGTCTTTTAAATCTAAAAGTAGAGGAGTGGCTATGTTAATACAAAAGGACCTTCCATTCCAGGTAATAGACCAAATTAAGAGTAAACATGGGTGGTTTGTTATCCTCAAAGTCTTAATATGTGGGGAGGAGTATGGCATCTTGAATGTTTACTGCCCACCGGCACACCCTCTTAAATTTTTCATTGATGCACTCTCTAGATTGATAGCTCTTGGGGTGCGCTACACAATTAAAGAAGGAGACTTTAACTGTCTCATGGATCCCAAGGTGGATAGGATGCCAAGGGGTCTCTCAGGTATCTCCCTGCAACCCAAACAGTTGGTGGACTTGTGTGGGAAATTGGGGCTGGTGAGTGTGTGGAGGTGTCTTCACCCTAAGGGTAGAACTTTTACTTTTTGCTCCAACTTGCACAAATGTCACACAAGGACTAATATGTTCTTTTTCTCATAGATCTGTTTGGATTCGGTAGTAACCTGTAGGATTGGGAATATAGCCATTTCGGACTATGCGGCAGTGTACTCGGAGATTAAGATCGGGGTATTAGAATAGATATGTGGCATTGGCGCATCGGTCAGTTTCTTTTGAAAGACAAGTTTACTGAGTATTTTACAAGGGAATTTAAGACATTAACTCGAATATGGCCAGTAACCCATTGGTGCTCTGGGAGACTATGAAGGCTTATTTAAGGGGTTTAATTATTTCATACTCAGTGACAAGGAAGAGACAGAGGGGAGAGCAGCAGCATATACTTGAGGCCCGGCTGAAGGCAGCCGAGTTGGCATACTATAACAGACTGTCTGTTATAGTGGCTTATGGCTCTCTGGGCTGCTCTGAACTCCATACTCACCCAGCAGCAGAGGGAAGTCTCCTTCACGAAGCAAAGACTATTTGGGTATGATGACCTGGCCAGGAAGAACGCCCTGCAATCTATTATGTTCTATAGGGAAGGTACTGGTATTTTTGCCTGTGAGTTGAAAAGGATCAACGCAATATTTAGAAAATTCTATGCAGAATTATACCAGTTGGACAGTTGAGATGATGGGTTGGCAAGGATGGAATCCTTTTTTGAGAATCTGGATCTCCCAGGTATGACTGCAGAGCAGGCCTCCTTTTTGAATGCCCCTTGAACAAGACAAAAGATACAAGGATCGATTCAGTAGCTCCAAAGTGACAAAGCACCCGGTCCAGATGGTTTCCCGAGTGAGTTCGATGAATTTATAAATAGGTTGGCTGAGCCAATATTAGGCATGTATAACCATTCAGTCAGAATTGCCTTCTGCCCCCTCTCAAGGAAGCTAATGTCTTATTCTTAAGAGAGGGAAAGATCCTGAGGATTGTACCTTGTACAGACCTATTTCACTGCTGAATGTAGATTTTAAAATCTTGTCTAAAATGCTAGCATTGCAATTGTAGAAGATACTACCCCTTATTGTAAAGGACGAGCAGACAGGTTTCATTAAGGGTTGCAGTTCTTCTCACAATATCAGGAGAGTGTTGAATATGGTGTAGGTGAAGCCAGCAGAGGTCAATCCCGGGCTTGGTGGTCTCCTTAGATGCAAAAAGGGGTTTGACTAGGTTGAATCGCCATATCTCTTTGATGCAAGGTTTGTGAAGGTTTATAGCTCAGGTTGAGGTTTAGGGTGTAGGTTTGCACCCAGATGTTTCATTACCTGACTCAGTAACATCATCAGTGGCAACCTCCAAGTGAAGTGAAGCTGTTGTCTCCTGCTTTCTATTTAAATGTTTGTCCTGGATGGGGTTCCTGGGGTTTGTGGTGATGTCATTTCCTGTACGTTTTCTGAGGGGTTGATAGATGGTATCTAGAACCCCTTCAGAAAACGAACAGGAAATGACATCACCACAAACCCCAGGAACCCCATCCAGGACAAACGTTTAATAGAAAGCAGGAGACAACAGCTTCACTTGGAGGTCACCACTGATGATGTTACCGAGCCAGGTAATGAAACGTCTGGATATCAAACCTACAGCTCAGCGAGCAAACCTACACCCTGTATCTCTTTAATGTCTTGGAACGTTTTGGTCTTGGTGGGGCCATCACCAGGTGGGTGACAGCATTGTATAGCAATGCCATGGCCGCAGTCCTTACAAATGGCATAAAATCAGATAACTTTCGTATTGGGAGAGGCAACTGACAAGCTGGCCCTCTTGCATCGCTGTTATTCATTTTAATGAGTGAAATGCTGGCAGAGGGTATTCAGAAGGACTTTAAAATACCTACCCCAGCAATGGAAATAGAAAAGCACAAAAATCACCCTCTATACTGATGACGACAACAAAGTCAATGCCCTGGCTGATACAAAAGATTAATTTATTTGGTACTTCTTTGGGGTATAAAATTAATTTTATGAAATCGGAAGCTATGCCCGTGGGGGGCCTGGTGGGAGTACCCTGACCTGGAAGATGGAACACGATTTCCTTTGAGGTCGTCACGGAAAGATTTCCTGTATTTGGGTATTTTCATTGCCACTGCTTTTCACCAATTGTACAGAGCTAATTTTGTACAAGTGTTTGAGAAGATGAAACAAGACCTTCAGCTTTGGGAGGGGTTACCAATATCATGGTTAGGTCTAATAACTCTGATTAAAATGAATGTTCTTCCTCGCCTACTCTACCCCATGAGGATGCTCCCATTGTTACTGCCTAGACAAGCGCTGCAGAGGCTTAATGGCTGGCTCGGATCTTTTATTTGGCACCACAGGTGTCCTCTTATTAAATTTGCTAAGCTGCAACTTCCAGAGGGAATGGGAGGGGTAGATCATCCAGACGTTAAACGATACCAAATAAGCTCCTTATTGTCTTACGCGAGTGATTGGGCATGCAAGGATCCAAAGTCAATACGGCTCAACATTGAGGCTCCCAGGCAAACTGTCTCCTTCTTAATTTGTTATTCATGAATAGGATGAAAGCTGTTGCTGAGCACTGTAAAAGATTGTTATAAACACAGTCAACGCGTGGAGAATGATGCGGCAGAGTGCGGGTAATCTACATAAGACCCTTGGAACCCCAGCATTCAGGCCAGGATCATTGGATTCTGACTTTAGGGTATGGGAGGTCAGGGGAGTTTCCTGTTTAAGAGACCTATTTGAGGGAGAGGTCTCAAAGTCTTTTGACTAGTTCAGTTAGAAGTATGGGTTATCCAGTAGGGACCTTTTCTGTTATTGTCAGATCAGGGGCTATATACGGAAAAGGACCACACTCTTGGCTCAGCTTTCAAAGTCCGATATGGAGAAAAGAATGCATCGATCTGTGGGCATACTTTCCGTCAGTACCTGATGTCATCTACAGTGACGGGGTGTCTTGGAAGATAGGGAGAGTTTACGGAGTCTGGAATCAGGAATTGGGAGCAGAAATCTCATTGGAAGCATGAGAGGATATCTGGAGAACATAAAGAAAGATTTTGAGTTGCAATAAAGTGCGGGGCAGGCTATGCAACTAAAGATTCTCCACAGGGCCCATTTGGCTGCAGAATGGCTAGCAAGATTTAAGAAAGGAGCATCTTGAAGGTGCCCTAAATGCACAACAGCTAGCGGTACTTTCACACTGCTTGTGGTTGTGCCATAAAGATCCATAGGTACTAGTGAATATATTGGAGGGGATCTTGGGAACTGAAGTTAAGGCAGATCTAGTACCCCTTTTTCTGGGATTGCTGAATCTGCCTTCGATAGATGAACATGGGAAGAGACTATTCAATATTCTCACACATTGTGCAAGGAAGAACATTCTGATAAGTTGGATCTCAGAACCCCCCCCACCCAGGTCTTATGGGATAGTGTAGGTTACAGATGGAGCATGTCCCCCTAGATTTTCCGAGGAACATGGGGCACCAGAAAGAGTGTTTTATGAGACGGGGTGGCCCTTTTTGAATCACATAGATGCGGACTTGTCAGCCATATTGATTAGGGCCTTTGTTTAGCCACGAAGACTGGATTTGGCAGTCCAGGGGGTCCTAAGGGGAGAAAGCCTGAATAAACATGGGTATATTAGATCAGATTCCCAAGGTGCGGAAACAGGCCCTTCGGCCCAACAAGTCCACACCCACCCTTCGAAGAGTACCCACCCAGACCCATTTCCCTCTGATTACCACACTTAACAGTTTGGGCAATTTAGCATAGCCAACTCACCTGGCCTGCACATCTTTGGACTGTAGGAGGAAACCAGAGTACCCAGAAGAAACCCATGTAGTTGGGTTACAGAGCTGACAAGACTGGGTGACACCCACTGGAAGATAAAATTAGGGTGATCATAGGTGCCCTGGCTTCCATGTCAAAACCAGAGCTTAGGTCTTTCCTTGGGCTGGTGAATTATTACAAAAAAGTTCATACTTAACCTGGGTTCCCTCCTGGCATCTTTGTACCAACTGTTAAAATAGAGTCAGTCTTGGAAATGGTATTATCCTCGAAGGTGTTGGTACACTATGATCCCATGCTAGATCTGGGATTAACGTGCGATGCCTCCCTGCACAACATGGGAGTTACATTAGCTCATAGATGAACGCCCAATTGTGAATGCATCCAGAATTTTGGTTCATGCAGAGCATTAATAAGTCCAGTCAGAGAAAGGAAGGTTTGGAGGTCATATTTGGAGTAAAGACATTCCTCCAATAATTTTATGGTTGCAAGTTTGTAATAATAATAGACCACAAACGCTGCCAAGTCTACTTAAAGACGACAAGGCAGTGCCACCCATAGCTTCAGGCGGAATTCAGCAGTGGGCTCTTATACTTAGTGTGTACAATTACAAGTTGGAACACCAGCTGGAGGCCAAGTAGCAGATGTGGATGCATTGAGCCACCTCCTGTTGGCAGATACACCACTGATGGTACCACCACTAGAAGAGTCTACAATGGTTTTAAATTTTATGGACACTCTTCCAGTCACAGCTGACAATATCAGACTTTGGATGCAGAACAATCCAGTCCTGGCCAAACCAAAACAGTTGGTGGTGATGGGGAAAACCAAAAGGGCTGTCACAACTAGAATTGAAACCATTTTGGACCTGGAAAGACCAGCGAACTCAATCTATGAAGTTCACCTGACTGACCTCATTCTAATCACTACAGGAGGAAGTTTCAGGATTTCAACCCAGAGACAATGATTTCAGTCTTCTGACCTGGAACAGGAACAGCTTTCTTTGGTCCATCTTATTCAACTTCATCATAATCTTGTACACCTCAATCAAATCTCCCCTCAACCTCCCTTGTTGCAAGGGGAATAAATTCCAACTTCACCAATTCAACCTCGTAGCCAAAATCTTCAGCCCTGGAACTAATTTGATAAGTTACCCCTACATCCTCTCAAAGGGCCTCACATCCTTCCTCAAGTGTGGTGATCAGAACTGGATATAGTGCCCTCACCGCAGCCTTATACAGAATCAAGACAACTTGCTGCTTTTATATATACAAACAACTGTGATCCCAGGTCCATATTCCTGCCTACCTGGTTAAGCTCTGACTCCCGTGTTTGTCAAGAATATGTTCACCACCATCTAAAAAATATTCAATGAGGCCACCAGGACCACTGTCTGAAGAGATTCCAAACTCTTAACTGTCAAAGAAAATATTTCTCCTCACTGCTATCTGAAATGGGACATGTCTTAAAATGTTTCGCTTCATTCTAGTGACAAACTCCAGCAGAGACAGGGCCAGTCTGTCCAACCCTGCCACATAAGCCTCCATCCCATATACCAATCAAGTGAACCTTCTGATATATTCCTAATTTATTTTTATTCATTCATGTGATGCATAGCTCCTTGGCTAGACCAGTTTTTATTGTCCATTCCTAGTTGCCCTTGAGAAGGCAAACAGAACAGTACAGTGTAAGATCAAGCCCTTCAGCCCACCATGGTTATGTTGACCACGATTCCATTGTAAACTAATCCCATCTGCCCCACTGTTCTTATTCCTCTATTCCCTGCCACATAAATATTGCTATTGTATTTACTTGTACCAGCTCTCTTGACAAATTCCAGGCATCTACCTCCCGTGTGTAAAAACATTACTTCGCACATCTCTTTTAAAGATTTTTCCCCCTCTCATCTTAAACCTATGTCCCTAGCATGTCATTTTCATGGCTCATTGGGAAGAAAATTCCTACTACTCAACCTATCCATACTTCTCACAACTTTCTATACTTCTATTAGGTTGCCCCATAGCTTCCAACTGTCCAGTGAAAACAATCCAAACATTCCAATCCAGGCAACATCCTGATAAACCTCTTTTGCACCATCTCCAAAACCTCCACATCTTTCCTAATGTGTGGCAATCAGAACTGCACACAATATTCCAAACATAACTAATATTTTATACAGATGCAACATGATTTGCCAATTTTTTACTCAGTGCCCCAACTGATGAACACAAGCCTTTGCTACCAGATCTACTGGTGTTGTTTCTTTTCAGGAAGCTATGGACTTGCACCTCAAGATCCCCCTGTCTGCCAATGCTCCTCAGGGCCCTGCCATTTACTACATACTTTGCTCTTGCATTTGATCTCCCAAAATGCATCACCTCACACTTGTCTGGATGAAACTCCATCTGCAATTTCTCTGCCCAACTTTCCAACTGATTTTGATAAATGCTAGAGATCACAGTGGGTCAGGCAGCATCCAATGAAAGAGGGCAAGCTAACATTTCGAATCTAGATAACTCTTCACCAGAATTACTCTCTCTCTCCATGGATGGTGCCTGACCCAATGTGAACTCAAGCATTTATTATGTTCAGTACAGATTACTGCCTCTGCAGTAATTTGAATACTGCAGATTAAAAAGATCAGTTCCATCTGATCTTTATTGTTCTCTATCCTTCGATGAACTTCCTCACCATCTGCATCTCCACCAACTTAGGAGGTGCCAGTACTGATCCTTGTGGAACATCACTTCTGAACACCACCAGTCAGAACCACTCCCCCCCCCCCCCCCCCCCCCCCCCCGCCTCAAACTATCCTTTGTCTTCTCTGACAGAACCAATTTTGTATCCAACTTACTAACTCACTATAGATCTCATGTGACTTAATCTTATGGAACAGCCTACCATTAGAAAGCTAGTTAAATGCTTTAGTAAAATCCACATAGTCAATATTCACTACTGTATTCTCAACCATCCTCGTCACTTCCTCAGAAAACTCAAATTTGTGTGACAAGACCTACCCCACACTGCTGACTATCTCTAATATAGTCCATTCTTTTTCCAAGTGTGAGTAAATCCTACCTTTAAGAATCCTCTCCAACAATTTCCCTACCACTGATGTAAGGCTTACCTGCCTAATTTTCTAGATTATCCCTGTTGCACTTCTTCCACAAAGGAACTACATTGGCTACCCTCCAGTCTTCTGGAACCTTGTCTGTAGCTAAAGAGGATACAAAGATCTCTGTTACAACCCCAGCAATCTCCTTCCTTTCCCTCCCTCTGAATCCTGGGATCCCATTAGGCCCTGGGGACTTATCTACCTTAAGGTTTTTCAAGACTCACACCACCAACTTTTTAATGTCAATATGAGCTGAATGTCTCAGCCAAGAGAGCTCTAGAAAACTATTTCACCTCCTCCTGTCATCTCAATTTAAAGATCTGATAGAGGTTTGGAAAAATGCCAGAAGATATCCAAAGGAAACAATGAACAACTGATGTCTTCTGGCACCCATTGTGCATGAAGCTAAATCACCTTCATATTGGGACCATGTTAAAGTGTCAAATAGGTACTATGTCTACAAGAGCACCTCAGAAGCTAGAAATCCTACAGTAATTCCCCAAACCTGTTCATCTACAATTCACGAGTCTGAAACTGAAACAACATGCAAGAAGCTTGACAGCTATGTTTCTTCACATTTTTACTGTCACCTCACAGACCTTCCGAGACCTGAAGTCAATATGCCTGCACTTCAACTGGCATGTGTAACTGAGCATCTGTGGGGTCACATTGTTGTTTGTTAACATCCAAAAGAGCCCACCCGAGTGGTAAGACATCAACTTCCTCCAGCATCACTATGCACCATCTACAGGATGCACTGCAGAAATTCACCAAGGCTCCTTAAGCAGCACTTCCCAAATCTACAATTTCTTCCACATATAAAAACAAAGGCATCAAATACAGGGGAACATCACAACTGGCAAGTTTTCCTCTACACCACTCAGCAATGACTTGGAAATATATCAGCATTCCTTCACTTTCGCTTAGGTCAAAATCCTGGAATTCCCTTCCTTAGAAATGTGAATCAACCTACAGCTCACGGACTGCAATAGTTTAAGAATGCAGCTCACCACTACATTCAAGGGAACTAAGAAGGACAATAAATGCTGACCCATCCAGTGATGCCCACATGCCATGAATGAACTAAAAAATGACTGACTGTTAACTGTCTTCTGAGATAACAAGCCAGTCAGTTCATGGGCAAATTAGAAATGGAGGACAAATTCTGGCTTTGCTAGCAACATCCAATCATGTGAAGGAATAAAAAAAATCTGAGGGGAGATTTTTGACCTTGTTAGGAAATGGACCGAAAATCTGCAATCAGAGAATGGGAATAATAGGCAGGTAATCCTAGCAGCAACATAATTCGAGTGTCCCACAAGAATCTATCAGGGCCTCACTATATACCAGGTTTATTCACAACTTGACAATGGGGTGTAAAGCCACGTTTCCAAGTTCACCAATGACACAAATACAGGTGGCAGCTTAAGAAACGTAGATAAAAGAGCAAAACTCAAATACTATGGGATTGTGAATGGGAAAGTGGAGTTCATTTTTGCCCAAGAAGAGGTCCCAAAAAGAGTAGAACAGAATATTTGGTCCACGGTGAAAAAACTAAGTGGTGAAAGAGACACTTGGGGACCAGGCAGATATACAGATCAAAAAAAAGTGAACAGCTTCAGAAATCAATAAACCTCATGGATGCTGACCCTTATATACATAGGGCAAGAATACAAAGGAGTAGAAGTCAAGCTTCAGCTGTGCAAAGTCCTATTTAGACCTAAACCTGGAGCATTATGTGCCAAACAGGCACCACACATTTGTGAAGGCTAGTACATCCTTCCTAGAGGGCCATGTAGATTTACCAAATTGATACCTAAATTCAATTTACACTGATGTTACATGGGGTTAGTCCAATTTGAGTTGATATTTCCTGGCATTTAGGTTACATATTTAATGGAAGGATGAAGATATCAAGAGGAACAGAGTGACTCCAAAGAAGAGGGGATAAATTCAGAACAGAAATACGGAGACATTCCTTCAGCCAGAGAGTGGTGGGCCTGTGGAATTCATTGCCGCAGAGTGCAGTGGAGGCTGGGACACTAAATATCAAGGCAGAAATTGATACATTCTTGATGTCACAAGGAATTAAGGGCTACGGGGAGAACGCGGGTAAGTGGAGTTGAAATCCCCATCAGCCATGGTGGAGTGGACTCAATGGGCCGAATGGCCTTACTTCCACTCCTGGGTCTTATGGTCTTAATTTTCATTAGTTATGGAGTTTAGAACAAGGGAGGAATTTGAGAAACCATTGTCAGACTCTCTGGTCCATTGGGAAATTAATTTGGGATAGACCCAAAGAGCTAGCAGGACTATGATGGGCTTAAGGACTTCACATTTGCTGTAAACTTTATAGTTCCAAATGGTCAGTCCATAGTATAATGGAAAAGCCAAATCCTCCAGCAGCAAGTCCATTTAATAAGGACAGGAGCTGCTGCACAGTCTCCACTTCCTTTTGAATGGGTCTGCCTCCAGGTGACTTCTAGGATAAAAGTTCCACTGTTCGCTCTGTGGAAATGATGGGGGGATATGGAAAATCCACAAAATGCCTGGACTCCAGCCTCGAGCTACAAAGAGCTTTATGGATGAAAATAACATGGTCAATTTGCGCTGTCAGAAAAAAGGTTAAATCACACCGCAATAATATAATCATCAGACCTTCTCAATCATTTTGAATTTAATAGATAAAAAATAGAGCTTGTCAGTCCCAAGTCTGGTGTCCCTGGTAACTGGTTCCAGGATTGGCTGTGGTCAGAATCTCACCGCCTGTAAGCTCCAAAGGCCACAAAGCTGAACAGAATGGTGATGCCAACAAGCGAGATGGTAGCAGGTGCAGTGAAAAACTGCCGGTAGTTGATCTGGTAATACCACAGCACCGAAAGCATGAGGAAGAAGATTGGCAACATAAGGCCCCCAATGTTGAGAGTGGTCTCAGTATGCTCAGCTGCGTGACTCCCTGCAGGTGACTGAGGTGTGGCATTCTGCGAGATGTGGCAATGAATGACACAATTATTGACAATGTGAAGCGAGGAGAGCGTCCGTGTGTCGTCTCCAAGTAGCTGCCCCTGGTAGATCAGCCGGATCTGATGTTCCTGTTGAGGGAAGTGAATCCTGGTGGAAAGGTTTAAAGAGAGGGGAAACAAACAGATTAACAAGCAGGAGACAGTGAGTACTGCAGATGCTGGAGATCAGAGCTGAAAATGTATTGCTGGAAAAGCTCAGCAGGTCAGGCAGCATCCAAACAACAGTTCATGGGCAAATTAGAAATGGAGGACAAATTCCTGAAGAAAGGCTCATGCCTAAAACGTCGATTCTCCTGCTCTTTGGATGCTGCCTGACCTGCTGCGCTTTTCCAGCAACACATTTTCAGATTAACAAGCAGCCAAAATGTAGAGGCTGAGAGATAGCACCAATACTCCTGACACAAACCACACAACTGCTTCAGCCACAGATTACATTATGTAAGTCCAAACACTTCAGTTACTGCTCTCCTGAAGATTCTAACACACGCTAAGTTTTAAAACCAGAACAGGATAGCTCTCCTGCCTAATCACCATGCTCCAACTCTGAGCTGGGACATGCTGTGGTGGCAACATGCATGATATCAACATTGATTCAAGTTTGTCTTCACTGGGGATTGAGAGGTGGTGGTGGTGGTTTGGAGGATGGTGGCAGGGGAGGTGTTGGGGGGGGGGGGGGGGGAATACACAGACACGGCACAAAGGAGACACAAACACGGACAGAGCTCAGGCTTCATGGGCTAACTTCTTTTCTAGGTTACATGGTTTTGTGACATGCACACAAAAACCAGCTGTGTACAGTGCACAAACACTAAGCAGCATCTGACTGTGGCAAAATACAAACAGAACAGAATATGTAGCACTCACCTTCACCTGGACCTGGAGTATCCCGCTCACCCTTGACTCACACCTGCTCTCACCCCCGACTCCTACTCACCCTTGATACGTGGGGGTACCAGCCCTCACCTCTTACTTACAGGAGCATCTGCACTCACTTCTGACCCGCCCACACCCTTGACCTAATCCAGCAGGACCCTCAACCTGCCCTACCTCCTGATCTGGCAGGGGTACCTACACTTACCCACAAACTATGAGGGGCATCTATCCTATAAATGGCTGCAATAGAAACACCATAGACATAAACTGAGTTTACAGAATGACAGAATTATTATGGTGCAGAAGGAGGTTGTTCTGTTGATGCAGCCTACAGCAGTTCAGGAACAGTGGAGGACTTTCAAAGTGCACAGCAAGAATATATACCAGTGAAAAGGAAGGACTGTAGGAAAATGAGTAATCAGCCATGGATGACCAAGGAAATAAGGGAGGCTATCAAAGATAAGACATACAAAGTGGCAAGAGACATGGGGAAACTAGAAGATTGACCTTTAAAGTTTTCCCAACAGAAAGCCATAAAAAAAGCTATAAAGAAAAGTAATATAGATCGAGAGTAAACTAGCTCAGAATATAAAGATAGCAGAAGTTTCTACAAGTATATAAAATTAAAAAGAGTGGCGAAGGTCCCTTACACGACAAGAAGAGGAATTTAGTAATGGGAAATGAGAAAATAGCCGAAGCATTGAACAAGTATTTTGTTCAGTCGTCACAATGGAGGACACGATCATGCCAGTAATTCAAAAAGAGATGAAGATCAGTGAGGATCTAGAAAAAATTATCACGAAAGAGGTATTGTTGGGCAAGTTAATGGAGCTAAAGGTAGACAAGACTCCTGGCCCTGATGGGATGCATCTCAGGGTCCTAAAATAGATGGCGGGAGAAACATCAAATGTGTTTGTGTCAATTTTCCAATATTTGCTGGACTCTAGGGCAGTTCGAGCAGATTGGAAAACAGCAAATGTCACACAACTGTTTAAAAAGGATAGCAGACAAAAGATGGGGAATTATAGGCTGGTTAGCTTAACTTCTGTAGTGGGGAAAATGGTTGAATTTATCATTAACAAAGAAATAGCAAGGCATCTCAATAGTTGTTGTCCCATTGGGCAGAAACAGCATAGGTTCATGAAAGGCAGGCTACGTTTAAGAAGACATTATAAACACAGTGAACAACAGCAACCCAGCAGATGTGATTTATTTGGATTTCCAAAAGGGATTTGACAAGCCACACAAAAGGCGGCTGCGTAAAATAAGGTTACATAGTGTTATGGGCAATGTATTAGCATGGATAGAGGATTGGTTAACCAACAAAAAGCTAAGAATGGGATAAACTAGTGTTTTTCTGATTGACGATTGGTGACTAGTGGTGTGAGTCAGGGATCAGTGTTGAGACCACAATTGTTTACAATTTACATAGATGATTTGAAGGTTGGATTGCAGGTGGAATAGGTAATTAAGATGATAAATGGAATTTTGCCCTTCACTGCTAAAGGAATGAGTTTGAAAGCAGGGAGGTTATGCTGCAGCTGTATAGGGTGCTGGTGAGCCCACACCTGCAATACTGCATGCAGTTTTGGTCTCCTTCCTTGAGAAAGGATGTATTAGCACTGGGTGGTGGAGGGTGCAGAGGAGGTTCACTAGGGATTGTATTCATTGGGATTTAGAAGAATGAGGGCGGAGCTTTAGAAACATATAAAATTACAAAGGGAATAGATAAGATAGAAGGAGGATGTTTCCACTGGCAGGTGAAACTAAAACAAGAGGGGATACCTCTAACTTAGGGGCAGCAAACTTAGGTAGAACTTCTTCACCCAAAGGGTTGTGAATCTGTGGAATTCCTTGCCCAGTGAAGCAGTTGAGGTGATTGCTTTAAAAACAAATAATTTTTTTTGAACTGTAAAGGAATTTAAGGTTATGGTAGGGGGGCAGGTAAGTGGAGCAGAGGCCACGAAAACATCAGTCATGATCTTACTGAGTGGCAGAGCGGGCTCGAAGGGCCAAATGGGCTACTCCTGCTCCTGGTTCTTATTTTCATGACAGCAACCTCTAAATACAGAAGTGCCACAGGGATTAGTGCTAGGCCCTCAATTATTTACAATATGTAATAATGACTTAGATTAGAATAGAATCCCTACAGTGTGGAAACAGGATCTACAGCCCAACAAGTCTACACCGACCTTCCGAAGAGTAACCCGTCCTATTACTCTACATTTACCATGACTAATGCACCTAACCTACACATCCCTGAACACTATGGGCAATTTAACTTGGCCAATTCACCTAACATCTTGGACTGTGGGAGAAAACTGGAGTACCCAGAGGAAACCCACGCACACACAGGGAGACTGCACAAACTCACAAAGACAGTTGCCCGAGGCTAGAATCGAACCCAGGTCCCTAGTGCTGTGAGGCAGCAGTGCCAACCATTGAGCCACCATCTTACCTTGGATGAGGAAAGTGAATTTACTATCGCCAAGTTTGTGGCTGACACAAAAATAGGTGGGAAGGCAAGTAGTGGGGATGACACTATGAATCTTAAAGGGAGCTGAGTTTTATTTAAATGATACAGAATGGTGTTTCTGAGCCTTTGTGCCAAAATCGCAAAAATCCAGGCTCATCAGTACTGTGGAAGATAAATGGAATGGCCTTTATTTCCAAGTGAATTAGGTATAAATATTTTGTATCAGTATATAGTTTTGCTAAAACTATACTGTCAGAAAGGTCACACACAGTTGGATGACTGAACAATTTTCATCCCCTAATCCAAGGGAAGGATCTGTACTCCGAGTTTAGAAGAATGATGGGAGATCTGATTGAAACTTAGAGAATACCAAGAGGTTAGATAGAATGGTCATGGAAAAGATAGGACCTGAGGGCACAGCTTCATATTGAAGGGAGACCCTTTAAAACTAAGATAAGAAAGAATTTCTTCAGCAAGAGGGTGGTTAATCTGTGGAGCTCATTGTTGCTAAGGGCAGTGGAAGCCAAGTCATTGTATTTCAGATAGAGACAGATAGGCTCTTGACTGGCAAGGGGATCAGGATTACGGGGAGAAGGCAGGAGAATGAGTTAAGAAACATATCAGCCATCATTGAAAGGCACAGCAGACTTGATGAGCTGAATGGTCGGATTCTGCTCCTATATCTTATGGTCTTTAGATATACTAACTTTGGATACAGTGTAGAGAAGGGTTTTTTTTTACCTTATTCATTGACGTGGCTATTACTGGCTAGGCCTATCCTTAATGTCCAGAGGGCAGTTCAGAGTGAACCACATTAATGTGGATCTGGAGTCACAAGTAGGCCAGGAACAGGTAAGGATGGACTAAAGGACATTAGTGAATCTGATAGGTTTTTCTGACAACAGTGGTTTCATGGTCATCATTAGACTCTTAATTCCATACTTTTATTGAATTCTAAAATTACCATCTGCCATGGTGGGACTTGAACCCAGATTCCCCAGAGCATTACGCGTATCTCTGGATTAATAGTTCAACAAAATACTAAGACATTATCTCCGTAGTGAAGTTCAGAGTGGCTTTCTTATGAGATCAGGTTGAGTAGATTGTATCCACTGGAGTTGAAGTGAGTGAGGAGACTTTATTGAAATATATAAGGCTTTTAGTGGGCCTGATACTGTAGATGCAGAAAGGCCATTTCCCCTTGTGGAAGAGTCTAAGATCAATGAGTATAATCAGAGATTAAGGGGTTACCCATTTCAGACAAAGATGAAGAATTTTCTTTTCTCCAGGAGTTCTGAATCTGAAATTCTGCACTGTAAAGGCTTGTAGAGGCTGGGTCATTAATTATATTTAAGGCTGAGAGAGACAGATTTTTAGTCAAAAGGCAATCAAGGATTATTATGGTAAAAACAGGAAAGTGGAATTCAGGATTATCAGATCGAGTCATGAATTGAATGGCAGAGCAGGCTCAATGGGCTGAATGGCCTACTTCTGCTCCAGTGTCGTATGGTCACAATAGGTACTAAAAGAAAGGGCGTGTGTGGAG
Organism: Hemiscyllium ocellatum; assembly: GCF_020745735.1. Lineage (NCBI taxonomy): Eukaryota > Metazoa > Chordata > Chondrichthyes > Orectolobiformes > Hemiscylliidae > Hemiscyllium > Hemiscyllium ocellatum. The sequence goes on from NC_083404.1 coordinate 142,272,262, forward strand.
GAAGAGAGACAGCGTTAGAAAGCAATGTGGCACCAAGAGAGGAACGGTGCAGAAATGATTTACAAGGATGTTGCCAGGATTGGAGGATTTGAGCTTAGGGAGAGGCTGAATAGACTGGTGCTGTTTTCCCTGAAACTTTGGAGGTGAGGGGTGACCTTATATAGGTTTATAACATCATTAGGGGCACGGATAGGGCCAAATGCTGGCAAATGGAACGAGACTAGGTTCGGATATCTGATCGGCATGGACGAGCTGGACCAAAATGCCTGTTTCTGTGCTGTACATCACTGTGACACAATAAGAGACACATGATATTGAGTCATGCTATAAATTGCCTGCCTGACGGAATAACTCCATGAATTGATGTGTCACAAAATCAAAGCAGTGCTGAGTTGGGTTTTTACCTCTTTATCTCTCCAATTGTGTCTTCAGGTCTAACCCGAGCTATTCTCTCAGTGTCATTCAAAAACTTTAGCCTCAGCATTATGAAGCGGTCCTCCGTACAGTCACTGTCTGAGCTTTGGTCACCAATGTTTAGAGTTTCAAGTCCCTCCCCATCAACAGAAGTCAGACGCTGACGTAACTGCGCAGTATCAAGTGGTGAGGTGAGCAATTCAGACACATCTGTATCCAGCCCGTCAGCTCCTTTTTCAGTGGGAGATGTTTCATGTTTGGCTAAAGTCTCTTCCTCTACTTCATTCCCTTTTGCTTTTTCCTGAGCCTCCACCTCCTCATAATGATTCAATCTCTCTTCCTCTTTGCTCCTTTTCTCCCTCTCCTCTTCCTCTGCTTCCTCCTCCTCCTCGCTCTGCTTCTTCCTCTCCACTTCCTCCTCCTCCTCCTCGCTCGGCTCTTCCTCCTCCTCCTCCTCCTCTTCGCTCTGCTTGTACTCCTCAGCAGTGCGTTCAGACTCTGCTGAGTTGGATGTAGTTTCTCCTTGGTGTGTTAAGTGGTTGGGCGGAGAGGTGCAATGGGTCTGCTGCTCCTGTGGGGTAGCTACAGGGGAATCCTCAGCTGGTTGTAGCTCCTGATCAGCTCGTTCCACAGTGCGAGTGGAAGCCCAGGCCAGGACTAACACCAACACCATGAGAAACAAGCTGAAGAGTATGGTCACCTCATCACCGACTCCTTCAATCACTGCCATGATACAGATTACCGCCTGCCAGAAACATTCAACTGGGAAACTGAAAAGCAAAAAGGAAGACCATGAGCTGCAATATATGCAAAGATGATTTCAGGAAACAATCTGAATGAAAACAAAATGATTAGGAAACCTGGTGAATTAACATGAACATCATTCAGAAAGTATCTTTTTCATGTTCACAGTAAATGACCATGGCTGTCTGGATCAGCATTTACTGACCATTCTGAATTGATGAGGGGATATTTGAGAGTCATCCACATTGCTATGGATCTAGAGTCACACACAGGCCAGACCAAGTAAGGACAGCAGTTTCTTTCCTTAAAAGGACATGACTAAACCTGATGAGTTTTTCCTGACAACAGAGTAGTTTCATGGTCATCATGAGTCTCAACTCCAGATTTTTATTGAATTTTAATCCGATCACCAGCCATTGAGAGATTCGAACCCATGTCTGGAGAACATTACAAGGGTCTGTGGGTTAATAGTCTAGGCTAGCACCTCCCTTTCTGGCACTGGTTATTCGTATGGAATTACTGACTGTGACAATAGATGCTCTGTCAAAGACAGCCAGCTCACATTTGAAAAGGGGAATTCAGATTAGGGTATATTGAATTTTTTTGAGGTAACTTGAAACTTATAATCTTAAAAATTCCTTTATATCTGACATTTAAGAGAATACAAGACCAATATGTGCAATCCACCTACGCAGTCGAACTGTTTTAACTGTTACCCAGTGAATCTACAATGTATGGTACATGCTTCGAGGTCAATCTCTCCTCCTCGAGATGCAGGGCCCATAACTGACCCCACTCATTGAAGATACAGTCTGACTCCACAGCTCAGTCTGATTGCAGCTTTGCTTCAGCCCTCACTTTTCAATTTACATAATCCCTACCTTTATTGTTATTCTACATTTTACCTCTGTAGCTCTGTAACACTCAGACTTCCAGGGTTGCACCACTGAGAAATTTCTCTGCTCTTCTTTCAGTCGAAAACAGATGACCCTACATTTCCCCACATGGAATTCCAGTTCGAGTTTTATTCTCTGCATGAACCTATCATTGTCCCTGTGCAACTTATTGCTGTGCATGAGTCACCTGACTCGATGAAAACAAATAGAAACTATTTCCTCTGTTGGGAGAGCCCAAACAAAAAATTTACTAAAAAACAGACAGGCCATTGAGTAGGGGATGTGAGGAAGCACTTTGACACACAAAGGGGAATGTGGATATGTAGAGCACTCTCTTTGTGTTGATACATGTGTCTGATAGATCTTTGTTGGGTCAGGGTTACAGTATGAAGTCCAATGAGTTAGACATAGATCAGCCATAATCATGTTGATTGATGAACAGGCTCGAAAGTCAAGAGTGTGGTGTTGGAAAAGCACAGCCTGTCGGGTAGCATCTGAGGAGCAGGAGAACCGGTGTTATGAGCATAAGTTCTTCATCAGGAATCAAAGGGCTAAGTCACATTCTCCTGCTCCCTACCTCACCTAGACCCACATGCGACTCTATAATTCTTACAACTCCAAGTTTTGACAACGCAAGAAATGTAGAAGGGTCTGCAGAGTAGAACAAAGATGGAAAAGCTATTCAAAAATTAGAATGTGTAGGAAGACATCACTTGATAAATGTTAAAACAAAGGAAACACTTTTAGGAATCATGACACATTGGGCCTATTACAGCCTCTGAAACAGACAAGCAGTTACCAAGGGTTTCTTGTGATGCAGTGGTAGCATCCCTACCTTTGAGCCAGGAGGCTCAGGTTCAATTCCCACCTGTTCCAGAAGTGTGTACTAACATCTCCAAACAGGTTGATTAGAATACAAATTTTTTACAGCCATATCAGGACAACCAGTGAAGGGCCTGCATCACCACCTCAAGAACAAATAATTGTCAACTTTTTAAAAAGATTACTGTATATTGATACCCAGCACATTAGGATAACAACAGTACACCACGTAGTACACTCTGGCTAATTGCCAGAGAGTTGTTGATGTTCTGCAGATATGGTTCACTGAATTCCCCAACTGAGAACTGTGCACCTGCTTGGCATAAGCCAGCATCCACACATCTTGTTGATGCTGAACTGAATACAACTGTATACGTCATAATCGGAATCCTCTGCTCAACACCTCTCTCTGGAATCGGCTGATTGGGCCGTGTTCAATCAGTCCGCAGCTACCTTGGACGAGTACACCACCACTATCACAGACTTTATCAGCAAGCCTGTGGAGGACTGCACACCGAGGAAGTCAATCCGGTATTCCCCAACAGGAAACCCTGGATGAATCAGGACATACAGAACCTGCTAATAACCAGAGGTGAGGCCTTCAGATCAGGAGACTCACTCAAATATTAGGAATCCAAGTATGACCTTCATAGCCACTAAGACAGCCAAGGACCAATACTGATCCAAACTAGAGACCCAGACACCCAGCAACTATGGCAAGGACTGAATGACATCACAGGTTCTAAAAAGAGACAGTGCAAGATAGTACACGATGACATATCCCTCCCACATTGTCTCAATGCCTTCTCTGCTCACTTTGAGCAGAATTTTTGTGGAGACAAACACCTATTCCAACACATCCTGACGAACCTAACAGGCACTGCATCAGAGGTCAGATCTGTTTTCCTTTATGTGAATCCAAGGAAAGCGATGGGACCAGACTGAGTACCAGGCTGTGCACTCACAGCATGCGCAGATCAACTAGCAGAGGTCTTCTTGGACATCTTCAACCTCTCCCTGCAGCACCTGCCTGTTTCAAGAGGACTAATATCATCCCTGTGCCTAAGGCAGCTCATGCAGCATGTTTCAATGACAACTGCTCAGTCGCCCTACCTTCAGTGGTCATGAAATGCTTTGAAAGGCTGGTCATGGCATTAAACAACTCCAGTCTCCCCACTACTCTTGATCCACTGCAATTTGCCTATCGGACCAACAGATCCATGTCAGATGCCAGATCACTCCTCTGATATCTTGACACCAAGAACAGCTACATAAGAATCCTACTCATTGACTACGGTTCAGCCGTCAACACTATTATCCCCTCGAGACTGATCACTAAACTTAGGAATCTTGGACTAAGCCCCACGCTCTGTAACTGGATCCTCAGTTACCTGACCCACAGGCCACAATCAGTGAAGACTGGGGACAATATTTCATCCTCACCAACACTCAACACTGGACACCCCGCCCCCCCCCCCCCCCCCCCCCCCCCAACCAAAGGGGTGCGTACTCAGCTCCCCTACTGTACTCACTGTATATACCCCTGACTGCGTCACCAAATACCAGACCAATGCCATTTACAAGTTGGCTGATGACACTACCATAGTCGGTGGAATCTCAAGTGGTGATGAAACAGACTACAGACAGGAGATGGAAGACCTGGAAAAATGGTGCACTGAGAACAACCTAGCTCTCGATGCCAGCAAAACTAAGGAACTCATTACTGACTTTCGATGGGATGTTACTCATGCCCCCCTACACAGTAACAGCACGGAGGTGGAACGAGTGGAGATTGTCAAGTTCCTGGGAGTGGTCATCCACAACAAGCTTTCTTGGACTCTTCATGTGGACGCACTGGTTACAAAGGCCCAACAACGTCTCCTCTTCCTCAGGCAGCTGAGGAAATTTAGCATGACAGCAAATACCCTTGCCAACTTTTATAGATGTGCCATCAAGAGCATTCTGTCTGGATGTATCACTACCTGGTATGGCAACTGTATCATTCAAGATCGGAGATGGTTACAGAGAGTGGGGAACTCGGCCTGGACAATCACAAAGACCAACCTCTCAACTATAGAATCTATCTACCAGGCCCGCTGTCAAGGAAAGGCCGCCAGCATTCTCAAAGATCCATCACACCATGGCAATGTTTTTCTACAACCTCTACCATCAGGGAGAAGGTACAGAAGCCTGAACACACACACCAGCCAGTTTCGTAACAGTTTCTACCCTACTGCTGTTAGAATACTGAATGGACTCTCAAACTCCTGAACATTCACCTGTCCCTGTGTTTTTGTTTTTGCTGCTGTTTACCTATTATTTACTATCGATGCTACTTAACTCTGGGATCTGCCTGTATTGCTCACAAGACAAAGCTTTTCACTGTGCCTCGGTACACGTGACAATAAATTCAATTCTCCTGGCTTCCTGTCCTCACAATATTATTCCCTCACACATCCAGTGACTTACCAAAAACCACCAACTAGTTCAAACCATCTGTGCTGCACCTCTCTCACTTATGATGACATGACCAACCCACCTTCTTCCCTGATTTCATCTCAGCACTCTAAGGATCACACGTCCTGAGCAAGCAGGACTACTGCGAACATCCTCTGCATCAAGGAATGGGAGACACAGGAAGTCACTAACAACTTACTTGTGAAAAACTCCAGCAATTGAATGACTTGTTTTGAACAGCCACAGCGACAGCGTCAGGACAGGCTAGGGCCCCTGTGCAGTCATCCTGCCCTGCTGGGGCCTCAGTGCAAATCCAAGATGAATTTGTGGAGAGCGACAATGCTCCACATTGCTAAAGAGTGAGCCATCTACAGAGATGATAACTTGATTCTAGTGATTTGCAATCACTAAATAATAAATTAGTCCCCTAGACCAGTGTGAGGAATTGAGACAGGACGCAGCAATGAGCTACGGCACTGTGTGCAACTTAGAGTGAATGAATCTCAGGACAGATAAAGGTGCATGAAGGTTGTGAAGAAAATAAAGGAAATTGCAGGAACTCAATTGCACAAATGGCACAGAACTCAGTAAATACTAGAGTGGAAAAGGCAGAAGTTTGCCCAGGCGTGTTCTGCACACAAAGTGCAGCACAGTTCAACATGGCTGAAGGGAATTTTTTTTTCTTTTGCTGGATGTGGGTATCACACTGGGTCAACAGTTATTGTCCATCACTAGTTGTCTTCAATAAGGTGGTGGTGAACTGATTCTTAAACCTCTGCTATCCTTAGGATGTACCAACACATACAATGCAGTTAGGCAGGAAGGAATGGTGATATTTCCATGTCATGATGATGATGAGTGGCTAGGATGGGAACTCATGTATTTGGTAAAATTCTAGAATCCATCATTAAGGATGAGATTTCTAAGTTCTTGGAAGAGCAGAGTCAGATTAGAACAAGTCAACGTGGATTAAGTAAGGGGAGGTCGTGTAGAAACCTGTTGGAATTCTTTGAAGAGGTGACAAGTAGGTTAGACCAGGGAAACCCAGTGGATGTGGTCTATCTAGACTTCCAAAAGGCCTTTGATAAGGTGCCACACGGGAGGCTGCTGAGCAAGGTGAGGGCCCATGGTGTTCGAGGTGAGCTGCTGGGATGGATTGAGCATCGGCTGTCTGACAGAAGGCAGAGAGTTGGGATAAAAGGTTCTTTTTCGGAATGGTAGCCGGTGACGAGCGGTGTCCCGCAGGGTTCAGTGTTGGGGCCACAGCTGTTAGCATTATATATTAATGATCTGGATGAAGGGACTGGGGGCATTCTAGCGAAGTTTGCCGATGATACAAAGTTAGGTGGACAGGCAGGTAGTACTGAGGAAGTGGGGAGGCTGCAGAAGGATCTAGACAGTTTGGGAGAGTGGTCCAGCAAATGGCTGATGGAATTCAATGTGAGCAAATGCGAGGTCTTGCACTTTGGAAAAAAGAATACGAGCATAGACTACTTTCTAAACGGTGAGAAAATTCGTAAAGCCAAAGTACAAAGGGATCTAGGAGTGCTAGTCGAGGATTCTCTAAAGGTAAACATGCAGGTTAGATTAGATTAGATTACTTACAGTGTGGAAACAGGCCCTTCGGCCCAACAAGTCCACACCGACCCGCTGAAGCGCAACCCACCCATACCCCTACATATACCCCTTACCTAACACTACGGGCAATTTAGCATGGCCAATTCACCTGATCCGCACATCTTTGGACTGTGGGAGGAAACCGGAGCACCCGGAGGAAACCCACGCAGACACAGGGAGAACGTGCAAACTCCACACAGTCAGTCGCCTGAGGCGGGAATTGAACCCAGGTCCCTGGCGCTGTGAGGCAGCAGGGCTAACCACTGTGCCACCGTGCCGCCCACTGAGTCCACGATTAAGAAAGCGAATGCAATGTTGTCATTTATCTCAAGAGGGTTGGAATAATAAAGCACCATTGTGCTACTGAGACTTTATAAAGCTCTGGTTAGGCCCCATTTGGAGTACTGTGTCCAGTTTTGGTCCCCACACCTCAGGAAGGACATACTGGCACTGGAATGTGTCCAGCGGAGATTCACACGGATGATCCCTGGAATGGTTGGTCTAACATATGAGGAACGGCTGAGGATCCTGCGATTGTATTCATTTAGAAGATTAAGGGGAGACTTAATAGAGATGTACAAGATAATACATGGCTTGGAAAGGGTGGACGTTAGGAAATTGTTTCCGTTAGGTGAGAAGACTAGGACCCATGGACACAGCCTTAGAATTAGAGGGGGTCAATTCAGAACAGAAAAGCGGAGACATTTCTTCAGCCAAAGAGTGGTGGGCCTGTGGAATTCATTGCCGCAGAGTGCAATGGAGGCCGGGACACTAAGTGTCTTCAAGGCAGAGATTGATAGATTCTTGATGTCATGAGAAATTAAGGGTTATGGGGAGAATGCAGGTAAGTGGAGTTGAAATGCCCATCAGCCATAATTGAATGGCGGAGTGGACTCGATGGGCTGAATGGCCTTACTTCCACTCCTATGTCTTATGGTCTTATGATCTTATTTGCTGTCCTTGTCCTTCTGCAAGGTTTAAGCTACAGATTTGGAAGGTGCTGTTACAGGAACCTTGGTAAATTGCTTCAGTGTAAATGGTAAATATTGCTGTGACTGAACATCAGGAGGGAGGGAATGAATGAAGGTTATGATGCCAATCTTTGAGTATTGTTGGAGATACATCTATCCGGGCAATCTGAAAGTATTCAACCACCCTCCTGACCATGCCCTGTAGACTGGCTTTGAAAAGGTGTGTTGCTCACTGCAGGATTCCTAGCCTCTAGCCTGCTCTTAAATCTACAATAATTATATGGATCATCCAGTTCAATTTCTGGTTAATGAAAATCCCCAGGATGTTCAGTGAAGATTCAGTGATGGTAAGACCACTAAATGCCAAGGGCAATGGTGAGAGTTGGAGAAGGTCACTGCCTGGTAATTTTGTAATTAAGCGTTTCTCACCACTTGTCAGCCCAAGCCTGGATATTGTCCAGAACTGGCTGCACTTGGATATGAGTGGATAAAGAGTGGAGCTGGAAGAAGCACAGCAGTCAAGCAGCACATTCTATGACTGAGATATTGTTCCAAGGTGAAATGGAATGGAATCTGAATATTGAAGGAGATTTAACAAGGGCAGGATCCTAGAAGATAGAGAGGTGGCTCTCTTAGTTAATATTACATCCAAGTTTACAAAACCAGTAAGAGAAAGGCTTTGAGTAGAGATGAGAAAGTCAAGTCAGTCGCGGGAGTGTGCACAGACATCCAAACAATAACCAAGCAGTAGGATGAAATATAAAGTTCTTAAAATATTTTAAGGACAGTTTCTTAAATCAGCACATTCTGGGACAACCCAGAGGTCAGGCTATACTAGGACAGGCATTGCATAACAAGATAATATCAATCAATAAAGTCATACTGAAGTAGGGGGCCTGTATTTAAGGAGAGAAGACAAAATTCAAAGGAGATGTGAGGAGCAAGTTTTTTTTTTGCAGAGAGCGGTAGGTGTGTGGAGCGTGCTGCCAGGGGCAGATATAATAGGTACGTTTAGGGACTTTTAGTTAAGCAGATGAATCTGAAGGACATGGACCAACAGATTACTGCAGTGGAATTTGGCATCATGCTCAACACAACATTGGCAAAGATGGCCAGGTCAGAAAATAGGGCAAAACATAAAAGGATGTAAAGAGTGATCAAAAGCAATGATGTAAAAATGACAATATGTGAACAGGCTAGCTAGAAACATAAAATATAAGGGTCTCCACACCTACTTAGAAAGGAGGAGTTAGCAATTGGCCCTATAGATCATGACTCTGGATGATTAATCCTAGAAAATAAGCAAACGGCAGGTGAACCGAGCAGACATTTTGCATCAGCCTTCACAGTGGAGGATACAAGTAACAGCCCAGAAGCACAAGAACAATGACTAACATTTATACTTCATGCTGATTGGTAGGTAAATGGAGTCACTGGTGCACAGGGCCTTATCCTTTGCAGACAGAACACATTGAATCTGTATCAACAAAGCAGCTCACAGCCATTCTCTGGTTCATTCCAATACCATGACTAATCCGGGTCAAACTGTCTGGTTCAAAACAAAGCGTGTCAATTAGCACTGATGGCGCTTTCTCCAAGGCAACATTGCTACTAATCCAAGAGTCCACTTGCTAATGAAACAGCCCTCTCCACTCAAAGTATGATTGTTGGCTTTTTCCTTAAAATGGTATTCTTGTGAATTGTCCTGATAAGTGCACGACAAAAAGCTTCACCAAAACGTATTTTAGGACTTGGGTTTCGGCAAAAATGGCTACATGACATAGGTGATGTGTACAGTTGGGTACAGTTCTCCAAAATTAAATATAATGAGAAGTTTCTATCAGAATGAAAAACAGCGAATGTTATGCCTGAAATCAAGCATACAGGTCCAGTAGGCAGTGTGTTGGCCATCACAGAGAATTCAAGCACAGGAGTGGGGATGCCTTGCTGCAATTGATCAGGGCTATGAAGGGAGTGCAAGAAGCATTTACCAAACTGATTACTGGAATGGTAGGACTGACGTATGAACAGACACTGGATCAGTTATGAAGTCATAGAGTCATAGAAATGTACAGCTCAGAAACAGACCCTTCGGTCCAACTTGTCCATGCTGACCAGATATCCCAACCCAATCTAGTCCCACTTGCCAGCACTTGGCCCATATTCCTCCAAACCTCTTATTCATATACCTATCCAGATGCCTTTTAAATGTTGCAATTGTATCATCCTCCACCACTTCCTCTGGCAGCTCATTTCCCTCTGCGTGAAAAAGTTCCCCCTGGGTCTCTTTTATATCTTTTCCCCTCTCACCCTAAACCTATGCCTTCTAGTTCTGGACTCTCCCAACCCTGGGAAGAAACTTTGTCTATTTATCCTATCCATGCCCCTCAATTTTATAAACTTCTATAACGTCACACTTCAGCCTCTGATGCTCCAGGGAAAACAGCCCCAGCCTATTCAATCTCTCCCTATAGCACAAATCGTCCAACCTTGGCAACATCTTTGCAAATCTTTTCTGAATCCTTTCAAGTTTCACAACATCCTTCCAATAGGAAGGAGAACAGAATTGCACACAATATTCCAACAGTGGCCTAACCCATGTCCTGTACAGCTGCAACATGACCTCTCAACTCCTGTACTCAATCCTCTGACCAATAAAGCAAAGCATACCAAATGTCTTCATTATCCTATCTATATGCGACGCTACTTTCAAGGAGTTATGAACCTGCATTCCAAGGTCCTTTTGTTCAGCAATACTCAATACGACCTTACCATCAAGTGTATAATTCTTGCTCTAATTTGCTTTCCCAAAATCCAGCATCTCGCATTATCTAAATTAAACTCCATCTGCCACTTCTCAGCCATTGGCCCATCTGATCAAGATCCTATTGTAATCTGAGGTAACTTTCTTTGCTGACCACTGCACCTCCAATTTTGGTGTCATCTGCAAACTTACTAACTGTACCTCTTATGCTCATATCCAAATCATTTATATAAATGACGAAAAGTAGTGGACCCAGCACTGATCCTTGTGGCACTCCACTGGTCACAGGCCTCCAGTTTGAAAAACAACCCACCTCCACCACCCTCTGTCTTCTACCTTCAAGCCAGTTCTGTATTCAACCAGCTAGTCCTCCCTGCATTCCATGAGATCTAACCTTGCTAACCAGTCTCCCATGGGGAACCTTGTCGAACGCCTTACTGAAGTCCTTATAGATCACATCTACTGCTCTGCCCTCATCAATTCTCTTTGTTACTTCTTCAAAAAACGCAATCAAGTTTGTGAGATATGATTTCCCACGCACAAAGCCATGTTGACTAACCCTAATCAGTTCATGCCTTTCCAAATACATGCACATTCTTCCCTCAAACAACTTGCCCACCACCGATGTCAGGCTCACTGGTCTATAGTTCCCTAGCTTGTCCTTACCACCCTTCTTAAACAGTGGCACCAGAGTGGCCAGCACCTCACCTGTGATGATCGATGATACAAATACCTCCGCAATGGGCCCAGTAATCATTTCCCCAGCTTCCCACAGAATTCTAGGATATACCTGATCAGGTTCTGGGGATTTATCCACTTTTATGTTTCAAGACATCCGGCACTTCTTCCTCTGCAAAATGGACGTTTTTCAAGATGTCACCATCTATTTCCCTACATTGTATATCTTCCATGTCCTTTTCCATAGTAAATACTAATGCAAAATACTCGTTTAGTATCTCCCCCATCTCCTGCAGCTCCACACAAAGGCCGCCTTGCTGATCTTTGAGGGGCCCTATTCTCTCCCTGGATACCCTTTTGTCCTTATATTTGTAAAAACCCTTTGGTTCTCTTTAACTCTATTTGCCAAAGCTATCTCATGTCCCCTTTTTGCTATCCTGATTCCCTCTTAAGCATTCCCTACTGCCTTTATAATCTAAAGATTCACTCGATCTATCTTGTATATACCTGACATGTTTCCTTCTTTTTCTTAACCAAAACCTCAATTTCTCTGGTCATCTAACAGGAATATACTGTCTCTGGACTCTCGTTATCTCATTTCTGAAGGCTTCCTATTATCCAGCCATCCCTTTACCTGCTAACATCTGCCCCCCCCCCCAAATCAGCATTTGAAAATTCTTGCCTAATACTGTCAGAATTAGCCTTCTTCCAATTTAGAACTTCAACTTTTAGATCTGGTCTATCCTTTTAAATCTGATAGAATTATGGTCACTGGCCCCAAAGTGCTCCCCCACTGACACCTCAGTCACCTGCCCTGCCTTATTTCCCAAGAGTAGGTCAAGTTTTGCACCTTCTTCAGTAGGTACATCCACATACTGAATCAGAAAATTGTCTTGTACACACTTAATTCCTCTCCATCTAAACCTTTAACACTATGGCAGTTAAAAATCGTACTATTCTTACAGATAACTTAGATCTCCTTACAAATTTGTTTCTCAATTTCCCACTGACTTATTAAGGTGTCTATAATACAATCCCAATAAGGTGATCATCCCTTTCTTATATCTCAGTTCAACCCAAATAAATTATCTGGATGTATTTCCTGAAATATCCTCCCTCAGTACAGCAGTAATGCTGTCCCTTATCAAAAACACTACTCCCAGTCCTCTCTCACCTCCCTTTCTTTCCTTCCTGTAGCATTTGTATCGTGAAACATTGTATCGTCCATCCCTGAGCCACATTTCTGTAATTGGTATGATATTCCAGTCCCATGTTCCTAACCATTGCCCTGAGTTCACCTGCCTTCCCTGTTAATCCTCTGGCATTGAAATAAATAGTTTATTTGATCTCTTGGAACCTGACATACCCCTTATTGCATTAAAGCCAGATTCGATACCAGAAACTTGGTGTTCATACTACATTTCCCTGAGAATATATCACCCTCTACATTTTCCAAAACAGCATACTTGATTGAAATGGGGATAGCCACAGAAGACTCCTGCCCTACCTGCCTACCTCTCTTACCTTTCCTGGAGTTAACCCATCTATGTGACTGTATCCGCAACTTTTCTCCCTTCCTATGACAGCCATCACATCCCCTTGCTCTTGTAAATTCCTCATTGCCTCTAACTGTCTCCAGACATGAATTTAATAGAATGACCAGTAAGTTTGCATTTTACACAAAAATTAGTGGTGTGGTAAACAGTGAGGATTAAAGCCTTAGAATTCTACAGGATGATATTGATGAACTGAACAAAGCAGATGGAATTTAAACTAAAAAGTGAAAGATGTTGCATTTCAGAAGCCCGACAATGTAAAGTAGTACACATTGAATAGTAGGACCATAGGAAGCACAGAGGTTCAGATGAACCTTGGTGTATGTGTCCATAAATGCTTGAAGGCAGCAGATTAGGTAAATAAGGTGAAGAAAGCATACAGGATGTACATCTTTGTTGGTTAAGGCACTGAATGCAAGAGCAGGGAAGACGCTGTTCTTAACTCTGCCTGAAACTTTCTTCCTGCAAAGGTAATGGAGGTGGTGAGTCCTTGAATATTTTTAAAATCTTGCTACTTCAGCTTTGTTTTAATGAGTCAGGGAGTCAAGGTTAGGAGGAAAAGGCATTCTCAATAATATATCACAGCATAAGTCCTACTACAGTTCAGTAATAGCTTGAATTCACATAGAATAACAAAGTATTGATAAGTAGGAGGTATGAGAATGATTGTCTTTCATTAAGATATAAGTGACCAGATCCATCTAAGATACTGAGAGAAGTCAATGGAAATTGCAGAGATACTGGCCATAGTTTGAGTCCTTCTTGGATACAGTTGTGTGGCCAAATTTGGAAAATTCAACATGCTATAGCTTTATTCAAAAAGGCATGCAAAATTAAATCCAACGACTCCAGGTTAGTCAGTTTAACCTCTGCAATGAGAACGCTTTTATAAATGATTGAGTATTGGACTTGGGAAGTCACATTGAGGTTGTACAAGTTATTGGTGAGGCCTCTTCTGAAATACAGTGTCCAGTTCTGGTCACTCAGTTATAGGAAGGCTATTATCAAGCTGGAGAGGGTTCAGAAGCAATTTACCAGGATGGTGTTGGGTACAGAAGGTTTGAATTATGAAGAAAGATTGAATAGGCTGGGACATTTTTCACTAGAGTGTAAGGAGGTTGAGAGGCAACCTGATACAGGTTTATAAGATAATGAGAATTAATGGTAGCTGCCTTCATCCAAGGATGGGGGATCTCTAGACTAAGGGGCACATCTTTAAAGTGAGAGGAGAGAGCTTTTAAAAAGACACAAGGCAATTTTTTTTTTACACAGAGTGTGGTTCAGGTGCAGCCTGAGCTTCCACACCTGAAGTGGTGGATGTGAGTACAATTACAATCTTTAGTTTGGATAGATACATGAATAGGCGAAAGCTGGCACCACATGAGACCCAGCTATGCCTGCGTCTTCATTGGGTATGTGGAACAGTCCATCTTCCACAGCTACATTGGCACCGTTCCCCACCTTTTCCTCTGCTACATTGATGACTACATGAGTGCCACCTCGTAGTCACACAAGGTGGTTAAATAGTTCATCAACTTCACCCCAACCTCAAGTTCACCTGGACCATCTCTGCCACCTCCCTCCCCTTCCTGGACCTCTCCAGCTCTGGCGACCGACTAAACACAAACATCTACTTCAAACCTACAGCTACCTGGACTGCACCCCTTCCATCCTGCCTCCTGTAAAAACGTTATCCCTTATTCCCAATTCCTCTGCTGGCATCTGCTCCCAGGAGGAGGGAGAGGACTTACGGTGGAGGCGGGGGTGGGGGGGTGGAGAGGAGAAGAGGTGTGGGCGCAGGTCTCCCCTCTCCCTCCCCCCCACCATTTCTACCACCTACAAACAGACCCCACCCCCAGGGATAATATTTCCCTCCCCACTCTTATCTGCGTTCCAGAGAGACTATCCCCCTCAGTGACTCCCTTGTTAGGTCCACACACCCCACCAACCCAGCCTCCACTCCAACATTCCCCTGCCACGAGTGCAAACCTGCGCCCACACCTCTTCCCCTCTCCACCTTCCACCCCCCCCAACCCGCCTCCACCAAAAGCCCCAAAGGATCCTTACACATTCAACACAGATGTTCCTGTACTTCCACACATGGCATCTGCTGAGTCCGTTGCTCCCTGAAAGTGAAGTCACAGGTGGATAGGATAGTGAAGGCGGCATTTGGTATGCTTTCCTTTATTGGTCAGAGTATTGAGTACAGGAGTTGGGAGGTCATGTTGCGGCTGTACAGGACATTGGTTAGGCCACTGTTGGAATATTGAGTCACCTTCCTATCAGAAAGATGTTATGAAACTTGAAACGGTTCAGAAAGATTTACAAGGATGTTGCCAGGGTTGGAGGATCTGAGTTACAGGGAGAGGCTGAACAAGCTGGGGCTGTTTTCCCTGGAGCGTCGGAGGCTGCGGTTACTTATAGAGGTTTATAAAATTATGAGGGTCATGGATAGGGTAAACAGGCAAAGTCTTTTCCCTGGGGTCGAGGAGTCCAGAACTAGAGGGCATAGATTGAGGGTGAGAGGGGAAAGATATAAAAGAGACCTTAGGGACAACTTTTTCACACAGAGGGTGGTACGTGTATGGAATGAGCAGCCAGAGGAAGTGGTGGAGGCTGGTACAATTACAACATTTAAGAGGCATTTGGATGGGTATATGAATAGGAAGGGTTTGGAGGGATATGGACCGGGTGCTGGCAGGTGGGACGAGATTGGGATATCTGGTCGGCGTGGACGGGTTGGACCGAATGGTCTGTTTCCATGCTGTACATCTCTATGACTCTATGGTCTCCTCTACATTGGGGAGACGGGACGTCAACTTGTGGATTGTTTCAAAGAACATCTCAGACGCCCGCACTAAACAAGCCCACCACCCCGTGGCTGAATGCTTTAACTTCCCTTCCCACTCTGCTAAGGACATGCAAGTTCTAGGCCTCCTTCACCGCCAAACTCTAGCCACTCGATGCCTGGACGAAGAATGCCTCATCTTCCACCTTGGGACACTCCAACTATACAGGATCTTTGTGGATTTCACCACTTTCCTCATTTTCCCTCCCCCGATCTTATCCCAGATTCAACCTTTCAACTCTGCACCGCTTTCTTGAGCTGTCCTACTTGTCCATCTACCTTCCCACCTATTCGCTTCACCCTCCTCTCCGATCTATTACCTTCACCGCCACCTTCACCTACCTATCACATTCCCAGCTACCTTTCCAGCCCCACACACTTCCCAATTATCTTTCAGCCCCCTTGGGCCACCCCCCATACCTGATGAAGAACTTACGCTTGAAACATTGACTCTCCGGCTCCTCGGATGCTGCCTGACTGGCTGTGCTTTTCCAGCACCACGCTCTTTGACCTAGATACACAAATAGGAAAGGTTTGGTGCTATATGGACCAGGAGCAAGCAGGTGGGACTAGTTCAGTTTGAGATTATGCTTGGAATGGACTGATTGGACCTAAGGCACTACTGTATGATTCTATGATTTGGACAAATAATTCAGATGTTGCTGAACTGAGAAGAAAGCCAGCACAGATTTGTGAAATGCAAATTTTGGTTAAATAACTTGATTGGGATTTTTGATTAGACTAACAGAGAAATGGATGAGGTTAATGCATTTAATGTGGTATGACAAATTCCCAGAAGGCTTTTGATGAAATGCCACATAACACACTTGCCAGCAAAGTTTGGATCATGGAATTAGAGGTGTATTGGCAACATGACAATTGACTGATTTGGTAAAGTGAACACGAGATCGATATTGATGACAACTTGGGTGCACAGGATATGGCCGAATTTTGAACTGAAGAGGACAGTGATAGAATTTGGAATGACACACAGATTGGTGGAACTGGCGGATGACACTTCATATAGTTAAAAATAAAGCATTTTGGTGGGAAGAGGAGTGACAATATTCATAGGATAGAACTGTAAAAAAAAAGCCACATTTGCAGAGGGACCTGGAGATACTTGTACACAAGTAGTTTAACACATGTTCAGAGAGCAGTTAACAAAACATTGAATATTCTGGCACTTATCAATAGGGGCAGAGAGTACAAGACAAAGGAGGTTATGATGAACTTGTTTAAAATAGAGGCTCAGCCTCACCTTGTTTGGGTAAGGGTTATTCAATTTGAGAGGATACATCTGCGTAATGATCTTCTCAAGCTTACAGAAGAGAATCATCTTGATGCTTTCTGTATTAACTAGAAGCTGCACTGGCGAAGTACATAGAGATAGCAATGTGTTCCATCTACAAGATGCACTGCAGAAATTCCCCAAAGACACTTATCCAACACGTTGCAAACCCACGACCACTTCTATCCAGAAGGACAAGGGCAGTAGACAAATGGCCCGTGCAAGGTCCCCCTCCAAGCCAGTCACCATCCTGACTTGGAAATATGTTGCCAGGTCAGAGTTCTGGAGGACATTGTGGGCCTACCTACAGCAGGGACTGCAGCAGTAACAAGGCGGCAGCTCACCCCCATCTCCTCAAGGGGCAACTAGGGACGTCCCAGCAAAGGTCACTGTGGAGCACCTACTTCACGGGAAGACCCCACACCGGTTTGGACAGCGGTGTCTGGGAGAAGACCCCTGTAAATAGGCGGCACCACCACCGGCGGCTCAGGCCAGGGGAGGGCGGGTGCTGAGACCTGCTCCAGGCCTCGCCCACAGGCACCCGGCCCCGCGGACCGACTGGGCTCCCGGGGGGAGATCTGGGCCCGAGGCAGTGCAGTCTCCCAGCAACAGGCTGTACTCACGGTTCGGGGTGGCGGCTCCATACTTGACTCGGACTCGGGATGAGGCTCAGGCTCGGCGTCGGCCGCAGGCCGGGGAACGGTGTCCCATCATGACGTCAGCGCCACCGACTCCCAACTTACGTGCTGGCTCTGACGTCAATACGCACACTGGGTCAGGACCCCGGAATGCGCATGCGCACCGTCCGAGGATAGTATACCGAGCTGGTGGACAGAATGGCAGTGGCTTTTCAACCTTCTGCTACATTCCTCATTGAGACGGGAAGCATCCGCTATTCTGCCCGTGGGCAATGGAATATGCGCAGCCTCTGTTCCGTCGAAAGGTAATGGCGGATGCTATTCCCAGCGTACACCGCGAAGGAGAAAGTCATCTATTGAACCAATAGGCGCCTCGGATTTCATTGGGAGCCTACACCGGCGCGAGGCCCTCTGGGAGGCAGAAGCCGCCATTCCCTGTCCCAGTGAAGAGGTAAATTCTCCATTCCATCGCAATTTTTCTAACCTGAGTGCGCCCAATATGCCTTACACCCAATCAGCGGTGGTCACTTCATAAAATTCTGTAAATATTTGCGATTGCGGGAGGGAATTTAAGACGGCGGCGACCCAGAAGGTCTGAGTTTGTTGAGCTCTGCCCAGGGCCCAGACAAAGTCGGGTGTCTACCCTCCCCTCACCTGTTAAACTACTAAAAATAGGTGTTTTTTTTGGCTGCTATAGCCATTTTGCATCAAACTTTAGCAGTTTGGTACATTCTAAAACGATTAAAGGTAAAGAAGCACGGAATTCGTAACAGGCAGGGAATCCCGCCTCCCCGGTAGCAACAGATGCGTTCGCGGCCGCCCCAGGGGACTTGCCGACAGAGGCGAGCCTGCTCTTGGAGTTTATCAAGCTGCAAGAAAGGATTCAAGGGAGGAGACTCAGTCCAGGTGGGAGTTGATCTCGGTCCTGCTGCAGAAGCATGACTGGGAGACGGGCCACAGCCTCTGACACTGGGCTGAATCTTCTGTGGGTCAGATCGGGGCACTGGAACACCGGGTCCGGGCCTTTCACGAGCAGGTCGAGGTCGTTGGAGGAATATCCGGTTGCTGGGCCTTCCGACTGAGGAAGAAGGCCAGCTTGTTAACTGTTTGGAGCAATGGCTCACACAGCAGCTGAGGCTGGAGTCTGAGGTTGGCCGGGTGCGAGTTGAGCGGGCCCACCGAGTCGCAGTGTACAAGCCTGGGTCGGACTAGCGCCTCCGCCCGGTCCTAGTGTGCCTCTAGCATTACAGAGACAAACAAATGTTGCTGGAGGCCTCCAGAGCACTAGGGAAAAATCCCCAAGCTATGGTATACAAGGGATCCAAAATAATGCTGTTCCAGGATTTCTCTCCGGTCGTGGTACGTCTGAGGGATTTAAGTATTCAGTTATCCATGAGATACCCAGCATCGCTGGGGCTTCAGTCACGAAGGGTCTGTGTATAACTTTGGATTGCCAGAAAAAGCAGAAGAATTTTTAGACGCTCGTAAATAAACTGATTGAACTGATTTATATGGACAATTATTACATTTTACCCCTCTTTTCATCCTTGCCCCTCTTTTGTTTTCTTTGTTATCTTACCTTTTTAATCTTTATTTATAATTTGCCTGGCTTATCTGATTGTTGGGTGATTTTGAGTTTTCCTTTAATATCTGTTGGGATTGTAGTTTTATATATTTTATTTCATGTTGCTGCTTTGCCAAGAATGCCTAGGGTAATAATATGGAAGGGATGGGTTGAATGCCCACTTTTAATTTCCTTGTTATAAGATATTGGTTTTTGTTTATCTTACTTTGTGATGTCTGGAGCGAGGGCATGGGCCCAGCTGCAAGGAGTCACGGTGGAATTATTGGATGGTAGGGAATGCCCTCCATTGACAAGGGGGGAAATCTCCTTTTAATTATGTTTATGTTGTTATATCTTAGGAGCAGTTTTTAGTAGTTTTGTTTTAGTAGTTTCAAAGGTTGTATTTTTAAATTTGTGTGAATTGTTTATGGTCTCTACTCAATGCTTTTTGAGTGGGGTTCTTCCTCTTGAGGGGTCACGGATTTTCCTGAATGATCATGGCTAGCCATGCGTTTAAATGGTGCACCTGAAATATCAAAGGGAGTCACTCGCCAATTAAAAGGAAAAAGATAATAACAAGTCTTAAAAAAAAGAGAAGGTCAGTGTAGCCCTTTTACAGGAGACACACCTAACTGACAAGGGGCATTTGAAGCTGCAGCAGGGAGGACTTGGTCGGGTGTTCTTCCCATCTTTCAACTCATAAAAGTAGCTAAATGGCCATTCTTGTCTGGAAGAAACTTCCATTCCAAATGTTAAGCCAAATAAAGGATAAGTCTGGGTGGTTTATAATACTTAAAGCTCTAAATATGGAGAGGAATACAGATTTTAAATGTATATTGCCCTCCCGGCATATTCTTTTAAATTCGTAACAGATGCACTTTCCAGTTTGATGGCCCTTGGGGGAGAGTTATAGGGAGAGAGTTTAATTGTATTATTGATCCTGAAGTCGACAGGATACCTAGGAGCTCTGTTGGTATATCTCTGCCATCTAGGCAGTTGGTTGATCTGAATAGGGAGTTGGGACTGGTACTTATGTGGAGGTGTCTTCACCCTGAAGGTAGAGATTTTACTTTTTATTCTAATCCATACCAGAATTGATATGTTTTTTTGTCCCCTTGACCTTTCTGAATTTGATAATGTCCTGTAAAATAGGGAATATAGCTGTTTCTGACCATGCGGCAGTGTATATGTAGGTCAAGGCTAGTGGTGATAAGATGGACTCCCAGCACTGGCATACGGATCCTTTCCTATTGAAGAATAGTAAGTTTATAGAATACTTTTTGCAGGAATTTAAAGCTTTCTGGGGCATTAACTTAGGTATGGCTAGTAAGCCTGTCAGTGATGTGGGAGACTGCCAAGGCATTTGCGCGGGACTTGATGATCTCCTATTCTGCAACCCGGAAATGACAGGGGAGAACAACAGTGCCTGCTTGATGCTCACCTGAAGGCAGCTCAGTCAGAGTATGCTGATAGGCTGTTCATAACTAAATTGCAGTGGATTACAGCCCTCAGGGCTGCTTTGAATGTTTCACTTACTCAAACAACAAAGAGGGAGATACTATTTGTGAAGCAGAAACTATTTGAGTACAGTGATAAACCGGGCAGGTATCTAGCATAACTTGCCAGAAAGAAGAAGGCTCCCCAATCAATTAAATCTATTAGACAAGGTGCTGGTACTCTGACTTGTGATCCTAAAAAGATCAATGCAGCATTTAGAAAGTTCAATTTTGAGCTGTATCAGTGTGAGGCTAGTGCAAGGAAAATGGCATTTTTTTTAAGAACCTGGACCTCTCTGGCATAACCTCGGAGCAGAGATCTTTTTTGAATGCCCCCCTGACAATCCAGGAAGTGCAGGTAATGGTGAGGCAGCTCCAGAGTGGCAAAACACCCATGTCAGATGAATTTCAGAGTGAGTTATATAAAGATTTTATAGACTCATTTAGTCAGGGTTGTCTCCTGCCTTCCCTGATAGAAGCAAGTATCTCTCTCATCCTCTAGAAAGGGAAGCCCCAGACAACTGTACTTTGGACAGGCCGATATCCATATTAAATGTGGACTTTAAAATCCTCTCAAAAATGCTGGCAATAAGACTGGGAGAAGGTTTTGGCATTTATTATAAAAGAGGATTAGACAGGGATTATTAAGTGTTGCAGGTGTACGTATAATATCAGAAGAGTGTTAAATATGGCACAAGTCTGCCAGCAAAAAGCAATACCGGGATTAGTTGTCTCCCTAGTTGCAGAGAAAGCATTCGATCAGTTAGAATGGCCATCCCTTTTTAATACTATGGAGCGGTTTGGTATTGGAGAGTTTTTTACTAAATGGGTCACAGTTCTATGTAATGACCCAAAAGCAGCGATGATTACCAGTGGCATAGGATCAGATGTTGGCATTTTGTTAGTTTGTAGAGTAGACTAGTAGTTTGTTTCCTTTATTTATATTGATGTCGCTATAATATTGTAATATGTTCTGGATGCCCTCTTTCACCACTATTATTTACACTAGTGATCGCACCACTGGCGGAAGCCATCTGAATGGACCTCGATATAACGGCCCCAGAGGTAGGGTCAGGCAAGCATAAAATTACTATTTATGCTGATGATGTCCTTCTTTTCTTAAATGATACATTGACATTTGTCCCCTACTTTAATTTATTTAAGCGGTTAATTGGTTAATTTATTTGGCATGTTTTCAGGAATCAAAATTAATTTTATGAAATCAGAGGCCATGCCGTTAGGAGGTCTTATCGGCATATCCAACTTTGCAGATGGAACCTGCTTCCCCTTTCGGTGGTCACAGGGAAATTTTCTCTATTTTGGTATTTTTATTAGCCCAGTATTTGGTCAGCTATATAAAGCTAACTATATGCATCTATTAGAGAAAATAAGACAGGATCTCCAGCGTTGGGAAGATCTCCCAATATCCTGTTTAGGAAGAGTAGCTCTGGTCAAGATGAATGTTCTCCCTTGCCTATTATACCCTATGAGAATGCTTCCTTTGATGTTGCCAACATAGGTGCTGTGTAAGCTTTATGGTTGGCTCGGTTCCTTTGTTTGGAATCATAGACGGTCCCTTATTAAATTAGATAAATTGTAGCTCCCACAAGAAAGAGGAAATCTTGATTTCCCGGATTTTAGGATGTACCAACTGAGCTCCCTGCTATCATATGTGGCTGATTGAGTATCTCGCGATCCACTGTCAACTTGGCTGGATATCGAGCCTTTCCAAGCAAAATGCCCTGTCATCAATCTATTGTTTATAGATAAGATGAGAACAGTCATGGATCATTATAAAAGCTCGATTGTCCTAAACACAATCAAAACTTGGAAGATGATACAACAGGATGATGGTAATCTACAAAAAACCTCCCCCTTTACTCCGATAATGGGAACGTTGAGATTTCGGCCAGGGGTTTGATAGACGCTGAATATAAGATTTGGGGATCCAGAGGAATCTCCTGTTTGGGAGATCTGTTCGAAGGTGAGGTCATGTTGTCCTCAAACAGTTACGTCAGACGTTCAGGTGACCTAACAAGGTTCTCTTTCGATTTGTTCAAGTACGAGACTTCATACAAAAAAAAAAGACCACATTGATGGCTAATCCTTCTATAAATCAGATATGGAAGGGAGAGTGCTTTGGCCGCTGGGTGCCCCTCGGTCAGTACTCTCTATCATTTTCTAGGTAATAATGTATCGAAGGACATAGAATGGCTATATAAAACCTGGACCCAAGAATTAGGGATGGAAATCTCCTTAGAGGTTAAGATTAGATTACTTACAGTGTGGAAACAGGCCCTTCGGCCCAACAAGTCCACACCGACCCGCCGAAGCGCAACCCATCCATACCCCTACATATACCCCTTACCTAACACTACGGGCAATTTAGCATGGCCAATTCACCTGACCCGCACATCTTTGGACTGTGGGAGGAAACCGGAGCACCCGGAGGAAACCCACACAGACACGGGGAGAACATGCAAACTCCACACAGTCAGTCGCCTGAGGCGGGAATCGAACCCAGGTCCCTGGCGCTGTGAGGCAGCAGTGCTAACCACTGTGCCACCGTGCCGCCCCTGTGTGGAAGTATATCGGAGAAAATGTCAGTAAGATATCTATCTGTAATAGGACTCAAGCTGTTCAATTGAAGATACTTCATAGGGCCTATATAAACCAGAGCGACTTGAAAAGGTTAAGGCAGGAGTGTCCCCAATGTGCCCTAAATATAAAATAGAAGTTGGTATTCTCGCCCATTATTTGTGGACATGCCATAAGGCCTGTAGATACTAGGACAGTGTGATGAATGCTTTGGCAAAGATTTTGGAAACTGAGATTGGGCTGGACCTGGTGTCTCTCCTTTTGGGCTTTACAAATTCTCCTTCTGTAGATGCATATGGGAAGAAACTGTTTACTATTCTCCCCTTTTGTGCGAGGAAAAACATTTTAGCAAGCGGGATATCAGAAAGTTCCCCAGGACTTTTGAATTGGCATATGATAGTTATGGAACATATTCCTTTGGACTTCCTTATGAATATGGTGCATCAAAAAACAGGATTGTTCTATAGAGCGTGGCAACCTTTCTTGACGTACAGATATATCGGCCTTACTGTCTCGGGCCTTTCTTTAGCTGTGAGGATAATGTTTGTCGGTTCGGAGCCCCCTGGGAGGAAGAATCCCGTATAAATATGGGTCTTGTTATGACTTGATATAATTTTATTTTGAATGTTTGTTTATTTATTTCTTTTGTGTTAATTATGTACTGTATTATAGTTTTTTTTAAATAGTTTGTTTTCTTATATCTTACTTTGTGTTTTGTTAGTTTGTAGAGTAGACTAGTAGTTTGTTTCCTTTATTTATATTGATGTCGCTATTATATTGTAAAGTGGTTACACTACTTCTTATTTGTTTTGTAATTTTGTAAAAAAAAAACAAATACTTTCTTTCTTTCCAATAAAATAAAAGTATTTATTAAAAAAATTTGTGACTGCGAGTCCTTTTTCTGTCTGCAGCCTCCTGCAAACACCAAAGAATCTTTCAGGTCAAGAGCGATCATAAAGTTTGATTGAAGATTTGCAGCTCGGGTATCCGTTGTTGTGGTTGTGTTCGCCGAGCTGGAAGTTTTTGCTGCAAACGTTTCGTTCCCTGGCTAGGGAACATCATCAGTGCTGTTGGAGCCTCCTGTGAAGCGCTGCTTTGATGTTTCTTCCGGTATTTATATTGGTTTGTTCTTGCCGCTTCCGGGTGTCAGTTTCAGCTGCAGTGATTTGTATATGGTCCAGTCGACGTGTCTGTTGATGGATGTTCTTGCCGCTTCCGGGTGTCAGTTTCAGCTGTAGTGGTTTGTATATTGGGTCCAGGTCAATGTGTCTGTTGATGGAGTTTGGGGATGAATGCCATGCTTCCAGGAATTCTCTGGCTGTTCTCTGTCCGGCTTGTCCTATGATGGTGGTGTTTTCCCAGTCAAATTCATGTTGATGGTTGTCTGAGTGTATGGCTACTAGTGATAACTGGTCGTGTCGTTTTGTGGCTAGCTGGTGTTCGTGGATGCGGATTGTTAGCTGTCTTCCTGTTTGTCCTATATAGTGTTTTGTGCAGTCCTTGCATGGTATTTTGTAAACTACGTTAGTTTGTACCCAGCATGAGCCAAACTGGACCCAATATACAAACCACTACAGCTGAAACTGACACCCAGAAGCGGCAAGAACATCCATCAACAGACACGTCGACTGGACCATATACAAATCACTGCAGCTGAAACTGACACCTGGAAGCGGCAAGAACAAACCAATATAAATACCGGAAGAAACATCAAAGCAGCGCTTCACACGAGGCTCCAACAGCACTGATGATGTTCCCTAGCCAGGGAACGAAACGTTTGCAGCAAAAACTTCCAGCTCGGCGAACACAACCACAACAGAGCGATCATAGTTTGGTAGAAAGGCTTGAAAAGCGATATAGTCCTCATCAGACAGAACACAGTAAGTTCAGTTGGCTGGACGACAATGCAGAGCGATGCCAATCGCATAGTTTCATTTCACACAATGGCTGAGGTTACAGTGAAGAACTCTCCTTCTCAATCTCTCCCCTCACCTGTGGCGTGGTGACCTGCAGGGTAAACCACCACCTGTCAACTCTCTCTTACTCTCTCCAATGGGAGATTAGCCAATGATTTGGTAGGACTAAGGTGATTTACCTTTGCTTTTACAAATTCAGCAGCGAAGGGAAATAGAATGGTTTTATTTCAAAATGAGATGGAATTTTAAAAAAGGAAGTCTTGCAAAAACTACATAAGGCAGTGGTCAGATAATAGAATAGAATGAACAGATTTGTCCCCTTGTCTAAAAATAAATATACTGGCATCAGAGACAGTCCAGAGAAGGTGCACCTGTTAGCGAATTTTGAGAAGATTTGTAGCTTAGGTTGAGGGTCTGGATGTAGGTTTACTCACTGAGCTGGAAGGTTCATTTTCAGATGTTTCATCACCATACTAGGTAACATCTTCAGTGAGTTTCTGGACGAAGCGCTGCTCATATTTCCTGCTTTCTATTTATATGTTTGGGTTTCTTTTGGATTGGTGTTGTCATTTCCTGTGGCAATGTCGTTTCCTGATCTTTTTCTCAAGGGGTGGTAAATGGGGTCCAAGTCAATGTGCTTATTGATAGAGTTCTGGTTGGAATGCCATACTTCTAGGAATTCTCTGTTTGGCTAGTCCTAGGTTGGATGTGTTGTCCCAGTTGAAGTAGTGTCCTTCCTTATCTGTATGAAAGGATACTAGTGAGAGAGGGTCATGTCTTTTTGTGGCTAGTTGATGTTCATGTATCCTAGTGGCTAGTTTTCTGCCTGTTTGTTACAGTTCTTGCACGGTATTTTGTAAATGGCATTAGTTTTGCTTGTTGTCTGTATAGGGACTTTCAAGTTCATTAGCTGCAGTTTTAGTGTTGATGGGTTTGTAGGCTATCAGGATGCCAAGGGGTCTGAGTAGTCTAGCAGTCATTTCTGAGATGCCTTTGATATAGGGGAGAGCAGTTGTTTCCGAGATGCCTTTGATGTAGGGGAGATTGGCTCGGGTGTCTGGACACATTTTGTCTGCTTGTTTGGGTTTGTTGCTGAGAAATTGGCGGACTGTGTTCATTGGGTACCCAAGGATCACCTGGTTGGTGCCAGGTACCATTTCAACCACTGAAAAGGAGTGGTTGAGCGGGTTGGGCCTGTAATCATTGTCATTTTAAGGAATGAGGGGAAACCTTATTGAAACATATCAGATTCTCAGGGATTGACAATGTAGATGTACAAAGATTGTTTCCCTTTGTAGGAGAATCTGGACTAGAGGGCATCGTCTCAGAATCAGGGGTCACATATCTATGCGACAGAAGAGGAGGATTTTTTCTCTGAGTAGTGAATCTATGGCATTCTTTACCACAGAGGGCTGGCTCATTGAGTTCTTCAAGGCTCAGATTGAAAGATTTTCAATCCATCCAGGCATTATGGGGATAACACAGAAAGGTAAAGTTGAGGATTGTCAGATCAGCCATGATCTCATTGAGTGGCAGAACAAACTCAACGAGCTAGATGATTTACTTTTGCTCCAAAATTTTACAGTCTTATAAATCTATGAAACATTTAAATGGAGTAAATAATTAAAGGGAACAGTTTCTAATGCCTGACTAGTGGAATTTGAGCACCTGGATTTAAGGCAACTTCCAAACGAACCAGTGGGGAGATGAGGAAATTGGTTGGATTGTTAGATTGATTTTGTATTTCCAATGCTTTTATAGACAATTATTCAAACAGAAGAAACACAGAGATGATATTAGAAGTGCATGGGTAAATTTCAAGAAAGGACAGTAAAATGTTTAATAAGTCTTATTAGTAATATTCTGTTGGTTGAAGCAGAGTAACATTCGGTCATATTAGTGGCTTTGAGAACAAATACTGTAAATTCATACCTGAAATTTCAATGTAAAAGTCCACTTACTGACGATCTGCAGTACACCTCCATTACTTGAATGAAACAATTGGGCAGCAGATCCATAAGACTGTAAGATGGAGGAGCAGAACAAAACCATTTGACCCATCAAATTTACATTCAATGAGATCATGGCTGAACTCCAAATTCCCCTCTGTTACCTGTAGTCCTTGATAACCTTACTCATTGAAAACTATCTACTTCAGCCTTGAATATATTTAATGGCAAGCATTAACAGCCCTCTGAGTTAAAGATTCCCACAGATTTGCTACCCTCTGAGAGAAGAAATTCTTCTTCATCAATGTCTTAAACAGCTGACACATTATTCGGAGATTATGTTATCTCATCCTGAACTCTCTTACAAGGAGAAACACCCTTTCTGCATCTACGCTGTCAAGTCCCAGAAGAATTTTGAATGATTCAATAAGTCTGCCTCTCATTCTTCTGTATTCCAATCTACTCAACCTTTCTTTATGACATTCCCTCCATACTTGGTATCAGTCTAGTGAACCTTCTGTGGACAACCTCCACAGCCAATGCATCTTTCTTTAGATAGGGGGTCCAAAATTGTTCACAGTATTCCAACCATGGTCTGACTCCTGCCTTGTTTAGCTATAGCAACATGTTTCTAATTTTATAGTCCTTTCCGTTTGAAATAAAGGGCAGTAATCTATTTGCCTTCCCTATTACCCACTGAACTTGGATGGTAGCCTTTTGTCATTGGCAGAAGAACTCCCACATTTCTCTATTCTGTAGCTTTCTGTAAGATTTCTTCCTTAAAATATTTTTCAGCTCCATTATTCTTCCTGCCAAAGTTTCCCCACATTATCATATCTGCCAAGTTTTTGTACATGATGTTAAGCTCTATATATTCCTCTGCAGACTCTCTGCATCATCCTCACCACATGCCTTCCCACCTATTTTCGTATCATTCTGAAACTTGCTGATAGTATGCTCACTTCCCTCATCCAAGTCATTAATATATATTGCAAAGAGATGTGGTCCCAGCACTGATCCCTGTGGTACTCCACTAGTTACAGGTTGCCATCATGAAAGTGCTGCCCTTATCCCAATTCTCTGTTTTCTATTCATTAACATCCTCTATCCATGTTAATATACCACCTGCAATACAACAGGCTCTTCTTATAAAGGAGGTTCATGTGAGGTCCTTCAGGAAGGACATACTGGCAGTGGAACATGTCCAGTGGAGATTCACTGGAAGATCCCTGGAATGGTAGGCCTAACATATGATCAGCTGAGGACCCTGGGATTGTATTCATTAGAGTTTAGAAGGTTGAGGGGAGATCCATTAGAAACTTACAGGATAATGCATGGCTTGGAAAAGGTGGATGCTGAGAAGTTGTTTCTGTTAGGTGGGGAGATTAGGACCCGTGGGCACAGCCTTAAAATTATAGGATGGAAAATTAGAACAGAAATGAGGAGAGATTTCTTCAGCCAGAGAGTGGTGGACCTGCAGAATTCATTGCCACGGGGTGCAGTGGAGGCCAGGACATTAAATGTCTTCAAGGCAGAGATTGATAAATTCTTGATCTCGCAAGGAATTAAGGATGACAGCAGAGTATGGGTAAGTGGAATTGAAATGCCCAACAGCCATGGTTAAATGGTGGAGTGGATTCGATGGGCCAAATGACCTTAGACCTATCTTATGGTCTTATGGTATCTTATCAAACAGCATCTGAAATTCCACTGCTTCCTCTTTTTTTTAATCCTGCTTGTTAATCCTCATATAATTCAGTAATTTTTCCTGCATGGTTTTACATCCTATTGGGAAAGTGTTAGTTAACTGGCCTGGAGTTACTTGTTTTTGTCTTCTTAATTTTTGAATAGAAGTGTTAGATTAAAAGTTTTCTAATGGTACATGACTTTTCCAGAATGTAAGGATTATTAGATAATTATACTTCCATTAATATCTTAGAATGCATCCATCTGGTCCAGGAGACTTATTGGTCTTTAGCCCAATTTATTTTCCTCACACTTTTCTCTACTGATAGTTGTGGTACTTATTTCCTCTCTTCTTTTGCCCTTTGATTATTTAATTATTTTGGAATACAATTTATGCCTTCTACTGTGAAGACCGATGCAAAATGTTTATTCAACTCCTCTGCCATTTCTTGGATCCCCATTATTATTTCCACAGCCTCATTCTCTGAGGGACTTATATTCACTTTGGCTTATCTCTTCCTTTTAATATATTTTTATATAAACTCTTGCCTCCCAGCCTGACTGGTTGACCTGCAATTTTCCTACTGATGTAACAGGTCCACTGTGGATGCCATTTCCCTAGCCCTGCATTCGGCCTTGGAACATCTGGACAATAAGGACACCATGAGGTTATGGTGCAGCTGTACAAAACTCTGGTGCAGCCGCACTTGGAATATTGCATGCAGTTCTGATCACCACATTATAGGAAGGATGTGGAAGCTTTGAAAAGAGTTCAAAGGAGATTTACTAGGATGTTGCCTGGTATGGAGGGAAGGTCTTACAAAGTAAGGTTGAGCAACTTGAGACTGTTTTCGTTAGAGAGAAAAAAGTTGAGAGGTAACTTAATTATGACATATAAGACAATCAGAGGGTTAGATAGGTTGGACAGTGAGAGCCTTTTTCCTCAGATGGTGATGGCTAGAACGAGAGGGGCATAGCTTCTAATTGAGGGGTGATAGATTGAGGACAGATGTCAGAGGAGGTTTCTTTACTCAGAG
The DNA here is from genome assembly GCF_020745735.1 of Hemiscyllium ocellatum. Taxonomy (NCBI): domain Eukaryota; kingdom Metazoa; phylum Chordata; class Chondrichthyes; order Orectolobiformes; family Hemiscylliidae; genus Hemiscyllium; species Hemiscyllium ocellatum. The sequence continues at coordinate 142,302,204 of NC_083404.1, forward strand.
TAGTAGGGGCATGGAACGCACTGCCTGCAACAGTTGTAGACTCGCCAATTTTACAGGCATTTAAATGGTCATTGGATAGGCGTATGGACGAGAATGGAATAGTGTAGGTTAGATGGGCTTCAGGTTGGCTCCACAGGATGGTGCAATATCGAGGGCCGAAGGGCCTGTACAGTGCTGTAATGTTCTCTTTTCATGTGAAACTCTTGCCCATCAACTACAGCTCCACCTTCAACACATTATCTTCTCTGGATTGATTTCAAAACTCCAAGACCTAGATCTTGGCTCTGCCCTCTGCAACTGGATCGTCAGCTTCCTGACCCATAGACTGCAATCTGGGAAGATAGACAACAGCACCTCCTCCACTATAATCCTCAACACTGCCCCCCCCCACCCCCCTGCCAAGCATGTGTTATCAGCCCGCTACAGTACTCCCTGTACACCAATGACTGTGCAGCCAAATGAATGCTATCTACAAATTTGCTGACAACACCACCATGGTAGAATGAATATTAAACAATGATGAGTCAGCAAACAGAAATAAAGGGATTGGTGATTTTGTACTATGATAACAACCACTCTCTCGATGTCAGCAAAACTAAAGAACTGATCATTGACTTTAGAAACAAAGGAGGAGAACACCCCCCCACCCATCTACACCAAAAGAGTGGAGGTTGAGAGAGTTGAGAATGTCATGTTCGTAGGAGTGACAATAACTGATTACCTGTCCAGGACTTCCTATGTAGATGTGACAGTCAATAAGGCACAACAACATCTCTTTATCCTCAGGAGCTCAGGAAATTCTGCATGTCCATAAGGACCCCCACCGAGTTTTACAGATGCACCATAGAAAGTATACTTTCCAGGGGCAAAATGGCCTGGTATGGCAACTGCATTGCTCAGGACTGTAAGAAACTACAGAAGGTTGTGTGCACAGGTCAGACCATGGGAAGCCAACTTCCCATCCATGAACTCTAATTATGGGTCTTGTTGCTGCAGAAAGGCTGCCAGCATCATCAAAGACCCATCTCACCCAGGTAGTGCTCTCCTCTAACCTCTTCTGTCAGGCAGAAGGTACAGAAGTTTGAACACGTGCACTAGCAGGTTCAAGAACAGCTTCTTCCCAGATGTTATTAGACTGATGTCTAACTTCAAACAATGCTACTCTTATTAATGTTGTTCTTACCTCGCACAAGTCCTGTGTGTTGTAACATATATACCTCACTCTGTTCAAGATTTTTTTTATCCTGTGATCTGTATATCCAATGGTGTGCCTGTGTACTCACAGACAAAGCTTTTCAATGTACTTAGGTACATGTGACAATAAATCAAACCAATCAATCAATATATTTAAACAAGCTCTTGCTGTCTTTCTTGATATTAATTGCAAGTTTATTCTTAAAGTTTATCTTTCCCACTTAATTTTTGTTTTGGTCATCTTTTGTTGATTTTTAAAACCTTTCCAATCTTCTGGATTATCACTAACCTTTGCCATATTGTATGTTTTCTTCTTTCATTCCGATGCTATTCTTAACTTTGCTGATTGACCATGTTTGGCTTATCCTCTTCCTAAAATCCTCCTCCCTAAGTGGGATGTATCTTTGCTGTGAGCCATGAACTATTTTCTGCCATTGATCCTCAACTGTATTTGCTGCTAAGGTCCCCTGGGTGGGTTTGATTGACGTTCGAGTCCCCTGAGTAGGTAACTGAGGTTCGAGTCCTCTGCATAGCACTGGGATTCGAGTCTCCTGGGTGGGTAATTGAGGCTTGAGTCCTCTGTGCGGTACTGAGGTTTGAGTCCTCTGAGTTGGTAACTTAGGTTCAAGTCCTCTGCACGGTACTGGGGTTCGAGCTCTCTGTGTTTAAGTGAGTTTCAGGCTCTCTGTGTTTAATTGGGGTTTGAGTTTATCGGTGTTTAATTGGGATTCAGGTTTTCTATGTTTAAGTGGGATTTGAGTTATCTGTGTTTAAGTGGGATTCAAGCCCCCGTGAGGAATAAAGTAAGAAAAGGGTTTGTTGTGGAAATTAAATTGACTCGACTCAACTATTAGCAAGAACAAAGAAAAAGAACTTTATTATTTTTTTAACCTCTGCATGCAGAAGGATCAATACACTTGGCAAAAACGCCTTGTAGTAAGGGCACTTGAACATAATTCAGATACTCTTCTTATACCATTCTTATCACACTATCACAGACAAAGACTGGGAAGACTTGAGTTCTTATTTTTTTTCATTCCCTTGTTGTGGACATACTGTTCTTATGTTTTCCTTTAGCTTGAATGTTTAGAACATAGAACATAGAAGGATACAGCGCAGTACAGGCCCTTCGGCCCTCGATGTTGTGCCGACCGAATCCTACCTAACCTATACTAGCCCAATAACTTCCAAATGCCTATCCAATGCCCGCTTAAATGACCATAAAGAAGGAGAGTTCACCACTGATACGGGCAGGGCATTCCATGAACTCACAACCTGCTGTGTGAAGAATCTACCCCTAACATCTGTCCTATACCTACCACCCCTTAATTTAAAGCTATGTCCCCTAGTAACACCTGACTCCATTAGCGGTAAAAGGTTCTTAGTATCTACCCTATCTAAACCCCTAATCATCTTATACACTTCTATCAGATCTCCCCTAAACCTTCTCTTCTCCAATGAGAACAGCCCCAAGTGCCTCAGCCTTTCCTCATAAGATTTTCCTACCATTCCAGGCAACATCCTGGTAAACCTCCTCTGCACTCGTTCTAAAGCTTCCACATCCTTCCTATAGTATGGCGACCAAAACTGCACACAATACTCCAGATGAGGCCTCACCAGAGTCTTATACAACTGCAACATGACCTCAGGACTCCGGAACTCAATTCCTCTGCCAATAAAGCCCAGTACACCATATGCCTTCCTCACAGCACTATTTACCTGGGTGGCAACTTTCAGAGATCTGTGTACATAGACACCAAGATCCCTCTGCTCATCCACACTACCAAGTAGCCTACCATTAGCCCAGTAATCCATCATCTTGTTATTCCTACCAAAGTGAACGACTTTGCACTTAGCTACATTGAATTCCATTTGCCACATTTCCACCCAGCTCTGCAACTTATCTATATCCCGCTGTAACCTACCACTTCCTTCCTCACTATCCACAACTCCACCGACTTTTGTGTCATCCGCAAACTTGCTTACCCAGCTTTCAAGTCCTTCCTCTAGATCATTTATAAAGATAACAAAAAGCAATGGTCCCAAAACAGATCCTTGTGGTACACCGCTAGTAACTGCGCTCCAAGATGAACATAATCCATCAACTACTACCCTCTGTCTCCTTCCAGCCAGCCAATTCCTAATCCAAACCTCTAATGTATCCTCAATGCCATACCTCCGTAGTTTTAGCATTAGCATTACAAAGTTCAAACAAGGACAAGCTATCTCCTCGACTGCAAAGTGTTTGCAAAGTTCAGCACAGTATTAAATTTAGAAAAGCATTTCAGATTTCACAGTAAATGTTAAATTTGTTAATGTTCCATTACATTTTCCCCCTTTTTGTCATTTTATGACAACAAGGACAACAAAAAATAGAGCCAGATTTCAAAAAACTACAGAGCCAAATAGCTAAAAATCAGCGATCTTTACAGCTGGCTGTGTTGTGAAGAGCATTTGAAATGGTCCCAGCCACCTCTTCGCCTTCCAGTCTTTCCTCCTGAAGTCTTTCACTACTATACAGTCTCCAGGTTCTAGATCATGCAGCTTCCCTTCTGCTGGTTGGGTTGGTGTTGCTTTCACTTGATTCTGTATTTCAGACAAAAGTGTAGATAGTTTCATACTGTAACACAACATCTCATCCTCACAGTGGCCTGTTATCTGTCTTACCTTAGGTCTTGGTTAATTCCTTTATTAAGCGGCCTATCAAACAAAATTTCAAACAGGCTAAGATTAGCTCTTCCTCTCCTCTGAGATCTCATATATATTAGCACATGTCACCTCTAGTTCCTCACAACACTTTGTCAATTTATTTTTTAAGGTAGCATTTTCTCTTTCCACTGTCCCACTGCTCGCTGGGTGATAGACACAGCGATGTCTCATGTTTATTCCTAAATAATCACTGATCTGCTGTAAGGCAGTATTGACAAATGGTATCCCATTGTCACTAAGTTGGTTTTGCTCATGCTGGGTATCGGGTCCTTCGTTCTGATGAGTTGTTGTCTGAAAGTGGCTGTTGGTTTGTGTGCTGTTATGAGTCCTAGTGGTCGCAGTAGTCTGGCTGTCAGTTTGGAAATGCTCTTGTTGTATGGTAGTGTGGCTAGTCCTTTGGGTTGCGGCATGTCCTCGTTCCGTTGCCTTTCCCTTAGCATCTGTTGATGAAATTGCATGGGTGTCAGTTTTTAGCGAATACATTGTATAAGATGTTCTTCTACCTCTTTTTGTAGTTCTGGTGTACTGCAGTGTGTTGTGGCCCTTTTGAATAGTGTCTTGATGCAACTTCTTTTGTGTGTGTTGGGGTGGTTGCTTTCATAGTTCAGGACTTGGTCTGTGTGTGGCTTTCCTGTATACCTTTGTGGTGAATTGTCCGTTTTCCCTTAGCTTGAATGTTTACAAAGTTCAAATAAAGGCAAGCTATCTCCTCGACTGCAAAATGTTTGCAAAGTTCAGCACAGTATTAAATTTAGAAAAGCATTTCAGATTTCACAGTAAATGTTAAATTTGTTAATGTTCCATTACAGGGTTAAAGTCCCCTATTGGTGAAATTTGAGGCTCTGTGAGTCTTGGCTCTGGGGGAAGAGAGTGGCTTGGACTGCAGCACCATGTGGTCCATTGTGAGGACTTTGTCTTTTATAAATGTAATTTCAGTGAGAGGATGCAAAACAAAATGAGAAAAGCTGAAATTAATACAATAATTGAAAAAGGAAAGTTTCAATGTAAATTGTGCCATGCTGAGAGGTTCGATGTTTAAAAATGTGGGTTTGTTAAAATACTGGATCAAAAAATCCTTTTGAGCAACGGTTTTGCCTTGTTTGAATCAGGATCTCAATTCAATGTGTTTTGTGGGCTGGGTAATGGGGCAGATTTTTTACATTGAAATTTTACAACGTTATGTCCTTTTTAAAATTATCAAACTTGTAACCTTTAAAACAAATTATTTGAGTGCATTGAGCCCCTGATTAGTTTCAAATTCTACAATGCCTGAACAGTTGGGTCAGTGGTCATACTTTAGCCAGATGAGAGTATTGTACTGCAATATCTTTGCGGCTGTGTTTTTAATGCAGAGTGTTCATAAAAAGACGAATGCATTTTTAGTTTGATGTTTTAAGATTTTAGAGAACATTAGAACTTGAGGCTGAGCTCAGTTCTGTTAATTATTGTTAAGACTTCATTGCCTCCCTCCATATTGCAATTTTAAGAATGTTGATCTGTACCAAAGTTGCCACTGTAATTCCAATTGTTTTATTTGGGGAGTTTCATTTGGAGAACATATTTTAAAATAATCAGCATTTATTTCCCACAAATATCTGAGATTTAAATCTGAACTGAAACTGCCTCTTCAATTGCTAAAGAAAACATTTTGTTGCTTTCTTACTGTTCCAGATTTTGGAAATACTTTTCCTGACAGCTTTCACATTAACAAGTATTGATTTGTTAAAGGAATGTAATTTTTGAATAACCTGAAAGAGGTACCCGAGGGTTTGATTTTAGGACCATTGATTGTTGTTTATAAATGACTGAATTGTTTAGGCAGTACAATTTAGAAGTTAATGGATTGTATAAAACTTGATAATGTCATAAATAGTGAACAGAGTAACAGACTTCAAGAATTCAAAGAATGTTGAAACAGGCAGGCACAATTTAGTGTGGTTAAATGTGTGACTGTCTTCATACTGATAGCCACCTTGGCAAGGCAGGAATGAGAGAGAAAATGCAAAGAGACTTTCAGCAGCTAACATTGTCTCTAGAGTTTATCCACTCACAGGTAAAGCATGCCTTCGGACCACCACCTACCCCTCCACAACCTGATCCAATGGATTCAATCAGCTCCTCAGTCATGAGCACGAAAAGTGAAGAAACTAACAACAGTGAAGAGAAGGTCTGTGCGCTTTTTGTCAGTGGCCTTGCTATGGACATTAAACCACATGAGCTTTACCTTGTCTTTCGATCATTTAAGGGATATGAAGGTTCACTGATTAAACTAACATCTCAACAGCCAGTTGACTTTGTTACATTTAACAGCAGAGCAGGAGCAGATGCAACAAAGAATGCTGTGTTCACTGAGCCTGCAGCTGCTGCACTGCACTCTCCGATGCGCTGGTAACCTCTGTCTGCAGCATCTCCGGAAGGATGGAAGTCTCATCAGTTTTGTGAAGTATTTAACTGCCCTTATCCAAGAAATCAGATTTTTCCGTGGAGCGATGCACAAGGACATACTGAATTTTATTTCCAGGTTGGACTTTACTGAAGGAGATTTTGGAGAACTGGCTCATTTCCACTTGACCTGGAGGGGATGGAATGGTCACTAAGGACTGTGGATTTATGAACTTTACTGGTGAATTTTTTCCACATGGGAGGATTCTTCGAATTCTATTTACTGTAACGGAATAATAATTTTTGTTGTTATAATCATTGTATGCTGTATGTCAATAACTTGCTTAAATCCTGGCTGTCAGAGTCTTATGGAAGCTGGTAATGCCATCTGTTATCATGAAATGATAAAAGGAAGGAATGAGAATGTGTATAGGTTTGAGCAGGTAGATTTGAGTTTCGTGAAACAAGAGGTTCAGCTGAGCATGACTCAGAACAGATAAGAACTTGCAGTTTACAATGGGGTGCTGGAGGCAAGGGTAATGGGTTAACAAGGTGGAAAAGCATTCATTATGTAGAGCCATTTAACAATATTAGAAGATTTTAGTATGTAAGGTCTGTTTAACAAGGTGAAAAGTATTCATTGTTTGAAGCCAGTTAAGAAGCAAAGAGGTTCTTCTGCAGCTGTACAGGGCCCTGGTGAGACCACACCTGGAGTACTGTGTGCACTTCTGGTCTCCAAATTTGAGGAAAGACATTCTGGCTATTGAGGGAGTGCAGCGTAAGTTCACGAGGTCAATTCCTGGAATGGCAGGACTACCTTACACTGAAAGATTGGAGCGACTGGGCTTGTATACCCTTGAGTTTAGAAGACTGACAGGGGATCTGATTGAAACATATAAGATTATTAAAGGATTGGACACTCTGGAGGCAGGAAACATATTTCCGCTGATGGGTGAGTGCTGAACCAGAGGACACAGCTTAAAAATACGGGGTAGACCATTTAGGACAGAGATGAGGAAAAACTTCTTCACCCAGAGAGTGGTGGCTGTGTGGAATGCTCTGTCCCAGAGGGCAGTGGAGGCCCAGTCTCTGGATTCATTTAAGAAAGAGTTGGATAGAGCTCTCAAGGATAGTAGAATCAAGGGTTATGGAGATAAGGCAGGAACAGGATACTGATTGAGGATGATCAGCCATGATCATATTGAATGGTGGTGCAGGCTCGAAGGGCAGAATGGCCTACTCCTGCACCTATTGTCTATTGTCTGTTCATTGTGTAACAGCAGATGTTCACTATTGATGCTCGCTGGTTGTAATGGTCACCCAATTAATATGTATATTGCTTTATCTGGATGACCCTCCCTGTAACATGACTATATAATTCATAAAGAAACTGCTGCTTGACAGAGAAGACTGAGAACCCATGTCTCTGTGCACATGGGTGATCGTTCTCTCTCCCTCCAGGGCCTGGAATGAAGATGAAGGAGGAAAATCTGCTGTGTCTCTGAGCATGTTGGTTCATGTTGGGGGTGGGGGGGTGGGATGGGGGGGGGGGGAACCGACACCTGAAGTGGAGCTTTGGGTTTCCCACAGATCATCTCACTCTGACTACCCCACAATAAAGAAAACCCTTGCTCTCTGGGACCATCTTCCACACTGCAGATATGTTTGAACCAATGAAACTGCCTCTGTTGACAAATGTTTTTAGAATTTGGAGTTCTGTGTTTGAGAGGATGCCCAGAATCATGATTCTGTCTAATCAGAATCTACCCAAATTTTGCTGCAGTCAGCAAGAATGGAAACTGCTGAGCTTCTTTTCTTGATAGTTGTATATCTTGTGTTTCACAGTTATACAACAAGGTGCTGAGAACACATGCCTCTAAATATTATTTCACACATGTTTCCTGAGTTAGGCAAAGATGGTAGCTGCTTTCCCTCTGGCAGGAAGGGAGTTCCAGGACTTTCACCAAATGACACTGAAGGACTGGCACTGTATTTCTAAATACGGATGATGCATGGTTGAAAGGGAACTTTTTGTGGTGGTAGTTCCAGTAGTTGCAACCCTTGTCAATTTTGATGATAGAGGTCTCAGCCTGGAAGGTGCTGTTGGAGGAGCCTTAATGAGTTGCTGCAGTGCATGTTGTGAACTGAATACACTATTGGTGCTGTGTGCCGTGGTGAAGGGAATGAGTATTAAAGGTGTGCGTGAAGTGCCAGTCAAATGGTTTGATTTGTCCTGGATGACGTAAAGCTTCTTGAGTTTTGTTAGAGCTGCACATGTTCAGGCAAGTGGGGAACATTCTTACAAGTTCCTGAGTTGTGCCTTGAAGATGGAGGATCAAAGAGAGAAAGGAGGTCAGTTACTTGCTGCAGGATTGCTAGCCTCTGACCTACTCTTAACACCACAGTGTTTATATGACTAGCCCAGATCAGTTTCTTGTAAGCTTTTGTATCTGCTGCCTGACAGAAGAGGTTGGAAGAGAATATAACCAGGGTGGGAGGTGTCTTTGATGTTGCGTGTCTTTCCAAGGCAGTGAGAGTGTAGATGGAGTCAAGCGATGGAGGATTGGCTTGCATGATGGACTAGCGAGTGTTCACAACTCTCCATAGTTTCTTACAGTTCTGGGCAGAGCAGTTGCTAAACTAACTTGTGATGCATCCAGATAGAATACTTTGGGTCTATAAAAATTGGTAAGAGTCCTTATGGACATGCTGAATTTCCTTATCCACTGAGGAAGTAGAAGCATTGTTGTGTCTTCTTGACTGTGTTATGGACTAGGCCAGACCACTCAAAACATTCTTAAGTAGACAGCCCTAGACCCAACTTTGCAATTTGTTTTGGTAAGGGTACAATGAAAATTAGCCGGAGGAAGATAGCTAGGTTGACTACTAGATTTTAAAACAGACAAAAATTGGATTCACAAAATTACAAAAGAACAGAATAAAGAACCCCTGCAGAACTCAACCTATCCAGCTAGACTTAATTATGCTGTTGTGTATACACAAAACAATCCCAATAAGCAAACTCCTTTTAAAACTCAGTATAAATGGAACACATGCTTACAGGTTGAAGTTGAAGGGAAGAAAAGAGAGAGTTTCCACACAGCTCCAAATTGAACTTCCCAGTTCAGACTGAACTAAAAACTGCTCAGCTCAGCTCAGCTAGAGAGCTGACCACTCCCCTCTCTTTAGACAGGTCACTTCTAAAGCATGACCCCTTTGGCCTGAAGTCTCATCTGTTTATATATAAAACAAAGACCGCTCAAAATCCTTTCCATCTCTGTACCAAATCAGGCTATTTGGAGTCTGGCCCGGTTTATTGCTCCTCTGAAAAAAATCAAGGACAGAGTCTCCTTGAGCCCAGGACCAGCTTTTAGAAAAAGGGACTAGCTTTGCGACAGTAGACCAGGACAGATTGTCACTCCGAGGAACTTAATGCTCTCGACCATCTCCACTTCAACTCCATGGATTTAGGCAAGACTTAGGATGCATAGAATGGGGTTGCAAAATACAGGGGTTGGGGAAAATCGAAATATGGAGCTGGTTTAAGAAACATTTATTGCATGTCCTTGATAGGTATGTCCCTGTCAGGCAGGGAGGAAATGATAAGGTAAGGGAGCAGTGGTTTGCTACAGAAATTACTTCTCTTGTTAAGTGGAAGAAGGAGGCTTATATGACAATGAGATGAGATGGTTCAGATGAGGCGATGGAGAGTTACAGATTAGCTAGGAAGGATTTAAAGAGAGAGTTAAGAAGAGCAAAGAGAGGACATGAGCAGTCTTTAGCAGGTAGAATAAAGGAGAACCCTAAAACTTTCTATAGGATGTATGAGGAATAAAAGAATGGCTATAGTAGGAATAGGGCCAGTCAAAGATAGAAGTGAAAAGTTGTGTGTGGACCCTGGAGATCAGAGAGGTGCTAAATGAATCTTCATCCTCAGTTTTAACTCAGGAAAAGGAGAAGAATGAGATACAAGGTATAGACTAGAAATGATCGAGTTTAATAAGGAAGGGGTGTTATCAATTCGAGGAGGAGTGAAAGTAGACAAGTCCCCTGGGCTGGATGGGATTTATCCAAGGATTCTCTGGGAAGCTAAGGGAGAGGTGTTGGAGCCTTTGGCTTTGATCTTTGAGTCATCATTGTCTACAGGTTTAGTAAAAGAGGACGGAGGATTGCGAATGTTGTGCCATTGTTCAAGAAGGGCAGTAGAGATGACCCAGGTAATTGTAGACCAGTGAGCTTTACGTTTGTTGTAGGAAAAGTTTTGGAAAGGATTATGAGAGATAAGATTTATAATCATCAAGCAAGCAACAATTTGATTGTAGATAGTCAACGTGGTTTCATCAAGGGCAGGTCATGTCTCACAAACCTCATTGGGTTTTTTGAGAAGATGACCAAGCATGTGGATGAGGGGAGGGAAGTTAACGTGGTATACATGAACTTCAGTAAAGCATTTGATATGGTTCCACATGGTAGGCTGTTGGAGAAAATGCAGAGGCATGGGATTGAGGGTGATTAAGCAGTTTGGATTAGAACCTGGCTTTCTGTAAGAAGGCAGCGAGTGGTGGTTGAATATTAATTCAGCCTGGAGTCTGGTTACTAATGGTGTGCCACAAGAATCTGTTTTGGGACCACTGTTGTTTGTCATTTTTATATAGGTGGATGGGTTAGTAAGTTTGCAGATGACACTAAAGTTGGTGGAGTAGTGGACAGTATGGAAGAATGTTGCAGGTTGCAGGGGGACTTGGATAAACTGTAGAACTGGACTGAGAGGTGGCAAATGGAGTTCAATGCAGATAAATATGAGGTGATTCACTTTGGGAAGAAGAACAGGAAGGCAGAATACATGGTCAATGGAAAGTTTCTTGGTAGTGTGGATATGCAGAGGGATCTTGGAGTCCATGAAAGTTGCCACCCAGGTTGATAATGCTGTTAAGAAGGCATACGGTATGTTAGGTTTTATTGGTAGAGGGATTGAGTTTCGGAGTCATAATGTCATGCTGCAACTATACAAAATGCTAGTGTGGCCACACTTGGAATACTGTGTCCTGTTCTGGTCACCTGACTATAGGAAAAATACAGAGACTTTGGAGAGGGTGCAAAGAAGGTTTACCAGGATGCTGCCTGGACTGGAGGGTTTGTCTTATGAGGAGAGATTGAATAAGCTTGGACATTCCTCTCTGGAGAGAAGGAGGAAGAGAGGTGACCTGGTCGAGGTGTACAAGGTAATGAGAGGCATGGATAGCGTCAATAGCCAGAGACTTTTCCCCAGGACAGGATTGACTGGGACGAGGTGTCATAGTTTTAAGACATTAGGAGGAAGGTATAGAGGGGACATCAGAGGTAGAGAGTTGTGTTACGCAGAAATTTGTGCATGCATGGAATGTGTTGCTAGTGGTGGTGGTGGAAGCAGAGTCATTAGGGACATTCAAGCACCTGATGGACATGCACATGGACAGCAGTGAATTGAGGGGCATGTTGGTAAGGTTATTTTAATTCACATTAGGATTAATCCTTGGCACAACATCATAGGCTGAAGGGCCTGTTCCGTGCTGTACTGTTCTATGTTCTAAACAAAGGAGGTAGTCAGCTCATTGTCAGTCTTGCAGAAAGAAAAGAATCAAGGACATTTTTACAATGAACAGGATGATTTAATGTATTTTACAGCCAATGAAATAGTTCTATGGTTCAGTCACTGTTGTTACATTGGCAAATACTACACCCAATTTACCACTTCAGTTAGTTCAACTGGCAACCAAAGAGGTGCATTCCTCCAGTAGGTGGGCAGATATGTGAGTATGGGTGAAGGTGCACAGGGTGGAAGAAAATGACAGGGGGTGCAGGAGCAAAAAGGGCACAGGATAGAAGGATAGGATGAGGTGGATGTGGAGAGGCAGGGCTTTGTTCGGTTGCCAAAAGGGGGGAGGTGTAAAAGAAAGGTTAATGAGAGGCTTGTGGGAGGAGGAGAAAGGAATGAGAAGGTGAGAGAGCGTGGGAGTGTGGTGTTAGGGCAAGATTGTGGGCTAACATGTACATTCTAAATAAAGAATAAATAAAGTGGTGACCAGGGGAGGAAGCAATAAGCATTGAGTGACTACAGCACAGAACATTCAAACTGACCCCACTCACAAGACAATGAAACCAGCTCAGTCTAGTATTATTTAGAAGAATTGTCATGTACTTTAAATCCTCAGGGTCTAATAATCTACGTCCCAGAGTACTTATGGGAGTGGCTCCAAAATAGTGAATACGTTGGTGTTCATCTTTCAAGATTCTGTAGATGCTAGAATAGCTCCTACAGTTTAGAGAGTAGCTAATGTAACCCCTCTATTTAAAATGGAAGGCAGATAGAAACACAGGAACTATAGATAAATCAGCCTGACATTGATAGTGGGGTAAATGCTCAAGTTCATGATACAAAATTTAATTGCAGATCACTTGGAAAACAGTGACAGGATTGGAAAAAAACAAAGGGAAAATCATGTTTGATAAATCGTCTGGAATTTTTCATGGATGTAACTCATGGAGTTGACCGGAGAAATGATTGATATGGACTTTCAGAAACCTTTGACAAAGTTCCACATAAAAGATTAATGTGTAAAATTGAAGTGCACAGGATTGGGATAGCACATTGAGATGGATAGAAAACTGTTTGGCAGTTAGGAAACAAGTAGTACATATAAAGGGTCTTGTTCCAATTTTCAGGCAGTGACTGAATTGAATTGAATTGAATTAAATTTATTTTCACATGTACCAAGGCACATTGAAAAGCTTTGTCCTGCGAGCAATACAAGTAGATCCCAGAATTAAGTAGCATAAATAAGTAAATATTAGGTAAACAGCGGCAAAACAAAAACACAGGGACAGGCGAATGCTAAGAGTTTGAGAGTCCATTCAGTATTCTAACAGTAGGTAGAAACTGTTTCACAACTGGCTGGTGTGTGTGTTCAGGCTTCTGTATCTTCTCCGCGATGGTAGAGGTTGTAGAAAAACATTGCCAGGGTGAAATGGATCTTTGAGAATGCTCGTAGCCTTTCCTTGATAGCGGGCCTGGTAGATGGATTCTATAGATGGGAGGTTAGCCCTTGTGATTGTCCGGGCTGAGTTCACCACTCTCTGTAACAGTCTCTGATCTTGAATGGTATAGTTGCCGTACATGTAGTGATTCATCCAGACAGAATGCTCTTGATGGCGCACCTATAAAAGTTGACTGGTGGGGTATCGCAGATGACACAAAGCTGGGTAGGAGGATGAACTGTGAGGAGGATGCAGAGATGCTTCAGTGTGAGTTGGAAAAATTGAATGAGTGGGCAAATGCATGACAGATGTTGTATAATTTGCATATATGTGAGATTATTCACTTTGGCCGTAAAAATAAAACAGGAAGGTAGACTATTATCTGGTAGATTGTGGGGGAGAAAAGGTATGCAATGAGACCTGGGTGTCCTCATACACCAGTCATCTGAAGATAAGTGTGCAGGTACAGCAAGCAGCAAAGAAGGCAAATTAAATGTTGGCCTTCACAGGTGAGAGATTTTGAATTAAGGAGTGGGAATACCTTTCTAAAATCATACAGGCCTTGGTGAGACTGCTGCTGGAATATTATGTGCAGCTTTGGTCTTATCTTATAGAAGGAGTGCAGCAAAATTTGCCAGACTGATTCCTGGGATGATGGGACAGATGCACGAGGAGATGTTGACTCAGTTTGGATGATATTCTTTGGAGTTCAGAAGAATGAAGGGGGAATCTCTTAGAAGTCTGACCATTTCTAAAAGGATAGGGTAAATGCAGGAATAATTCTGATGATCAGGGAGTCCACAACCGGGGTCACAGTCGAAGAAAATGAGGTAAAGTATTTAAGATTGAGATGAAGAAAACTTTCTTCAACCAAAGACCGGTGAGCCTGTGGAGTTTGTCACCACTGAAAATGGTTGAGGCCAAAATATGCATGATTCCAAGAAGGAGCTGGATACAAGCAGTCTCTGGATTGTGAATGGGTTCCATTCTTGAGTATGCTTGTAAGTCAATTTGTATGCAGAGCAGAACAAATTAAATAGTTGTCCATAAGCATGATGAAACATTTCATTGTGTGATCTTTAAAATTAATATTAATACAGTCCTATATGAAATTACATTTGTAAGTACAAACACTCATAAGACAGATATCTGTAAATCTGGGATGCCTTAAAGCATTCAGGACTAAAGAGATCAAAGGATATAGGGAGAAGCAAGAACAGTCTATTGAATTGAATTATTAGCCATGATCATATGAATTGCATTACATGCATAAAGGGCTGAATGGCCTACTCCTGCTCCTGGCCTCTCCTAGCTGTTGACCCACACCTTCAGCAGCCCTACTATCAGCTTCGCCATAGTCCTGGTCACTGCATATGCGTTTCCTTGATGAAGATACTGCACCGGCTGAGTCACTAATGCATATATTCAAAAGATTACGTCTGCTGTACTCCAAACTCTTCCCATTCCAGATCCACATCAACTAGTTCTCTTTTTAGTGTGTTCAGTAGAGTCCAGTGTCATACTCCCATGGGCATATGATGCAGCAATATTCCCCTCATCTCACAGCACTTTTGGAAGGTTTGTAATTGAGGGGGTAGTCTTGGCCAACATTGATCTTCTTTATAATTCATTGTTACTAACTTCTACATCAACTGGCAAATTATGATTCTTTTATATTCCTATCTAAGTTATCCCTTAATTGTATCTTTTTATTGTTTGGACTTTGAGTGGAGGTTTATGATGAAAGAAGATTGCGATTAGATTGTAGAAATTATTTGTTAATTTGTTAATCATTAAGCTATTAAATTAAAAAGAAGTTGATTGTTTTAATTGTTCATTTTAATCTGAGATAGAAAACCTTTTGATAAGCAAAGGTAGTATGGACCAAAGTTAGATCATAAATCAGACAAACTTACATTCTTAAGATGTTAATTTTGTTTAAAGTTATAAACTTGTTTCAAGATCTGTTATTTGTAAAGTCTTGCTAGAAACAACAATTTTGACAATTTAATTTTACCCTTTTGCATCTCCAGTGACAATAACACGAATTTGGTTTGGCTTGCTATCCCTGTATCATAACAAGCACGATGTGGAGGAGTCGTTGTTGGACTGGGGTGGTAAAAGTTAAAAGTCACACAACACCAGGCTATCATCCTACAGGTTTATTTGGAAGCACTAGCTTTCAGAGCACTGTTCCTTCAGCAGGTAGTGGTGGAGCAGGACTACAGGACAAAGAATTTATAGCAAAAGATTAGTGTCATGCAACTGAAATACTATATTGAACAAAACTAACTTGTTGTTAAGTCTTTCATCTTTTAGGATGTGTTGCAGGTTTCAGTTCCCAGAAAAGCATAGGACAGGAGAAATCAGATACAATGGCACTGAGGTATTTGTCCATAGCGAGATTCACCCAGCAACAAATTGCTGATTTGTTTATGCAATTGTGGCCAATGTGGAATTTGGAAACCTTCAGTTTGATGTTAACCCTCACTAGGGACAGCAGAACTGGGAATCCTAAAGCTGTAACAAAAGTTAAGAGATTTTACCAAATTATGCAATATTCCACAATGTACCTGACCTTTAGACCAGAAAACACAGACCAGACTGTGCTTAACAAGAATGACTATTCAATATAAATAATTAGATTCTAGCTATACGGAAACAAATATATACTATTGATCTATAACTCTACTAATTAAAGCTCGAACAAACAAATACAGAAATTGCTGGAGAAACGCAGTGGGTCTGACAGCATCTGTGGAGAGAAAATAGAGTTAACAATTCGAATCTGCTATGATTCTTCAGAAAATTCTGAATAAGGGTCACTGGACTCAAAAATGTTAACTTGGGAGCCAATTACATAGCTATAGATTCATAGAGTCACAGTACGGAAACAGACTCTCCGTTCCAACTCATCCATGCTGATCAGATATTCCAATCTGACCTCGTCCTATTTGCCTGCATTTGGCCCATATTCCTCCAAACCCTTCCTATACATGTACCTATCCAGATGCCTTTTTAAATATTGTAATTGTACCTGCCTCCACCACTTCTTCTGGCAGCCCATTCCATGTATGCACCACCCTCAAGTCCTTTTTAAATCTTTCCCCTCTCACCTTAGTTTTGGACTCAACAGACTGGGGGAAAGTCCTTGGCTATTCACATTATAAATGCCCCTCATGAATTAATAAACCTCCAAAAAGTCACCCCCTCAGCCTCTGACATTTCAGGAAAAAAGCCCCAGCCTATTCAGCCTCTCCCTATAACTCAAACCCTCCTGTCCTGGCAATATCCTTGTAAATCTTTTCTGCATCCTCTCATGTTTAAGAAGATTCTTTCTGTAGAAGTTGTTGTCAGATGGAAGGCCTTTGTCACTGATAACTGATCATTAGTCCACAGACTAATCAGCTACTTGTTTCTGGCTATTTTGGACACAACTCCTGGTACCAGCTCATCTGTAACTTCCTACATGCGTTGAACAATCATTCTGCCAGTTTGCTTTTAAAAATTACAAAAATCCTTGGCTGTGACACAATCTTTTTCCCATTTCAATCCACAAACAAAATTACAGAAAAATAAAAAATATGTAGTGCTTTCACTGACAACAACTCTCTGATTGGGTCTTGAACATTTGAACTGCTTGGGTGTTCACAAACAGAAGGGGAGAAGTCTTAGAACTGCTGGGAAAGCAGGTTCTGTGCCTCCACATCGTTGCAGTAGTAGTACCAATGGAATTGAACTGTTAACTCTTGTGTGTCTCTCTCCACAGATCCTGCTGAGTTTCTGCAGTACTTGCTGTTTTTTTTAATGTGTATCCCTCCTATATACCTCCACTTTTCGAGACTTAAAATGCAATTTTAGAGCAGATTTCATCATGAATTAAATTTGACAGGTACAACAAATTACACAGAAATTAAGTTAGTTCACCCTCATTCATCCTTTAAACAGGATTTATAAAACATTTTGTCATCACTTAGAACACAGGAACAGGATTAGTCCATCAAGCTTGCCCTCCATTCAATACAGTCATGACTGATTAAACAGTTCTATCCCTTTCATCCTCCCCTTCCCCATAACCCCACCACACTGGAAATCAGAAATCCATCAATCTCTCAACACACACTTAAGCACACTCAAATACAGAGCTTCCACAGCCCTCTATGGTGGAGAATTCCAAAAGTTCACAATCCTCTGAGTAAAATTATTTATTCACATCTTGAACCAAAGCGGCATTTCCTTATTTGTAAATTGTTTCACATGGTTCTAGGCTCTTCAAACAGGGAAAACATCTGACCTATATCTAACCTGGGTAACTCTTTAATCATATTTTCTAAGGAGTAAAAGAAAGGAAAATTCTCTTTTGTAAGTTTCAACAAAAGCATCTCTCATTCTTTGAAATTTTAGAGAATACAGACCCATTTAGCTCAATTTCTCTTCAAAGGATAGTCCTACCATCCTGGGAACAAGTCTGATGAATTGTGATGCACTCCCTCGATTGGCTGCATTTTCAGAGTTGTGACAATCTCAGTCTTGTCCTTCTTTTAATGAAAGGGGAGAGCTGCGAGTATTTGACAGGAGGTTCCGATCAAGGCTACTTCGGAAATGCATAGCCATACGTCCAATCTGACAGTACTTTAGCAGGATAGAACAATAAGGGAAGGCAAATCAGTCTGCTTTTGCAGAGGTCAGCTGCTGTGTTCTGAAATTCAAAGATCTTGATTCACAGGCAGCTACTTTGACCACCAGTATCAAACAGCAAACCTTTAAGTTAAGGGTGATATTAGGGTGTTAACAAGTTGCCGGGTAGGTAAGGTGCCATGATGCAAGGTGGTTAGAGGGCCAGGTAAGTGATGATGTGTGTCATCGTGTGTGAAATTGAATTGGTATTGGGTCTTGGGGATTCAGGTCCAGGGAAGGGTTGGTTGGGTTTGGTGTGGTCTAGCTGGTGAGGGGGTTTGTGATGGGATGGGTATCAGGTCATTTCTGGAGGTGTGGTGGGTGGATGCCTGTCCAAGTCTGGTCCATCATCCGGGTGCAGGGAGAGGCAGTGGCGAGGGTAGGGCCCAGTGGGAAGTCTGGACTCTGTTATAGTTGGGATTCTGCAGAGTCCCCATGTGCGCCACCCAAATCTGTCTCAATATCTCTCCAATGAGAACAGACCGTGACAACATTCACTTCCTACTTTCCAGTTGAGATGCGGTTCTCCAAATGAATAGGCCATTTAGATTCTCAAGCCATTTAGACTATATTTTAGATGTGTCTGCCACAATCTTCTGTGTCAGGACCATATCTTCTGAGAAATAAATGTTTTAAAACTCAGGAATTTGTAAGGCTAGCTGTATGTTTTGAAAGCGCAGGATTTTATACTGAATATGAACCCTATTTGTTTAGTTATGAGTATTAGAGATGTACAGAGAAACTGAGCCGAGGAATGTTTAGACATGAAGCCAATTTGTGGGACTAGAGACCAGCTATCAATGATAAAACTCCTCTACCTGACAACAACCATGTAACTGGTTGTCAGCAAGCTGAACAGTTTGGGCTTTTAGTAAGACAGAAGCTCGTCAGAGCAGATGAGAAACTAGCAGGTCTGCAGCAGCCAAAAATGCTCTCTGTCAGAACTTGGCTAAAGCCACATAAACCTGAAGAAAATCAGTTTTTCCTTTCCTTCAGTAGACGCTGAAGGTTGTGACTTTAAATTGGATAAAGCCAGTCTTTTATAAGTGAGCCAGCCGTCCTGTTGAAAACCACTTAAAGCATTTGGAAAAAGGAAGATCGTGGTGAAACCTTTAGATTGACATGAACCACCCGACAGATCCTGTGAACATAAACTAAGTAAGTTTTTCCCCCAGTGTTCTCTCCATCCTTGCATTTGATACCTGGTTATGTCTGCCTCTCTGTGTGTACATATGGTGGAGCTTTTAGAGGTTCAATAATTAATTTGTAGAGTTTACTTTGTTCACTTATCGGTATAATCTGCAATAAATAGTCATTCTTGTTAAGCAAAGAAATCTAGTTTGTTTTCTATAAACCTGAATCTGAAAACCAGCTTGTTTGGAGATTTTTGCATATTTCCTTTCAAATATTTCACTCTTGTGATGACTCCAGCAATAGCAGGGTTTGATTTTTAGTGGGCTGCCCCAGTGAGCCCTGATATTGTACTGGAACACGCTGTGTTACTGCATTTGTTTTCTTCATTCTCAGGATGCAGCCAATGCCAGTATGCCTTGAGGTGTTTATGATCCTTCTAAGACTGTTACAGTCCTTGTAGTTTAATGGTATTATCGCTAGACTATTAATCCAGAGACCCAGATATTATTCGGCCGATCCCATTTCAAATCCCATCATGGCAGATGGTGGAATTGAATTTTTTAAAAAGCACAAAATCTGGAATTAAGAATCTACTGATGACAATGAAATCATTGTCGACTGTCAGAAAAACCCATCGCGTTCACTAATGTCCTCAGGGGAAGATATTTGCCATCCTCACCTGGTCTAGTCAACATGTAACTCCAAACCCATAGCAATGTGGTTGGCTCTCAATTGCCCTCCAAAATGGCTGAGCAAGCCATTCAGTTGTACCAATCACTACAAAGCCTCAAAGAAATGAAACCAGACTGATCATCTGGCATCAACCTAGGCACTGGAAAAGACAACAGTAGAAACAGCCCAGTCAACCCTGCAATGTCCCCTTAACGAACATCTGGGGGCCAGTGCCAAAAGTGGGAGACCTGTCTGACAGACTAATAAAACAACAGCAGATAGATTTCAGTTCCAGTTCTGTGAAAGTAACTTTAAAAAAACACAAGGAATAAAAGAAATAAAATAAAATAAATGCAAACAGTGAAGATCTGAATCAAAAGCAGAAATTTCTTGTGAAGAAAAGAAATTCAGCAGAGCTAGAGTAGAAGGGAAGACTTCAGATATATGGATCATTGGGATACCTTCTGGAGAAGGTGGGACCTGTACAAGAATGGATTGCATCTGAACTGGAGGGGCACCAATATCCTGGATGGGAGGTTTGCTAGAGCTCTTTGGGAAGGTTTAAACTGGATTGGTGGTGAGGGTGAGGAAACCGGAGCTACAGATCAGATGATGGAGTGGTAGTGACAGCTTGGTACAGTGTGCAGAGAGTCTGAGAGGAGGGATAGATGGTTGATAGGGCAAAGGTGCAGTCAGTGTGATGGGTTGAAGTGTGTGTATTTCAACACAAAAGTATCAGGAATAATAGTAACAAACTTAAAGCATGGAGCAGGATTTGGAAATATGATGTTGTGGCCATTACGGAGACTTGGATATCACAGGGCAGGAATGTTTGTTGGATGTTCCAGGGTTTAGATGTTTCAGAAGGAATGGGGGGAAGGCGGGGGGGAGGCGGGGGGGAAGGAGAAGGAGTTAAAAGAGATGGGGTAGTGGCATTGTTAATCAGGGATAGTAGTACAGTTGCAGACAGGAAGTTGTCAAGGAGGGTTTGTCTGCAGAGTCAGTATGGGTGGAAGTCAAAAACAGGAAAGGAGCAGTCACTTTATTGGGAGTTTTCTATACATCCCAATAGCAACAGAGACATGGAGGAGCAGACTGGGAGGCAGATTTTGGAAAGATGCAGAAGTAACAGGGTTGTTGTCATGGCTGCCTTTAACTTCCCTAATATTGATTGGAATCTTCTTATTTCAAATAGTTTAGATGGAACAGTTTTTGTCAGCTGTGTCCAGGAAGGATATGTAGATAGCCTGACTGGAGGAGAAGCCATAGTGGATTTGGTACTTGGCAATGAACTTTGCCAGGTGTCCAATCTCTTGGGAGAGCATTTTAGAGAGTTGTGATCACTATTACTGGCCTTTACTATAGTCATGGAGAGGGATAGGAGCAGACGGAATGGGAAAGTATTTAATTGGGGGAGGGGAAATTACAATGCTATTAGGCAGGAACTGGGGCACCTAAATTGGGAACAGATGTTTTCAGGGAAATGCACAACAGAAATATGGAGGTTATTTAGAAAGCATTTGCTGATGGTGCTGGACAGTTTTGTCCCACTGAGGCAAGGGAGGGAAGGTAGGTTGAGAGAACCTTGGATGACAAAGGATGAGGAACATTTAGGTAGAAGTGAGTACTGCAGATGCTGGAGCATCAGAGTCTAGATTAGAGTGGTGCTGGAAAAGCACAGCAGGTCAGGCAGCATCCAAGGATCAGGAAAATCGATGTTTCGGGCAAAAGCCCTTCATCAGCAATGAGGCTGGGAGCCTCCGGGGGGAGAGATAAATGGGAGGGGGGTGAGGCTGGGGGGGAAGATAGCTGAGAGGGCAATAGTTGGATGGAGGTGGGAGTAATGGTGATAGGTCGGAGAGGAGGGTGGAGCGGATAGGTTGGAAGGAAGATTGACAGGTGGGACAAGTCACGAGGATGGTGCTGAGCTGAAAGGTTGGAACTGGGGTAAGGTGGGGGGAGGGGAATTGAGAAAACTGGTGAAGTCCACATTGATACACTGGGGTTGAAGGGTCCCGAGGCGGAAGTTGAGGCGTTCTTCCTACAGGCTCGGGTGGTGAGGGAATGGCGATGGAGGAGGCCCAGGACCTGTATGTCCTCAGCAGAGTGGAAGGGGGAGTTGAAATGTTCAGCCAGGGAAGTGGGGTTGATTGGTGCGGGTGTCCCGGAGATGCTCTCTGAAGCGCTCTGCGAATAGGCATCTAGTCTCCCCGATGTAGGTAACCAATGGTGCTCCGCAGGGATCTGTTCTGACACCTCTTCTCTTTTGTGACTTTTATAAATGACTTTGAGGAGGCGGAATGGTGGGTTAGTAAGTTTGCGATGACAGGAAGGTTGGTTGAGTGGTAGGTAGTGTGGAGGGCTGTTGGAGGTTGCAACAGGACATTGACAGGATGCAGAACTGGGCTGACACCTGGCAAAGTGTGAAGTGTTTCATTTTGGATGGCCAAATTTGAAAGCAGAATACAGTGTTAAAGACAAGATTATTGGCAGTGTGGAGGGACAGAAGAGATCTTGTTGTGGATCAGTACTTGGGGCTACGATGTTGTGGCCATAACGGAGACGTGGGTTTCATAGGGGCAGGGATGGTGGAAAAAGTGGAGGGGGTGTAGCATTGCTCATCAGAGAGTGCATCACAGCTACAGAAATGAAGATTGTTGAGGAAGGTTTGCCTACTGAGTTAGTATGGGTGGAAGTTAGGAACAGCAAGGGAACAGTCACCACATTGGGGGTTTTCTACAGACTATCTAATAGCAGTAGAGAGGTTGAATATCTCTAGGCGGGCAGATTCTGAAAAAATGCAAAAGTAGCAAGGTTGTTGTTATGGGTGATTTCAACTTTCCCAATATCGACTGGAACCTCCTTAGTGCAGATGGTTTGGATGGAGTCGTTTTTGTCAGGTGTGTTCAGGAGGGTCTCCTTACTCAGTGTGTAGACAGAACGATGAGGGGAGAGGCCATTTTGGATTTGGTGCTTGGCAACGAGCCAGGACAGGTGTCCGATCTCGGGGTGGGAGAGCATTCCTGAAGAAGGGCTTATGTCCGAAATGTCGATTCTCCTGCTCCTCGGATGCTGCCTGGCCTGCTGTGTTTTTCCAGCACCACATTTTTCAACTCTGGTTTCCAGCATCTGCAGTCCTCACTTACTTCACATTTAGCATAGCCTTGGAGAGTGAAAGGTGCAGTTACCGAGGGAAGATACTTAATTGGGGAAAAGGAAATTATGACGCTATCAGACAGGAGTTGGGAGGTACAGACTGGGAGCAATTGTTCCACAGAAAGGCCATAGCAGACATGTGGAGACTATTTAAGGAGCAGTTGTGTTGAGTGATGCACAAATTTGTTCCTCTGAGACAGGTAAGAAGGGGTAAAATTAAGGAACCTTGGATGACAAGAACAAAGGAGTTTCTTGTCAAAAGGAAGAAGGCAGCTTACGTAAGGTGGAGGAGAAAGGATCTAGCACAGCTTTGGAGGATTACAGGCTTGCTAGAAAGGAGGTCAGAAATGGACTGAGGAGAACCATGAGGGGGCACGAGAAAGGCTTGGCAAGAAGGCTTAGGGAGAACCCAAAGGCGTTTTACTCATATGTGAGGAATAAGAGAATAATCAAGGAGAAGGTAGGGTCGATCAGGATAGCAGAGGGAATGTGTGCATGGAGTCTGAGCAGATAGGGGAAGCCCTAAATGGGTTTTTTGCTTCGGTTTTCACCACGGAGAGGGAACTTGTTGTAAATGAAAACGTAGAGGAGCTGGGTTACAGTCTTGATCAGATCAAGATTGATGAAGATGATGTGCTAGAAATTTTGGAAAACATTAAGACTGATAAGTCTCCAGGGCCAGACCAGATTTATCCTAGGCTGCTCCGGGAAGCGAGAAAGGAGGTTGCGAAGCTGCTGGAGAGGATATTTGCCTCCTCACTCTCCACAAGAGTCGTATCAGAGGATTGGAAGGAGGCGAATGTTGTTCTGCTTTTCAAGAAGGGTAATAGGGAAATCCCTGGCAATTACAGACCAGTCAGTCTTACATCTGTGATCAGCAAGGTTTTGGAAAGAATTCAGAGGGATAGGATCTATGACTATTTGGCAAAGCATAGTGTGATTAAAGGCAGTCAGCATGGCTTTGTGAGGGACAGGTCATGTCTCACAAATCTTATTGAGTTCTTTGAGGAGGTATCAAGACAGGTCAACGACAGTCAAGCAGTGCTGATATGGACTTCAGCAAGGCATTTGATAGGGTTCCCCATGGTAGGCTCATTCATAAAGTCAGAAAGTATGGGATACAGGGAGATCTGGCTATCTGGATTCAGAATTGGCTGGCTGACAGAAGGCTGACAGTGGTTGTAGATGGAAAATATTCTGCCTGGAAGACAATGTTGATTGGGGTCCTGCAGAGCTCTGTTCTTGGGCCTCTGCTCTTTGTAGTTTTTATAATGAGGAGGTGGAAGGGTGGGTTAGTAACTTTGCAGATGACACTAAGGTTGGAGATGCCATTGATAGCAACGAGGGCTACTGCAGGCTGCAGTGTGACATAAACAGGATGCAGAGCTGGGCTGAGAAATGACAGATGGAGTTCAACCTGGATAAATGCGAAGTGATGTATTTTGGAAGGTCGAACTCAAATGCTGAATATAGGATTAAAGACAGGATTCTTGGCAGTGTGGAGGAACAGAGGGATCTGGGTGTGCAAGTACATCGATCCCTCAAAGTTGCCACCCAAGTGGATAGGGTTGTTAAGAAATCATATGGTGTTTTGGCTTTCATTAACAGGGGATCAAGTTTAGGAACCGCGAGGTTTTGCTACAGCTCTACAAGTCCCTAGTGAGACCACACTTGTAACAGTGTGTCTAGTTCTGGTCACCCTACCATAGGAAAGATACAGAGGCTTTGGAGAGGATGCAAAGAAGGTTTACCAGGATGCTGCCTGGACTGTAGGGCTTGCCTTATGAAGAAATGTTGAGTAGGCTCAGACTTTTCCCTCTGGAGAGAAAGAGGAAGGGAGGAGATCTGATCGCGGTATACAAAATAATGAGAAGAATAGATAGAATCAATAGCCAGAGACTTTTTCCCAGGGCAGGATTGACTGGTACGAGAAGTCATAGTTTGAAGATATTAGGAGGAAGATATAAAGGAGACATCAGAGGTAGGTTCTTTACGCTAAGTTGTGAATGCATAGAGTGCGTTGCCAGCTGAGGTGGTGGAAGCGAAGTCATTGGGGACATTTAAGCGACTGCTGGACATGCACATGGATAGCAGTGAGTTGAGGGATGCGTAGGTTAAGTTACTACATTTTACATTAGGATTTCGTCTTGGCACAACATCGTGGGCCTAAGGGCTTGTTCTGTGCTGTACCTTTCTATGTTCTATGTTTATAGATCCTTCAAGATTAGCACCCAAGTTAATAGAGTAGTTAAGAAGGCGTATGGTGTGTTGGCTTTTATGAACCGGGATTGAGTTTAAGAGCTGTGCAGTTATGCTGCAGCTCTATAGAGCCCTGGTTAGACCACACTTGACATAGTGTTCAGTGCTGGTCGCCTCATTATAGGAAGGATGTGGAAGCTTAAGAGAGGGTGCAGAAGAGATTCACCAGGTTGCTGCCTGGGCTGAGGACTTGTCTTATGAAATAAGTTTGAGGGATCTAAGACTTTTCTCATTTGAACGAAGAAGGATGAGAGGTTACTTGATAGAGGTGGACAAGGTGATGAGAGGCAAAGATACAGTGGATAGCTGGAGACTTTTTCCCATGGCAGAAATGGCTATCGTGAGAGGACATAATTTTAAGGTGATTGATTAGATTAGATTACTTACAGTGTGGAAACAGGCCCTTCGGCCCAACAAGTCCACACTGACCCGCTGAAGCACAACCCACTCATACCCCTACATTTACCCCTTACCTAACACTACGGGCAATTTAGCATGGCCAATTCACCTGACCCGCACATCTTTGGACTGTGGGAGGAAACCGGAGCACCCGGAGGAAACCCACGCAGACACAGGGAGAACGTGCAAACTCCACACAGTCAGTCGCTTGAGTCGGGAATTGAACCCGGGTCTCAGACGCTGTGAGACAGCAGTGCTAACCACTGTGCCACCGTGCCGCCCTTGGAGGAAGGTTGAGGGGAGATGTCAGAAGTCGATTCTTTAAACAGAGAGGTGGGTGTGTGGAATGAACTGCCAGCAGTGGTAGTAGACAGGCAGAAGGCTGGAAGAACACAGCAAGCCAGACAGCATCAGGAGGTGCAGAAGTCGATGGTTTGGGAGTAACCCTTCTTCAGGGCTGGGGATTGGTTTGAGGAGAGCTGCAGGTAAAGGGGGAGGCGGAGGCAGGGTGATATCCAAGAGCTGGAAGGCTGAGGAGGTCACGGCGTTGTGGGTAGTAGAGTCAGGAAATTAGGGACTTTAAGCAACTCTGGGGTAGGGTTACATGAAAAAATTTGACTTCTCCACTTTCTGATGCTGTCTGGCTTGCTGTGTTCTTACAGCCTCTTGACAATCTACTTTGAGTTGACAACAGCAAGCAGACCAGGGGCCACAAGTTTAGTTTGATTTCAATTCAGAAGAGCCAACTTTTAAGTTCAGGAGATCAGTTTTCATCCCAGTAGAAATGTTTAAGTTTGTGAAGTCTTGAAGCTGTCAGTTTGTCCAGAAGTTTTTAAGCTGATATAACTGATCTGACTTGAGTCATGAAAACCAAAAAGCGGACCAAACAGCGGTTCAGATCAGCAGAACTAGAAAGAAGTTTAAAGGTGGTACGGTGGCTCAGTGGTTAGCACTGCTGCTTCACAGCACCAGGGTCCCAGCTTCGCTTCCAGCCTCGGGCGACTGTGTGGAGTTTGCATATTCTCCCCGTGTCTGCATGGTCCTCCGGTTTCCTCCCACATTACAAAGATGTACAGGTCAGGTGAATTGGCCATGCTAAATTGTCCATAGTTGTTAGGTGCATTAGTGTGGGGGGGGGAGGAGGGTGAGTTACTCTTTGGAGGGTCGGTGTGGACTTGTTGGGCCGAAGGGCCTGTTTCCACACTGTAGGGAATCTAATCTAATCTAAAATTAAAAACCATTGCAGCAGTTCAAGGGAGAAAACTAGAAGTTCTTGCTCTCCTGGACATCTGACACCTAGTTGCTACACCTTGTTCTTGTCCTTGGCCTCCTAGTCAGCTGACTATTCCCCCCACTGTGCTTTGGAGATGCTGATGTTGGACTGGGGTGTACAAAGTTAAAAATCACACAACACCAGGTTATAGCCCAACAGGTTTAATTGGAAGCATACTAGCTTTCAGAGTGATGCTCCTTCATCCCACTGTGCAGTCCTCTTTTTTTCACTTTCCAAATCAATTGTGAATTAAACAGTCACATCTCCATCCTGTTTAGAACCAAGGAACTTGAGGTGTTAATGCGATGATGGAAGACATCTCTCCACTACCAACTGGAGTTAACAGCAGCAGAAAGCACAACCACCCAGAGGACCAATGACCAGAGATCACTCCCAGGGTAGAGGTCCCTTGGGAGGGGGTTGGGTGGGAGCTGGGCCACACCGAAAGGGCGGGGTCAGCGGGTAGAGGTGGAAAACAGAAGTCCCAGGGCGGGGCAAAGACGAGGGGCGGGGCCTGAATGAGGTGAGAAGGTGGAGCCACAGTTTCTGGGCCTGGGGCCATCCATGAAAAGGGTGGGGCACTGGAGGTTGAGGACCAGTGGGCGGGGCCACTAACGGGCGGCGCAAGGCGCTCGTTATTGGTCAGGACAAAGGGGCGGGACGGACAGGCACGCGGTGCCCTCCAAATGGGGGAGGGGGGAATGGGCGGTGCCCATGGAAAGGGGCGGGGCCAAGCTGTCTCCCGGCGTCCTGACGCTTTGCGTGCTGGTGCGTGCGTACGTGCGCGCTGCCGGCGGTGGAGCGAGTGTGGCTCGAGCTGTCCGTGTGGAGATTTTGATGCGAAAAAATAACTCGCGGAGAAAGCGGCTCTGAGGAAAATAATCATCAATACTCACCCGAGCCTGAGTGTGAGGGGAGGGGAACGATGGAGCAGGCTAGCAGTGGGCTCCGGCTACAGGCTGGCAGCGGCCTCCTGGGCACCCGGCTGTGAACTAACGGACTGTCCTTTTGTGATCGGAGCTGAGGAGGGTCCGGTCCGGGCCGGCCCGAGCTCCGCTGACCCCCACCCCCTGACCCATTGACCTCCGACCCTTTTCCCCGTCCTCCGATCCCTCTACCCCCGAACCCTAGCCCCGGCCCCTAGCCATGAATTTCCAGTCTCAGCCCTCTCTCCACGCTGGCTCCCCGGGCTCTGGCTCCGGGGGTTCGGGCGGCTCGGTGTCCGTGTCGGTGTTGGGACCACCCGGTGGGGCTCTGGGTCTGGGCTGCGGCTCAGGCTCGGGCTCCATGCCGGTGCTGTCTCACTCCGGCTCCAATTCGGCCGCCTCCGCCACCTCCCCGGCCCAGGCTCAGCAGCTGGTGCTGTCCAACTCGGCGGCCATCCGAGCAGAGATCCAGCGCTTCGAAAGCGTTCATCCCAACATCTACGCCATTTACGATTTAATCGAAAGGATCGAGGACATGGGGCTGCAAAACCAGATCCGGGAGCATGTTATCAGCATCGAAGGTAGGAACGCGATTATTGCAAATGTCGCTCGATAGTGCATTAATCGCTTTATCAACACCGATTTCAGTTTATCGATCGTTGTATTGATCACTGGGCTTATCAATACCAATTATAGTTTATCGATGATTGCAAACATCAGATACTGGTCACGGGCGCATCAACACTGATTGCGATCTGATTTCAAATCAATGCGACATTAGATATCTGCGCTGATATGGTTTTGAATGGTATTGTCACCATGTGACATGTATAAATCTCGACTGCTGGGAATAAATCTACTTTTTGTTAATATTGTGCAATTTTTTTTGAAAAAAACTCCTAATTGTTCTGTTCGCTGCATTATTTAGGATATTTTTATTGTAAATGGACAAGTTGATCTTTTGAGGTTGGTTCAAACAAATGCTGAATATTAAAATAAAAGCCAGGTTATTTAAAAACTGTTTTTAATTTTGTTGAATATTACTGGTCAATTTTGGAGACATCTGGGAACTGAAAGCAATGGGGTCACAGATTAATAGATTTGTTTGTTAGAGACTAGGTGGAAATCATTTCCACTTTGTTTGCAGGTAGTTTAAAGTGTATATTGGATAATTCTCTTGTCACTAAATTTTATTTTTTAAATCTCAAATCTGTGATACTGTAACTTGCACACTGAAGAATAAAGAGCAACTTCATCCAAGGATTTTGCTGATCAGCTGTGATGGTTTATTTTTGATAGGGTCACTACCTTGTCAGCATTGAGCACCTTGTCATATGATGCAAAAATGGCCATGATCAGAGTGTTTCTAATAAACCATATATACAGGTGTATTGTGTGTTTTTTATGGGTTGGGGATATTGTGTAACATTTGCTTGAAGGTAGCACTCCTGTATATAGGTTGACTGTCTTGCTTATAGTCATTTTAAGTATTAGATCTTGACAAGACTTCATTATTGAAATGAAGTGGCGGTGGAGCACTTACTACACCTTTTAGCAGAAGATACTGACAATATTCAAGTGTATTAAGCATTAGATTTGGAGACAGAAACCAGGTTGATGACTTGAGAACAGTTATGAAATACTAATTTTTTTGTATGTATGGGGGAATATCTTATTAATGGTTAATATTTGCTTAGCCCAAAAATATTCACTTTTGGGGAATGAAATGTGAGTGTCTCAGGTATGGTTTCAGTTCTATGTTTTGTCTTTTAAATTCTGATTTTTATTATCCTATTTGCTGAATTTTTTTTATTCATTCATGGAATAAGAAGAATAATACCATTTGCTGTTACAAAGAAACAAATTAATCTTTTTTTCATTCTGCACCTAGATGGTGTATTGTTTTAAAGTTATAATTGTGACCGATTATAAGGGGTGTATTTGATCTTGGGTGATCAGGGACTTGGGTTATTTGGGATGCAGGTTGTTGATCAGTTTAGCTTTTTGTTGAAGAATCAAGCAAGTTTGCTGCATTGGATTTGATAGAAGGTGTGTTGAAATTGGCTGCAGGTTGTATATCTTGTCTTGTTATGGAGTATGGTTAGGACTGGACATGGTAGGAAAATCAAAGTAAAATATGCAATAAGCTTACTGTGGAGCTGTGTGACACTGTCGCAATCTGAATGAAGACCTCATTGAATTCTCAGCTCTGTTGCATTATTAGTTACCCAGCTGTTCAAACACTGCACTGTGATTATATCAAACAATCTATTTAAATAGGACTCAGTTCTTTTGAAATGTATATGAACCTAACATTATTTCTAATGTGGCATTGTAACAGATCGTGTGGGTGTCCCAGTAATTCTGAACTTGCAGTGAACACATGGCAGTTCCTGGTCAAGTAAATGCATGCCATTTCTTAACATATCAATGGGAGCCTCATATTTTACACATTCCAGTCAATGTTATTGGTGGGGGGAGTGAGTTAATAAAGAACATTGTCCATGTTATTGCCTTAGGTTACTGTTATTTGCCATCGCACCTTTATATGTTAACTTTGAAACCTGTCTCTCATCCATTGCATTGCTTGACATTTGTACTTGAGAGTAAGATTAAAGTTTCCTTGGTGGTTGTGGCATAATCATCTCATTCAGTAATGGGGCTCTCATCTGGGGATGGAATTGGCAGGGATTTCTTTCTTGTTTTTGAATTTCATCATCATTGATTTGTGGGTCAGCTTCTTGATCAAAGACTGGTAAATGACACAAGTTAACACAGCTGAACATGATGGAAATTAAAAATCTATGGAATATTTGATGTGAAAAGGTTTCACAATGACAGGGATTGAATGGGCAGATGAGTGGTAGAAACCATTTCATTTGGCAAATTAAAAAATAAAAGGTTTTGGGAAAAAGTTGATGTTTGAGTACAATGGAGAGACATGAGGTTTAGAGGAATATTGATACCTTGGCTGTAAACGTGCAGTTCCTCAAAAATGGTGCCTTAGAAATAGATTGTAGCATTTTAAATGTGATCAGTGGAGACATGGAGTATGTAGGTATTTGTAGTGAAGTCAGCATATAGTGTAAAAGACAGATCATACTTGACCAATCTAATTGAATGCTTATGAGGTTGATAGGAGGAATATGGTGGTGGTTGTCTTATGATTTTATGAAAACACTAATTAAACAAAACTGAGTCTCATGCTTTACCATGTGTGCCCATCTCTGTTTAGCTGATGATCAGCACTCGTTGATGTTGAGCATCACATGGGGTAAGCAGTAAAGGTGTCAAGGATGCAAAATGTTCTATTGTTTAGGGGCTTCAATGACCATCACCGAGAGTGGCTCAGCAGCACCTGATTGAGTTGGTTGAATCAGGTGCTGAGGAAGCCAACAATAGGGAAAAAAAACATACTTAATCTCATCCTCACAATCTACCTTATATGGATGCATCTGTCCATGATTATTGAATAGTCCTTCACACGATTGCTTAGTGGTTAGCACTGCAGCCTCACAGTGCCAGGAACCCAGGCCTTGGGCGACTGTCTGTCTGTGTAGAGTTTGCATATTCTCCCTGCATCTGCGTGGATTTCCTCCGGGTGCTCCGGTTTCCTCCCTCAGTCCAAAGATGTGCAGGTCAGGTGAATTGGCCATACTAAATTGCCTATAGTGTTAGGTGCATTAGTCAGAGAGAAATGGGTCTGGGTGGGTTACTGTTCGGAGGGTCGGTGTGGACTTGTTGGGCCAAAGGGCCTGTTTCCACACTGTAGGGAATCTAATCAAATCAGAGTCACAAAATTGTAATGACACAGAGGAGCTTTTTACAATATATTAATAACATAGAAGAAGGAAGCAAATTAACTCTAGCCATATTTGTAGATAACACAAAAATGGGTGGAAAGGCAGGTTGTGAGAGGGATACAAAAAATTTACAGGGAAATTGATAGGTTCAGGAGTGGGTGAAAAGTCGACAAATAGAGCATATTGTAGGAAAATGCAAAGTTCGTTTTGCAAGAGAGAACAAAGCACTGTGTTACTTAAATGAAGAAAAAGATTGCAGAAAGTCGCAACAGAAAGGTTCTTGGGGTACTTGTGCACAAAACACAGAAAGCTAGCACACAGATGCAGTAATTAGGAAGACTCATGCAATGTTGGCCCTCATTTCGAGGGGCTTGGTACATAAGAGTAGGGAAATCTTACTGCATCTGTACAAGATGCTGATGAGATCACAGTGGAATACAGTGAGCAGATTTTGCCCTCTTATTTAAAGAGGGGTGCTACTGTATTTCATTGGAGGCAGTTCAGAGAAGGTTCACTAGGATGATCCCTGGAATGGATGGATTGCATTGTGAGCAAAGGTTAAACAAGTTGGGATCCTACTCATTGGAACTTAGAATGAGAGGTGATCTCATTGAAATATAGTGTACTCTGAAGGGACTTGATGCGATAAATGCTGAGAGGCTGTTTCCCTTTGTGGGAAAGTCTAAGACCAGAGGACATAGTCTTAGTGTAAAGGTGTATCAATTTAAGACTGAAATGAGGAGCAATCTCCTCTCTCTGAGGGTTATATCTCAACCTCCTTTCCACAGGGAACTATGGAGGAAGAGTCTTTTCATATATTTAAGGGTGACATGAATAGATTCTTGATCAGTAAGGAATCCAAAATTGTGGGGAAAGGGCAGGAAAGTGCATGTGTGGAGTGTTAGATCAGTCTTGACCCTTTTGAATGTTTGAACAGGCTTTAAGGGCCAAATGGCATCCTACTCTTTCTAATTTGTTTGGTTTTATGATAACAGTCTCAATTACTTCATCTATCCTCAAAACTAAAGTTTCTTATTCCTGGAACTACAATAAATAACATTCTGCTCCCACAACTGAACCCATTACTGGTCTGTCAAGTATTTTATTCAAGTACAACGCCAACTCCTTGCTCTTGTTAATAAAGCTGAGGATACCTTATGCTTCACTAAATTCTCTTTCCACATCTGCCACTTTCAGAGATCTGTGCATACGTATACCTAGGTCCCTGTGATCTTGCACCCCTTGAGAATTTTTTCTCCTGTTTTGTCTTTCAGCATCACCTCACTGTTCTCTCTGCATTGAACCTCATCTGCCACCTATTTGCCCACTCCAACATGTCAGTGTCCTTTTGGAGTTCCACAATGTCTTCAGTTTATAATTTTTCCAAGTTTCATGTCAACACTAACCTTTAAAACTGCGCCCAACACAGCAAAATCCAGATATTTAATACATGTCAAGAAAAACAAGTGTCCCAGTACTGGCACCTCTAGCCTGAAAAATATATATTGACCATTACTTTCTGTTTCCTGTCACTCAGCTAATGTTGTACCCATGTTACAACTATCATTTTTAATACCATGATCTATGACTTTCCTCAAGTCTGTTGTGTTGATACTGTGTGAAAAGCCTTCTGGAAATTCATGCATATTAC
Organism: Hemiscyllium ocellatum; assembly: GCF_020745735.1. Classification (NCBI taxonomy): domain Eukaryota; kingdom Metazoa; phylum Chordata; class Chondrichthyes; order Orectolobiformes; family Hemiscylliidae; genus Hemiscyllium; species Hemiscyllium ocellatum. Next base: position 142,335,453 of record NC_083404.1, read on the forward strand.
ATCAAAAGCATTACCCTCCAGATTTTCCATTACATCTTCAAACTCAATTGTCCTTTAGAAATCCTAATCAACCCACTTTATCCATGTGACAACTAATTCTAACCAGAATAATTGTTTCCAGAAGCTTTCCCCACTACAGAAGATAAACTGACAGGTCTGTAATTGCTGGGATTATCTTTACAACCTTTCATGAACAAGACTGCAATGTTTACAGTTAAAAATTACACTGCACTTTGTACACCCCAGTCCAACACCGGCATCTCCCAAACAACGTTTACAATTCTCGTAGCAGTTCTAGTCAATCCTGCCCAGCTTTGTTCTTGCTCCGTTGAAGTCAGCTCTCTTGCTCTGGATTGTTGCATCTCTTTTTCCATCACCATCCTGAACCTTATACCATGATCACTGTCTCCCGAACCTTCTCCCACTGAAACGTGATTCACTTCACCCACCTCATTTCCAAGAGCAAGGTCCAACATGCATCCTTCCTATTGAACCGGATGTGTAGTGCTGTAGGAAACTCTCCCGAACACAGTCCAGGAACACTTCTTCTTGCTGCCCCTTACACTACCGGTATCCTAGGCTCAGTTTGAGTAACTGAAGTCCCCTTTATAACAACTCCATAATATTGACATTTCCCTTGTATTGGAGTTAATGACGTCTGCAGCTGCTGGAAAGTCAGTGTCGATTAAAATGTGGAGCTGGAAAAAACGCAGCAGGTCAAGCAGCATCAGAGGAGCAGGAGGGTTTATATCTTGGGCAGGCCCCTTCAGGGCCTCATGAGTCCTGATGAAGGATCCTGACCGAAACATTAACTCTCCTGCTCCTCTGCTGCCTGACCTGCTGTGCTTTTACAAACTCCATGTCTTGTCAACTCATTTCTCTCATGTTTTTCACAGAAAATTCAAACAGTCTGCACAGTCCAGGCCCTTTGACCTCCTTGTTATGCCGGCCTTTTATCCTCCTCTAAGATCTGAGTAGATTTGTTCCTCTATGTCCTTTCCACCATTTGGTAGTCTATAGTTTACCCCATGCAATATAATTACTCCCTTCTAATTCCTTTGCTCTAACCAACTTCACTCTGTCCTTGAACCCTCCTGAGGTATCCTCTTTTTCCATCACTGAAATGACTGTCTTAACCAATACTGCTACCTCTCTACCTTTCCTTTCTTTCCTGAATAACTACTCATACCCTGGAATGTTTAACACCCAGTCATTCCTTTCCTTGCGCCGCATCTTTGTTATGGCTGCGATATGACATTTCCACATGGCAATGTCGAACTCCCCAACTTTGCTGGAAGGATGCTTCTGGTGGTGGGGAAGTCTAGAACCAGGGGTTATAGTTGAAGAGTAAGGGTAAACCTTTTAGGACTGAGGTTAGGAGAAATTCTTCCCAGAGAGTAGTGTGCCTGTGGAATTCACTACCGCAGAAAGTGATTGAGGCCAAAATATTATCAGTTTTCAAGAAAGAGCAATATACATAGCTTTTGTGGCTAAAGGAATCAAAGGATATGGAAGGAGGACGGAATTAGGATACTGAACTCACTGATCAGCCGTGATCATATTGAATGGAGGAGCAGACTTGATTTAGTTCTATATTGGAAAACAGCTCTTGCTGGAATAACTCAGCAGGTTGGCAGCATCTGTGGAGAGAAAGCAGAGTTAATGTTTCAGGTCCAGTGACCCTTCTCCAGAATTGATTGTGGCTTGGAAACTGTTTGTATATGTGCTGAAGATGAAGTAGTGGGAGTGGGGAGGAGTAAACGATAGGAGGAGATGGAAGAGAAAAATACTTGGGCAGACAAAGTAATGGTCAATGTGGGAGAATTGCCCATATTGTTCAGGGATGTATAGCTTAGGTGCATTTGGGGAAATGTCGAATAATAGGAATAGGGAAATGGGTCTGGGTGGGATACTCTTTGAAGGGTTCATCTGGACTTGTTTCCACACTGTAGGGATTCTGTGATTCGACGAACATGGTGGTGTGTTGATGTGGCCATCAATAAGAACCTGAGAGTCATTTTTGTGGACAGAACATAGGTGTTCTGTAAAGGCGTCGCCAGCCAGTATTTCACCTCCCTGGCATAGAGCAGACGTAGAATCCTATTTTGGACTTCATTTCTTTCTCTCTTGCTTCAACTTCACTTATTATTTTGGCATCTTTCTATGCTAGCTGTACTCCCAAGCACTTTGTAAAACCTGGTATTCTCCATTACCATTTGCTGTTGGTTCCAACACCCTATCAAGTTAGTTCAGTCCTTGCAAGACAAAGTCTCATCTTCACATTGAGGATACCCTCAGTGGTGTTGTGTGGATCTACTATAGTGTGCATCCCTAAATGCTCTTGAGTAGGTCGTAGTGAGCGTTTTTTAAGGGTACTGGTGGGATAAAAAGCTTATTGCTGAAAAGAATATGTCTTGTCAAAGCTTTTCATCTTGCACTCATCAGGATATTTTGTAAACATAGAATTCTAAGGGAAAAATCAAGGAGAGTCATTCACTGAGCTGGAAGACATGGTTTGAACCCAGGTGAAGGAAAGTAATTTATAATGTGTATAGTTGACTTTGAAATCAACTATAAAGGAAAAAAATAAACCATGTAAGGCCATTTCAAGTTTGCTTTGCCATTGCATCTAAAGGTCTGCAAAAAACAAAACACAGATTTGCGGATGCTGGAAATCAGAAACAGAATCAGAAATTGCTGGAAAAACTCAGCAGGTCTAGCAGCATCTGCGGAGATAAAGCAGAGTTCATGCTTCTGGTCCAGTGGGCCTTGATGTGGTATCCACTCAAAAGAGAGAAATAAAACTTACACCTCTGCCCTTTCAAACTTAGGAAAACATAGTTGCCTCCACACTCATTTCTGAACAAGTAGTATTATCATGGGGTATGCTCTTCAACTTGTGCTTGTCTTAGTTCAAACACTTTTTCTGGCGGTTTTTCCTGAAATTCGGTCCTCATGTATTCCTTTCTCAATTCTCACACTTGGTTTCTTTCTTCTTCAACTCTCTCTGCCTTTGTCTCTAACCTGCTGTTGTAACCATTGTATTTATATGGTGAGTCCAGCTGAACTTCTGGTCAATGGTAACCTCAAGGATGTTGATAGTGGGGAATTCAGTGATGGTAACACCATTGAATGTCAGTGGGCATTAGTTAGATTATCTCTTAATGGAAATAGTCATTGCCTGGTATTTGTGTGGTGCAAGTGTTCCTTGCCACTTGTCAGGCCAAACCTGGATGTTGTCCAGATTTTGTTGCATTTTGAACGTGGACTGCTTCAGTATCTGAGGAGCCTTGAAAGGTGGTGAACATTGCGCAGGCATTGATGACCATCCCACTTCTGATCTTAAGATGGTCCATCTTAAACAGAAGGTGATTGGTCCTAGGATGCTTACCTGAGGATCCCCTGCAGAGATGTCATAGTGCTGAGATGGCTGACCTCCAATAAACACAACCATCTTCTCATTCACGAGATATGACTCCAACCAGCAGAGATGCCCACTGACTCTTGTGCTTGAGCTGTTTGATGCCATGCTCGCTTGTATATGACCATGATGTCAAGGGCTGTCACTGTTACGTCAGCTATGGAATTCATTGCTTTTGTTCATGTTTAAACCAAGACTGAAATGAGGTCAGGAGTTGTGTGGCCCTGGTGGAACTGAAACTGGGCATCAGGGAGCAGGGTGTTGCTAAGCAGGTATCTGATAGCACTTTTGATGACACCTTCCATCATTTTAATGATAACCGAGAATAGAATGATGGCGCAGTAATTGGCTGAGTTGGATTTGTCCTACTTTTTGTGCCTCGGACATACCTGGGCAATTTTTCACATTGTCAGGTAGATTCCTAGTGTAGTAACTGTACTGGAACTGCTTGACTAGGGGATTGGCAAGTGTTGAAGCACATTATTTTACTTTTGTTAGAATATTTTAATTGAGGTATCCAATGCGTCAAACCAATTCTGTGATTGCTCGTCCCAACTGCCCAGGGGACAGTTAAGAGTCAACCATGTTGCTGTGGATCTGGAGTCACATGCAGACTAGACCTGGTAAGGGTGGAAGTTTCCTTCCCCAAAGAGTATTAATGAATCAGATGGGTTTTTCCAACAATTGGCAATAGATTCATGGTCATCGTTAGACTCTTAATTCTAGATTTCTTTTTCAATAATTTAAATTCCACTGTCTGCCTTGGTGTGATTCAAATCTGGGTCTCAGGATTAACAGTCCAGCGATAATACTGCTAAGCCATTGTCTCTTCCCTAGTAATGATTGAGTCAGAGATATGCTGAGCTATGAGGCCGTTTTGGAGTGCAGTTCTGCTGTTGATGGCCCACAGCGCCTCATGTATGCCAGGTCTTGGGTTATTAGATCTGTTTGAAGTCTTTTCCAGTTAGCACAGTGATAGTGCCATGCAACACAATGAAGGGTAATCTTCGTGTGAAGGTGGGACTTCATTGCCATAGAGACTATGTGATGGTCACTCTTACCAATACTGTCACAGACAGGTGCATTTGCATGAGGTGAAGTATAATTTTCCCTCTTGATTCTCTCACCCCTTGCTAACAGCTTTCTGATAAGACCAGTCAGGTGTGGCTGCTGATCCACACTTGGTGGTGAGCATTGAAATCCCCTACCCAGAGTACATTTTTGTACTTGCCACCGCAGGTGCTTCCTCTGCATGTTGCTCAGCATGGAATACTGGTGCAGCAACCAAGGGAGTACGTTACGAGTTAATTCGTGGGAGGTTTCCTTGCCCATGACTTCATGGGATCTGGAGTTAATGTTGAGGACTCTGAGGACAACTCCCTCCTGACTGTGTTTTCCTATGCTGACTCTGTACTGGTGATGAGACCGGATATATCCAGCGATTATGGATGGTGCTGGCTAGGACATTGTCATACTCTCAGAATCATACCTGACAAACAATGTCAGGCTCGAGCCCCCAGATGTCAGTAAGGAGGACTGTGTCTCCTTGTGCATGATTGCAGAAAACTAATAGAAAGCATCCCTGATTAAGGGCTTTTGCCTGAAATGTCGATTCTCCTGCTTCTCAGATGCTGCCTGACCTGCTGTGCTTTTCCAGCATCGTGCTAATCTTGACTCTAATCTCCAGCATCTGCAGTACCCCTTCTGCCCTGCCGAAGGTCAATAAGTAGGTTCAGCAAGAAATCAGGAGGGTAAACAAATTATAGCATTTGCTGCTAAAGGAATGGAGCATAATATCATGGAGGTATTGTTGCAGCTTCACGTTGTTAGTGAGACAGCATCTGGAGTGCTGTGTATAGTTTTGGTCTCCCTACTTGGGGACGGCTGTAGTTATATTGGAGGCAATTCAGAGAAAGTTCACTTAACTCGGCAGTTTAGGCCTATACTCTCTCGGGTTCAGAAGAATGAGAGGAGATCTAATTGAGGTATATAAGATGTAAAGAGGTTTGACAAAGTTAACGTAGAATGGATGTTTCCTTTAGTGTGGCAATCTAGAATGAGAGCTTGTAGTTTTAGGCTAAGGGCAGATTTAAAAAACAGATGGGGGCAAGTTACTTCTGTCTAAGGGGACCTTCATGAACCTGTGGAATGCACTACCCAGAATGTGGTGGATGTTGGGACATGGAGTGAATTTAAGGAAGAGAAAGATAACTTTTTCAATAGTAATGAGATGAAGAGTTAAGGAGAGCAGGATGAAAAGTGCAGTTGAGCTGAGCCATAATTATTAATCATGAGTCATGATTAGCCTTGATTGTATTAAATGGCAGAGTGAGCTGGAGTGGTTGAATTGCCTATTGCTGTTCTTTGTCTTGGCAATATTGTTTCTTTTTCTGTTAATTCAAGAAAGATTGATTAAATTGGTTTCTTTTAAAATACACTATCATTTAGATCTTGGAGGAGGAGGACCCTAATAAAGTTAACGTTACTGTGAGCAAATGAGCATTCAATTGGAGGACTGTATTGAGAGTATTTGACAAGCAAGGTTTGTTGGCAAGATTAGATAATAAAGGGATATTGGCAAATTCCATTGACCGTCATAGAAATATCAGCTTTTGTAACTGCGGAAAGAATTAATTGATATACAGCCATGCTGTTCAGAATGTTAATTACACCAGCAAATATTGAACAACCAAATCATTGAAGAATTATGCAACTGTGTTGTATATGTTGTTGATTTGATTATGATTATCCAAATCTAGGAGGAAGAGTTAAAATACTTGAATTATTTAGTCAGTTTAAAAAACCCAGTTTGGTTGTAAACTTGAGATGAATTGAATTTGCCAAAGTAGAAGAAGATTATTCAGGCCATTCTGTCGGGACAATGCCAAGTAGCACCCAGAGGAGAGAAAACGGTCTATCTTTGATTTTTCCATTGCCTGAGACAGAGTGACAGCTTTTACAAGATGTAGGTAAGAGTGATTTCTGATATTAGCATTATAGTGGCCCCCTTGGCAAATTGGTAAAGAAGTGTTAGAACTTTGAATGGACAAAGGAGTGTCAGATTGTTTTTGACAGCTTGAGAGCTGTACTGACTGCTGCACTGGTTTTAGCAGCATCAACTTAGTCAAAGACATTTACAATCCCTATTGATGCCAGCAATGTCTGCGTTGCTGCAGGATTGACACAGCATGTTGAAATGTGTAACAAATGGCTGGTCAATTACTTTTCTCATAAGTTGAATTCTTGCCAGCAGAAATACTCAACCGTGAAAAAGAGTATTTGAGCTTTTCGTTGATTTGTGCATAGGATGTGGGCGCTGCTGGGTGGGCCAGCATTTGTTGCCCGGAACGAAATGCATTTAAAGGTTTGCTGTGGGTTTAGAATCACGTGAAGGCCAGACCAGATAAGAACGATAGTTTCCTTCCCTCGGGGACATCAGTGAACTAGATGGGGTTCTCTAACAATTGACAATCGTTTCATGGTCACAATTAGACTCTTCTAGATTTTTAATGATTTCAAATTCGATCACCTGCCATGATGGAATTCAGACTTGGGTCTCTGGATTAAAAGTTAAGGGATAATGCCACTTGATTGTCATCTCCCTGAGGTTTAGTGTTAGATCAACAACATTTTGAGTCTGCATATTCAGTAACTCTGTTATTCATATGACCACAATCGCCTAGATTCTGAGTGAAGTTTCATACCAAAAATCTGAGAATGTTTGTTTCGTCAATTTGAGAATCATTCACACAGCAGGAAGAGGCAATGCAATGACAGATTCTTTATTAAGGGCAAATACAGAAGACTACAAATGTAATGATTAAAATGGTTGACTGTAGAATTTTATTTTTCTGGACCTGGTGTATTTGATGTAAATATGTTGTGGTTCTGTTCGCCGAGCTGGAAGTTTTTGTTGCAAATGTTTCGTCCCCTGGCTAGGAGACATCATCAGTGCTCTGGAGCCTCCTGCAAAGCGCTTCTTTGATGTTTCTTCCGGTATTTATAATGGTCTGTCCTTGCCGCTTCCGGGTGTCGGTTTCAGCTGTCCGCTGTAGTGGTTGGGAGATTGGGTCCAGGTCGATGTGTCTGTTGATGGAGTTTGTGGATGAATCCATGCCTCTAGGAATTCCCTGGCTGTTCTCTGTCTGGCTTGCCCTATGATAGTAGTGTTTTCCCAGTCGAATTCATGTTGCTTGTTGTCTGAGTGTGTAGCTACTAGGGATAGCTGGTCGTGTCGTTTCGTGGCTAGTTGATGTTCATGTATGCAGATTGTTAGCTGTCTTCCTGTTTGTCCTATATAGTGTTTTGTGCAGTCCTTGCATGGTATTTTGTAAACTACATTAGTTTTGCTCATGTTGGGTATTGGCTCCTTCGTTCTAGTAAGTTGTTGTCTGAGCGTGGCTGTTGGTTTGTGTGCTGTTATGAGTCCTAAGGGTCGCAGTAGTCTGGCTGTCAGTTCTGAAACGCTCCTGATATATGGTAGTGTGGCTAGTCCTTTTGGTTGTGGCATGTCCTCGTTCCGTGGTCTATCTCTTAGGCATCTGTTGATAAAGTTGCGCGGGTATCCGTTTTTGGCGAATACCTTGTATAGGTGTTCCTCTTCCTCTTTTCACAGTTCTGGTGTACTGCAGTGTGTTGTGGCTCTTTTGAATAGTGTCCTGATGCAGCTTCGTTTGTGTGTGTTGGGGTGGTTACTTTCATAGTTTAGGACTTGGTCTGTGTGTGTTGTTTTCCTGTGTACCCTTGTGGTGAATTCTCCGTTCGGTGTTCTCTGTACTATCACGTCTAGGAATGGGAGTTGGCTATCCTTTTCTACTTCTCTCGTGAATCGGATGCCTGTGAGTATGGCGTTGATGATCCGGTGTGTTTTTTCTATTTCCGTGTTTTTGATGATTATACTACCAGCAGATAAAGGCAGAATGACTGTCATCCTAGATAAATCAGATTACATCAAAAAAGCACAACACCTACTAGCAGACACCAACACCTACCAAATGAAGGATTCTGACCCCACACCACAACACACCAATAGAATAAATAACACACTAAGGAATCTACAAAAAAACGGACAGATAACCAAAGCTGACCTATGAAGGATGAAACCGGAAAGCAACAACACCCCCAGATTCTATGGACTACCCAAAGAACACAAACCAGACATCCCACTCAGACCCATAGTATCACTACCAGGGACACCAGCATACAAACTGGCCAAAGAACTACAATACCCAACATGAGCAAAACTAATGTAGTTTACAAAATACCATGCAAGGACTGCATAAAACACTATATAGGACAAACAGGAAGACAGCTAACAATCCGCATACATGAACATCAACTAGCCACAAAACGACACGACCAGCTATCCCTAGTAGCTACACACTCAGACAACAAGCAACATGAATTTGACTGGGAAAACACTACTATCATAGGGCAAGCCAGACAGAGAACAGCCAGGGAATTCCTAGAGGCATGGCATTCATCCACAAACTCCATCAACAAACACATCGACCTGGACCCAATATATCAACCACTACAGTGGACAGCTGAAACTGACACCCGGAAGCGGCAAGGACAGACCATTATAAATACCGGAAGAAACATCAAAGAAGCGCTTCGCAGGAGGCTCCAGAGCACTGATGATGTCTCCTAGCCAGGGGATGAAACATTTGCAACAAAAACTTCCAGCTCGGCGAACAGAACCACAAAAACGAGCACCCAAGCTACAAATCTTCGCACAAACCTTGATGTAAATATATTATCACTGGTAGAGGGAAATCTGTATAAGTTAAGTAGAAAGAGAAGAGGGGATTGGAATAGAGGTGCATAAAGTATAATGGCTAACTTTGTGCTGAATTTATATTATGCATTTTAGAACATAGAACGTAGAACATAGAACAATGCAGCGCAGAACAGGCCTTTCGGCCCTCGATGTTGTGCCCACCTACGAACTATTCTCAGCTCATCCCACTACACTATCCCAAAATCATCCATGTGCTTATCTAAGGATTGTTTAAATCTCCCTAATGTGGCTGAGTTGACTACATTAGCAGGTAGTGCATTCCACGCCCTTATTACTCTCTGCGTAAAGAACCTGCCTCTGACATCTGTCTTAAATCTGTGTCACCCCTTAATTTGTAGTTATGCCCCTTTGTACACACTGACATCATCATCCTAGGAAAAAGTCTTTCATTGTCTGTTAGTTTCATTTTTGAATATTCTTTAAGGTGGTGTGGAAAAGCTTGAATCTGTTGTTTGTCTGAATCTTCCTGAGGTTTTAAACCATAAAGCCCATGTTTGCAGTGTGAAAAAGGATCTATTTATCCATTCTAATCTCATTCACCCTATCCATGCCCCTCATGATTTTATAAACTCTGTGACCTTACAGACATTTGTAAAATCATGGTGGGACATGGATGAGATATTTAGCCAGATTTCTTTCCTAGGGTAGAGCAGTCCAAAATCAGAGGGCTTTGCTTTAAGGTGAGAGGAGCAAGATTTAAAAGGGACCTGAGGAGCAACGTTTTCACAGGGAGGGTGGTGTGTGTATGGAACAAGCTGTCAGGGGAGGTGGCGGAGGCCGGAATGTAGTGTACATGTACACGAATAGGAAGCGTTTAGTGGGAAATGGGCCAAATGCTGGCAAGTGGAACTCGATCAGTTCAAATCAGGTTGGTGTGAACAAGTTGGACCGAAGAGCCTGTTTCCATGTTGTATAACTGAGATGCTATGACTTGTTTGATCGCCTGGTAGTTCACAGCACTTAAGGTGTAAATCCAGGTACTTTTTCAGTGAGTTGTGTTTCTACCTCTATCACTAAGCCAGGGTAAGTTCCAAATGCCTGTTCTAAAAATATTTTCTTTATATTCTTTTAATTTTAATTTCACCTTAAGTCAGTGCCCCTTGGGAGTTGACCTCTCTGCTGGGGAAAACCTGCCTTGTCAGACTTTCTATTTAAGCCTCAATTATGGCTCCTGTATTTCAGTCCCAAATATATACAGCAAACAGCAGGGACTCCACACGGACCTCATTGGATACTAATCCTTAGAACATCTGTTATTTCCTTCCTGACTTCCTTTAACAGCATGGAATAGAATATATCCAGTCTTGGTGATTTGTCCACCATCGAGGATATCTGTCCCTCCAGTACTACATCTTGCGTTATTATTATTGCAATGTATTTTGGCAGTTTAGATACAAAAGAGGCAGAGAAAAAACTACACTATTGTTTTGCGACATGAGTCCAATGAATTTCAGAGACAGACAGGTTAACCCAGAAAACGAGTCACTTTTTCTGTGATGGTTCCCCTGTTTTTCATTGATTCCTCGGAAGCAAATGGGACTTGAACATGGGTCTCCTGGTTCAGATATAGGAGTACTATTACTGCACCACAAGTGTCCTAACTGGAATTCCCTCCCTAAGGGCATTGTGAGTCTATCTACAGCATATTGACTGCAGTGGTCCATTTAAGGCAGCTCACCACGATCTTCTGAAGGGCAACTAGGGATGGGCAATAAATGCTAGCTAACCAAGGACACCCACATTGTTGAGTGAATAAAAGGAAGCAGTTTTTCTTGGTGAAAGGCAGCCTTGATGCCAAGGGCAGTGACTCTTGCCTCCACCTTTGGAATTCAACTCTTTTCGTTCAAACATGAAAAAAAAGGTTGTAATGAGGTCAGGAGCTCAGTGGCCATGGCAGTACCCAAACTGTGCATCAGTGAGCAGATTATTGCTAAGCAAGTAGCACTGATAGTGCTGTTGATGACACCTTCCATCAATTTACTGATGATTGAGAATTGACTGATCGATCAGTATTTGGCAGGTTGGATTTGCCTTGTTTTCTTGTGTACAGGTAGGCAATTTTTCAACTTGGATCCGGTATTGTCTCTGTACTGGAACAGCTTGAATGGTTGAAGATTGATGTCTGTGATGCTGGATACACTGGGGACAAGCTGTGATGGATTATCGACTCAATGGTTTTGGCTGAAGGTGATTGCAAATACTTCAGTCTAGCCTTTTGCACCCCCAAATATGAGGAGGGTGGTGGAGGGTCCTTTTTCAGACTGGAGGCCTGTGACCAGTAGAGTGCCACAAGGATCGGTGCTGGGCCCTCTAATTTTTGTCATTTACATCAATGATTTGGATGTGAGCATGAGAGGTACAGTTAGTAAGTTTGCACATGACACCAAAATTGGAGATATAGCGGACAGCGAAGAAGGTTACCTCAGATTACAACAGGATGTGGACCAGATGGGCCAATGGGCTGAGAAGTAGCAGATGGAGTTTAATTCAGATAAATGCGAGGTACTGCATTTGGGGAAAGCAAATCTTAGCAGAACTTAAACACTTAATGGTAAGGTCCTAGGGAGTGTTGCTGAACAAAGAGACCTTGGAGTGCAGGTTCATAGCTCCTTGAAAGTGGAGTCGCAGGTAGATAGGATAGTGAAGAAGGCGTTTGGTATGCTTTCCTTTATTGGTCAGAGTATTGAGTACAGGCGTTGGGAGGTCATGTTGCAGCTGTACAGGACGTTGGTTAGGCCACTGTTGGAATATTGTGTGCAATTCTGGTCTCCTTCCTATCGGAAAGATGTTGTGAAACTTGAAAGGGTTCAGAAAAGATTTACAAGGATGTTGTCAGGGTTGGAGGATCTGAGCTATAGGGAGAGGCTGAACAGGCTGGGGCTGTTTTCCCTGGAGTGTCGGAGGCTGAGGGGTGACCTTTTATAGAGGTTTACAAAATTATGAGGGGCATGGATAGGATAAATAGACCCTGGGGTCGGGGAGTCCAGAACTAGAGGGCATAGGTCTAGGGTGAGAAGGGAAAGATATAAAAGAGACCTAAGGGGCAACGTTTTCACGCAGAGGGTGGTACGTGTATGGAATGAACTGCCAAAGGATGTGGTGGAGGCTGGTACAATTGCAACATTTAAAAGGCATCTGGATGGGTATATGAATAAGGAAGGGTTTGGAAGGATTTGGGCCGGGTGCTGGGTCCGTGGGACTAGATTGGGTTGGAATATCTGGTTGGCCTGGACGGGTTGGACCAAAGGGCCTGTTTCCATGCTGTACATCTCTATGACTGTATGATTAGGGATTTATGGAGCATCCACCTCCTTTTTGTTTAATTATCCATCACCATTTATGACTGGCTGTGGCAGGACTGCAGATCTTAGATCTGGTCTTGGTTATAGGATTGTTTAACTATTGCGTAAGTCTTTTGTTTAGCACGTGAGTTGTTCTGCATTGTCTCACTTATGTGTATGTCTAGTGCTGCTCCTGGCATGTGCTTCTGCACTCTTTATTGAACCATGGCTGATCTGGTCCTAGACTCCCGAGGCAGAGTTGTACTGGACTCAATATAAATTCTGTTACACTCTCCATAGATGTTGCCAGACCTGCTGAGTTTCTAGTGTTAGGTTCTTTTTTCAAGTTTGCATGTGAGATGCAATTTACACACACCAACTTCTTCTAACAGTTAAAGTTTATTAAAGCTTGTACAAGCTAGCAGGCCTGCGAGGTTGAGTCAAAAGAGGCCTTGAACAAAGAATATACATCCCTTTTACACAGGTCGGTGAGCAATACTTTCACCAACACATTCCACCCTGACCTTAAATTTACCTGGACCATCTCTGACACCTCCCTCCCCTTCCTGGACCTCTCCATCTCCATTAATGACGACCGATTTGACACTGACATTTTTTACAAACCCACAGCTACCTGGATTACACCTCTTCCCACGCTACCTCTTGCAAAAATGCCATCCCGTATTCCCAATTCCTCCGCCTCCGCCATATCTGCTCCCAGGAGGACCAGTTCCACCATAGAACACACCAGATGGCCTCCTCCTTTAGAAACCACAATTTCCCTTCCTACGTGGTTAAAGATGCCCTCCAACGCATCTCGTCCACATCCCGCACCTCCGCCCTCAGATTCCACCCCTCCATCTGTAACAAGGACAGAACATCCCGGTGCTCACCTTCCACCCTATAAACTTTCGCATAAACCAAATCATCCGCCGACATTTCCACCACCTCCAAAAAGACCCCACCACCAGGGATATATTTCCCTCCCCACCCCTTTCTGCTTTCCGCAAAGACTATTCCCTCAGTGACTACCTGGTCAGGTCCACGCCCCCTCTACAACCCATCCTCCCATCCTGGCACTTTCCCCTGCCAATGTAGGAACTGTAAAACCTGTGCCCACACCTCCTTCCTCACCTCTATCCAAGGCCCTAAAGGAGCCTTCCATATCCATCAAAGTTTTACCTGCACATCCATTAGTATCATTTATTGTATCCGTTGCTCCCGATGCGGTCTCCTCTACATTGGGGAGTCTGGGCGCCTCCTAGCAGAGCACTTTAGGGAACATCTCCGGGACACCCGCACCAATCAACCACACCGCCCCGTGACCCAACATTTCAACTCCCCCTCCCACTCTGCCGAGGACATGGAGGTCCTGTGCCTCCTTCTCCGCCACTCCCTCACCACCAGACGCCTGGAGGAAGAACGCCTCATCTTCTGCCTTGGAACACTTCAACCCCAGGGCATCAATGTGGACTTCAACAGTTTCCTCATTTCCCCTTCCCCCACCTCATCCTAGTTCCAAACTTCCAGCTCAGCACTGTCCCCATGACTTGTCCTACCTGCCTATCTCCTTTTCCACCTATCCACTCCACCCTCTCCTCCCTGACCTATCACCTTCATCCCCTCCCCCACTCACTCATTGAACTCTGTGCTACTTTCTCCCCACTCCCACTCTCCTCTGGCTTATCTCTCCACGCTTCAGGCTCACTGCCTTTATTCCTGATGAGGGTTTTTGCCCGAAACGTCGATTTCGCTGCACTTTGGATGCTGCCTGAACTGCTGTGCTCTTCCAGCACCACTAATCCAGAATACTTACAGATACTCTGACCACTCCCCCACAGTCGCATACCACTCAAGACAAACCCCGTCCCCCCCAGTCACTCTCAGTCACATGTTACCTCAGGTACAATGGTAGGATGAGATCATGCTCAAGAGATAATGCTAATGTCTTAATCCTGGGAAATCGTTATGCAGACAATTTCCTGACTTATTGATTCCCCGAGACAATACAGATGTGAGGTATCCTAGATTTGGGGGATGGCTCGATAGCATTTCTGAATGGAAGACCCTTCGGCCCAACAAGTCCACACTGACCCTCTGAAGAGTAACCGACCCAGACCCATTCCCCTACCCTATATGTATCCCTGATTAATGCATCTAAGACTATGGGCAATTTAGCATGGCCAGTTCACCTGACCTGTACACCTTTGGATTGTGGCAGGAGACTGGAGCACCTGGAGGAAACCAGATATGGGGAAAATGTGCAAATTCCACACACACAGTCACCAGAGGTGGGAATTGAACCAGTGCTAACTACTGAGATGTCATGCCAGCAGCTTTCTTCTCATACCCTTTGATCTCTTTAACCCGAAGAATTATATCTAACTCCTCATTAAAACATTCAGTATTCTGACCTCAAAGGCTTATTGCAGCATTGAATTCTCCAGGCTCACCACCCTCTGTTGTTCTTTATCATGTCAGTACACATGTCCCTCCGTTTCACATCTCTTCTCTTATGTGGAGTCTTATTGAAAGTCTTCTGAGGGCCCAAGTAAACTGCATCCATGGTTCCTCCTCATCAACTCTACCAGTTACATTCTCGAAAAATTCCAGCAAGATTGTCCAGCCTGATTTCCCTTTTAGTAAATCCATGCTGACTCTGTCTGAACTTGTCATTGCTTTCCAAGTGCTGTTAAGTCTTTTATAATGGAATATAGCAGTAGGATTTTGTCTATTATCAATGTCAGGTTATCTGATCTATAATTCCTTCTTTCAGTCTCCTTTTTAAATATGGTGGTCATTGATGTAGGATAGTGAAGAAGGCGTTTGATATGCTTTCCTTTATTGGTCAGAGTATTAAGTACAGGAGTTGGGAGGTCATGCTGTGGCTGTACAGGACACTGGTTAGGCCACTGTTGGAATATTGCGTGCAATTCTGGTCTCCTTCCTATATTGAAGATATTGTGAAACTTAAAAGGGTTCAGAAAAGATTTATAAAGATGTTGCCAGAGTTGGAGGATTTGAGCTATAGGGAGGCGCTGAACAGGCTAGGGCTGTTTTTCCCTGGAGCGTCAGAGGCTGGGAGGTTTACAAAATTATGAGGAGCGTGGATAGGATAAATAGACAAAGTCTTTTCCCTGGGGTGGGGGAGTCCAGAACTAGAGGGGCATAGATTAGATTAGATTACTTACAGTGTGGAAACAGGCCCTTCGGCCCAACAAGTCCACACCGACCCGCCGAAGCGTAACCCACCCATACCCCTACATATACCCCTTGCCTAACACTACGGGCAATTTAGCATAGCCAATTCACCTGACCCGCACATCTTTGGACTGTGGGAGGAAACCGGAGCACCCGGAGGAAACCCACGCAGACACGGGGAGAACGTGCAAACTCCACACAGTCAGTCGCCTGAGGTGGGAATTGAACCCAGGTCGCTGGTGCTGTGAGGCAGCAGTGCTAACCACTGTGCCACCGTGCCGCCCTTAAGGGTTTAGGGTGAGAGGGGAAAGATATAAAAGAGACCTAAGGGGCAACTTTTTCACGCAGAGGGTGGTACGTGTATGGAATGAGCTGCCAGAGGACGTGGTGGAGGCTGGTACAATTCCAACATTTAAGAGGCACATGGATGGGTATATGAATAGGAAGGGTTTGGAAGGATATGGGCCGGGTGCTGGTACGTGGGACTAGATTGAGTTGGGATATCTGGTCGGCATGGATGGGTTGGACTGAAGGGCCTGTTTCCATGCTGTACATTTCTATGACTGTATGATTTTATTTGTACTGATACTGTCATAAATTAGACAGCGTAGGAAATTAAATGGAGTACAGGAGGTGAGGGGGAGAGGAGCCTCAAAAAGAGATGCAGGAAAATGCACAAACAGCTTAGCTGTGTTCTGTAACCATTTTTGTTTTCTAGCTGGTTACTTGTGTTATAAAACATAATTTTGGGGCACCACTGCTTTAGTTGTGCACATCATATTTCTTTAATGGGGTTGGCATTCACTTATACGAATAAACTGGCATATAGAGTTATTCAATTCATGCAAATTGCAGCAATGTAGCAAAATGTGCCCACAGCCTGAAACCTTTGATAAATTATCTATGGCATGATAAGAGAAGGATGGGTGGCTGAGTAATTTATGCAAACATGTAAGCTCATATTTGCTGTTCCCAGAGCAACATAAATGTATTTTTAGGCAATTTTAGCTTCAGGTAAGTTCCATTGTTTTCTGAGCAGCAGCTGGAGCTGTGTGAAACATTCTGCATATGCATGGTGATTTTTCCTTCAGTTTTTCTTCAATCATGAATATTGTGGTTTGCTAGGATAATGGTTTTGTGGACCCTGGAGTGTCCTCGATCAACGTGAGCTGAAATAATACCTGTCAATTTGTTTTCTAACAATGTCTATTCTTTAGCATCACCACTGATTAGAAGAGGGTCATGTGAATGGATATTTTACTGTTTTAAAAAAAAACTCCCTCTTAATTCTCTCCTTCTGCTGCTGTCCATCCCTTAGTCTCCAAATTCTCTGAATACTCTGGCATAACCTGAGGGATCTTGCAGATTTAAAGATTTACAAACATAGGCTATGTGGTATTATTTCCAAGCTATTAGAAGCAGCAAGGCACTGTGTGCAGTTTACATTTTAACAAGGGAAACAAAGTGGTTCATTTAGCAAGTGTTTGTGGCTATTTTGGCTGACTCTACAATCCGTGGACCTAGTGTGAGGTGGCAGAGTAAATATCAGATTCATTGTTGGCGGAATTATGTTATGGCCTCGGAGGAATCATCTTTCATTACTCCTTGTAATGTTTTACATAACTACTATTTTGCAGTTGTGTGTGCGCATGTCTGCTTGATTTGTTGAGTTTACATTGCCAATGGTCAAATCAGAATCAATCCCTGAACCTTTGGAAGTTGGACTTTTTCCAGAGAGAATTAATAGAATACCAAAACTTGGCAATTGAGTCAATGGCTTCCTTATTTGAAAGGGATTTGGATGACTGTTTGAAGAAGAATAATTTTTGTAGTGTCTTTCAGTACCTCAGGAAGTTCCAATATGTTTTACATCCAATAAAATACATTTGAATTGTATGATAGATGCCATTTGCGTGTAAGTTGCAGAAATCTGCCTCCTCCACCACCTCTGCTGCCTCCTTCTCCTTCTCCTCCCCACTTGTATCTATGAGCGTATCAGAGATTTTGAACTAATTTCCTGCATTGGGCATAGATGAAATCTTATGCAGAAAATCAGATTATTTTAAGGTCATTTTTGCTGTTGTCTAATGTGTTAGGTTCCCACATATGAAAGAAATCCTGGCTGATTTTCCTCTGATTATTTACAAATTCTCAGAATTGCAATAAGTACACTCCCACAAACAGATCACTGTTCAGCTTATTTAATAAGAAAAAAAGACACACTTTCTAGGAGAGTAGCTGGGCCAGTGGTTACAGAATTCCACAGTTTAACATTCACAATAGAAAGCACTGTTTAAAAAATATAATTTGAACCAATTCAAATCTGATCCCTATGGTTCTCAAATATTCTTTCCAGCAGTGACCCACAGGTAGTTACATCCACCTGGCTTTACCATAACAACCATTGCACATTTCCTTTCCTTAAGACTATTTCAGTTTTTCTCCCTAAATCCTGCTATTTAACCTATTTCAAAAATATACCATTGAGCCTGTGTCACTTTATTTGGCAGTTTTTTGCGGAATCCAGCTTTACCAGAGACATGCCTCATTTCAGATTTCTAACATTAGTTCTTCCATTTTGACAGAAACTGACATCAACAATGTACATATTGAGTTTATTGTACATGTGATGTTTCCTCTGTGGAAAAACAAAATCTGGCAGTAAATACATTAGCAAATATCCATTATCAACCAGGAGGTTCCACTCCATTGTAAGTGCAAACGATGTGAAGCAAGTAATAAAGATAGAAATGAAATTACTAAGTATTAAACAAAAGCTGTCTATTTTGTTGCCTGAACCGAATTGCCCTTGAGAAGGTGGTGGTGAGCTGATGCTTTACATTTCTGCAGTACCACACTTGTCCTATTCTGCTATCCTGCCAAATCTTATATTTAAAAAGAGTATATATCCTGAGGTAGTTTCCTGTACAGATGAGATGTCCCAGTGAACTGGGACATGCTCGTAACTAGCTTCATCTGTTTTGCTGCCCGAGTTCTCAAGGCAAAGCTCTCGACTGGTAATTCTGATTTCTCATTGTATGGGTCTGTGTTGTCCCTTTCTTGGAACTCAGTAAGTTGGCCCACAAATCAAAGCCCAATTCTTTTTCTTCTGAAATTTTTCCCATTGCTTTTAGTCATAGTTATACAGCAAGGAAATCGACCCTTCTGTCCATCCAATCCATTCTGAATGTAATCCTAAGCTAGGCTAGTCCAACATCCCTCCAAACCTTTCCTATTCATGTATGTATCCAAATGTCTTTTAAATGTTGTAATTGTACCCACATCTACCACTTTCTCAGGAAGGTTCATTCCACACATGAACCACCCTCCGTGTAAAATGTTTACCTCTTATGTTTTTTTTAAAATCTCTCTCCTCTCAACTTAAAAATGTGCCCCCTCGTCTTGAAATCCCCCATCCTAGGGAAAAGACATTAACTCTATCTATACCTCTCATTATTTTATAAACTTCTATCAGATCGTCTCTCAATCTCCTGTGCTCCAGTCAAAAAGGTCCAGGGTTTATTAGGAATTGCAGTTATAAAACTCCTAAAGTAGTAGCTGCAACACACCAACCCTGACCACAAATCCTTGCCGAAGAGTTTAACTCAGATACCTAATCCAAAATGCGTAATCCAAAAGCAATTGACGCAGTATGCACTGAATTTCCTGATCTCAAGCAAGACAATGTTGGAGCTGTCATAATTAGTCACAGTACTGGGGAGGTCCAGGATTTCTGCCTCTGACCATTATCTAGAGGCTTGTGACATGTCGAGTGGACAGGATTAGGTTTGGCAGTTGCTTTGCTAATATTTTGTCAAGTAAAAAATGAGGTCTGCAGATGCTGGAGATCACAGCTGCAAATGTGTTGCTGGTCAAAGCACAGCAGGCCAGGCAGCATCTCAGGAATAGAGAATTCGACGTTTCGAGCATAAGCCCTTCATCAGGAATATTTTGTCAAATCAAGATGTTTTTGACCATATAAGATATATGGAGAATATAAAAGAGACAAGTATAGTTAATCAAAGGTTCTACAGATCACATGTCCTCTGTTTCATTGTCACTTTAATCCTATAGTTGCTGCACAAGCAAGTTGTATTTAAACGACAGGCAAAAGTAGACATTGGGCCGCTTCAAACTGATGATGGAAGCCTAGTGATGGGAGATAAGGAAATAGCAGGAGAACTTAACAAGTACTTTGCATCAGTTTTCACAGTGAAAGACATGAGTAATATCCCAACAATTAAAGGGGGCTGAGTTGAGTATGGTTGCCATTACAAAAGAGAAAGTGCTAGAAAAACTAAAAGGTCTTAAAATTGATAAAGCTCCTGGCCCCGATAGGATACACCCTAGAATTCTGAGAGAGGTGGCTGAGGAAATAGCGGAGGCATTGGTTGAGATTTTTCAAGAGTCACTGGAGTCCGGGAAAGTCCCGGATGATTGGAAGATCGCTGTTGTAACCCCTTTGTTCAAGAAAGGATCAAGACAAAAGATGGAAAATTATAGGCCAATTAGCCTAACCTCGGTTGTTGGTAAAATTCTAGAATCCAACATTAAGGACGAGGTTTCTAGAACAAGTCAACATGGATTTAATAAGGGGAGGTCATGCCTGACAAACCTGTTGGAATTCTATGAAGAGGTGACAAGTAGGTTGGACCAGGGAAACCCAGTGGATGTGGTCTATCTAGACTTCTAAAAGGCCTTTGATAAGGTGCCACACGGGAGGCTGCTGAGCAACGTGAGGGCCCAGGGTGTTCGAGGTGAGCTACTGGGATGGATTGAGCATTGACTGTCTGACAGAAGGCAGAGAGTTGGGATAAAAGGTTCTTTTTCGGAATGGCAGCCGGTGACGAGCGGTGTCCCGCAGGGTTCAGTGTTGGGGCCACAGCTGTTCGCATTATATATTAATGATCTGGATGAAGGGACTGGGGGCATTCTAGCGAAGTTTGCTGATGATACGAAGTTAGGTGGACAGGCAGGTAGTATTGAGGAAGTGGGGAGGCTACAGAAGGATCTAGACAGTTTGGGAGAGTGGTCCAGGAAATGGCTGATGGAATTCAATGTGAGCAAATGCGAGGTCTTGCACTTTGGCAAAAAGAATAAAAGCATAGACTCCTTTCCAAACGGTGAGAAAATTCGTGAAGCCAAAGTACAAAGGGATCTGGGAGTGCTAGTCGCGGATTGTCTAAAGGTAAACATGCAGGTTGAGTCTGTGATTAAGAAAGCAAATGCAATGTTGTCACTTATCTCAAGAGGGTTGGAATATAAAAGCACCGTTGTGCTAATGAGACTTTATAAAGCTCTGGTTAGGCCCCATTTGGAGTATTGTGTCCAGTTTTGGTCCCCACGCCTCAGGAAAGACATACTGGCACTGGAATGTGTCCAGCAGAGATTCACACGGATGATCCCTGGAATGGTTGGTCTAACACAGGAGGAATGGCTGAGGATCCTGGGATTGTATTCGTTGGAGGTTAGAAGATTAAGGGGAGATTTTATAGAAGCTTACAAGATAATACATGGCTTGGAAAGGGTGGATGCTAGGAATTTTTTTCCGTTAGGCGAGGAGATTAGGACCCGTGGACACAACCTTAAAATTAGAGGGGGTCAATTCAGAACAGAAATGCGGAGACATGTCTTCAGCCAGAGAGTGGTGGGCCTGTGAAATTCATTGCCGCAGAGTGCAGTGGAGGCCGGGACGCTAAATGTCTTCAAGGCAGAAATTGATAGATTCTTGATGTCACGAGGAATTAAGGGCTACGGGGAGAATGCGGGTAAGTGGAGTTGAAATGCCCATCAGCCATGATTGAATGGCAGAGTGGACTCGATGGGCCGAATGGCCTTACTTCCACTTCTAGGTCTTATGGTCTTAATATTCTGATTTTTTTCCTGCGATTATATGTGCAACAACAAACACAGCTTTGCAACTTGTGCACAAAAGTTGGTTTTCGCCACAGTGCGGATTGTAATTGGTTCACTGACACCGTTTGAGGCCAGTACAGCGAAGGATAGAAAAATATTATCTCGGAATATAGAAGGCATGTCCCTCCCAGAATGGTTTGAAAATTATTGCTCAACTGCTGACAGTCTAGACCATAGAAGTGTGAGTAAGTAGTGGAGTGTACGTACATGTTAGCCATGATCTAATAGATGGTGGAACGTTATTGAGAGTCTGATAAGCTGACCTTTGTTTGTATGGAAATGCTGCATGGTTCTAGTTGCTTAACATGTCTGTAAATTTATGACTTGCAGAACCGAACATCTATGGTGTTAGTAGGTGAGAGTTGGCTTGAAATTAGCATGTATGGTGATGGATTATGAACTAAGTGAGACCACTCAAAACATTCTTAAGCAGGTGGCTCAGATCATAATTTTGAAATTTGTTTTGGGTAAGTGTACAGTGAAAATTACCCAGATTAAGTGAGCTAGGTTGACTACTAGATTTTAAAACATGTAAAAATTTATTCAGAAAATTATGGATGAAACGCACAGAACAGAATAAAGATCTCCTACATAAGTTGAATAAAGATCTTCAACTTATCCAATGAGACTTAATTGTGCTATCCCAAATATACACAATAGTCCCAATAAGCAAACTCTTTTTAAAATCCAGTATAAATGGAATAAGTGCTTACAGGTTAAAAGTTGAAGGGCGGGCAGAAAGAAAGAGAGAGAGAGAAAGCGTTTCCACACAGCTCCCTATTGAACTTCTAACCAGCTCAAGACAACTAAAATTGCTCATCTCTTAGTTAGCTGGTCACTTCTAAAACATGGCCACTTTGGCCTGAAGTCTCATCTGTTTATATAAAAACCAAAGGCACCTCAAAATCCTTTTCAAACCAGACTGATCAGACCCTGGCGCGGTTTATTGCCCCTCTTCTGAGGCAAGGAACAGCTTTTGAAAAAAAAGGGACCAACTTTGTGACATGGATCGGGTTTGGACTCTGTATTGGTGTATGTGGTAGTTTTTGTTTTAGACTTTAACTTCCTTTTCAGTGACAACTCTCAAGATGGCAGCAGGATAAGATGCTCCAATTAGAGCTCCTCTGCTTGCCAGTTCCTTTTCCTTCCTTTTTCTTTCTCCACTTTCAAGTATTTTTTAAAGTTGCTAATCTTATGAGAAACTGCATGAGTTGGGATGATCTGGGACAATGGAACTATATTAATGTGAAATTCTGAATACTACAATGAGCAGTGTCACTAAATGTGTTGGAACTCCTTGTGGCAAACATCTTTTCCCAGAACAGCGCCTTTTAGTTCAAGTAATTTTTTTTTCCTCTTCAGTTTAATTTGCAAAACTTGTTATTAAGCAATCGAGGAGCTGTGATGCAGAAGTGATCTGTACCAATAAGTAGGATGTTCCGGTCCCCATAAAGATTTGTGATTTAGTGAAGAATGTGCTTGCACTTAAACAGTTTATTAACACATTTCTCAAACATTCCAATATGCTTCAAATGCAAAAAAGTACCTGGTGGAGTAATGAATGGTTTTTGAGTAAATGTAGCAGCCAGTTATATGATTTTCCAGTTCTTGGTGATGAACAGTAGAATATTAGTTGAAACACTAGCAGCGTTTCCTTCTCTTCCTTATGTGAAATGGAGTCTTGGAGAAGGTGCCTTGGTTTCAGTTATCCTGCTCTGAAAATTTTCACCAAGGTTGAGTGACCATTGCATTTAAAAAATATGAAACCATGCAGGTAGTATGTTCCTAAGTTTGATCTATTTATTTCTTTGTGATCACTAGTTAGCTACATTTGGGACAGGGCATCTGAACTGGTGTGTAAAATTTAGACAACCGAGGTATGTGGTTTTCCAGAAAAGTGTGTGTATTCTCAGTGTGGGCAGACAGGATTGGATTTAAATGGGATCCTCTTTGCAGTCTTGTGGTTTTGATTATCATTTGATCTTTATCTGTTGAGTATGTTGCTACTGTTTATGAAGGTGTAGGTGTATACTGTACCTTTTGAGAGAGTGAAAGCTGGCACAGACCTAGAGAGGCATAGTGTCCTGAACAATTTAAAATGTAATATTTGTGAAACAAATAGCTGGAGCTGCCTTGCCATGGTACAAAACAAATTCAAATTTGGCCTATCAATTTAAATTATGTCCCAGATACCAAAATCCAATCAAATTTGAATTTTACTGTTTTGGATGACATCAAACCAATAAAATGATCCGATGTTTTGGGGTATAAAATCAGACATTTTGAGCAGTTAGAGGGAGAGCAGCCAAGCAAGCACCAACATAAGGCCAGCCATATAACTCTGTGAAAGGTACCTGTCCATAAGAAACCTGTGCAGCAGAAGACCGAAGCCGACCTAGAGAAATCTATAGAGAAAGTTTGACATCTGAAGACGACAACTGGGTTTGAAAGTGATTTGCCATAATTTAAGAGGATATTTATCAGACCAGTATTGTAGAGTGGGAGGTAAAAGATAGGTTTAAGAGAAAAGAGTTGGAAATAGCTATTGTTTTAATGTTCTGTAGTGAACATAAAGTGAAAATTAATAATTTTATTCTTTAAATAGTGACCTCTAGGATAGTTCTTTGCCTCTCTGTGTGTCAGGTTTAAATTAGCAGAGGGGTTTACCCCGTGTCGTAACACAAAATGTAACTGGGAAGAAATGATGGATGGTTCATATTCAGACATAGCATGAGCTTTTTCTTGGTTACTGGTCATCAGTAAAGGCCTTCTGTTGAGTTTCATGTCAAACTGACTGACTGACTGAGTATTTGGTGAATATGCTGCCTGCTTTTGTTTGTAGTTTTGCCCTTGCTACCTGAATCTTGGAGTTGGAGGCCCTCTCTGTTGTTTATTAAACATAAGGATGTTGCGCACACTGTTTGAATCTAAGGAACAACAAGTACTCTGATTCTTGCAGCCTTCTGAAAGTTTTCAGGGGAATATTTTCAGGAAACAGCTGTTGTGTTGGTGCTGTGTTGCAGTTATTGATTTAATTCCTTCTCATCAGAAGTTTCAAGCTGATGACAGTCATTGCACACCACAATATCTGAAAAATTATTTTAACGAAAGCATTGCTTCACAGTTTCAGACTTGTCACTGATGTGTATTCTCTTTTCGTATTAGTTGAACTGAAGATTGTGTTTTTCTGTGCAGTGTTATTCTAGTTGGTGCCACTTGCACGAATGAATTTTGTCTCATTTACATTGTTGGACATCATAGAGTCATAGTCATAGAGATGTACAGCACGGAAACAGACCCTTTGGTCCAACTTGTCCATGCCAACTAGATATACCAACCTAATCTAGTCCCATTTGCCAGCACTTGGCCCAAAACCCTCTAAACCCTTCCTATTCATATACTCATCCAGATGCCTTTTAAATGTTGCAATTGTACCAAACTCCTCCACTTCCTCTGGCAACTCATTCCATACACGTACCACCCTCTGCATGAAAAAGTTGCTACTTAGGTACCTTTAATATCTTTTCCCCTCTCAAAGAATGCTGGTGAAGCAGGTGCTGAAGAAGGCAGTGGTATATTGGCCTTTATAATGAGAGGATTCGAGTACGTATGCAGATATGTCATGCTGCAGTTTTACAGGGCTTTTGTGAGATCACATCTGGAGTGTTGTGTTCAGTTTTGGTCTCCTTATCTGAGGAAGAATGTTTTGGTTACGGATGATGTGGAGAGAGTGTTTTCTAGATGGATTCCTGGGGTGGCAGGACTGACAAATTAAGAAATTGGTTCTCTTAGTACTATATTCCCTAGAGTTTAGGAGAATGAAAGGTGATCTCATAGGAACCTCCAAACTGCAGAACTTGACAGAGTATACGCAGGAAGAATGTTCCTGATGGCAGGAGAGTGCAAACCAGGGGTCATAGCCTAAGGATACTGGGTGGGCATTTAGGACTGAAATGATCAGCAATTTCTTCACCCTGAGAGCCATGAGCCTGTGGAATTCTTTGTCACTTCAGTTAAGGACACAACAGTGAATATTTTTAAGGACGAGTTGGGAATAGTTCTTAGGACTGAACACATCAAAGGGTGTGGGGTGAAAGTAGAAACAGGTTTCTGAGTTGGATGATCAGACCATCTGAATGTGTAGTAGATTTGAAGGGCTGTATGCTTTACTCTTCCTGTTTTCTATTTCTGTGTTTCGAGAAGACTAAAGAGATTGAGGGATGATCTTGTAGAGATTTACAAAATTCTGAGGGGCATAGATAAAGTGAATAGGAAAGATTCACCAAGGGTTGGGGAGTTGAAAACCGGGCATAATTTTAAGGTGAGAGGAGAAGGATTTAAAGGGACCAGAGGGACAACTTTTTTCAAAGAGAGGCTGGTTCACACGTGGAATGAATTGCCAGAGGAAATGATAGATACAAGTACAGTTACACATTTAAAAGACATTTGGGCAGGTACATGAAAAGCAAAGGTTTAGAGGGATATGGACCAAATGCAGGAAAATGGGAGACAAAAATAGAAGTTGCTGGAAAAGCTCAGCAGGTCTTGTAGCATCTGTGGAGACAAATCAGAGTTAATACCGAGTAACCCTTCCTCGGAACAAATGGGATGAGTTTAGTTTGGGAAAATAGGTGGGCATGAATGAGTTGGACCGAAGGGTCTGTTGCTATGCTACATGACTCTATGGCTATCTTTTTAATTCCAGATTTTTAATGTTTCAAATTTCACCATCTGCCGTGGTGAAATTTGAACTTGTCCCCAGAACATTAGCCTAGGGTTTTATATTACAATTCCAGTGATGTTACTGATGCTGTCATGTCCCTTTATTTCTATATGACCGTGAAATTTATATAAGAATGCTGCAAGTTTATTGTTCTTTTTGCCCTGATGTGCTCTATTTCCCTTTCTGATTTTTTTTTTCTTGGGATATAGACAACACTGACAAGGCATTAATTGTTCTATTGCCAGCAACCTTCTTCATGAGGAATAAAGCAGATCCGGACAGGATAGCACTAGGCTTACTTAAAATAAGGCACTAACCAGGTGAAGTTACAATACAGAAATAGTAGAAAACAGCTGAAGCAGCATGCAACCAACAGATCAGATCAAATTGCTGCATTTCTCCATGTTCATGTGACTGTCAAGGATAATTCAACAACCTGAGAGGCAACGTTTTTACACAGAGGATGGTACAGATATGGAATGAGCTGTCAGCGGAAGTGGTTGAAGAGGGTACGTTAACAACATTTAAAAGGCATTTAAACAAATACGTGGATAGGAAAGGTTAAGAAGGATATGGGCCAAGTGCAGGGAAATGGGGTTTGTGTGGATGGACCAGCTTTGGCTCAAGGGCCTGTCTCTGTTCTGTAAGACTCTGACTCAAACAGGAAAACAGGACATGAAGGTACTATGTCTGATTCCACTAGATTGACTCTAGAGGTGAGAGATTTATGTTATGAAGAGAGATTGAGCAATTTAGGCCCATACTCTTTTGGAATTTAAAAGAATGAGAGACGACCTAATTGAGACATCTCAGGTGCTAAAGGGCAAAGTAGACGTAGAAAAGGTGTTTCCTCATGTGGGGCAATCAAAAACAGAAGGTCAAACTTTTAGGATGAGGGGCAGCAAATTTGAAACAGAGATGAGAAATTATTTCTCTCAAAGGGTCCTGAATTTGTGGAATTCACTACCTCGAAGTGCAGTAGATGCTGAGACATTGAGTAAATTTAAGGAGGATATGGACAGATTTTTAATTTGTAATGGCCTTCAGCCAATTCAATTCACTCCACATAGAGTCATAGAGATGTACAGCATGGAAACAGACCCTTTGGTCCAACCTGTCCATCCAGACCAGATATCACAACCCAATCGAGTCCCACCTGCCAGCACCCAGCCCATATCCCTCCAAACCCTTCCTATTCATATACCCATCCATATGCCTCTTAAATGTTGCAATTGCACCAACCTCCACCACTTCCTCTGGCAGCTCATTCCATACCAGTACCACCCTCTGTGTGAAAAAGTTGGCCCGTAGGTCTCTTTTATATCTTTGCCCTCTCACTCCCTGGCCCAAGGGAAAAGACTTTGTCTACTTACCCTATCCATGCCCCTTATAATTTTGTAAACCTCTATAAGCACATGATATCAAGAAACATTTAGGCTACTGGATACTGCAAACGCTATGGACACTTTGCCCCTCCCCAAACCAAGCAGTTTAAGTATAGTTAGAACATTGGCATCTACTTGACAATGTGGAAAATTGCACAAGTGTGTCCTGTACATAAAATGCAGGACAAATCCAACTCAGCCAATTACTATTCTATCAGTCTCTTTTCGATCATCCGTTAAGCAGCTATCAAGCAGCTCCTGCCCAGTGACGTCCAGTTTGGGTTCTGCCAGGGCCAGTACACTCCTGTCCTCATTGCAGCCTTAGTTCAAAAATGGACAAAAATGCTGAACTCCAGAGGTGAGATGATAGTGATAGTCCCTGACATCAAGATCACGTTCGACTGAGTGTGGGATCAAGGACTCTCGCAAACCTGGAATCAGTGGGAATAAGGGCACAAATTCTCTACTGGTTGGAGTCATATCTGGCACATAGGAATATCGTTCTGGTTGTTGGAGGTCGGTCATTTCAGCTCCAAGACATCTCTGAAGGAGTTCCTGAAATTAGTGTCCTTGGGCCAACCATCTTTAGCTGTTCTATCAATGGCCTTCCCTTCATCATAAGTTCAGAAGTGTGGATATTCGCAAATGATTGCAAGACATTCAGTACCATTAATGACTTCTCAAGTCCTGAAATAATCTATGAAGGACTAAGGGAAGCTGCCATCCTTACCTAAAATGAATTGAATTGGTTGAAGACTGGTACCTGTGATGCTGGGGCTACTCGAAAATGCCAAGATGGATCATCCGATCAGCATTTCTGGTTGAGGATTGCTGAGAATGCTTCATCCTTCTCTTTTGCACTGTTTTGTTGGGCTCTTCCATCATTGTAGATGGGATATTTGTGAAGCCTCCTTCTTTATTGAGTCTTTTAAAATTGTGCACCACCATTTACACTGTTCCTTCACTGTTGCTGTGACTCCAGATCCACAGCAATGTGGTTGACTCTTAACTGCACTCTGGGCAATTATGATGGGCAATAACTGCTGCCTAGCCAGTGACACCCTTGTCCCGTGAATAAATATGACAAAAAATCTGGTCAATATCCAGGTTTGGCTGACAGGTGACAAGGATCAATTATACCATACAAATTCCAGGCACAAAGAGACAATCTAACCACCTCTCTTTGACATTCAGTAGTGTTACCATCACTGAATCCCCCACTAACAACATCCTGAGAGTTAACATTGACCAGAAACTCACCACATAAACGCAGTGGCTACACGAGCAGGTCAGAGGCTTGGAATACTGCAGCAAGTAACTCACCTTCTCAATCCCAGAATACAAAATGTATTCTGATGGGGAAATTCTATGCCTATCACCAAGAATGACTTGGCAGTATCTCTACTGACCTGGTTGGTGAAATCCTAAAGGACATAGCTGCTAGACTGAATCTGTGGTGGGTGGTAAGGGAAGCACATATTTATCCTCATCCTTCTGTCCACAGCAAATAGATTTGTCCACAACATGATCAGTAGGAGTGACTCTTTGACAGTACCTATGGAGGTAAAGTCCTGTTTTCCAGTCGAGGAAACCATGCATCATGCTGTGTGACTAAATGTGAGCTAACTGGGATAGACTTGGAAGAGATCTAGCTGCTCAAGACTGAACATACATGACTTGGAGGTGCCGGCATTGGACTAGGATGGACAAAGTTAAAAATCACACACACTAGGTTATACTCCAACAGGTTTATTTGGAAGCACTAGCTTTTGGAGCGTTGCTCCTTCATCAGGTGGTTGTGGAGTATAAGATCGTAAGAAACGGAATTTATAGCAAAGTTTACAGTTTTATGCAACTGAAATTATATATTGAGAAAGACTTGGATTGTTTGTTAAGTCTCTCCACTTTTGAAATGGCCATGTTGATATAGACTGTAGGGAAATAGATGGTGACATCTTGCAAAATGTCCAGATTGCAGAGGAGGGACTGCTGGATGTCTTGAAATGGGTAAAGGTGGATAAATCTCCAGGACCTGATCGGGTATACCCGAGAACTCTGTGGGAAGCCAGAGAAGTGATTGCTGAGCCTCTTGCTGAGATATTTGTATCATCGATAGTCACAGGTGAGGTGCCGGAAGACTGGAGGTTGGCAAACGTGGTGCCACTGATAAAGAACGGTGGTAAGGACAAGCCAGGGAACTATAGACCAGTGAGCCTGATGTCGGTAGTGGGCAAGTTGTTGGAGGGAATCCTGAGGGACAGGATGTACATGTATTTGGAAAGGCAAGGACTTATAGGGAAGGTCAACATGGCTTGGTGCATGAAAAATCATGTCTCAAAAACTTGATTGAGTTTTGTGAAGAAGTAACCAAGAGGATTGATGAGGGCAGAGCAGTAGATGTTATCTACATGGACTTCAGTCAGGTGTTTGACAAGGTTCCCCATGGGAGACTGATTAGCAAGGTTAGATCTCATGGAATACAGGGAGAACTAGCCATTTAGATACAGAACTGGCTCAAAGGTAGAAGACAGAAGGTGGTGGTGGAGGGTTGTTTTTCAGACTGGAGGCCTGTGACCAGTGGAGTGCCACAAGG
Source organism: Hemiscyllium ocellatum (assembly GCF_020745735.1). Lineage (NCBI taxonomy): Eukaryota > Metazoa > Chordata > Chondrichthyes > Orectolobiformes > Hemiscylliidae > Hemiscyllium > Hemiscyllium ocellatum. Next base: position 142,365,776 of record NC_083404.1, read on the forward strand.
ATTCTCTATGGGTTCTCTACCTTTTGTCATTTCCATAAATGATTTGGATGTGAGCATAAGAGGTACAGTAAGTAAATTTGCAGATAACTCCAAAATTGGAGGTGTAGTGGACAGAGAAGAGGGTTACTTCAGATTCCAACGAGTTCTTGGCCAGATGGGCCAATGGACTGAGAAGTGGTAGATGGAGTTTAATTCAGATAAATGCGAGGTGCTGCATTTGGGGAAAGCAAATCTTAGCTGGACTTGTGCATTTAATGGTAAGGTCCTAGGGAGTGTTGCTGAACAAAGAGACCTTGGAGTGCAGGTTCATTGCTCCTTAAAAGTGGAATCGCAGGTAGATAGGATAGTGAAGCAGGCATTTGGTATGCTTTCCTTTATTGGTCAGAGTATTGAGTGCAGGAGTTGGGAGGTCATGTTGCAGCTGTACAGGACATTAGTTAGGCCACTGTTGGAATATTATGTGCAATTCTGGTCTCCTTCCTATCGGAAAGATGTTGTGAAACTTGAAAGGGTTCAGAAAAAATTTACAAGGATGTTGCCAGGGTTGGAGGGTTTGAACTATAGGGAGAGACTGGATTGGCTGGGACTGTTTTCCCTGGAGCGTCGGAGGCTGAGGGGTGACCTTATAGAGGTTTACAAAATTATGGGGGGAATGGGTAGGATAAATAGGCAAAGTCTTTTCCCTGGCGTCGGGGAGTCCAGAACTAGAGGGCATAGGTTTAGGGTGAGAGGGGAAAGATATAAAAGAGACCTAAGGGGCAACGTTTTCACACAGTGGATAGTATGTGTATGGAATGAGCTGCCAGAGGAAATGGTGGAGGCTGGTACAATTGCAACATTTAAGAGGAATCTGGATGGGTATATGAATGGGAAAGGTTTGGAGGGATATGGGCCGGGTGCTGGCAGGTGACTAGGTTGGGTTGGGATATCTGGTCGGCATGGACGGATTGGACTGAAGGGTTTGATCCATGCTGTACATTTCTATGACTCTATATATAAATTCCAGAACTTTGTTTTAAAAGTTACATTCTCAAGTGAACTTTAACAATAGATGCCCTGTGTGGGGCACAGACAGCCTCAATGTTCAGACTGATTCTATTTCTAAAAAAGGAATTTACAGAACATTACATGGATTCATGCAGTTTTTGAGCAAATGAAATATAATTCTTCAAGTCAACTTCCTCCCACAAACCTTTGTGTGTGTGTGTGTGTGTGTATGTAAATGTGTATGGGGGGAGAGGTTTATGATTGTCTGTGGGAGAGTATAAAGGGTATAAGTCTGTGAAAGGGGGGGTGTGTGTGTGTGAGTGAGAGCGAGAGAGTGGGTAGTGCATTGGGGTCATCTGTAGTGTGAAATGAACCCAGGATCCAAGGTGAGGCCATCCCCAAGGGTACCGAACTTGGCTATTAGCCTCTGCTGAGCCACTTTATGTTGTTGCCTGTCCCGAAGGCCACCTTGGAAGATGGTCACCCAAGGGTCCGAGGTCAAATGTCCCAGACTGCTGAAGTGTTCTCCAACTGGGATGGAACACTCCTGTCTATCGATTTGTTGTGCAGTGTCCATTCACCTGTTGCCGTAACCTCTGCTTGGTCTTGCCAACGTACTATGACTCAGGGCATATGAGATCGACAGCATTGGCCAAGTCACCTTCGTACCTGTCGTGCACAGGGTGGGTGGTGTCCCCACGTGTAATGGTGGCCGTTACAAAAACAAAGTTCTTGGATTTACATATGCAAGAACTGAAACCAACATGGTCATTCTAAAAGATAAGGCACTTAACAAACAATCCAGATCTTTTTCAATATATAATTTCAGTTACATCACACTGTAAACCTTTGCTGTAAATTCTGTGTCTTACGACCTTATACTCCACAACCACCTGATGAAGCAGTAGCACTCTGAAAGCCAGTGCTTCCAAATAGACCTGTTGGACTATAATCTAGTGTTGTGATTTTTAACTTAGAACAGTTGGCCATAATATCAAGAGGCTTTGAGTACAGAACCAGGAATGTCTTGCTGCAGTCATACAGGTCTTTGAGAGCACATCTGGAGAATTGTGTACAGATTTAGTGTCCTTATCTGAGGAAGGGTGTCCTGGCTATGGAGAGAGTGCCAGAAATGTTAGCAGACTGATTCCTGGGATGGCATGACTGACTTATGAAAAGATATCAGTTAGGCCTATATTTACTGGAGTTTAGAAGAATGAGGGGATCTCACAGAAACCAATAGAATTCTGTATGTAAATTTTCTCACTGAGCTGGAAGGGTCGTTTTTCAGACGTTTCATCACCATACTAGGTAACAACAGTGAGCTTTCACTGAAGCAATGGTGGTATTGCCTGTTTTTTATTTGTTTGGGTTGGTGATGTCATTTCCTGTTCTTTTTCTCAGGGGGTGGTAAATGGGATACAAGTCAATGTGTTTTGTTGATAGAGTTCCGGTTGGAGTGCCATGCTTCCAGGAATTCTCGTGTGTCTCTCTGTTTGGCTTGTTCAAGGATGTCCTTCCTCATCTTTTGTGGCTAGTTGATGTTCATGTATCCTGGTGGCTAGTTTTCTGCCTGTTTGTCCAATGTAGTGTTTGTTACAATGCTTGCAAGGTGTTTTGTAAATGACATTAGTTTTGCTTGTTGTCTGTATGGGGTCTTTCAAGTTCATGAGCTGCTGTTTCAGTGTGTTGGTGGGTTTTGGGGCTGCTATGATTAAGAGATCGGAGTAGTCCGGCAGTCATTTCCGAGACGTCTTTGATGTAGGGGGAGAGCGGCTTGGACTCCTGAATGCATTTTGTCTACTTGTTTGGGTTTGTTGCTGAGAAATTGGCGGACTGTGTTCGTTGGGTACCTGTTCTTTTTGAATACACTGTATAGGTGATTTTCCCGTGCTCTTCATAGTTCCTCTGTGATGCAGTGTGTAGTGGGTCGTTGAAATAATGTTCTGATGTTGCTGCATTTGTGGGAGTTGGGATGATTGCTTCTGTAGTCCAGTATTTGGACCATATGTGTTGTCTTCCTGTAGACACTGGTTTGAAATTTCTCATTGGCTGTTCGCTCTACTGCGACGTCTAGGAATGGCAGTTTGTTGTTGTATTCCTCCTCTTCAGTGAATTTTATGCCAGTAAAGGTACTCTTGATGATCTTGAAGGTTTCCTCTGATTTGCTTTGTTTAATTCACTTGAACTTGAAAGACCCCATACAGACAACAAGCAAAACTAATGTCGTTTACAAAATACCTTGCAAGAATTGCAACAACACTGTGGGTGGCACAGTGGCACAGTGGTTAGCACTGCTGCCTCACAGCGCCAGAGACCCGGGTTCAATTCCCACCTCAGGCGACTGACTTGTGGAGTTTGCACGTTCTCCCCGCGTGCTCCGGTTTCCTCCCACAGTCCAAAGATGTGCGGGTCAGGTGAATTGGCCATGCTAAGTTGCCCGTAATGTTAGGTAAGGGGTAAGTGTAGGGGTATGGGTGGGTTGCCCTTCAGCGGGTTGGCGTGGACTTGTTGGCCCGAAGGGCCTGTTTCCACACTGTAAGTAATCTCATCTAATCTTAACACTCTATTGAACAAATAGGCAGAAAACTAGCCACCAGGATACATGAACATTAACTAGCCACAAAACGACATGACCTCTCTCACTAGTATCTTTACATACAGATTAAGAAGGACACCACTTTGACTGAGACAACATGTCCATCTTAGGACAAGCCAAATAGAGAGACCCATGAGAGTTCCTGGAAGCATGGCGCTCCAAGCAGTACTCTATCAACAAACGCATTGACTTGGATCCCATTTACCACCCCCTGAGAAAAAGAACAGGAAATGACATTACCACAAGAAATGACATTATCAACCCAAGAAAACCTAAACATATAAATAAAAAGTGGGCCTTACCACCAGTGCTTCACCAGAGGCTCACTGATGATATTACCTCGTATGGTAATGAAATGTCTGAAAATGAACCTTCCAGCTCAACGAGCAAACATATCCAGAACCTCAACCTGAGCTACAAATCTTCTCAAATCTCACTACCAATAGAATTCCAGCAGGAAGGATGTTCCTAATGACTGAGGATTCCAGATCTAGGTGTCATGGTCTAAGGTTACATGATAGGCTATTTAGGATTGATATAAGAAAACATTTCTTCCCCCAATGAGTGGTGAACCTGTGGGATTCTCTACCCCAGAAGTCTGTCTTCAAGGAGAGTTAGATATGGTTCTTATGGCTAAAGGGGTCACTGGCTATGGGGAGAAAATGGGAATATTTGTAATGCATGATCAGGCATGATTATATTGAATGGTAGAGCAGGCCTGAAGGGGTATATGTCTTAGTTCTGCTATATTCTGTTTCTGTGGTTTCTTCATCTTGCACCTTTCAATGCAAAATTGACCCCAGTTTTGCTAGCTATTGCCACACAGCAACTAACAGCAAAATATTAGATTAATGAAAGAAGTGTACAGCACAGAATTATTAATAATTTTTCATCTAGTGGCTTTGCCAAGCAATCCAAAAGTGTTCTTGTAACAGCCTCATCTGCTCTGTAGTTGGTGGGACTGATGGGATGGTATGATACCACATCAGGCAATTAAGTAACCCAGTAAGAGTGGACACTTTTCCCACTTTATCTGTTTGCCTTTATTGAGATGGAGATAATCTCATCTCATTTTTAAATAAATGAACAAATATTGCAGTGTGTTTCTGCAGTTATTTATATCCTTGCTCACATGATCAATTTGTAACATATTTGTGGTGGATTGTCCATCTGGAAAAGAGAACTGAGGAAACTGAAAGGAGCTGAGAGTGAAAGGGTGTGGCTAAACAGACATTAGCTCATTCCATGGTGTAATCTAAAGCAAATCTAGTGTGTATAATCATAGCTATTATAAGTATTGAGTCTGAGAATACATTTCTGCTTTAAATTTAGTTAAGATCCTCAGAAAATTTTGAGGATTGACAAAAGATTGAATGAGGGTTGCATGCACTGCTGGCGCAGTGATTAGTTGGTTACACTGCTGCATCACAGTGCCAGGGATTCCCGTTCAAACCTAGCCTTAAGTGGCTCCATTTGTAGTTGGCATGCTCCCCGTGTCTTTGTGGATTTCTGCCTGATGGTCTGGTTTCCTTGCACTGGCCAATGCTGTGCAGGTTAGATGGATTGGTCAGGGTGTAAATGACCATTAGTTTCTAGGGATGCGCAGGCTAAATGGGTTAGTTATGGTAAATGCAGGGTTATGGGAATTGGGAGGTGGTCTGGGCCAGGGTGGGTTGCTCCTCAGAGGGTCAGTGCAATCTTGGTGATTGGGATGGCCTCATTCTGCACTGTGTAGGGATTCTTTGATTCTATGCACATTAAAGCATGATCATGTACATTGCCAGTAACTGTATTGAAATTACTTTGGGGTACTGTGTAATTATCAAATGTATTTGTAATGCAGCTAAAATTTGGTTCTTCTAGATTGGCTAGGAGAAAGTGAGGACTGCAGATGCTGGAGATCAGAGCTGAAAAATGTGTTACTGGAAAAGTGCAGCAGGTCAGACAGCACCCAAGGAGCAGGAGAATCGCGTTTCGAGCATAAGCCCTTCTTCAGGAATGCTCCTTGGATGCTGCCTGACCTGCTGTGCTTTTCCAGCAAGACATTTTTCACCGATTCCTGAAGAAGGGCTTATGCCTGAAACTTCGATTCACCTGCTCCTTGGATGCCGTCTGACCTGCTGCGCTTTTCCAGCAAGACATTTTTCAGCTCTTCTGGATTGGCCACATTAAATATCTTGATCAGTGCTACATGCTGATACTGGAGCAGATTATTTCCAAGTGTACTTGTCTTTACATTAATTGTTAACTGCTGTCATGAATTCTGTTTTTTGTACCTGTTTAATTCCAGATGAAAAATCTCAGCTTTGATGTTCTGCAGATGCATATCTGAAGAGTAGAACTGAAAAATTAGAAGTTGAACAATGATTCAGAATGTAACTCTAATATATTGGCTGGTTGGCTGATTGGTTTATTTTCTGTGAATCTGCCTCAGGGATTTGTTAATACGTGCATGCTCACACTCTCACTCCTGTGGATATTAGTATAGTCTGACCAAAGGTACCAAATTATATTTTGTGTTTGAGATGATTTGATTCATTATTGTTGTGCGTACTGAAATATAGTGAAAAGTACTATTTTGCGTGCTAACACCAGCTCTATCAGACGTCACTGAAGTACATCAAGGTAGTAGAATAGAATGCAAAGTATAGTACTACAACTACAGAGAAGGTGCAGAGAAAGACCAGCCCTAACCTGTGAGAAGTCCATTTGTAAGACTGATAACAGTGAGGAACAAACTGTTTTTAAATCTGTTGGTGCATGTTTCCAATATTTTGTACCTTCTGTGCAGTGGAAAAGGGTAGAAGAAAGAGGGATTAGCAGAGGGATTGAATTCAAGAGTCGTGAGGTGATGTTGCAGCTGTACAGGACCTTGGTAAGGCCACATTTGGAGTACTGTGTGCAGTTCTGGTCACCTCACTTTAGGTAAGATATGGAAGCTTTGGAGAGGGTGCAGAGGAGGTTTACCAGGATGTTGCCTGGAATGGAGAATAGGTTGTATGAGGATAGGTTGAGTGCTAGGCCTTTTCTCATTGGAACGGCGAAGGATGAGGGGTGACTTGATAGAGGTTTATAAGATGATCGGGGAATAGATAGAATAGACAGTCAGAGACTTTTTCCCCAGGTACAACAGCGTGTTACAAGGGGACATAAATCTAAGGTGACGGGTGGAAGGTATAGGGGGAATGTCAGGGGTAGGTACTTCACACAGAGTGTGGTGGGGGCATGGAATGCACTGCCTGTGGGAGTGGCAGAGTCAGAATCATTGGTGACCTTTAAGCGGCAATTGGATAGGTACATGGATAGACGCTTAAGCTAGGACAAATGTTCGGCACAACATCGTGGGCCGAAGGGCCTGTTTTGTGCTGTATTGTTCTATGTTCTATGTTCTATGTTCCTAAGCATAACTGGGATTGGGGACTTCCTTGATTATGTTGGCTACTTTCCTGAGGCAGCGAGAAGTGTAGACGGAATCAGTGGAAGGAAGGCTGCATTCACAATTCTGTAATTTCTTGAGCAGAGTAGATGCCATAGCAGACGGTGCATCTGTAAAAGTTGATAATAGTCATTGTGGACATACCTAACTTCTTTAGCTTTTTGAGAAAGTAGAGGCGTGGTGTGCTTTCATGACTGTTGTGTTGATGTGGATGGACCAGGATAGATCATTTGGTGATGTTTACTCCCAGGAGCTTGAAGTTCGCGATTGCCTCCACCTCAGCACCATTGGTGTACACACAGGGGTGGGTTCTCCACTCCACTTCCTAAAGTCAATGACCAGCTCCTTCATTTTGCTAACATTGAGGAGAGATTGTTATCTTTGCAGTATGTCACTAAGCTGTCTATCTCCTTCCTGTACTCTGTCTTATTCTGGTTTGAGGTTCGACCCACTCTGGTGGTATCATCACCAAATTTGTAAATGGTGTTACAGCTGAATTTGGCCACACAGTCATGAGTGTATAACGAGTATAGTAAGGGGCTGAGTATGCAGCCTTCCAGGGCACCAGTGTTGAGCATTATTGTGGAGGAGGTGTTTTCATCTATTCCTACTGATTGTGGCCTGCAGGTCAGGAGGTCAAGGATCCATTTGCAGAAGTGGGAGCAGAGTCCCAGGACTGAGTTTATTACAAGAACAGGACCAAACAGCGTCAGAGTCAGTCCTAATTTCAAAGCAGCTTGGCAGAATTTTATGATAACGTACATGTGGATGCCTGTTCAGATGTCGTCTTCAATTGTTGGCTTTCATTTTTCCTGTATTCGTTTTACTTAAAACATAGACAGACAGGTTTTTTTATATTATTTCCCCCACTTCCCTCCTGAACATTCTGACTCTGATTCCAAGTTTGTGATTTAGCAATGTACTGATTCTTGACTATTTGATTATGGGGTTAAAAGGGCGTGCCCTACAAATATAAATGTACCATTGGGGTCACTGGACAGTGATCACAAACATGAGCCTTGGTTGATTTTCTTTTCCCCAAAAGCAAAGTGCAGCATCTGCTTCCTTTTGTTCTTCTGATTGGTGGCGCTTTTGTGCCGGAAGAGCTTTGGTGATTTTCTGCAGAGTATCTTATAGATTGTACACACTGCTGGTAGTTGATCATCGATGATGGAAGAAATTAATGCTTGCTGATAGGTGCCAATCAGGTAGGCTGCTTTGTCCTAGGTCAAGCTTCTTGAGTATTGATGTAGTTGCATCAATTCAGACCAATGGGGATTATTCCCTCACAGTCGAGAGTATAATGCTGAAAAAACACATCAGGTCAGGTAGCATCCGAGGAGCAGGAGAATCAACGGTTCGGACAAAAACCATTCATCAGGAATCCTGATGAACAGCTTATGTCCGAAACGTTGATTCTCCTACTCCTCGTTTGCTGCCTGACCTGCTGTGCTTTTCCAGCACTACACTCTCGACTCTGATCTTCAGCATCTGCAATGCTCACTTTCTCCTAATTTGTAGGTGAAGGGGTCTGCGTGGGTTGGTGTGGACTTGTTGGGCCAAAGGGTCTGTTTCCACACTGTCCGGATTCCGTGATTCTATGATTCTGTTCCATCAGACTCCTGACTTGTTCCTTTATTGATGGTGCAGATATTTTGGAGAGTCAGGAGGTAGGTTACTCATTGCATGATTCCTGGCCTCTGTCTCATTCATGTAGCCCTAGTACATATGGCTATTTCAGTTCAGTTTTTGGATGATGGTAACAGTTCAGTCTGTCCATTAAGGATGGCAGATATACTTCTGTCAAGGACATTTGTGAAATAAGTAGATTTTTATCACAATCTACAAAGTCTAATGGTGACCATATAACCAATCTTTAAATTCCAAATTTAAACTGAAATTTCGTGGTGACATTCTCTCAAAGCATTACCTGTGTTTCTAGATTAATAGTGCAGTGGTAATACTAAATGGTCATTGCCTAACCTCACTACGTTCTGCTCTTCTCTCCACTTTTGCTGGTATATACCCTATCTCAGGTCCTCCCTTTTACTGTTCTGTCTGTCCTCCCCACTCTCGCTTACTCAATACTTAATCCATTTATAGCTTTTCTCTTTAAAAACCGTTCACTGACAGCATGTACCTACTCTTTATAGTCCTGTGCTAGTTTTGAATTGTAGCCTTGTTCCAATTAAGAGCTCCCAGCCCACCTACTCTAATTAACACAGTTACTGTTCTGCAAATTGGGTACTTCTGGGACATGAAGAGGTGATACCTTCAGAACATCCTAAAAGTAATATCTGAATATGTCACAAAGTAATGACAAATGTAAGATTCAAATTATCTTAATCTACAGAATGTGATTCTTAATTGAAAACAATGGTCACAGTAATTGCCTCATATTTAATAATTTTGGGCTTCTGCTTTCGGTGCTTCTGGATCAGTAAAACCTTTTGAAAAGTATGATTTTTAAATTCTTTTTAAATTTCATAACAAGAAGACTTATCCCAATTCACAAAGGAGCACAAGTTTGAAGTGGTTCAGATTGTAATGAAATACTTTTAGTCCTGCAAATACAAGTAAAAGGTTAATATCCTTTTTCAGCTAATGGATGACCACTCAGATACTGACATTGGATCCTTTTTGAAGAGATAGGATGGAAGAAAATTGATATTGTAGAGTATTCCTTCTGACTTTTTCCTTTTCTTGAAATTTTGACTGTTGTTTTTGTAGGTAGAAGTTAATTTATAGTACATTGACATGCTCTGGGACACATCATGCAGATCTTATTTTTATCCTCCTTGCCTTACACGCACACGTTTATGCGTGTGTGGGTGGGATGGTGGCGAGGAATACGCTGAATAAAGACTTGGACTATTGCTTAGATGGGCCAAGATCAGTTGTAAGACCTTAACTCTTCCTACTCTGGCCAAGATTTTCTGTGTCAATGCAGTTTTTAGTATCTTTGCTTTGTTTGGCTAAGTTATCTATTGTCTTCACTTACAGACCCAAAGAATATATTTTTCTATCCAGCTACAAATATTTGCCTGTGCCTAATATTATTGATAATGTAGGATGTTCTGGGGAGTCCAGAAGCAGGGTTCACTGTCCAGGAAGACCATAAGAAACAGGAACAGGGGTGGGCTGTTCAGTGCCTTGAACCTGCTTCACCATTCAATAGAAATGTGGATGAACTCCTATTTCTCCAATCCACTTTCCTGTGTTTTCCCTGTAACCCCTGATTTTCTTACTAACCATGAACCTATCTATTTCAGCCGTAAATATACATGAGGACTCTGCCCCCACAGTTCTCTGTGGCAAGGAGTTCCAAAGACTCAACCCTTTGAGACGAGCAATTTCTCCTCATTTCAGTCATAAATTGGCATCCCTTTATTCTGATACTATACCCTCTTATCCTCGATTCTGTCATGAGGGAAAACATCCTCTCAGCATTTACCCTGTGAAGCCCCTTAAGAATCCTGCATATTTCAATGACATCACCTCTCATTCTTATAAATTCCAATGAGTAGAGTCCCAACCTGCTTAGCCTTTGATCATAAGACAATCCTTCGATACCAGGATCATCCTCATGAGCCTTCTCTGAACTGCCTGCAATGAAATGACATCTTTCCTTAAACAGGGTAACTAAGACTGTTCACAGTACCCCAGATGTAGTCTCACTGGCACCTTGTCCAGCTGCATTCAGATTTCCCTACTCATACCCTAACCCCCTTAAAATAAGGACCATCATTCCATCAGCTTTCCGAATTACCTGTTGCACCTGTATGCTCGCTATTTGTGTTTCATGCACAAGTACCTCTACAGAGGGGGAGAGCATTTCGGTCTGAGTACAGGAGAAATTTCATAATCCTGAGAATGGTGAACCTGTGAAATTCTCTGTTACAGAAAGTAATTGAGGTCAAAGCAGTTGATATTTCAGAGATAGATGTAGTTCTTAGGGTTCAAAGGGTATATTAGATGATCAGCTATCATTATATTGAATGGTACTGCAGGTTTGAAAGGCTGAATGGCTTACTCCTGTTCCTGTTTTCCATGTTTCTGATGAATCATTGGAAATGAAACGTGAACTCTGCTTGTCTTTTCCCTACTCTTGCTGAGCATTACCAACAATTTCTGTTCAGAACTCCAGCATTCAGTGTTTTGTTTTCTATTATTATAGTGATGTAACCTGTAAGAGAATAGTTGTTATAGTTAGAATACAAGAACTAGGAGTAGGCATTTAAGCCCATCAAGCCTGCTCCACCATTTGATATGATTATGGCTGATCTCATCTTGGCTTCAACTCCACTTTCCTGCCACAATTCTTCAACCCATTACTGATTTTACGGTTGGTGCTAAGATTGGATTTAGGAGAAAATGTGATGGTTTTTAAATTCATTAAATATGGATGTCACTGGTAAGCATTTTACTACTAACCCCCAACATGTGTTAGTGAGGGAGTTCCAGGATTTTGACCCAGTGATAGCAAAAGAATAGTAATATATATCTAAGGCAGAATAGTGAGTTCTTTGGAGGGGAATCTGTGGTGTTCCAATGCATATGTGTGTCTTTCCTGATGGTCGTGGCAATGGATTTAGAAGGTGTTGTTAAAGATGCCTTGGTGAGTTTCTGCAGTGCACCTTCTAGAGACTACAGAGACTACTTTTGATGGAGTGAATGTTTAATATTTCTGGATGGAGATTATGAGGATAAGAAACAAAATTGTTAAGGTTAACCAAAAAGCAGTGACTTGTAAATTCACTAACCTTTTTCTCCTGATTCTTCTTTTTATACAAAGATCAGCTTCTTAATGAAATAATTGAGAAGAGTAGGAAGTTTAGTCAAAGATCCATAACTCTAAAGGAAGGTTGTGCAGATTCTCTCCACAAAGCTCTTTGCATTGCTACTGAAATAGTTGGTTTAAATTTATGAACTAACTGGTATATATCTTTGGCTGCTGTAGTCTTTGACAGATGATGGGAAAAATGCACCAAGGAATTGTTAGTTCATATGCCTGGGTGATATTTTTCTGTTGGTAACTAGAAGACTTCAAGGATACATACTTCTATTGTATAGTCAATAGTCGAATGTGATGAGGGAAGATGAATCACCTACGTTAATCATGAGCAGCCCAGAGAAGAAAAAGAGTGCTGCACTGTATCTTGGAAGCCTGAAGTGCTATGGAGGCAATGTTAACTGAATGTGTGTAAAAGTTGATCTATCTGTCAGCAACAGCTAAAGAGCAGCAATAGGAATTAAGGTTTTTTTAGAAGCAAGTATCTTTGCTAATTTTGTTTGCCTTTATTGTAAGGCTTGTTTTGTCAAAAAGCAATCAAAAGAATTGTGGATGCTGGAAATCAGTAACAAAAACAGAAATTGCTGGAAAATCTCAGTAGGTCTGGCAGCCGATGTGGAGAGAAATCAGAGTCAATGTTGCAGATCCAGTGACCTTTCAGAACTGTTGGCAGCTAGGAAAAAGTTATTTTTTATGCATAAAATAGAGTGGAGGAAGGGGCGAAGGAGTAAGTGATGGTGGAGGTAGAGCCCAATGGGAGAGAAGAGCAGTTGAATAGACTGAGGAATGGGTAATGGACAGCTTACGAGAGTGAATGACTGCTATTCGGGACTATTGGTGGCTGACCGTGGATAGCAGACCATGTGGTGACAAGGCTTGGTGTGTTGGGGTTGGGGTAAGGACATGGGAGCAGATGCCTCAAGTCCTAAAATTGTTCAAGTCCGTATTGAGTCCAGAAGACTAAGTTTCCAAGCAGAAAATGAGGTGCTATTCTTCCTGCTTGCGCTGGGCTTTGCTGGAGTACTGCAGCAAACCTGCAAAGGTCGTTGACCAGGGAACCAGGTGGTGTGTTGAGGTAGTCGGCAACTGGAAGCTCAGGATCTTTTTGTAGACCGAATGTAGGTGTTCTATGAAGTAGTCACACAGTCTATGCCTTGTCTCCCCAATGTAGAGGAGACCACATTGTGAGCAGCAAATGCAGTAGACTAGATTGAAGTGCAAGCAGAAGTGGGTACTGCAGATGCTGGAAATCAGAGTCTAGATTAGAGTGGTGCTGGAAAAGTGCAGCAGGTCAGGCAGTATCCTGCTCCTCGGATGCTGCCTGACCAGCTGTGCTTTTCCAGCACACTAATCTAGATTGAAGTGCAGATAAAGCACTGTTTCACCTGGAAGGTGTGTGTGGGGCTCTTGAAAACTGAGGAGGGAGGAAGTAAACGGGCAGTTGTTACACCTGTGGTAACAGGGGAAGGTGCTGTAGAGCTGTGTGGGCTGTTTAGAATAGAACATTACAGCGCAGTACAGGCCCTCCGGCCCTTGATGTTACGCTACCCTGTCATACTAATCTGAAGCCCATCCCACCACACTATTCCATGTACGTCCATTTGCCTGTCCAATGACGACTGAAATGCACTTAAATTTGGCAAATCTACTACCGTTGCAGGCAAAGCATTCCATACCCTTACTACTCTGAGTAAAGAGAACTTGGCCCAGGGGTCCTGTGTTGGAGTGGACCAGGGTGTCCTGGAGGCAACGGTTCTTGTGGAAGCCTGACAAGGGAGGGGTGTATGTATTTGGTAGTGGCATCACCTGGAGGTGGCAGAAATGATGGGTAATAATCCTCTGGATGTGGATGATGGTGGGATGGTAGCTGAGGGCATGGGTGATCCTTCCGCAGTGTGGGAGGGAAGAGAGGGGTGAGGGTTGAAGTGCGGGTGATGGGTCAGACCCGGCAAAAGGCTTGTCAACTACGATGCTGAGCATTCCTTGTTTGTAGACATTTCAGAGGCCCCCAATTGAAGTTGGCATCATCAGTACAGATGCATCAGAGACTGAGGAATTGGGAGCATAGAATAGAGTCCTTGAAGGAAGTAGGGTGTAAGGATGCCTAGGTGAAACTGACGACTGCAGATGCTGGAGATTAGAGTCAAGAATATGGTGCTAAAAAAGCACAGCAGGTCAGGCAGCATCTGAGGAGCAGGAGAATCGATGTTTCAGGCGAAAGCTGTTCATCAGGAAGGATGTCTAATCAAGGTAACTGCGAAAGTTGATGGATTTGCAGTGTGTATTGGCAGCCAGCCTTGTTTTGTCCTGGTTATTGTTCCACTGGTTCACTAACTCCCTGACACTGAGAGGAACTCTCCATAATGAGAAGGGAGAGAACCTAAAGCTGGTTTGTTCTCTTTCTCACCTTGGCCCAGGAGTCCTGTGAATAATTTTAGGAAAACATGAGGACTGCAGATGCTGGAAATCAAAGTCGGAAAGTGTGGCGCTGGAAGAGCACAGCAGGTCAGGTAGCATCTGAGGAGCAGGAGAGTTGACGTCTCAGGCATAAGCCCTTCATCAGGAATGTGGAGAGGTGGGAGAAGGGGGTTGAGAGATAAATAGGTAGGTGAGGGTGGGGGTGAGGTAGCTGAGAAGGCAGTAGGTATCTGCAGGTGGAGTTGATTGTGATAGTTTGGTGGGGAGGGTGGAGTGGATAGGTGGGAAGGAAGATGAACAGGTAGGTGAAGTCAAGAGGGTGGTTCCAAGTTACAGGGTTGGATCTGGGATGAGATGGGTGGAAGGGAGGTTTGGAAACTAGTGAAGTCGATATTGACGTAGTTAAAAATTCACAAGGCGGAAGATGAAGCGTACTTTCTCCAGTTGGGTGGCTTGGATTTGGCGGTGGAGGAGGCCCAGGACTTGCATGTCCTTGGTGGTGTGGGAGGGGGAGTTGAAATGGTTGGCCATAGGGCAATAGGGTTGTTTGATGCTTGTGTCCCAGGATGTTCCCTGAAATGTTCTGTGAGTTGGCATTCTGAGTCCCCGATGCAGAGGTGACCACATCGAGACTAATAGACACAGTAGATGAGATCTTTAGATGTGCAGGAAAATCTCTGCTGGATGTGAAATGATCCTTTTAGGACCTTGGACCTTGGATGGAGGTGAGGGGACAGGTTTTACACTTCTTGTGGAGGATGGATAAATTTCTTGGGGGAAAAAGTAAGGATTGTGTGGAAAAAACTTGGGTATTGATTGTGCTATTTTAATAAAGGTCTGTGCTTTGACTTTTGACCCTAACACTATAGCTGCAGATTTTACTGGATTGTGGATGTTAGCTGTTTTTGCACTGTAGTGTATAAGCATTCTTCATTCATGATTGTAAGCAGGAGGAGTTGCAAATGTTTTGAAGGCAATGACTGCCATCGCCATGCTTGTTCCTGTTCTCACTAGAAGTGTACATGCACATACTTCTAATAGTGTAGATTATAGTGGTGCTGGAAAAGCACAGCTGGTTAGGCAGCATCCGAGGAGCATGGAAATCGACGTTTTGGGCAAAAGTCCTTCATCCAGATGAATGGTTTTTTGCCCAAAATGTCAATTTTCCTGCTCAGATGCTGCCTGACCTGCTGTGCTTTTCCAGCACCACTCTAATCTAGACTCTGATCTCCACTCTGCAGTCCTCACTTTCGCATACTTCTAATAGTGGTCACGTAGTGATCAGGACTGGAGCACATAAGTTTTTTCCTTCTAAACTTAGGAATGTTTGTGCATGAAGCATAAATAGAAATCAATATAATCTGTAAGGGTGTGAACCACAGGATAGCATATTTGAAATGGATTGGAAGTTGTTTGAGCAGATGATTTAAAGGTTTGGTTGTCCAAGGAGCATGTTTGGCATAGAAGGATTGAACTGCAAGGATGATTCAGGGATCAGTGAATGTAACACATAAATTAGTTGGAAATGGGACCAAAGCAAATATCATTTTTCTGGTCTATAATGCCAAACTGCATGGGGGCATAATTTTAAGGTGATTGGAGGAAGGTTTGGGGGAGATGTCAGAGGTGGGTTCTTTGTACAGAGAGTGGTGAGAGCGTGGAATGCACTGCCAGCAGTGGTAGTCGAGTCAGATACCTTTGAAACATTTAAGCGACTCTTGAATAGCCACATGAATGATAATAAAATGAAGGGTATGTCTCTTCGTTTGATCTTAGAATAAGATAAAAGGTTGGCACAGCATTGAGGCCGAAAAGGCCTGTACTGTGCTGTGCTGTACTGTTCTATGTATTGTTGATGACTGAGAACATGAGGAGCAAATTCTGAGGAGCCTGAATTGATTAAATGGTGGGCTCACTCGTGGCGGATTTCAATTAATATGCTGAAATGCATAGTCATCAGATGGTAAAGAATGATAATTAGTGGTTAGAAACGCCAGCAGGGTAAGCAAGTTTGCGGATGACACAAAAGTCGGTGGAGTTGTGGATAGTGAGGAAGGAAGTGGTAGGTTACAGCGGGATATAGATAAGTTGCAGAGCTGGGCGGAAATGTGGCAAATGGAATTCAATGTAGCTAAGTGCGAAGTCGTTCACTTTGGTAGGAATAACAAGATGATGGATTACTGGGCTAATGGTAGGCTACTTGGTAGTGTGGATGAGCAGAGGGATCTTGGTGTCCATGTACACAGATCTCTGAAAGTTGCCACCCAGGTAAATAGTGCTGTGAGGAAGGCATATGGTGTACTGGGCTTTATTGGCAGAGGAATTGAGTTCCGGAGTCCTGAGGTCATGTTGCAGTTGTATAAGACTCTGGTGCGGCCTCATCTGGAGTATTGTGTGCAGTTTTGGTCGCCATACTATAGGAAGGATGTGGAAGCTTTAGAACGAGTGCAGAGGAGGTTTACCAGGATGTTGCCTGGAATGGTAGGAAAATCTTATGAGGAAAGGCTGAGGCACTTGGGGCTGTTCTCATTGGAGAAGAGAAGGTTTAGGGGAGATCTGATAGAAGTGTATAAGATGATTAGGGGTATAGATAGGGTAGATACTAAGAACCTTTTACCGCTAATGGAGTCAGGTGTTACTAGGGGACATAGCTTTAAATTAAGGGGTGGTAGGTATAGGACAGATGTTAGGGGTAGATTCTTCACACAGCGGGTTGTGAGTTCATGGAATGCCCTGCCCGTATCAGTGGTGAACTCTCCTTCTTTATGGTCATTTAAGCGGGCATTGGATAGGCATTTGGAAGTTATTGGGCTAGTATAGGTTAGGTAGGATTCGGTCGGCGCAACATCGAGGGCCGAAGGGCCTGTACTGTGCTGTATCCTTCTATGTTCTATGTTCTATATTATACTGCCTCAGGAGAGAGATTTGTGGGAACTGATGGATAATTCACTGGAGAAGTACAGAGAGCAAAACAGTATCTTAGGCTAACTAAATATAGTTAGAACACAAGTGATTTTGGGTTTGTAATGGATACCCATTTGAACATAATTCTGGTCACAACTGAGGAAGACACCTGGATATTGGTGTGTTTGCAGAACAGGGAAACTACACTGATTCGTTGCGTTGGGCAGCTTATTTGATGATCAGCGGTTGTACAAACTGACAATATTTGCACAAGAACATACATGGTTCAAGGTGATCATATTAGGTCAGGGTGTAAACAAGATAATTGCAAATTCTTTAAGAAGAGGACCTAGTCTTAAACTTCAAAGTAGAAGGGTGAAAAGTCATTCCAAATCTAATTGTTTTGTGCAGAGCATATTTAATGTATAGAATTGGCAGTCCAGGCAGATCATGAAAGTTCGTTATCAGTTGAAGGAGGAGTTATACCAGTACCTGGAGAACAATTTGATGGAAGGAGGTGAGTCGTGGTTAGGATATAATGACGCCCCAGAGCCAAGATGAATCAATAAAGTCTTCTCTGTTTTGTATACTCCAATATTCTGGTGCTGATAGTTGTCACTCAGAATCCAGTCACAGTCTGTGGGTTGCTAACAGTTGTTGTAATGTGGCTCACTGAATAGCTGAATTTGAAATTTTGAAATGTTTAGAGGAGATTTGTTACATTTTTGTCCATGACAGCTTCTGCTGAATGCAGTAAAATTCAGACAATAAAAGATTTCCTTACGGAGTTCTGGACTAATACCGACTGATTTGTTCTCCTGTTGTTTACAGTTTTACCCATGTGGTTACTTATGCTGTTTATTATGGAATTGTATTTTGACCCAATTCTCTTGACACATTTGAAGGAGATGGGATTAACAGTTGCAGACAATTTAAAATTAAATCCCCATCTACATTTCAGTTTATTTATCTTAATCTAAGGTGTAAGAATATTTTATACAGTTTATTAATTAATTCTGGCACTGTATGTTAATTTAAATCTGCCACTATACATTACAGAAATTGTTATTTTTAACATTTTGTTAAACAAGTTGATTTCTTTTTAGTGGGAAAGGAGGAGCAAATAACTTGTTATCAGGATAGTACCTGAGAAATTGACAATTTTTTTCTGCTCCCAGTCTGTACTCTGCTGGACGAGATCTCAATATGGAGTAATATAGTGACTTCTCTTGTCAAAATACTTTATCTCTAAGCTTTTGTTCCATCCCGACCTCCCTATTGCATTTGCTTTGATTTCTATTTTGGGACCATTTATCAGAGTTTTGGCAATTCACGTGTGCAAGTGGATATCATTCTGGTATGAAGCTACACAACGATGGTAGCACTTACAGCAGTGGTGATTGAATAAAATCAAAAGCAGAAACTTTGGCTTTAACCTGTTTCCTTGAAGTTATTGGTAACATATCTTCTTCACAGAAGACTGCATTCCGGTCTTCTCGGTTCCATGTGTTTATCTCTTCACTTTTAATTAAGTGTTCTTTTCCTTGCTGTGAGTCCTGTGTGGAATGCTACATCGTTAGAATGCCTGGAACTGGCTTGGATTTTGTATAAACGTGAATGGGTATAAAGCAGAAAGAGCCTATTAAGCTCATTATGTCTGTGCTCTCTACTAGATTGGTTCATCTGGTACTACTCCCTCATTTATCCCTGGCAATGTGTATATTTTGTTCAGGTGATTAGCCAATTCCCTTTTCAAGGCTATAATTAAATCTGCCTCCGCAACAATCCCTTGACATTCTCTTTATGCATTGCAGGTCCTAACTGCTCACTACATTAAACACCATTTTCCTGTGTTCCTGATCGCCTTATTGGTGTCCTTTGGTTGTTGACCTATTTGTCAGTAGAAATAATTTATGTCTGTTCACCTGTGTTGGCTGCTTATGATTTTGAACATTTTTGTTTTAACCTTCTCAAAACAGAACAATCTCAGCTTCTCCAAGCTCTTCACGTAACTAAAATTTCTCATCTCAAAAATCTTACCTGCACCTTCCCTCAAGCTCTTATTTCCTTCCAAAAATGTGGCCTGCAGAATTGGGGCACATCACTCAATGAATCATACGTAAAGCTTCATCATAATTTCCTTGCTTTTATACTATTTATAAAACCCTATGTCTTGTACATCCAAGTCAGGGTCATTAAAATGTCAAGAAAACTGGCTGTATACTTACTGAACCTTAGGAAATATTGAGCTATACCTCCTTCCAGTCCAAAACGTTTACCACAATTATATTTCTTGTCACTTAGCAAATTTGCACCAATCCTGAGTTTTCAATTTTTGTTACAGTAGCTTTGACCTTCTAGCAATTTATTAACTACACTTTGGCAATCTATGTACACCACATTAACCGTGCTCACCTCATCAACCCTGTGTTACCTTATCAAAAATTTTAATGAATTTAGTTTAGCAGGATTTGTCTTTACCAAATCTAAGCTAGCATTCTTTAATTAATTCCTGCTTGTCCACGTGACAGAACTTCGTTCCAGATTATGGTTGCTAAAACATTTTCAATCCCTGGGACAAAACTGACTGGCATGTCTTTGTGGATCAATTTGAGCCAGGAGTTTCATGGTTTAATAGAACCAGTAGTGAGCTAGGGATCTTCACTTTAAAAGAGCAAGCGTTGAGTTGAGGTTTCATTGTTGCAATTGCAAGTAGCGAGTTGTGGAGTGTGTGGCTGCTGGAGTCTGTGGGTGGAGCTTTACTGAAATCACAATTCCCAAAGTGGTTTGGTAAGTACTAATCTTATTTTATACTACTTCGTACAGTTTTGTACTATTTTAATACTGTTTTCTGTTTGAACAATCATCTGCTGCTTTTAGTGCTCATAGTTTCTAAAGCCTTATTTTTGTTCTAAAGTACATAAGGCTGTAGTTCAGAGATACAGGGTAGAAAGGCCCTAGAATTAATATTATTTGAGTTTAAAAGCAATACAAGCATTTAAATGAAAGGTATAAAAGACAAAAAGGGAACTTAAGACCAAAGTGTACTCCTCCTGCTCTGTGTGGGAGGTTGGGCACAGATCCAGTTTTCAGGGTCAGCATTTGTGCAGGAAATGTCACCAGCTGCAACTCCTGGAAGCCTGAGGTTTGGAGTTCGAGCTGTGGCTGTGGTCACTGTGGAACATCCATGAGGCTAAGAGATTGTGGATAGTGTGTACAGAGAGGTGGTTGCTCCACAGGCTATGACTCCACATGGGGTGAAGGAATAGATGACCAACAGCATTGTGGGTCCATCTACCTATAGCATGTGGACTGCAGTGGCTCAAGAAAACAGCTCACCATACCTTCCCAAGAGCAATGAGGGATAGGCATTAAATGATGGCCCAGCCAGTGACTCCCATGTCCCACTTAAAAAAGAAAATCTCCCAGCTTTTGAGCTGTTCTAGATACTAAGGCAAGAGATTAACTCTTAAATTCTCACCCATACCAGACCTTCACACTCCACTCTCTGCAGATTGCACTCTGATCCAATAAAGTTAAAGGCTAGGATCAACTAATTCAATCATCCTGGCTGTCAGGGGATAGACAGGATTTAATAAAGAAAGAAAGCGGTACCAAAGACTGAGGACAGCAGAGGTCCTTGAATATAGAATGTTTAAGGGGGAAACTAAAAAAGGAAATTAGGAGAGGAGAAAGGGGACATGTAAACATGGTAACAAGTGAAGAAACATCCAAAGTTATTTTACAAGTAAACGAAGGACAAAATAATAACTAAGGAAAGAGTTGAGTTCATTAAGGACCACAGTTATAATTTGTGCATGGAGCCAGAGAACGAATGTTGGATTTTAAATGAATATTTTATGCAGAGGTGTTCACGAATAAGGGGAATGATATGGGTGTAGAAATCAGGGAGAAGAAATTATTAAAGAATTTAGCATAGACAAAGAGAAGGTTCTGAGTGGTCTGGCAAGCTTAAAAATAGATAGATGTCCAGGACCGGATGAAATGTTTGCTGGGCTGTTGAGTGAGGCAAGGTAGGAAATAGCAGGGGCATGTGCAGTAACTATAAATTCCTCTGCAGCCACAGGAGAGGTGTCATAGGACTGGAGGACTGCCAGTATGCAATCATTATTCAATAAGGGAGGAAGCGATAAACCAGGAAACTGTAGGCCAGTCAGTCTAAATTCAGTGGTGGGGAAATTACAGGAAGAAATTCTGAGGGAACACTTAATGTGCACTTGAAGGGCAGAAGTTAATCAAGAATAATCAGCATGTTTTGTCAAGGAAGGGGGATGTCATATCTGACCAACTTGATCTTTATTTTGAAGAGGTGACGGAGTGCTTAGATAAGGACAATGCATTTAACATAGTCTACTTGGACTTTAGCAAGATTTTTGATAATGTTCTGCATGGGGATCAGATTTTTGTAAAAATTCATTTTGTGGGATGTGGGCATCGCTGGCTGGCCAGCCTTTATTGCCTGTTCCTAGCTGCCCCTTGAGAAGATGGTGGTGAGCTGCCTTCTCATGAACTGCAGCAGTTCAAGATGTAGAAAGACCCACTATGCCCTGAGGGAGGGAATTCTAGGATTTTACCCCAGTGACAGTGAGGAAGTGGTGGTATATTTCCAAGTCAGGATAGTGAGTGGCTTGGAGGTGAACTTGCAGTGGGTGGTGTTCCTATACATCTGCTGCTCTTGTCCTTCTAGATGGAAGTGGTCATGTGTTGAGACGTGCTGTCTGAGAATATTTGATGAATTTCTGCAATGTATTGATTCTTCAATGCACTGGATTGAAGTGTGTGTACTTTAACGCGAGGAGCATCCGAAATAAAGTGAGTGAACTGGCAGCGTGTGTTCGTACCTGGGACTTGGATGTTGTGGCCATTACGGAGACATGGCTAGAGCAGGGACAGGAATGGCTGTTGCAGGTTCCAGGATTCTGATGTTTCAGTAAGAACAGAGAAGATGGTAAAAGAGGGGGAGGTGTGGCATTGTTGATCAGGGACAATATTTCAGTTGTAGAAAGGATGTTTGGGGACTTGTTAACTGAGGTAGTATGGGCTGAGTTTAGAAACAGGAAAGGAGAAGTCACCATGCTGAGAGTTTTCTATAGGCCTCCAAATAGTCCCAGAGATGTCGAGGAAAGGATAGCAAAGATGATTCTTGATGGGAGTGAGAGAGGCAAGGTAGTTGTCATGGGGGACTTCAACTATCCAAATACTGACTGGGATCACTACAGTACGAGTACTATAGATGGGTCAGTTTTTGTCCAGTGTGTGCAGGAGGGCTTCCTGACACAGTATGTAGAGAGGCCTACAAGGGGCGAAGCCACTTTAGATTTAGTACTGGGTAACGAGCCTGGCCAGGTGTTAGATTTGAAAGTAGGTGAGCACTTTGGAGACAGTGATCACAATTCTGTCAGGTTTACTTTAGTGATGAAAAGGAATAGGTGAATTCCATCGAGCAAGAGTTGGAGCTGGGGGAAGGGAAATTACGATGCAATTAGGAAAGATTTAGGAAGTGTAGAATGGGGAAGGAAACTGCAGGGGATGAGCACATTAAAAAGGTGGAGCTTATTCATGGAAAAGTTCCTGTATGTCCTAGCTAAGTATGTACCTGCCAAGCAGGGAGGAAGATATAGAACACGTGAGCTGTGGTTTACGAAGGAGGTGAAATCCCTGGTCAAGAAGAAGAAGGCTATGTTAGGACAAAATGTGAAAACTCAATTAGGGCGCTTGAGGGTTACAAGGAAGTCAGGAAAGACCTAAAAAGAGAGTTCAGAAGAGCCAGGAGGAGACGTGAGAAGTTGTTGGCGGATAGGATCAGGGTTAACCCTAAGGCTTTCCATAGGTATGTCAGGAATAAAAGAATGATGAGAGTTAAATTTGGGCCAATCAAGGATAATAATGGGAAGTTGTGTGTGGAGTCAGAGGAGATAGGGGAAGCACTAAATAAATATTTTTGAACAGTGTTCACGATAGAAAATAAAAATGTTGGCGAGGAAGATTTAGAGATACTTGCATCCAGACTATTGGGGTTCACAAAGAAGAGGTATTAGAAATACTGCAGAGTGTGAAAGTAGACAAGTCCCCTGGGCCGGATGGGATCTATCCTATGATCCTCTGGGAAGCCAGGGAAGAGATTGCCGAGCCTTGGGCATTGAGCTTCAAATCATCATTGTCTCCAGGAATAGTGCCTAAGACTGGAGGATAGCAAATGTGGTTCCCTTGTTCAAAAAGGGTAGTAGAGACAACTCTGGTAATTATAGATCAGTGAGTCTCACTTCAGTTGTTGGGAAAGTGTTGGAAAAGGTTATGAGAGATAGGATTTATAACCATCTAGAAAAGAATAATCTGATCAGGGACAGTCAGCACGGTTTTGTGAAGGCTAGGTCGTGCCTAACGAATCTTATTGACTTTTTTGACAAAGTGACCAAACAGGTAGATGAGAGTAAACTGGTTGTGGTGTATATGGATTTCAGCAAGGCGTTCGATAAGGTTCCACACAGTAGGCTATTGTACAAAATGCGGAGGAATGGGATTGTGGGAGACATGATCTGGATGAGGGCGTAGAAAGGTGAGTTAGTAAATTTGCAGACGACATTAAGGTCGGTGGAGTTGTGGATAGTGACGAAGGATGTAGTAGGTTGCAGATAGACATAGATAGGATGCAGAGCTGGGCTGAGAGGTGGCAAATGGAGCTTAACATGGACAAGTCTGAGGTGATACACTTTGGACGGAGTAATCAGAATGCAAAGTACTGGGCTAATGGTAAGATTCTTGGTAGTGCAGATGAGCAGAGAGATCTCGGTGTCCATGTACACAGATCCCTGAAAGTTGCCACCCAGATTGACAGGGTTGTTAAGAAGGCATACAGTGTTTTAGCTTTTATAGAGGGATTGAGTTCCGGAACCAGGAGGTTATGCTGCAGCTGTACGATACTCTGGTGCAGCCACACTTGGAGTATTGTGTACAGTTTTGGTCACTGCATTATAAGAAGGATGTGGAAGCTTTGGAAAGGGTGCAGAGGGGATTTACTAGGATATTGCCTGGTATGGAGGTATGGAGGGAAGGTCTTACAAGGAAAGGCTGAGGGCCTTGAGGCTGTTTTCGTTGGAGAGAAGAAGGTTGAGAGGTGACTTAATAGAGACATAGAAGATAATCAGAGGGTTAGATAGGGTGGACAGGGAGAGCCTTTTTCCAAGTATGGTAACGACAAACATGAGGGGACACAACTTTAAAGTGAGGGGAACTAGGTATAAGACAGATGTCAGAGGTAGTTTCTTTACTCAGAGAGTAGTAAGGCTATGGAATACTTTGCCTGCAACGGTAGTAGATTCGCCAAGTTTAAGTGCATTTAAGTTGTCATTGGACAGGCAAGTGGACATACGTGGAATAGTGTAGGTGGGATGGGCTTCAGCTTAGTATGACAGGGCGGTGCAACATCAAAGGCCGAAGGGTCTGTACTGTGCTGTAATGTTCTAAGTTCTATGTATCTTGTAGATAGTATACTACTGCTGCTGAGTGGCTGTGGTGGAGATTTTGGATGTTTGTTGATGCAATGCCAATCAAGTGGCTGAGTTGTGCTGGATAGTGCCAGGTTTATTGAGTGTTGTTGGAGCTGCACCCATCCAGGCAAGTGGGGTGTATTCCATCACACTCCTTGTGCATTGTAGATAGTGGATAGGCTTTTGGGAGGTGAGTTACTTGCTGCTATTCCTAGCCTCTGACCTGCTATTGTAGCCACTGTGTTTATGTGGTGAGTCCAGTTCAGTTTCTGATCAATGGTAACTTCCAGGTTGTTGATGGTCGGGCATTCATTATGACACACCATTGAGTGTCCAGAGTCGGTGGTTAGATTGTCTCTTGTTGGTGTTGTTCATAGCCTGACGTATGTGTGTCGCGAATATTACTTGCCACTTGTCAGTCGAAGCCTGGATATTGTCCAGATCTTGTTGCATTTGAACACTGACTGCTTCAGTGTCTGAGGAGTTGTGAATAGTGCTGAATCATCAGTGAACATCCCACTTCTGATCTTATGATGGAGGGAAGGTCATTGATGTAGCAGCTGAAGATGGTTGAATCTAGGATGCTACCCTGAGGAACTCCTACAGAGATGTCCTAGAGTTGAGATGAATGACCTCCAACAATCACGAACTTTTTCCTGTGTGTCGGTATGATTTCAACCACCAGAGGTTTGTTGTCTGATACCCTTTGATTCCAGTTTTGTTAGGGCTCCCTGATGCTACATGCTGTCAAACTCAGCCTTGATGTCAAGGTATGTCGCTCTCACCTTACTTCTGGAATTCAGCTCTTTTGTCCATGTTTAAACCGAGTTTGTAATAAGGTCAAGAACTGAGTAGCCCTGGTGGAACCTAAACTGGGCGCTGCTGAGCAGGTGCTGCAAGATAGCATTGTTGATGACACCTTCCAACACTTTTCACTGGTCATAGAGATTACACTGGGACAGTAATTGGTTGGGTTGGATTTGTCTTTATTTTTATGTACCGGTCATACTTGGGCGAATTTTCACATTGGGTAGATGCCAGTGCTGTAACTGTACTGGAACAGCTTGGCTGTTTCCCTCCATTCAGGAGCACATGTCTTCAGTACTATTGCTGGAATATTGTCAGTGTTCATAGCCTTTGTAGTATGCAATATTCTAAGTGTTTCTTGATATCATGTGGTGTGCATTGAATTGGCTGAAGGCTGGTAGCTGTAATGCTGGGGACCACTGCAGGAGACTAAGATGAATCTTCCACTCGGCACTTCTGGCTGAAGATTACCTTTCACACTGATGTGTTGGGCTCTTTGATCATTCAGGATGGGGACATTTTTGGAGCGCCCCCCTCCAGTGTGTTATTTAATAGCAGTTATGGATGCGGCAGGACTGCAGAGTTTAGGTCTGATCCATTGGTTGTGGGATTGCTTAGCTCTGTCAGTCACTTGCTATTTGAGCTGCTTGGCATGCAAGTAGTCAGCAGGTTGACACCTCATTTTCAGGTATGCCTGGTGCTGCTCCTTTCATGCCCTCTTACATTTTCCATTGAACCAGGATTGATCCCCTGGTTTGATAGTAATGGTTGAGTGTGGGATATTCTGGGCCATGAGGTTATAGGTTGCGCTGGAGTACAGTTGTGCTGTTGCTGATGGTGCACAGTGCCTCATGGATGCTGAGTCTTAAGTTGCTAGATCTGTATGAAATCTGTCCCATTTAGCACAGTGACAGTGCTACACAACATGATTCCAGCTCTTCTTAATATGAAGGTGGGATTTCGTCTCCATAAGGACTGTGCAATTGTTAATCTTAATGATAGTATCATGGATAAATGCAATGCAGCTGGCAGATTGTTAAGGCTGAGGTCACGTATATTTTACCCTTTTGGTTTCTTTGCACCTGCCGCAGATCCTGTGTCTAGTAGTTATATACTTTAGGATCCAATCAGCTTGATTAGTAGTATTGCTGCCGATCCATTCTTGCTGGTGGACATTTTGTGCCTTTGCCATCATCAGTGCTTCCAATATGTGTTTTTTAATATGCAGGAGTACTGAGTCATTAACAGAGGGAGGATGGTATGTGAAATCAGCAGGAGATTTCCTTGCCCAGATATACAATGAAAGGAGATTTGGCTGCTTGGAATCAGAATTGGCTGAGTGGAAGGAAGCAGAGGATGATGGCCGACGTTTGGAAACCTGGGTTTAGTGGGTTTCTGCAGGGCTCAGTGGTATGATCACTCGCTGATGTAGTTTTGTTTTATTTATGTGTGGGATGTGGGTATCAGTAGTTGAGCTAGCATTTATTGTCCATCACTACTTACCCTTGAGAATGTGATGATGAGCTGCCTATTGAACTGCCGCACTATGCGCGCTTCAGGTAAACTCACGATGCTGTTAGGATGGGAGTGAAAGAATGGCAATATATTTCCAAGTCAGGATGGTGAATGACTTCGAGGAGAATTTGCAGCTGGTGGTGTTTCCGTGAATCAGCTGCCCTTGCCCTTCTTGGTGTTTGTGGTTCTGGGTTGGGAAGATGCTAACTAATGATCTTTGAATTTCTGCAGTGCAGTTTGTAGATAGTACACACTGCTACTACTGAGCTTGGGTGGTAGAAGGACTGGATATTTGTGCATGAGATGCCGATCAAGTAGACTGCTTTGTTCTGGATGGTGTCAAGCTTCTTGACTGTTGAACCTGCACCGATCCAGGCAAATACGGAACATTCCATCACACTCCTAACTTGTGCATTGTAGATGGTGTCCAGGTTTTAGGGGAGTCAGGAGGTGAGTTACTTGCTGCAGTATTTCTGGCTCTGACCTGTTTCAGCCACAGTGTTAATGCGGTGAAGCCAATTGAGATTCTGGTCAATGGTAGCCCCCAGGATGTTGATAGTGGGGACTTCAGTGATGTCAAAGGTTGGTGGCTTGATAATCTCATGGAGGAGGCTGAGATGGATCATAAGCTGAGCACTTGTGGCTGAATATTGAAGCAGATGCGTCTCCCTTATCTCTTGTAGTGAAATACTTGTTGAGCTCCTCCTGCAGTGAGTTGTTTAATTGTCCGCCATCATTTGTGACCGGAAGCAGCAGGAGTAAAATGTTGGGTACAGTTCTGGAATCCAGAATTTAGGATGAATTTGATTGCACTGGAGAGGGTGCAGATGAGATTTACTAAGATGTTACCTGGACTGGAGAGTTTTAGTTATGAAGAGAGGTTAGGTAGCCTGGGGTGGTTTTCTTTGGAGCAAAGGTCACAGTGAGGGGTACATTGATTGAGAAACAGAACATTATATGGGATGTAGTTAGGGCAAATAGGAAGGAAATTCCTTCTTAGTGAAGGGATCAATGAGCAGGAGGCATAGTTTTAAGGTGAGGAGTGGGACTTTTAGAGGGAATGTGAGAAAGATCTTTATCCACCCACTGGTGGGAAACTGGAACTCGCTAAGCGAGTTTTGAGAAGATTTCTAGCTCGTTAAGGTTTTGGATGTAGGTTTGCTCACTGAGCTTGAAGATTCATTTCCAGACGTTTTGTCACCCTACTAGGTAACATTTTCAGTGGGCCTCAGGTGAAGCATTACTGAAAATTCCTGATTTCTATTTATGTTTGGGTTTTTTGGGTTGGTGATATCATTTCTACAGTGATGCCATTTCCAGTTCTTTTTCTCAGGGGGTGGCAGATGAGGTCTAACTCAATGTGTTTGTTGATCGAGTTCGAGTTGAATGCC
The DNA here is from genome assembly GCF_020745735.1 of Hemiscyllium ocellatum. Classification (NCBI taxonomy): domain Eukaryota; kingdom Metazoa; phylum Chordata; class Chondrichthyes; order Orectolobiformes; family Hemiscylliidae; genus Hemiscyllium; species Hemiscyllium ocellatum. The sequence continues at coordinate 142,394,133 of NC_083404.1, forward strand.
GTGCTTCTCGGGATTCTCGTGCGTGTCTTTGTTTGGCTTGTCCTAGGATGGATGTGTTGTCCCAGTCGAAGTGGTGTCCTTCTCATCCGTATGTAAGGATACTAGTGAGAGTATATCTTTTTGTGGCTATTTGGTGTTCATGTATCCTGATTGGCATGGATGAATTGGACTGAAGGGTCTGTTTCCATGCTGTACATCTCTATGACTCTGACTCTGAAGTATTTGAATGTGCACTTGTGATGCCAAGGCATACAAGGCTATGAGCCACGTACTGAAAAATGGCATTAGAATAGCTAGGTGATTTGTTTTTGACTGGCACAGTCTCAATGGGCCGCAAAGCCTTTTTCCTGTGAACTTCCAGGACTTCCTCTGCATTTTTTTTACTTCCTCTCCGAACTTCCTTTATATGTCGTGGTTTTCAACTTTATTTTTAACTTTGCATTATTAAATGCATAATTTTTTTTACTGTATCTTGCTTTCCATCTCATTATCACGTAGCGCCCTCTGATCTTGGTTGCCATAACTTTTCACCTTGTAGAAATGTAACTCCATTACCTCGAGTCATCTTCCCTATATTTGTTACAGTTTTGCCTCTCAAACTTTATTTCTAATTTAACAAAGACACATCTGTCTTTGCCCCATTGAAATTGATCCTCTAATTCAACATTTTTACTCTGGATTGCTGCTTGTTCTTTTCCATAGCAAGCATAACTCTTGTAATAATTCCATACTGATCTTTGATTCACATGACGCATCTCATTTTCTGTGACCAAGTGCAGCAATCAAAAACCTTACGCCTTGTTATCTACTTCACTGAAATTGTTAACTCGCATATCAGAAGAGACACATTCAGACTTTCTGATTCTGTGAGTGGACCAATTGCACTGCATTGGATTTATAGCGTGCAACCCTGGTGACATATCATGATCTAACCAGGCAGCTGGCAGTAAGACACCTTCTATTGTGCAATAAGGTCAGATTAATGAATAACCTCATAATGAAAGCACTTTTAGGAAGCAACAAACACAATATGTTTGAAATCTTAAATGAGAGAAGCGTTGACTCCAAGTCTAGAAATTAAGCTTAAATAAGGCCAGTTATGAAGGAATGAAAGCAGAGTTGGTTAAACATAGAAAAACAAGAATATTTGAATGGGGTAAGCCAACTTAACCCTTTAAATCTTCTCTGCCATTTAAAGTGATCATTACTGATCATCCTTCTCCAGCTTCCTCCCTTTAGTTCTAAAAACTATACCACCATTTTTACTGAGAATCTTCAATGTTGGTCTCACAGTTTCCAGTGACAGAGAATTCTGCAGGGTCACCACTCTCTGGGTGAAGAAATTACTCCTGATCTTTGTCCTAAAAAGCCTATCCTTACCCTTAGTCTGTGACACTTTGTCCTGGACTCCATGCTCATTGCGACCATCCTGCCACACTTGTCCAATCTGTTAGAATTTTTAAAGGTTGTCTGAGATCCCCCCCTTATTCATTGTCAGTCTTTGGAACTCCTTGTTACAGAGTCCTTGCGTGTATTTAAGGCTGAGATGGATAGATTCTTGATCAGTAGGGGAATTGACGGTTCTAGGAAAAACATAGGATAGGAGAAGTGAGGAATCAGATCAACCATGATTCTCTTGAATGGTGGAGCAGGTTTGAGGAACCAAATGGCCTATTCCTGTCCCTATTTCTTATGGTTTTCTCCATCTAAACTCTGGTGAATACAGTCCTAACCGAGTCACTATCTCCGCATATGTCAGTCCTGCCATCCTAGGGATCAATTTAGAGTCATAGGGATATACAGCATGGATACAGACCCGTCGGTCCAACTCCTCCGTGCCGACCAGATATCCCATCCCAATCTAGTCCCACCTGCCAGCACCCAGCCCGTATCCCTCCAAACCCTTCCTATTCATATACCCATCAAATGCCTCTTAAATGTTGCAATTGTACCAGCCTCCACCACATCCTCTGGCAGCTCATTCGATACATGTACCACCCTCTGCCTGAAAAGGTTGCCCCAAAGGTCTCTTTTATATCTTTCCCCTCTCACCCTAAACCTATGCCCTCTAGTTCTGGACTCCCCGACCCCAGGGAAAAGCCTTTGCCTATTTATGCTATCCATGCCCCTCATAATTTTGTAAATCTCTATAAGGTCACCCCTCAGCCTCCGACGCTCCAGGGAAAACAGCCCCAGCCTGTTCAGCCTTTCCCTGTAGCTCAGATCCAACTCTGGCAACATCCTTGTAAATCTTTTCTGAACCCTTTCAAGATTCACAACATCTTTCCGATAGGAAGGAGACCAGAATTGCGCGCAATATTCCAACAATGGCCTAACCAATGTCCTGTACAGCCACAGCATAACCTCCCAACTCCTGTACTCAATACTCTGACCTATAAAGGAAAGCATACCAAATGCCTCCTTCACTATCCTATCTACCTGCGACTCCACTTTCAAGGAGCTAAGAACCTGCACTCCAAGGTCTCTTTGTTCAGCAACATTCCCTAGGACCTTACCATTAAGTGTATAAGTCCTGCTAAGATTTGCCTTCCCAAAATGCAGCACCTCGCATTTATCTAAATTAAACTCCCACTTCTCAGCCCTTTGGCCATCTGGTCAAGATCCTGTTGTAATCTGAGGTAATCCTCTTCGCTGTCTAGTACACCTCCAATTTTGGTGTCATCTGCAAACTTACTAACTGTACCTCTTATGTTCGCATCCAAATCATTTATGTAAATGACAAAAAGTAGAGGACCCAGCACAGATCCATGTGGCACTCCACTGGTCACAGGCCTCCAGTCTGAAAAACAACCCTCCACCACAACCTTCTGTCTTCTACCTTTGAGCCAATTCTGTATCCAAATGGCTAGTTCTCCCTGTATTCCGTGAAATCTAACCTCGCTAACCAGTCTCCCAAGGGGAACCTTGTCGAATGCCTTATGAAGTCCAAATAGATCACATCTACCGCTCTGCCGTCATCAGTCCTCTTTGGTACTTCCTCAAAAACTCAATCAAGTTTGTGAGACATGATTTCCCCACACACCAAGCCATGTTGACAATCCCTAATTAGTCCTTGCCTTTCCAAATACATGTACAACCTGTTCCTCAGGATTCCCTCCAGCAACTTGCCCAGCACCGAGTTCAGGCTCACCATTCTATAGTTACCTGGCTTATCCTTACCATCCTTCTTAAACAGTGGCACCAGGTTAGCCAACCTCCAGTCTTCTGGCACCTCACCTGTGAGTATTGATGATACAAATATCTCAACAAGAGGCCCAGCAATCACTTCTCTAGTTTCCCACAGAGTTCTCGGGTACACCTGATCAGATTCGGGGGATTTATCCACCTTTACCCATAGCAAGACATTTAGTTAACCTCTGCACTCCATCTAATAAAAGTAACATTCCTCAGATAAGGAGATCAAAACTACACACAATATTCCTTGTGTGGCCTCAAGAATGCTCTATATAATTCCAATTCATAGGTTCCTCAACATTTTGATTCATATAACTATCCCATATGCAATCCATTACTGATTTGGTTTGCCCAATCTACATACAGATTGAAGTTGACCATAATTTAAATTTGTGTCTCTAATTTCCTCTTCAATGCCTTCCCCTATATTATAACTACATTTTGGGTGTCTGTATACAGACCCTACTATCATTTTCTGCCACAAGGTGTATCTAATCTCAACCCTTAAGATTCTACTTCACCAGAGCTGATATCCTCCCCCTAATTAGATTAATTTCCTTTTTAATCAACAGTGCTCTGAAGGCTTAAGTGCAACCTCTTAAGGCTTGTCTTTTTATCATTCTGGGGCTCTGCTTCAATTTTCTGCCTGTTACCTTTCTTATTCCCATTCTGTCTTTTTGTTTTAGTCCTATTTCCCTATCATCCATTTCCCTGCCATTTTATTTTAAACCATCCCCAACTGCATTCGCAAATATATCCCCATGCCATCAGATCCAGTAATGTTCAGGTGCAACCTATTCAGTTTGTACTGGTACCATCGTGAGGGCGGCACGGTGGCACAGTGGTTAGCACTGCTGCCTCACAGCGCCAGGGACCCGGGTTCAATTCCCGCCTCAGGCGACTGACTGTGTGGAGTTTGCACGTTCTCCCCGTGTCTGCGTGGGTTTCCTCCGGGTGCTCCGGTTTCCTCCCACAGTCCAAAGAAGTGCGGGTCAGGTGAATTGGCCATGCTAAATTGCCTGTAGTGTTAGGTAAGGGGTATATGTAGGGGTATGGGTGGGTTGCGCTTCGGCAGGTCGGTGTGGACTTGTTGGGCCGAAGGGCCTGTTTCCACACTGTAAGTAATCTAATCTAATCTCCCCCAGAAGAGGTCACAGTGTTCCAGAAATCTGAAAACAATAGTCAAGTATTCATCCAATATATCCTGCTATTCTGATAATAAAACAAAGAAAACTGCTGATGCTTGGATCTGAAACAATCAAAAAAACAGAAATTCTTGGACAAATTCAATTGGTCTGGCAACATTTGTGAGTTAACATTTCAAGTCTAGTGATCCCTGGCAATTACAGACCAGTCAGTCTCACGTCTGTCATCTCAAGGTGATTGAAAGGATTCTGAGGGATAGGATTTATGACCATCTGGAAGAGCATGGCTTGATTAAATGCAGTCAGCACGGCTTTGTGAGGGGCTGGTGTTGCCTCACAAATCTTATTGAGTTCTTTGAGGATGTTACTATACAGGTTGATGAGGGTTGAGTGGTGTATGTGGACTTCAGCAAGGCATTTGATAAGGTTCCCCATGGTAGGCTCATTCAGAAGGTCAGGAGGAATGGGATACTTGGAAATTTAGCTGTCTGGATACAGAATTGACTGGTCGACAGAAGACAGTGAGTGGTCGTGGAAGGAAAGTATTCTGCCTGGAAGTCAGTGGTGAGTGGTGTTCCACAGGGCTGTGTTCTTGGGCCACTACTCTTTGTAATTTTTATTAATGGCTTGGATGAGGAGATTGAAGGATGGGTCAGCAAGTTTGCAGACGGCACAATGGTTGGAGGACAGTATAGAGGACTGTTATAGGCTGCAGCAGGACGCAGAGATGGGCTGAGAGGTGGCAGATGGAGTTTAACCTGGATAAATGCAAAGTGATGCATTTTAGAAAGTTGAACTTGAAAGTTGAGTACAGGGTAAAAGACAGGATTCTTGACAGTGTGGTGGAACAGCGGGATCATGATGTACAGGTACATAGATTCCTTAAAATTGTCACCCAAGTGGACAGGGCTGTTAAGAAAGCATATGGTGTTTTGGCTTTCATTAACAGGGGGATTGAGTTTAAGAGCTGTGAGATCTTGTTGCAGCTTTATAAAACTTTGGTTAGACCGCACTTGGAATACTGTGTCCAGTTCTGGTTGCCCTATTATAGGAAAGATGTGGATGCTTTGGAGAGGGCTCAGAGGAGGTTTACCAGGATGCTGCCTGGACTGGAGGGTTTATCTTACGAAGAGGTTGACTGAGCTCGGACTTTTTTCATTGGAAAAAAGAAGGAAGAGAGGGGACCTAATTGAGGTGTACAAGATAATGAAAGGCATAGATAGCCAGAGACTATTTCCCAGGGCAGAAATTGTTAATGCGAGGGGTCATAGTTTTAAGCTGTTTGGCAGAAAGTATAGAGGGGATGTCAGAGACGGCTTCTTTACGCAGAGAGTTGTGAGAGCATGGAATGCGTTGCCAGCAGCACTTGTGGAAACGAGGTCATTGGGGATATTTGAGACTGCTGGACATTCATATGGTCACAGAAATTTGAGAGTTTGTACATGAGGTTTACCTGATATGAGGATCAATGGTCGGCACAACATCGTGGGCTGATGGACCTGTTCTGTGCTGTACTGTTCTGTGTTCCATGTTCTAAAATCCATGTACTGAAAATGTGTTGCTGGTTAAAGCACAGCAGGTCAGGCAGCATCCAAGGAACAGGAAATTCGACATTTCGGGCCAGAGCCCTTCTTCAGGAATTCAAAATCCATGTAGACAACATCCGCTGCTCTACCCTCATCGATCACCTTCATCACCCCCTGAAAACTTTAATCATGTCAGTTACACATGACCTGACTTGAACAAAGCCATGCTGACTGTCCCTAATCATGCCATGCTTTTCCAAATGTGTGTAAATCCTCTCCTATAGCTTTTCAACCAACGATGTGAGACTCACCGTTCTGTAGTTTCCTGGATTATCACTATATCCCTTCTTGAACAGAAGAACAACATAAGCTACTCGCCAGTCCTCTGGGACCTCTTCAGTGGCTAGCGAGGATGCAGACATCTTGGTCAAGGCCCCAGCAATCTTTTGTCTTGCCTCTCTCACAAACCTGGGTTAGATGCCATTAGACTCTTAGGAACTTATTCACCTTAGTGCTCTTCAAGAGACTCAACACCACTTTTTTTCTTGATCTTAAAATGCCCCAGCATGTTAGCACATTGCACACAAATCTCACTATCCTCCATATCCTTATCCTGGGTAAATACTGATGCAAAGTACTCATTTAGGGTTTCACCCACATCAACTGCCTCCACGCACAAGTTCCCTCCTTTATCCTTGAGTTAGCCTACTTTCTCCTTAGTTACCCTCTTGTTTTTAATCTATGTATAGAATGCCTTTCTATGTATAGAGAACCCTACCAGCCAAGGTCATTTCATGACCTCTTGTTGCTCTCCTAATTCCTGGCTTGATTTCTTTCCTGCTTCCTTATATCCCTCATGTGCCCTGTCTGATTTTTAGCCTCCTACACCTTACATCTGCTTATTTTTTTCCCCTTTTAACGAAATTCACAACGTTAGGGGCCCCTTATCTTGCCATCCTTGTCCTTCCTCATTACTGGAAGATGCTGTTCCTGAACTCTGATCAGCAGGTCTTTAAACAACTCCAACAAGTCAAATGTGGGCTTGCCCTGTAACAGATCCTCCCAATTAACACTGCCTAGCTCCTGACTAATACTGATGTAATTTGCCCTCCCCCAAGGGGGAGGTACCTTCCTGCGTATCTTCACTGATCCTTATTCATAGCTATCTTTAAACTTTAAGGAGCTGTCATTCCTGTTTCCCAATGTTATCCCCCTGAAAGGTCAGTCACATGGCCAGACCCAATCGCCAATACAAGGTCTAGCATGGCACCTTCTCTCGTTGGACTACCCATATACTGTTTCAAGAAACCCTCTTGGATGCACCTAACAAATTCTATCCCATCTAAGCCGCTTGCTGTAAGGGAGTCCTAGTCAATACTGGGGAAGTTAAATTCACCCATTATGACAACTCTGCTGGAATTGCATCTTTCTATAATCTTCCCACATATTTGTTCCTCAATCTCTCGATGGCTGATAGGGGGGCCGATAGTATAATCTGATCAGATTGACTGCACTCATTTATTTTTGAGCTCTCCCCATATTGCCTCAGTGGATGATGCCTCCAGTTTGTCCTTGCTGAGTGCAGCTGGGACATTTTCCCTGATTTGTAATGCAATTCCTCTACCTCCTTTTCCCTTCCCCTCTCTCTTGTCGAAAACAACTAAACCTTGGAAGGTTGAGTGGGTCTCTCTCACTCTCTCACTCTCTCACTCTCGTCTTAGTCCCATGTACTGATCCAGGCTGTATGCCTTTCCTATAATACTCCTTGTGTTGAAATAAACATTAATGCCATTTGCCTGTCTCTGCCTCTCCTTTAATATGAATTACAAAAGGTTAATATGCAGGGACAGAAAATAGTTAGGAAAGCTGATTGAATATTGTGGTGGAATTTGATTACAAAAGTAGGGAGGATATGCTTAATTTATACGGGGCATTGGTGACACCATGTCAGAATATTGGTCTCCTTATTTCAGGAAAACTGTTCATGTTGGAGGCAGTTCAAAGAAAGTTTACTGGTCTAGTACTTGGATTGGCGACTTGACTTATGAACAAAGGTTGAACAGGCGAGACTTGATTTCACAAGCGTGTTGAAGTGTAAGAGATAGCTTGATTGAAACATTAAGATTCTGAGCAGTATTGACAGGAAATGATGTTTCCAGTTGAGATTCTGAATATAGAGCCACTGTTTAAAAATGGGTCACCCATTTAAGACAAATGAGTTTTTTTTTCTCAAAAATATTGAGTCTTTTGGAACATTCTCCCTTTTTAACGGCAGTGGGTTTTAAACCTTTTTATAACTAATTCTTGATGAGTAGGCGGGAGGAATGATTTGGATCTAAGACATAGGAACAGAAGTAGAACATTCAACCCATCAAGTCTGCTCTGCCATTGGTAAAGTTGGGAATGCAGAATAATCATATCAACCATGATTTTATTGAATGGCGGCACAGGATTGAGGGCTGAGGGCTGAGGACTGCTGATCCTAAAATGTATGTTCTATGACAGAAAGCAATCCTTTGTACATTAGCAGCTGTATTTCTGTAATATTTCCTTGTTCTTTAGTTCATCTGTGTTTTTGAGGGGGAGGGGGAGATTATTAAAACAAGAAAGACTATCTTGCCACATCTGTTGTGTGTGTGGCCTTACTGGAGAGAATGCAAACTCTGATGTACAAGAGTGACTGTCCAGAAAAAAAAATCCACTGATTTATTCCACTGATTCTCTTATGGGTTGCTAAATTGGGAAAATAAAATTCTGATAGTTGCCTTTTACTGATCAAATTGTTTTACTTTGTCCCCTAATGTAAGCTTCAGGCAAATGCTAGATTGTGGCTGCTTTTGTTCTGCGGCGTGTGTCAGAAGCACTGAGAACAGTGCAGTGGAATACAACACATCTGCATTGGACCAATGAAGACTGATGCAGCATCACCTTTGTGCACGAACAAATTTTGAATATATAATCTGCTTTATTGCTGAGGTCTTTGGAGACTTGAGTTGCCACATGCTGTGCCCGCCCACCTCTCGCTTCTGTGTTTTACAGCTTCTCTCCACCTCCTGCCCTGAAAGCATCAGCAGAGTATGGTTCTTAAACACTAGCTGCTCTGTTCTGCTGTGAACTTGGACAAGTGTACACTGGCTGGCATGGAAGATGTCACAGCTGAGCGTGATTGTATCCCTACCTCATGTCCAAATGAGTACTTTTTGATCTGGCTGTTGAATGTAGTCAGGAGAGGATGTGCTGTCTAGTTTATTTTCACTCCTGAACCCAGGGAAACGGAGACCATTTTGTACATATTTGCTGTGTTCTGTGGCTGAGATGAGCTATTTCAGCACTCGGTATTATGTTAACATCAGTATTTTAAACTTATGATGCCAGCTATCTTAATCCAGTTGTGAACTGATTTTTACTTGACAGTTTAATAATGTAACATCTCTCAAGTATGAACATCAGAACAAATCTGGTCTTAATTCTTTTCAAGTACTACAGAAGGAAGATTTGTACATCTGGTTATAGCTGATCATGGTATCATAGAATAGTGGTGGTGTTTTGGATGTTTCTCAGTTGATATATCAATGCCAAATACAAGTATTTCCTCATACACAATGGTTTTAAATCTGTCACTGTTCTATATTTAAAATTTTAATCAAGGTTAAGTTTATAGACCTTGTATTACTGTGTCTTCATGATACCAGTTTTTTGCCCACCCCAGAGACTTCTAGGGTTACCTAGAAAGCAGGCCACAATCGATTGCAGCTATCTCCACTGCTTCCAAAATAAACCTACAGGCCTATTTTCTGCGCATTATGGGAATAATATCTTTGTAGAGAGATTCCAGCATCTGCGTTTTTTTTGTCTCTTTGTAGAGAAATAGTCTGCCAATCTGTCATTGTTTCACACAATGCATTCTGGCTTTTAAAAGAAAAGTCATCAGGTTGCATTTATTTGACCTCTTATTCTGGGTGAATTGCTGCATGCTAATTGTTTTTAAGAAAGTCAATTTTTAAAATAGATTAAGATTTAATAGTTTTGGAGAAACAGGAATATTAACTGAATCCAGCAGTGAAACATTTTTATTTTCTTGAGAATTGAGAAATGTGAAAAGGAAGGATTTATTCCCTTTAAGGCAAGAAGAGACAACAATGTAATTTTAGATCTGGAGATGCAAGTTGGTCTTAATAGGTGGCTAGTTCTTTTCCCTGATGGTAGAGTTGGCCATTGAATTTGAATATGGGATTTTAGCTTGCGTGATCATCCTTGTCTGTGTCAAATTAATTGTATTGAATTCTGGTAATGGTGGAATTTGATCTTTTTATTTTATGTTTATGATGTCATTGCTGTTGGGCTATGATCCACCATTGTAATCCACCATCTCCCTGAGGTAACAGTGGTTGAAGGGCCTGAACTGAAGGGAATTTATATTTGCCAGGAATTGGTGTTGGAGAGACTGTTAGGTCTGAAGGTTGATAAGTCCCCAGGGCCTGATGGTCTACATCCCAGGGTAGTGAAGGAGGTGGCTCGAGAAATTGTGGATGCGTTGGTGATTATTTTCCAGAGTTCAATAGATTCGGGATCAGTTCCTGCGGATTGGAGGGTGGCTAATGTTGTACCACTTTTAAGAAAGTTGGGAGAGAGAAAACAGGAAATTTATAGACCAGTTAGTCTGACCTCAGTGGTGGGATAGATGCTGGAGTCTATTATAAAGGATGAAATTATGATATATCTGGATAGTAGTAACAGGATAGGTCAGAGTCAGCATGGATTTATGAAGGGGAAATCATGCTTGACTAATCTTCTGGAATTTTTTGAGGATGTAACTCTGAAGATGGACAAAGGAGATCCAGTAGATGTAGTGTATCTGGACTTTCAGGAAGCTTTTGATAAAGTCCCACATAGGAGGTTAGTGAACAAACTTAGGGCGCATGGTATTGGGGGCAAAGTATTAATTTGGATTGAAAATTGGTTGGCTGACAGGAAACAAAGAGTAGTGATAAAAGGCTCCATTTCAGAATGGCAGACAGTGACCAGTGGGGTACCGCAGGGATCAGTACTGAGACTGCAGCTTTTTACAATATATGTTAATGATATGATGTAGAAGATGGTATTAGTAATAACATTAGCAAATTTGCTGATTATACTAAACTCGGTGGCAGGGTGAAATGTGAGGAGGATGTTAGGAGATTACAGGGTGACCTGGACAGGTTAGGTGAGTGGGCAGTTTAATGTGGATAAATGTATGGTTATCCACTTTGGTGGCAAGAACAGGAAGGCAGATTACTACCTAAATGGGATCAATTTAGGTAAAGGGGCAGTACAGAGAGATCTGGGTGTTCTTGTACACCAGTCAATGAAGGTAAGCATGCAGGTACAGCAGGTAGTGAAGAAGGCTAATAGCATGCTGGCCTTCATATCAAGAGGGATTGAGTATAGAAGCAAAGAGGTACTTCTGCAGCGGTACAGGGGCCCTGGTGAGACCACACCTGGAGTACTGTGTGCAGTTCTGATCTCCCAAATTTGAGGAAAGACATTCTGGCCGTTGAAGGAGTGCAGCATAGGTTCACGAGGTCAATTCCTGGAATGGCGGGATTATCTTACGCTGAAAAACTGGAGCGACTGGGCTTGTATACCCTTGAGTTTAGAAGACCGAGAGAGGATCTGATTGAAACATGTAAGATTATTAAAGGATTGGACACTCTGGAGGCAGGAAACATGTTTTAGCTGATGGTGAGTGCTGAACCAGAGGACACAGCTGAAAAATACTGGGTAGACCATTTTGGACAGAGATGAGGAGAAACTTCTTCACCCAGAGAGTGGTGGCTGTGTGGAATGCTCTGCCCCAGAGGGCAGTGGAGGCCCAGTCTCTGGATTCATTTAAAAAAAGAGTTGGATAGAGCTCTCGAGGATAGTGGAATCAAGGGTTATGGAGATAAGGCAGGAACAGGATACTGATTGAGGATGATCAGCCATGATCATATTGAATGGTGGTGCAGGCTTGAAGGGCAGAATGGCCTATCCTGCACCTATTATCTATTGTAATTTGGAAGAATCGTGTTTTGATTGTAAACCAGATACTGAATGACTGGTTATTACCAGTGCCACTGTAAGAATGGATTCAAATGCTAACCACATTCTGGAAAGATCCAAGGCCTTAGTTGCTTGAGGATGATCCTGAGCACCTCTCAGTAGCTGATGATCTAGAATCTTGAGGTATGGGAGAGAGTTATGCCATTTTGCTCATTGAGTACAGTTCTGGTCACCACACTACCAGAAGGATGTGGATGCTTTGGAGAGGGTACAGAAAAGGTTGACCAGTATGTTGCCTGGTATGGAGAATTTTAGCTATGAAGAAAGGTTATATAGACTGGCTTTGTTTTCACTGAAACACAGGAGGTTGAGGGGCTCCTTTAGAAGTTTATAAGATTGCGAATGGCATGGTTAAGGTGGAAAGTATGAGGCTTTTTCCTAGGGTGGAGGGGCTAATTACTAGTGGACAGAGGTTCAAGGTGCAATAGTGAAAATTTCAAAGAAATGTGTAAGGTAGGTCTTTGACACAAAGGGTGGTGAGTGCCTGGAATGCACTGCCTGAGGAGGTGGTAGAAGCTGACAACAGCAGCATTCAAGGAGCACCTGGATGAATACATTAATAGGAAGGGAACAGATGGATACTGATCCTAGAAGTGAAAACTCTTTTAGTATCGAAGGGCAGAATGTTTCGGCACCAGCCTGGAGGGCAGAAGGACCTTTTCCTGTGCTATATTGTTCTTTATTCTTTGAGTCTGCTCTGCCATTCAATAATAACTGATACATTTCTCAATCTTAATCCCATTTTCCTCCTGTCTCCCCTTAAATATATTCAGTGACTTGGCCTGCACAACCCTCTGCAGCAGTGAGTTCCACAGACTCACCACTCTCTGGCTGAAGAAATTCCTCCTTATTTCTGTTCTAAAGAGTTGTCCCTCGCTCTGAGTCTGTGTCCTCGGGCTCCTAGTCTTTTCGATGGATGGAAAAATTTTTGTCCATGTCCACTCTACGAAGACCTCTCAGTATTCTGTGAGCTTCAATCCGGTCCTCCCTCATTTTTCCAAATTCTATTGAAGACAGACTCCAGGTCCTCAACTGCTCCTCATATGACAAGCTCTTCACAACCAGGTTCATTCTTGTAAAGTTGCTATGGACTCCCTCGAGCACCAGTGTGTTGTCCCTGACATATAGGGCCCAAAACTGCTCTTAATATTACAAATGTGGTCTGACCAGAGCCTTATGCAGCCTCAGCAGAACACCTCTGCTTTTGTATTCTAATGCTGTTGAAATGAATGCTGACATTACATTGACCTTCTGAACTGCCAATTGAGCCTGCTGCTAGCCTTAAGATAATCCTGAACTCGGATTCCCAAGTCCCTTTGTGCTTTGGTTTTCTGAAGTCTTTCTCCATTAGAAAATAGTCTATGCATCTATTCTTCCTAGCAAAGTGCATAAACTCACACTTACCCACATTGTATTCCACATTATTTGTCCACTCTTCTAGCATGTCGAATTCTTCTACAGCATCTGCAGTTCCTCAACACTAGCTGCCCCTTCACCCATCTTTATATCATCTCAGCAATACTACCATCAGTTCCTTTGACCAGATCTTTAATATACAATTTGAATGGCTGTGGCCCCAACGGTGGCCCCTACAAAATTCTACTCGTCATCAGCTACCATCTTGAAAACTATTGCTTTTGCCAGTCAGTCAATCCCCTATCCATGCCAGTACCTTGTCCCAAATACTTTGGGCTCTTCTCTTATTTATCAGCATCCAGTGCAACACTTTGTCTAAGACCTTCTGGAAATCCAATAAAATTACGTCAACTGTGACTTGCTTGTTACCTCAAAGACTTCTAACAGATTTTGACTCTTAAAATGTTAAGAATGACAAAGACATGCTAACCAGCTAAAGTTTCCTGTCTTCTGCATCTTTCCCTTTTTAAACAGGGGTGTTACATTAGGTATTTTCCAGTCCTCTGGGACTCTCCCTGACTCCAACAGTTCTGAAATATCAACATCAATGCCTCTACAGTCTCCTCAGCTAACCCATCAGAGCCCTAGGGTGTAGTGAATCTGGTCTGGGTGATTTATCCACGTTCTGACCTTTCAGCTTTCCCAGCAACTTCTCCTGAGTGCCACTGCACTCACCTCTGCCCCTCAGTCTCTTGAAGTTCTGGTATTCTGCTGGTATCTGCCACTGCGAAAACGGATGCAAAATATCTATTCTGTTCCTCTGATATTTGTTTGTTCCCCTTACTACTTCTCCAGCCTCCTTTCCAGTGGTCCAATGTCCACTCCTGTGTCTTTCTTTTACGTTTTACTTATCTTTTAAAAAAACTCTTGCAATCTTCTTTCATATTACTAGCCAGCTTATTCTCATATTTCATCTTGTCCCCCGCATTCCTTTTTGTGTTGTTTTTTAAAGGCTTCCCAATCATCTGGATTCCCACTAATCTTATCCATATTGTATGCTTTTACTTTTGCTTTTATGCTGTCTCTGACATACCTTATCAGCCATGGTTGCCTTGTCCTCCCCTCAGCATGATTCTTCCTTGGGACGCATTTCTGCTGTGCCTCCCAAATTATATTCAGAAACTCCTGCCACTGCTGCTGTACTGTCTTCCCTGTGGGGCTGCTCTTCCAGTTAACTCTAGCCAACTCCTCCCACATGTCTTTGTAGTTAGCTTTACTGTCTGAACAGACAGGTTACTTTTCTGCCGAGGGTGGGTGAATAATGCAAAATGAGATGGAGCAGAAGGATGAAAAATTGTGGAAAAAATTCCTGAAAAGCAGCAATGACAAAAGAAACGCCTGTGTCCAAGCAATTGTTTACAAACAATTAAGGAAGATAGATAAATGTAGATAAATATAAGCAAACAGAAAATCATTTATAATATACTCTACAAAGAGTGAATCATGAAGTAAGCTACTAGGAAGAGTTTAACATTATGTAAAGTCTATATAAAACGCAAGAACAAAGAAAAATTACAGCACAAGAACAGGCCATTCAGCCCTCCAAGCCTGCACCAATTCAGATCCTCTGTCTAAACCTGTTGCCTATCTTTTAAGGATTGTAGCCCTCTGCTCCCTGCCCATTCACGTATCTGTCGAGATACATCTTAAATGATGTTATTCTGCCTGCCTCTACCGCCTCCGCTGGCATGTGTTCCAAGCACCTACTTCCCTCTGCGTAAAGAACTTCCCACACATATCTTCCTTAAACTTTTCCCCTTTCATCTTGAACTCATGACACTAGTAATTGAATCCCCCATTCTGGGGAAAAACCTTCTTGCTATCTACCCTGTCAGTACTTCTCATGATTTTGTAGACTTCAATCAGGTTACCCCTCAACCTCTATCTTTCTAATGAAAATAATCTTAATCTACTCAACCTGTCTTCATAGCTAGTTTCTAGACCAGGCAATATCTGGTAAACCTCCTCTGTACCCTCTCCAAGGCATTCACGTCCTTTTGGTAATGTGGTGACCAGAACTGTATGCAGTATTGCAAATGTGACCAAACCAAAGTCTTGTGCAACTGTAACATGACCTGCCAACTCTATCGACCTGCGTTGCCACCTTCAGTGTAAAGTGGACCTGAACAGCCAGATCACCCTGTAGTTGAATTTTCCCCAGGGCTTTTCCATTTACCATATCGTTCGCTCTTGAATTGGATCTTCCGAAATGCATCCTCTCACATTTGTCCAAATTGAATTCCATCTGCCATTTCTCTGTTCAGCTCTCCAATCTATCTATATTCTGCTGTATTCTCTGACAGTCTCCATCTCTATCTGTGACTCCACCAATCTTAGTATCATCTACAAACTTGCTAATCAGAGCACGTATATCTTCCTCCAGATCATTTATGTATATCACAAACAACAGTGGTTCCAGCACGGATGCCTGTGGAACATCACTGGTCACAGGTCTCCATTTTTGAGAAAGTCCCTTCCACTACTATTTTCTCGCGTGCTCGCTCTCTCTCTCGCTCTCTCTCTCCTGTTGCCCAGCCAGTTCTTTATCCACCCAGCTAGTGCACTCTGGACCCCATGCGACTTCACTTTCTCCATCAGCCTACCATGGGGAACTTTATCAAATGCCATATATATGACATCTACAGTCCTTCCCTCATCAATCAACTTTGTCCCTTCCTCAAAGACTTCTATTAAGTTGGTAAGATATGACCTTCCATACACAAAACCATGTTGCGTATCACTGATAAGCCCATTTTCTTCCACATGACAATAGATCCTATCCCTCCGGGACCTCACCCATGTTCAAGGATTCTGCAAAGATTCCTGTTAAGGCACCAGCTATTTCTTCTTTCTCTTCCCTCAGTAACCTGGGATAGATTCCATTTGGACCTGGCGACTTGTCCACCTTAATGTCTTTTAGAATACCCAACACTTCCACTCTCCTTATGCTGACTTGACCGTAGTAATTAAACATCTATTCCTAACCTCAACATCCGTCATGTCCCTCTCCTCTATGAATACTGATGCAAACTATTCATTAAGGATCTCGCCCTTTTTCTCTGACTCCACACCTAACTTTCCTCCTTCTCTTGTTACCCTCTTGCTCCTTATAAATGAATAAAAGACTTTTATTAAGGATTTTCCATAACCCTGTTTGCTAAAGATATTTCATGACCCCTTTCAGCCCTCTTAATTCCTCATTTCAAATTGGTCCTACATTCCCGATATTCTTCCAAATCTTCGTCTGTCTTCAGTTGCCTAGACCTTATGTATGTTTTCTTTTTCCTTTTAGCTCGTGTCACAATTTCACCTGTCATCCGTGGTTCCCTAATCTTGCCATTTCTATTCCTCATTTTCACAGGGACTTTCCTGTCCTTCACTCTAATCAACCTCTCTTTAAAAGCCTCCCACATATCTTCAACCAGCTGCTCCCAATTCACGTTCACCAACTTGGCCGAATTTTGGTATAGTTGGCCTTTCCCCAATTAACATTCTTCGTTTAGGACCGCTCTCGTCTTTGTCCATGAGTATTCTAAAACTCATGGAATTGTGATCACTATTCCCAAAGTAATCCCCTACAGAAATTTCAGCCGCCTGGCAGTGCTCATTCCCCAACAGCAGATCCAGTGTGGCCCCTTCCTGAGTTAGAGATTTACATATTGCTCTGGAAACCCCTCCTGGATGCTCCTTAGAAATTCTGCTCCATCTGAACCTCTAACACGAAGTGAATCCCAGTCAATGTTGGGAAAATTAAAATCTTTTATCATCACCACTTTGTTGCTCCTACATCTTTCTGTAAGCTTTTTTGTATTATATTTGTACTTGTACCTCATGGTCGCTATTGGGAGGTCTGTAGTACAGCCTCAATATTGTCACCTCACCCTTCCTATTTCTGAGCTCTGCCCATATCGCCTCACTGTTTGAGTCTTCCATAGTGCCCTCCTTCAGCACAGCTGTGATAGCCTCTCTGACCAGTAATACAACTCCTCCACCCCTTTTACCTCCCTCTCTAACCCACCTGGAGCATTGATATCCTGGGATATTTAGTTGTCAGTCATGCCTTTCCCTCAACCAAGTCTCATTATTAGCAATAACATCATACTCCCAGGTACTAATCCAAGCCCTAAGATCATTTGCCTTACCTATTACACCTCTTGCATGAAAACAAATACACCTCAGACTACCTATTCCTTTGCGTTCATCATCATCTCCCTGCCTACTCTTCCCCTTAGTCACGCGGACTTCATGAACTAATTCTTTACAGGCTTTAGTTTCTACCTCCTTACTGTCCACTAACCACCTCATTTGGTTCCCAACCCCCTGCCACATTAGTTTAAACCCTCCTAACAACGTTAGCAAAAGTACTGCCAAGGACGTTAATTCCAGTAAGGCCCAGGAGTAGACCATCCAATTTGTATTAGTCCCACCTCCCCAGAACTGGTCGCAATGTCCCAAACATTTGAATGCCTCCTTTCTGTACCATCTCACAAACCACACATTCATCCTGCCTATTGTTTCAGTTCTACTCTGACTACCACGTGGCACCGGTAACAATCCTGAGGTTACTAACTCTGAACTCCTACTTTTTAACTTAAGACCATAGGAGTGGAAGTAAGGCCATTCGGCCCATTGAGTCCACTCCGCCATTCAATCATGGCTGATGGGCATTTCAACTCCCACTTACCAGCGTTCTCCCCATAGCCCTTAATTCCTTGAGACGACAAGAATCTATCAGACTCTGCCTTGAAGACATTTAGCGTCCCGGCCTCCACTGCACTCCGTGGCAATGAATTCCACAGGCCCACCACTCTCTGGCTGAAGAAATGTCTCCGCCTTTCTGTTCTGAATTGACCCCCTCTAATTCTAAAGCTGTGTCCACGGGTCCTAGTCTCCTCGCCTAATGGAAACAATTTCCTAGCATCCACCCTTTCCAAGCCATGTATTATCTTGCACGTCTCTATTAAGTCTCCCCTTAATCTTCTAAACTCCAATGAATACAATCCCAGGATCCTCAGCCGTTCCTCATATGTTAGACCAACCATTCCAGGGATCATCCGTGTGAATCTCCGCTGGACACGTTCCAGTGCCAGTATGTCCTTCCTGAGGTGTGGGGACCAAAACTGGACACAGTACTCCAAATGGGGCCTAACCAGAGCTTTATAAAGTCTCAGTAGCACAACGGTGCTTTTATATTCCAACCCTCTTGAGATAAGTGACAATATTGCATTCGCTTTCTTAATCACAGACTCAACCTGCATGTTTACCTTTAGAGAATCCTCGACTAGCACTCCCAGATCCCTTTGTACTTTGGCTTTACTAATTTTCTCACCATTTAGAAAGTAGTCTATGCTTTTATTCTTCTTGCCAAAGTGCAAGACCTCGCACTTGCTCACGTTGAATTCCATCAGCCATTTCCTGGACCACTCTCCCAAACTGTCTAGATCCTTCTGTAGCCTCCCCACTTCCTCAGTACTACCTGCCTGTCCACCTAACTTCGTATCATCGGCAAACTTCGCTAGAATGCCGCCAGTCCCCTCATCCACATCATTAATATATAATGCGAACAGCTGTGGCCCCAACACTGAACCCTGCGGGACATCGCTTGTCACCAGCTGCCATTCCGAAAAAGAACCTTTTATCCCAACTCTCTGCCTTCTGTCAGACAGCCAATGCTCAATCCATCCCAGCAGCTCACCTCGAACACCATGGGCCCTCACCTTGCTCAGCAGCCTCCCGTGTAACACCTTATCAAAGGCCTTTTGAAAGTCTAGCTAGACCACATCCACTGGGTTTCCCTGGTCTAACCTACTTGTCACCTCTTCAAAGAATTCCAACAGGTTTGTCAGGCATGACCTCCCCTTACTAAACCCATGTTGACTTGTTCTAATCAGACTCTGCTCTTCCAAGAATTTAGAAACCTCATCCTTAATGATGGATTCTAGAATTTTACCAACAACCGAGGTTAAGCTAATTGGCCTATAATTTTCCATCTTTTGTCTTGATCCTTTCTTGAACAAGGGGGTTACAACAGCCATCTTCCAATCATCCGGGACCTTTCCTGACTCCAGTGACTCTTGAAAGATCTCAACCAACGCCTCCGCTATTTCCTCAGCCACCTCTCTCAGAACTCCAGGATGTATCCCATCAGGGCCAGGAGATTTATCAATTTTAAGACTTTTTAACTTTTCTAGCACTATCTCTTTTGTAATGGCAACCATACTCAACTCAGCCCCCTTTAATTGTTGGAATATTACTCATGTCTTCCACTGTGAAAACTGACGCAAAGTACTTGTTAAGTTCTCCTGCTATTTCCTTAACTCCCATCACTAGGCTTCCTGCATCAGTTTGAAGTGGCCCAATGTCTACTTTTGCCTGTCGTTTGTTTCTTATGTACTGAAAGAAACTTTTACTATCATTTCTAATATTACTGGCTAGCTTACCTTCATATTTGATCCTCTCATTTCTTATTACACTCTTTGTTATCCTCTGTTTGTTTTTGTATCCTTCCCAATCTTCTGATTTCCCACTGTTCTTGGCCACTTTATAGGATCTCTCTTTTTCTTTAATACATTTCCTGACTTTCTTTGTCAGCCATGGTTGTCTAATCCCTCCCCGGATAATCTTTCTTTTCCTGGGGATGAACTTCTGTACAGTGTCCTCAATTATACCCACAAACTCCTGCCATTTTTGCTGTACTATCTTCCCGGTTAGCCTCTGCTTCCAGTCTATTTTTGTCAGTTCCTCTCTCATGCCCTCATAGTTAAATAAAGATAATTGTAACACCATTACATCCGATTTTGCCTTCTCTGTTTCAAACTCCAGACTGAACTCTACCATATTATGATCGCTACTTCCTAAGGGTTCCCTTACTTTAAGATCTTTTATAGAGTCTGGTTCATTGCAAAGCACTAGGTCCAGAATAGCCTGCTCCCTTGTGGGGTCCATGACAAGCTGTTCCAAAAAGCCATCCTGTAAGCATTCCATGAATTCCCTTTCTTTGGATCCACTCCAACATTATTTACCCAGTCCACCTGCATATTGAAGTCTCCCATGATCAATGTGACCTTGCCTTTCTGACATGCCTTCTCTATTTCCTGGTATATTTTGCGTTCCTGGTCCTGACCACTGTTCGGAGGTCTATACACAACTCCAATTATGGTTTTTTTGCCTTTGTGGTTCCTCAATTCCACCCACACAGACTCCATATCATCCGATGCTATGTCATTCAATACCATAGATTTAATTTTGTTCTTAACTAACAAGGCAACCCCACCCCCTCTGCCCACCCCCCTGTCTTTTCGATAAGTTGAAAAACCTTGGAGGTTTAACTGCCAGTCCTGACCCCCCTGTAACCAAGTCTCTGTGATGCCTACCACATCATAATCATTCACTATTATCTGTGCCATTAGTTCATCTGCTTTGTTATGAATGCTATGAGCATTCAGGTAAAGTGCCTTAATGCTAACTTTCTTATCATTAGAGATATTGGAAGTCATATGATGTCCTAAGTTATCCTTGCTTTTTTCTGCATTCTAAGTCTGCCTCAATTTTAAATCCGCCTGGACACATGCTATCCTGCTGCTTATCTTTCCATTTAACGCCATACTCCCTGTTGCTTACACTTTCCAATCCCCCCATCTCAGAAGTTTAAAGTCCTACTGACCACCCTATTTATCCTCTTCACTTGAACATTGGTACCTGATCGGTTCAGGTGGAGACCGTCCCAACGGTACAGATCCCCCCCGTTCCAAAACTGATGCCAATGCCCCATGAAGTGGAATCCCTCTTTCCCACACCAATCCCTTAGCCGCGTGTTTACTTGCCTAATTTTCTTGTCCCTATGCCAATTGGCACGTGGCTCGGGCAGTAATCGGAGATTATGACCCTTGAGGACCTGTCCTTCAATTTCCTGCCTAGTGCTTCGTAATCCCCAAACAGGTCCTCCACTCTAGTCTTGCCTATGTTGTTAGTACCAACGTGGACCACAACTGGATCCTCCCCCTCCCGCTCCAATATCCTTTCAAGCCGGTCGGAGATGTCCCGCACCCTGGCATCGGGCAGGCAACACACCATGCGAGACTCCCGATCCGGCTTGCAACTTGGCTCCTAACTCCCAAAAGTCTGCTTGTAGGACCTCATCCTGTTTTTAACCTATCTCATTAGTGCCTATATGTATCATGACAACTGGCTGTTCACCCTCCCCTTGAGAACGTTCTGCAGCGAATCGGAGACATCCCTGACCCACGCACCTAGGAGGCAACATTCCCTTAGGGAGTCTCATTTTTATCTACAGAATGGCCTATCTAATCCCATTACAATTGAGTGCCCTGTGACTATAGCCCTTCCACTCTGTTTCCTGCCCTTCTGTACAGCAGAGCCAGTCATGGTGCCATGAACCTGGCTATTGCTGCCTTCCCCTGGTGAGCCATCTACCCAACAGCGTCCAAAGCGGTACACCTGTTTTGGGGGGAGATGACTGCAGGGGACACCAGCACTGCATTCCTGCTCTTTCTCTGCCTTTTGGTCACCCATTCTATTTCCCCCTCAGCAATCCTAATCTGTGATGTGACCAATTCACTAAAAGTAGTTAGTGACCACCTCAGCATCAAGAATGCTCCAAAGTGAGTGTATCTGCAGCTCCAGAGCTGTCATGCGGTCTAACAAGAGCTGTAGCTGGACATGCTTCCTCCATGTGAAGGAGCCAGGGACATCAGCTGCGTCCAAGAACTTCCATTTTCTGGATCAGTGGTGCTGGAAGAGCACAGCAGTTCAGGCAGCATCCAACGAGCAGTGAAATCGATGTTTCGGGCAAAAGCCCTTCATCAGGAATAAAGGCAGTGAGCTGGAAGCAGGGAGAGATAATCCATGTTGAGCAAGAGGAGCATAACGTGGGTCTGAGATCTGCCATTTTTAATCTTAAACTTTTAACTTCGTCCAAATTGGTGTGGACTTGTTGGGCCGAAGAGCCTGTTTCCACACTGTAGGGATTCTATGATTCTAAATATAATATCATATAATAGATAAATGAGAAAGAAAAAGAAAACACTTTTTTAACCCAATTTTACAACAAAAAAAACCTTTACCTTACCTACACCCACATTCTTTTTGTGTTGGTTAGAGGAGGTGGTAGGTGGAAGACGCTACACGTGTAGTGCCTCTGGTTTAGCCGTTGCCCAAATATATCGGTTCACTGACTTTCCCAGAGCACAATTTGACAACTCCCACTCAGCTCTTCACTCCTGCTGCTGCAGCAGAACTGGAGGCCACTGACTCTCGAGATAAGTCCTTTCAGAGGTAAATTTCCTGACAAAGCCCCCTGGCCTTTGCTCTCACTGCTCCCACTACTGCTGAAAAAACAACAGAAATTACTCCAGTGTAATGACAAAGCAGAGTCTCGATCCCTTTGTAGGTAGAAATTGTGAGGAGGAATAAAAACAACTACAGTCATGTGTGGATGAAGGTACTCAATTCACTTGAGAAGCTATTTGGAGAAAAGGGAAATAATACAAATGCGCTTCCCCCATTTCTGAACAAGGTGAAAGGTTTGAAAAACAGCAGAGCTTTACAATGAATACTACATAGCTAAGGGCGCTGTAAAATAATGGATGAAATTTGTGCAGTTTTGACAGTCATTGCAGATGGACGGAGGTGAGGGTGAAGTGTTGTGGAGGTCCCATTGGAACGGTAAGAAATCAACATGCCCCTAATAAAGGAAGGATGAAACGAAGCTGTCAGTCTTTTAGGTTGAAAACTAATAAAACACAATTAGAAAGAAACTTGAGGAAAGTTTCTTAATCAGGCAGTACAATTTCAGATGGGCCAGACCCGATCATTTCTATTTTTGTGACTTTGAAGTAGATAAAGGAAATGAGTTGCATTTAGATTGTATTGTTTGCAATTTCAGAATGTTCCCACTATTTCAATTACCATGACCTGTGCAGTTTTTATAAAATACATTTTGTTTAAGGATTCATGAATGCTCTTAAAAAGGTTTTGACATGTTCTCCTCACACAAGTGTGCTGTTCCCAACTCTGCTGTTGGTGTTCAATGGCTTATGGAGAGCCAGCACAAACATGTGCCAAAGGGCTGCCACTTGCACTGCAATAATTCTGAGATTTCGTTATGAAATCATCAGAATTTACTTGTTGCTGATGGCATCTTTCCATCATTTCCCCCTCCTCCCCACCTCCTCCTCCCCTCCTCCCCGTGTGTGTCTCTCTCTTAAGCTGTCTCTGTTTCTGTCTCTCACTCATGCTTGCTCGCGCTCTCTCTCTCTCTCTCTCTCTCTCTTTCTCTCTCTCTCTCTTTCTCTCTCTCTTTCTCTCTCTCTCTCTCTCTCTCTCTCTCTCTCTCTCTCAATTCTCACTGAGGAGGATCAGACCGACCAAAATAAAATAGTGGGCAGGCAAGTGGTTTTTGATCTGAGTGCTGAGAAAGTGAGAAGTGTAAATTAACAGCTCTGCTGAGTAAGCTCTCTATGATGGTTTCCACCCACCTGTTCCCTGTAGGTGTTGCAAACTTTCACATTACTGAACATTGTTCAGTTTGGATTGAGACAACATATGCCAGCATTGACTCCTCACAGTTATACTGCTGTATGAGATTTCCTTTTTAGGCAGGAGAGTTGCCTGTGTACTTTTTCATGTGCAGTAATGGGTTGGACAAAATCCTGCTTCATCTCAAGTACCAGTTTTCATAACATGAGCATCGTGATTGGTTGTCCGCACTGTGAATTGCTTATAAAGGAATTAGACTTTCCTCCACTTAAATCAGGCCTTCATGTTCATGTGGAGAAATTAAAAAGCAACTATAGTGGCTGCTTCTTGTCATGGCTTTGTTGATGCTGAATCATGCAAACTAGCAAGGGCCAAATCTCAATTTTAGTCTACACTGTGTTTCCCTAACTTTTGAGTTAGAGAAAGTGAAAAATAACCTGTTTCTAATCAATGATGCAACTCTCTGAGAGGAACTTACCACTTGGCAAGAGGGGGATCAAGTTGGACTGAATGGTATTCACATGAATAAGAATGTGAATGAGGTGCCAAAGAATGACAAGATCCCTGAGAACCACCGGCAACAAGCCTTCAACAGCAAAGAGCCAAAGAAGGAGAGGTTCAGTGTTTAATGTAACTGCTGGAAGTGCTGTGATGAATTGCTATGAATTGCTAAGTGAGATCTAGAGCACTGTAAGGAGACAATATGGAACATTGGGCTGTCATCAAACAGAAAAGGATACTCAGTTGCTGCATTTGGGGGGAGGTGTGGTGATTATAAATAATTGCAAAAGGAAAATGAACTATATATGTAACATTCCATTCCCACCTGCAGCAAAATATGTTTAATATCTATGTTGGGCCTGATAAATGGCAACTGAAATTCACACTATAAAAGCATTGAATGTTTCTGAACTTGTCCTGTGTCCTTCAGTGACTTATGCTTGTCTGTTTATACACACTCCCTGTGCCTATACCCTCTTTAGAATTGTACCCTTTATATTTTATCTCCATGTTCTGTTCCAAATGTTGCATTATCCTGACTTGTAACGATATTGTTTTATTCACTTGTGGGACTTGGACTGGGCCAGCATCATACCTAGATAAGGTGGTGGTGGGCTGTCTTCTTGAAATGGCTGTTTACTACTGGTAAATCCTCAATGCCATTGGAGGTAGAATTCCAGGTGTTTGACCCAGTGACACTAAAGGAACAGCAATTTATGTCCAGTTCAGGATAATGAGTGGCTTAGAGGGGAACTTGGAGGTGTTGGTGTCCCCCTGTACCTGCTGCCCTTGGTTTCATAGATGGTGGGGATCATGGGTTTGTAAGGTGCTGCCAAGGACCTTGGTGAACATCTTGTAAATGATATCTATTGCTTCTCCTGAGTGTTTCCTGAGGTAGAGGGAGTAGTTGTTTGTGGATGTAGTGCCAGTCAAGTGGGCTTTGTCCGAGATGGTGTCAAGCTTCCTGAGTGTTGTTGGAGCTACACTCATCCAGGCATGTGGGAAAATTCCATCATGCCATCTGATTTCAGCCTTGTAGAAGATGAGTGAGCCTATGTGAGATGTTCCTTTATTGTTGCGAGATTAAAATCCTGGAATTTCCACACTAATGTTGACCTTGCCAATTATGCTCATGTCCACTTCACAAATAAAATGATGTAGAGAGAGAGCACTGTGGCGGTGCCTTTGATCAACTGTCATATCTGTAGAATGCACCCAGGCAAAACCCTGTTTAAATCTTTTATTTCCATAATGAAATAGGAATACATAACTTCCACTGAATCTAGAGTATACAAGCTGAAATCCCAACAGTTTTGCAGATAGGAATGTTGCTGACGAAATGTGTTTTTATATATGTGTGGGAGGAGGGAAATGTTATTGTCTCAAAAGTGCTCTTAACAGTTTAAAATTACGCTTTTTACTGTTCTCTCTAAGCCACAGTGTGTGTTTTTCCCCAAAATATCTGCTGGCTGAAATCTTCAGACCTCTCAGAGGCTTCTCCCAGATTTAGAATTATTTATTCATTGCAGCTGTTGGAAGGTATTTCACATCCATTTAATTTACAAATAGTTTGCACTATTGGAGATGCTGTGTTCTGGGTAAGTCCTATCTGCCTACTCAGGTGGACAGTACAGTTCCCTGGTTGGAAGAGTAGCTGTGAGTTTACTTGGACTTTGGCTAACATGAATAAAACGTCTTACGTAGTCATTGATCTCATTGCTGTTAATTGGATCTATCTGAGGGCAGATTGTCTGTTACTGTTCTATAGATAGCCAAAAAAACTGCAGATGCTGGAATCCAAAGTGGGCAAACAGGAGACTGGAAGAATACAGCAAGCCAGTAAGCATCAGGAGGTGGAGAAGTCAACATTTTCGGTATAATCCTCCTTGAGGGGTGGAGGTTGGGGTGGGGAGAGTAGCAAAATGGTGAGGTAGTGATAGGTGAGCATGGGTAGTGGTTATGACCTGGTTGGTCGATGGGAGGGCTGAATCCTCTGACTTAACATTGAGTTCTCGAATTTCGAATAACCTTCCCACCCATCACCTGGCTCCCTTTCCAGTCCCGCCTCTTCCCTTCCATTTGTCTACTCACCCTTCCTGCCAGCTACCAACTGGGTCCATTCCGTCCCCTCCACCCTCTGCTACCACCACCACCCCCAACTAGGTTATAACCACTACCTGTGCTCACCAATCACTACCTCAGAACCCTTCCCCTTTATTAATACGTCCTGCTACCCCCACATCCAGCCCTGAAGAAGGGTTATACCCAAAACATTAACTTCTCCACGTCCTGTTGCTACCTGGCTTGCTGTGATCTACAGACCGTGTCCACACTTCCAGATTAACTTTTTTGTATTTAGGGAAGTGAAGAATTGTGGTATATGTAGTATACTTGGATTTCCAAAGGCATTCAGTACGGTGCCTCGTGAAAGGTTAAAGGAGAAGATTGTAAAATTGTGTGTGATATCAATCTTGATGGAGGACTCGTGAACAGATAGGAAATAGGGTGTGGATATATGGGGCATTTTCTATTTGGTGGGCTATGGCTGTGATGGCAAATGGAGTATAATGTGGAGAAGTGAGAGATTATTCACTTTGATCGTGGGATTAGAAACATTTTTTAAAAAAGGTGTGAAATTTGTAAACATTGATCAGAGTGCACTCCTGTAAAAAATACAAAGTTAGCATTTAGGTACAGCTGACAAATAGGAAAGCAAAATGTTGTGTTAGCCTTTAATAGGTGGGCATGGAGTAGAGGAATAAGGAAGTCTTGTTACAACCAAATTAAAATGTAAGTGCTGGAGAAACTCAGCGGGTCTGGCAGCATCCGTGGAGAGTGAAGCAGTTAACGTTTCAAGTCATCATGCTTCTTCAAACACTGTGCATTTAGGACCAGCCTATGGAGGTGTTCACTGACATATTCAATCTCTCCCTCCTACAAGCCCAAGTCCCCACCTGCTTCAAGAAGACCACCATCATTCTGGTACCTAAGAAAGAACATGCAACATGCCTTAATGACTATTGCCCAGTGGCTCTGACCTCCAGAATCATGAGAGATTGGTCATGGCAAACATCAACTCTAGCCTTCCAGCCTGCCTCAATTTCCTGCAATTTGCCTACCGACATAATAGGTCCACAGCAGGGGCTATTTCCGTAGCCCTGCAGTCATCCTTGAAACATCTAGACAACCGGGTCACCCATGTGTCAGATTCCTGCTTGTTGACTACAGCTCCCCCTTCAACACCATTATTCCTTCTAGACTGATCTCAAAACTCTGAGACCTTGGTCTTATCTCTGCCCTCTGCATTGGTTCCTCAGCTTCCTGATCCATAGACTCCAATCAATGAAGACAGACAACTGCACTTCCTTCATGAAAACCTCAACACATGAGGTTTGAGTGTTGAGCCCCCCCCGCCCCTCCCAAAGCATATGTTCTTAGCTCCCTACTGTACTCGTACACCCACGAATGTGCAGTCAAGTCCCAAACAACCAGCATCTACAGGTTTGCTGATGACACCACCATGGTAGGACGGGTGCCAAATAACGATGAATCAGAATACTTAAAGGAGATAGAGGGCTTGGTGCTATGGTGCAATAAAATCAACCCCTGTCAAAGCTGGCAAAAGTAAAAGTAAAGAAGTAATCATTAAACTTCAGAAAGAAAGAAAGGATGAGAACACACTCCCCCAAATCTACACCAATGGAGTGGACAGCCTGTCCTGGATGTCCCACATGGATGTGACAGTCAAGAAGGCGCAACAGCACCTCTTCCTCAGGCGTTTCAGGGAATTTGGCATCTCCATAAGGACCCTCACCTACTTGTGCAGATGCACCATAGAAAGCATACTGTCTGGGGACACAACAAGCTGGTACGGCATGTGCTTTGCCCAGGACTGTAAGAAACTACAGAAGATTGTGGGCAAAGCCCAGAGCATCACGGAAGCCAACCTCCCATCCATGGACTCCCATTTGTTGCCCTTAAGAAGGTGGTGGTGAGCTGCTGCCTTGAACCACTCAAGTCCACCCACAATGCCTTTAGGGAGGGAATTCCAAGATTTTGACCCAGTGACAGTGAAGTAATGATCATATATTTCCAAGTCAGGATGGTGAGTGGTTTGTTCCCATTTGGTGGTTATTCCATCACACTCTTGACTTGTCCCTTGCCAGTGGTGAACAGGCTTTTGAAAGTCAGGAATTATTTGCTGCAGTATTCCTAGCCTCTGACCTGATCTTGTAGCTGTTGCATTTATATGGTGAGTCCAGTTGAATTTCTGATCAATGATAACTCCCAGAATGTTGATAATGGGGTTTTGGTGATAATACAATTGAATGTCAAGTGGCTGTGGTTAGGCTGTCTCTTATTGGTGACAGTCATAGCCTGGCATTTGTGTGGCACAGATGTTACTTGTCACTTGTCAACCCAAGCCTGAATATTGTCCAGATGTTGTTGTATTTAGGTATGGGCTGCTTCAGTGGCTGAGGAGTTGCGAATGGTGCTCAACATTGTGTCGTCATTGGCGACTATCCCCACTTCCGACCTTAAGATGGAGGGGAGGTCATTGATGAAGCACCTGAAGATGTTTGGGCCTCGGACACTGCCCTGAGGATCTTTTGCAGAGATGTCCTGGAACTGAGATGACTGACATCCATCAACCATGACCATTTACCAATGTGTCATGAATGCCTCCAACCACTGGAGAGTTTGCTCCATTGATTCCCCATTGATTCCAGTTTGCTAGGGCTCCTTGATGCCACACTTGGTTGAATGCAGCCTTAATGTCAAAGGCTGTTGCTCTCACCTCACCTCTGGAATTCAGCTCTTTTGTCCATAAGACGTACTTGGGCAATTTTCCACATTGTTGGATAGATGCCACTGTTGTAATTGTATTGGAATGGTTTGACTAGGGGAGGGGCAGGTTCAGGAGGACAAGTCTTAGGTACTATTGCTGGAATATTGTCAGTGTCCATAGTGCCATTGCAATATCCAGTATTCTAAATATTTCTTGATATCATGTGGAATAAATTGAATTGGCTGAAGACTGGTATCTGTCATGCTGAGGACCAATGGAGGAAGCTGATTGGATCATTCACTCGGCATTTCCACTGAATGTTGCTGTGAAAGCTTCAGCCTTAACTTTTGCACTAATGTGTGGGCTCTTCCATCATTGAGGATAGGGATATTTGTGGAGCTGCCTCCTCCAGTGAGTTGCTACTGTATTGTAATTTTTCCAGGACGCTTTGGTTTCCTATATTCAGTATTTTCTTTTTATATTAGACTACTGTTTATACTTTTGCTTTCCATATTTATGGAGGGACCTTTGTTCTTTGGAGGCAGTATATAAAAGGCTCACTAGATTCATCCCAGGGATGAGAGGGCTCTCCTTTGGGAGGTTGAGTGAGTCTATATCCTTTGGAGTTTAGAAAAGTGAGAGGTGGTCTCAATGAAACAGCCAAGATGCTGGAAGAAATTAGTGGGAAAGCTTTGAGAAATCAAATAGGCTTTGCTATCATTGTATTCTCCCACTGTCAATATCCTGGGCATCCCATTGACCAGAAACTGAACTGGACTAGCCATTTAAATATTGTGGCTGCAGCAGGTCAGACTCTGGGAATTCTATGGTAACTCACCTCTTGGCTACCCATTGTCTGCTCACCACAAGCCACAAATGAGAGTGATAGAACATGATCCATCTATCCTAAAATTGCTTTCAAAAATTCCAAAAAAAACCTCAACCATCTTTAGGTTTTCTCCATTTCACTGAGTCAACGCTGATCATTTTTCCTTCTAATTTAAGTCAGATCCCTACAATTTAACAATGTTTTGAAGTGAAGGGTGAGAGAATTCAAGCCAACCATTTTACACAACACATTTGTAGTTGGTTTAAAAAAAACTGCTACAGGATCAGAAGGACCACCAGACACCTTTGAATTTCTATGTTTGGTTTTATTTTTGGGCAATGAGGGAATGCAGGAACTACTGAAAAGTTGGATGGACACTTGAGTCCTTTGCTCTTATCCACGTTCTTGAATGTGTCAGTGAACAATCCTGAAACGAATAATCCCATATTTTTAGTTCTTGTTGTATATATTTCCACTGTCCTCCCTATTGTTTGTTCAGCATGTCCAATCAGCCTCTTCAATACCAGATAAAAATGTGAATTTATCATCTGACAAACCTGTGTCCCTCATCAGCATGGCACAGCTTTGCAATCACTTGGTAGCTCGCTATTGGGAGATAATAATAGAGTTCCTTCCAGTACGAATCACACTTGTATTATATATGCGTGGGTGTCTGAAAGTTGCTCTGCTGTGAATCGTGCAGGTGAATTTCACACATTATTAATTGCTTTGCTGATTGTTTCAATTCCTTTGGATCAGATTGGGTTAGCAACCATGGCAAATGTTAAACTTCAATAGCAACAACAATTTGCATTTAAATAGTGTCTTTAATGTAACTACACGTCCCAAGATTCTTTAACAGCACTACGTAACAAAATTTGAAAGAAAACCACATTGATGGTACAGTAATAGGTTCGAAGAATGAAAGTTTAGTTAGGGAGGAAAGGTTTAAGAAGGACTTTATAGGAAGAGGGATGGTGTGGAGTTTAAAAAGCATATTCTACAGGTTAAGGACCTTGACAGCAGAAGCCATAGTCACCAGTGGAGAGTCATTAGAACATAAATAGATGTGGAAGTAGGCCATTCAGCCCGTTGTGTCTGCTCTCTATTCAATATGATCATGGCTTATCTGATAATCCTCCACTCCATTTTCCTGCCTTTGCCATATAACTTTTGAATCCCTTATAGATTAAAATTCTGTCTATCTCAGCTTTGAATATACTTAAAGGCTCAACCTTGTCAGCGAACTGTGGTAGAAGTTTCCACAGATTCACCACCCTCACACAAAACAAAATCATTCCCACCTCCGTTTTAAATGTTGCTGTCTTTATTTTGAGATTATATCCTTTGGTTCCAGACTGTGTCTCCTTGTCGAGACAATCTCTCCGTATCTACCCTCTCATGCTACCTAAGATTCTTGTATATTTCAGTAAGGTTACTTCTCAATCTTTCAACTTCAGTGAGTACTGACCCAACCTACTAAACCTTTCCTCAGTATAAAATCCCTGGAAAGCCAAGATCAGTCTAGGATTGCCTACAATGCCAGTACATTTTTCCTTCGATAAGAGTTTTTGAAGAAATAATAAAGAAGATTGATGAGGGCAGAGTGGTGGATGTGATCTATGTGACCTTCAGTGAGGTGGGAGAAAGTGAGGGCTGCAGATGCTGGAGATCAGAGCTGAAAAATGGGTTGCTGGAAAAGAGCAGCAGGTCAGGCAGCATCCAAGGAGCAGGAGAATCGATGTTTCTGGCATAAGCCCTTCTTCAGGAATGAGGAGGGTGTGCCAAGCAGGCTACGATAAAAGGTAGGGTGGAGGGACTTGGGGGAGGGGCATTGGGAATGCGATAGGTGGAAGGAGGTTAAGGTGAGGGTGATAGGCCGGAGAGGAGGTGGGGTGTGGAGAGGTCGGGAAGAAGATTGCAGGTCAAGAAGGTGGTGCTGAATCTGAGGGTTGGGACTGAGATAAGGTGGGGGGAGGGGAAATGAGAAAGCTGGAGAAATCTGCATTCATCCCTTATGGTTGGAGGGTTCCTAGGCGGAAGATGAGGCGCTCTTCCTCCAGGCGTCGTGTTGCCATGGTCTGGTGATGAAGGAGGCCAAGGACCTGCATGTCCTTGGCAGAGTGGGAGAGGGAGTTAAAGTGTTCAGCCACGGGGCGGTTGAGTTGGTGTTCAACCAGGTTCCTCATGATAGACTGGTAAGCAGTGTTAGATCACATGGAATACAGGAAGAAGTAGCTGTTTGGATACAGAACAATTTAGAAGGTAGTAGACAGAAGGTGGTGGTGGAGGGTTGCTTTTCAGACTGGAAACCTGTGTCCAGTGGTGCCACAATAATTAGTGCTGGATCCACTTTTCATTAACGCTTTTCATCGTTAATACAAATGTTTTGAATGTGAACATAGGAGGTGTAGTTAATAAATTTGCAGATGACCCCAAAATTGGAGGAGTAGTGGCTACATTTCAAGAGCCCAGTGAGTCAGAAACAGACAGGAGGGGGGAGTTACACAGCTGTCACAGGATCAGTGCTGAGGGAGCGCCGCACTGTCGGAGGGTCAGTGCTGAGGGAGCGCCGCACTGTCAAAGGACAGTGAAGAAGGTTACCTGCGAGTACAATGGGAGCTTGATCAGATGGGCCAGTGGGCCAAGGAGTTTAATTTGGATAATTGTGAGGTGCTGCTTTTTGCAAAGGCAAATCAGAGCAGGACTTAGACACTTAATGTTAAGGTCCTGGGTAGTCTTGCTGGATAAAGAGATGTTGGAGTGCAGGTTCATAGTTCCTTGAAAGTGGAGTTGCAGGTTGATAGGATGGTGAAGGCAGCATTTGGTATGGTTTCCTTTATTGGTCAGAGCATTGAGTATAGGAGTTAGGAGGTCATGTTGCAGCCATACAGGACATTGGTTCAGCCACTTTTGGAATATGGGGTGCAATTCTGATTTCCTGTTGGAAGGATGTTGTAAAACTTGAAATAATTCAGAAAAGATTTACAAGGATGTTGCCCTCAATTTAAAGCTTGTGCTCGCTGTCACCATACTTGGAAAAAGGCTCTCCCTGTCCATCCTATCTAACCCTCTGATTATCTTATATCTCAATTAAGTCACCTCTCAACCTTCTTCTCTCTAACAAAATCAGCCTCAAGTTCCTCAGCCTTTCCTTATAAGACCTTCCCTTCATACTAGACAACATCCTCGTAAATCTCCTCTGCAACCCTTCCAAAGCTTCCACATCCAATACTCCAAATGTGGCCACACCAGTGTTTTGTACAGCTGTAACATGATCTCCTGGTTCCAAAACTCACTCCCTCTACCAGTAAAAGCCAATATAAAGTATGCCTCCTTAACAGCCCTGTGAACCTTCAAGGGTCTGTGTACCTGGACACAGACATCTTTCTGCTCATCTACATTAAAAAGAATCCAACCAACAGCCCAATATTCTGCATTCCAGTTACTCCTTCCAAAGATAACCACCTCACACTTTTCCGCATTACACTCCATTTGCCACCCCTCAGCCCAGCTTTGCAGCTAATCTATGTCCCTCTGTAACCTACAAGATCCTTTGTCACTATCCACAACTCTACCAACCTTGGTGTCATCATCAAATTTACTAACCCATCCTTCTATGCCCTCATCCAGGTCATTTATATAAATGACAAACAGCAGTGGCCCCAAAACAGATCCTTGTGGTACACTACTGGTAACTGAACTCGAGGATGAATATTTCCCATCAACCACCACCCTCTGTCATCTTTCAGCTAGCCAATGTCTGATCCAAATTGCTAAATCACCCTCAATCCATGCCTCCATATTTTGTGCAATAGCCTCCTGTGGGGAATCTAATCAAACACCTTACTGAAATCCATGTCCTAGTCTAAAGTGAGGACTGCAGATGCTGGAGATCAGAGTCGAGAGTGTGGTGCTGGAAAAGCACATCAGGTCAGGATTCCTGATGAAGGGCTTCTGCCTGAAACATTGATTCTCCTGCTCCCCAGATGCTGCCTGACCTGCTACGCTTTTCCAGCGCCCCACACTTGACTGAAATCCATGTACCTCCACATCAACCTATTTGGTCACTTTCTCAAAGAACTCAGGTTTGTGAGGCATGACCTACCCTTTACAAAACCATGTTGACTATCCCTCATCAACTTATTCCTTTCTAGGTGATTGTAAATCCTACATCCTAGGGCAGCACGGTGACTCAGTGATTAACGCTGCTGTCTCACAGTGCCAGGGACCCGGGTTCAATTCCCGCCTCGGGCAACTGCCTTTGTGGAGTTTGCATATTCTCCCCGTGTCTGCATGGGTTTCCTCTGGGTGCTCTGGTTTCCTCCCATGGTCCAAAAATATGCAGGTCAGGTGAGTTGGCCATGCTGAAAATCGCCTGTAGCGTTCGGGGGAATCTCTGGATGGGTTGCTGTTCAGAGAGTCCGTGTGGACTTGTTGGGCCAAAGGGCCTGTTTCCACATTGTAGGGAATCTAATGTAATCTAATTTAATCTTATAACTCTTTCCAAGACTTTACCCACAACCGAAGTAAGGCTCGCAGGTCTGTAATTACTAGGGTTGTCTCTACTCCTCTTCTTGAACAAGGGGATAACATTTGCTATCCTCCAGTCATCTGGTACTATTCCTGAGAATATTGACAACATAAAGATCAAAGCCAAAGGCTCAGCAATCCCCTCCATGGCTTCCCAGAGAATCTGAGGATAAATGCCATCCAGCACAGGGGACTTACCTATTTCTTTACACTTTCCAGAATTGCTAACACTTCTTCCTTGTCAATCTCAATCCCGCCTAGTCTGTTAGCCTGTATCTCCGTATTCTCCTCATCCACATTGTCTTACAATCACATTGTGAGTACTGACGAAAAGTATTCATTTAGCGCTTCCCCTATCTCCTCTGACTCCACATTCAACTTTCCACTATTGTCCTTGATTGGCCTTTATCTTACTCTAGTCATTCATTTATTCCTGATATAGACATAGGAAGTCTTAGGGTTTTCCTTGATCCTATCTGCCAAAGACTTCTCATGTCCCCTCCTGGCTTTTCTTGGCTCTCTCTTCAGGTCTTGCCTGGTTAACTTGTATCTCGAGCGCCCTAACTGAGCCAGCACATTTCATCCTAAGATAAGTTGTCTTCCTCTTGACAAGAGATTGAACTTCCTTAGTAAACCATGGTTCCCGTGTTCGGCAACTCTTTCCCTGCCTGACTGGTACATATTTATCATGGCCACGCCGTAGTTCCTTGAATAAGCCTCCACATTTCAATTGTGCCCATCCTCTGCAGTTTCCTTCCCCATCTTATACATCCTAAATCTCGCCTAATTGCATTGTAATTGCGTTTCCCCCAGTTATAACTCTTGTCCTGCAGTATATACCTATCCCTTTCCATTGCTAAAGTAAATAAAACTGAATTGTCGTCAATAAAACCAAAGTCCTACCTACCTCCAAATCTAACATCTGGCAGGGCTCATTACCAGTACCGAATCTAATGTAGCCTCGCCCCTTGTTGCCCTGTCTACCTACTGTGTCAGGAAACCTTCCTGCACACTTTGGAACTATATTATTCCCAGTCAATATTTGGAAAGTTTAAGTCGCCCATAACAACTACCATGTCTCTCTCACTCCTAATGAGAATCATCTTTGATATCCTTTCCTCTACATCTCAAACTATTTGGAGGCCTATAGAAAACTCCCAACAGGGTAACCTCTTCTTTCCCGTTTCTAATCTCAGCCCATACTACTTCAGCAGAGACGTCCTCAAACATCCTTTCTGCCACCGTAATACTGTCCTTGACTAACAATGCTACATCACCCCCACTTTTACCATTTTCTCTGTTCTTACTGAGACATCTACATCCTGGAACCTCCACACGACCTAATAGTAGCGTACAAAATCATGAGGGGCATGGATCGGCCATGCAGACAAGGTCTTTTCCCTGGTTTGGGGAAAGCCCAGAACTAGAGGGCATATGTTTAGGGTGAAAGGGAAAAGATTTAAAAGGGACCTAAGGATAACTTTCACGCAGAGGGTAGTGTGTGTATGGAATGAAGTGCCAGAGGAAGTGGTGGAGACTGGTACTTTTACAGCATTTAAAAGGCATATGATTAGGAAGGATTTAGAGGGATATGTGTCAAGTGCTGACAAATGGGACTAAATTAATTTAAGGAAGCTGGCCTTCATGGACGAGTTGGACTGAAAGGTATTTTTCTGTGCTGTATCATTCTGTATCTCTGAGTAATAATGAATGAACTTACTGCCCAAAATTGATTTTTCTATAATATACTATATAAACCTATACTAACCTATACTAGCCCAATAACTTCCAAATATAATATTTGGAAGTTATTGGGCTAGTATAGGTTAGGTAGGATTCGGTCGGCGCAACATCGAGGGCCGAAGGGCCTGTACTGCGCTGTATCCTTCTATGTTCTATGTTCTATACATAAATGATCCAGATCTTGGTGTACACAGAACAATTTAAAAGTTTACCGATGAAACAAAACTTGAAAGAATTGTAAATCATGAGAATGTTGCACTTGGGGAGGGGGTGACCTCGTGGTATTGTCGCGAGATTATAAATCCGGAGACTCTGGTAGTATTCTGGGGACCCTGACATGGCAGATGGTCGAATTTAAATTCGGTGAAAATCTGGAATTACAAGTGTAATGATTACCATGAATCTGTTGTTGATTGTTGGACAAACCCCTCCGATTTAATAATTTCTTGATGATGGGAGGAAATTACAGTTCTTACTTTAGATTCCAGATCCACAGCAATGTGGTTGACTTTTAACTGTCCTCTGGGCAATTAAGGACGGGCAATAAATGCAGGACTGGCCAGTGACACCCTCATGCTGGGAAGAAATTTTTAAAAAGTATGCGTTGCTGGCTTGGCCAGCATTATTTACGCATCCTTAATTGCGTTTGCTGATCAGCTTGAACTACTGCAGTCCGTTTGCCATTTGCCACACAATATCGTCAGGGAGGGAATTCCAAATGTTTTGATTCAGCAACATTGAAAGAATTGCTGTATATTTCTAAGTCATGATCTTGAGGGTTTTGGAGGCACTTGCAGGTGGTGATATCCCCATGTATCTGCTTTCATATCTTTCTAGATGGTGGTGGTTGTGGGTTTGTAAGGTGCTATGCAAGGACATAATTTGGTGAATTTCTGCAGTGCTTGTTGTTGATATGCACTTCTGTTACTGAGTATCAGTGATGGATGAAATGGATGTTTGTGCTACAGTCAATCATCAGGTTGCTTCCTCGATGGTATCGGCTTCTTGATTGTTTGTTTGGGTTGTACTCATCCAACGGGGAGTATTCCATCCTTTACACAGAGAGTTGTGAGAGCATGGAATGCGTTGCCAGCAGCAGTTGTGGAAGCAAGGTCATTGGGTACATTTAAGAGACTGCTGGACATGCATATGGTCACAGAAATTTGAGGGTGCGTACATGAGGATCAATGGTCAGCACAACATCGTGGGCTGAAGGGCCTGTTCTGTGCTGTACTGTTCTATGTTCTATGCTCAACTTGTGCTTTGGAGATGGTGAACAGGAGGTGAGTTACTCACTGCTGTATTTGTAATCTCTGATCTGCTATTGTAGCCACTATATTTATGTGGATGGGCTAGTTTTGTTTATGAACTGAAATGTAACCCACTGAATGATTCAGTGAAGGTAGTGCCATTGAATGGCATTGAATTTAAAACCCTATTTTAAATTTGTTTTGCACTGACTTAAGTAGAATACTAAGGATAATTTGCATTTGTTTGGGATAAGACATTACCTGATGTCCATTTTCCTTGTCCTGTACATGTCAATAATCAAAGAACAAAGAAACTTTACAGCCCAGGAACAGGCCCTTTGGCCCTTCAAGCCTGAGCCAGTCCAAATCTACTGTCTAAACCTGTCACCCCCTGCTCCCCACCTACTCATGCATCTGTCTAGACTCATCTTAAATGAATCTATTGTGCCCGCTTCTACCACCTCTGCTGGCAACGCGCTCCAGACATCCACCACCCTCCGAGTTAAGTCCTTGCTGTGTGTATCCCTCTTAAACATTCCACCTCTCACCTTGAAAGTGTGATCTCTCGTTACTGAATCCTTCACCTTGGGAAAAAGCTTGTCTCTATCTACCCTGTCTATATCCTTCATGATTTTGTAAACCTCAATCAGATCCCCCCTCAATCTCCTTTTTTCTAATGAAAACAAACCTAACCTACTCAACCTCTCTTCATAGCTAGCACTTTCCATACCAGGCAACATCCTCATAAACCTTCTCTGCACCATCTCCAAAGCGTCCATATCCTTTTGGTAAAGTGACGCCCGGAATTGTACACAGTATTCTAAATGCAGCCGAACCAATGTCTTGTACAATTTAACATGGCTTGCCAGCTGTTATACTCAATACCCTGTCCAATGAAGGCAAGCATACTATATGCCTTCTGGACCACACTATCCACCTGTGCAGTAACGTTCAGGGAACAATGGACTTGCACTCCCAGATCTCTCTGTCCATCAACTTTTCCCAAGGCTCTTCCATTCATTGTTTAATTCGCTCTACTATTAGTCTTGCCTAAATATATCACCTCACATTTGTCTGGATTGGAATATATCTGCGACCTTTCCGCCCAACTCTCCAGCCTATCTATATAAGGAATAAAAGAATGACGAAAGTAAGATTAGGGCCAATCAAGGATAGTAGTGGGAGGTTGTGTGTGGAGTCAGAGGAGGTAGGGGAAGCACTAAATGAATATTTTTCGACAGTATTCACTCTATAAAACGACAATGTTGTCGAGGAGAATACTGAGATACAGGCTACTAGACTAGGTGTGATTTAGGTTCACAAGGAAGAGGTATGAGAAATCTTGCAGAGTGTGAAAATAGATAAGTCCCCTGGGCCGGATGGGATTTATCCTAGAATCCTTTGGGAAGCCAGGGAGGAGATTGCCAAGCCTTTGGCATTGATCTTTAAATCGTCATTGTCTACAGGAATAGTGCCAGAAGGCTGGAGGATAGCAAATGTGGTTCCCCTGTTCAAGAAGGGGAGTAGAGACAACCCTGGTAATTATAGACCAGTGAGCCTTACTTCAGTTGTTGGTAAAGTGTTGGAAAAAGGTTATAAGAGATAGGGTTTATAATTATCTAGAAAAGAATAATTTAACTAGGGATAGTCAGCCCGGTTTTGTGAAGGGTAGGTCATGCCTCACAAACCTCATTGAGTTCTTTGAAAAGGTGACCAAACAGGTAGATGAGGGTAAACCAGTTGATGTGGAGTATATGGATTTCAGCACGGCCTTCGATAAGGTTCCCCACAGTAGACTATTGTACGAAATGTGGAAGAATGGGATTGTGGGAGATATAGTCGTTTGGATCAGTAATTGGCTTGCTGAAAGAAGACAGAGGGTGGTGGTTGATGGGAAATGTTCATCCTGGAGTCCAGTTACTAGTGGTGTAACGCATGGGTCAGTGTTGGGTCCACTGCTGTTCGTCATTTTTATAAATGACCTGGATGAGGGCTTAGAAGGGTGGGTTAGTAAATTTGCAGATGACACTAAGGTCAGTGGAGTTGTGGATAGCGACGAAGGATGTTGTCGGTTACAGAGAGACATAGATAAGCTGCAGAGCTGGGCTGAAAGGTGGCCAATGGAGTTTATGTGGAAAAGTGTGAGGTGATTCACTTTGGTTGGAATAACCGGAATGCAAAGTACTGGGCTTATAAGATTCTTGGTGGGATAGATGAGCATAGAGATCTCGGTGTCCATGTATATAGATCCTTGAACGTTGCCACCCAGATTAACAGGGTTGTTAAGAAGGCATACAGTGTTTTATCTTTTATTAATAGAGGGATCGAGTTCCAGAACCATGAGGTTATGCTGCAGCTGTACAAAACTCTGGTGCAGCCGCACTTGGAGTATTGTGTACAGTTCTGGTCACCACATTATAAGAAGGATGTGGAAGCTTTGGAAAGGGTGCAGAGAAGGTTTACTAAGATGTTGCCTGGTATAGAGGGAGGGTCTTACAAGGAAAGGCTGAGGGACTTGAGGCTGTTTTTATTGGAGAGAAGAAGGTTGAGAGGTGACTTAATACAGACATAAAAGCTAATCAGAGGGTTAGATAGGGTGGACACGGAGAGCCTTTTTCCAAGTATGGTGACGGTGAGCACAAGGGGGCATAGCTTTAAATTGAGGGGTGATAGATATAGGACTGATGTCAGAGGTAGTTTCTTTATTCAGAGAGTAGTAAGGGCATGAAATGCTTTGCCTGCAACGGTAGTAGATTCGCCAAGTTTAAGTGCATTTAAGTCGTCATTGGACAAGTATATTGACCTACATGAAATAGTGTAGGTTAGATGAGCTTCAGATTGGTATGACAGGTCGGTGCAACATCGAGGGCCGAAGGGCCTGTACTGTGCTGTAATGTTCTATACTCTCCTGTATTCTTTGACAATCCCTTATGCTTTCTGCTACTCCACCAACCTTCGTATCATCTGCAAACTTTCTGATCATACCAACAGTGCCCTCTTCCAGATCATTTATGTATATCACAAAATCTTGGCAGGGAGATTTATTTTTAAATTCTTCAATGATGCCCTTCAGTTTCAGTCTCCTTCCCAAGGATCTACACCCTTGGCTGAACCTCAGTCGATACAGGTCACACACGATCAACCTTTCCCCATTTGTTGTTGTTGTTGTTGTTGTTGTTGTTATGTCACTATAATTTTACCAGACCATAGGGACTGCTCTCTCATTAGAGAGAAGCAACTGGTGTTGATTTAACCAAGTGAAGAGGTTGAGAAGGAGAGTCCTTCATGGTAACTTCCAATCAGTGATGGGAATTGAACCAATGCTGTTGGCATCACTCTGCTCTGCAAACCAACAATCCAGCCAACTGAGCTAAACCAATTCCCCTTTTAATTATTAATCCTATTTTAATACTTTTAATCATTTTCTTCCTCTCTTCCTTTTATTCTCTTTGTTTAAGAAGGGAAGTACAGGAAACATGCCTGACAAATCTGTTAGAATTCTTGGAGAAGATGAGTTAGATAAAGGAGAGGCAGTTGCAATACATTCCACAGATTAACCACCCTCTAGCTGAA
Organism: Hemiscyllium ocellatum; assembly: GCF_020745735.1. Lineage (NCBI taxonomy): Eukaryota > Metazoa > Chordata > Chondrichthyes > Orectolobiformes > Hemiscylliidae > Hemiscyllium > Hemiscyllium ocellatum. Next base: position 142,435,211 of record NC_083404.1, read on the forward strand.
GAAATTCATCCACTCTCAATTCTAGAGTGTCACCTTTCACTTTGAGGCTGGTGTATTTCGATTTCCAGAAGAAATTGACAAGGTCCTCACAGGAGACTCTTGTGTAAGATAAGAGCTGATGGTGTTAGGGACAAGGTACTAGCATGGATAGAGGATTGATGACTGGCAGATGGGGAAAGTAAGGCTAAAGGGTCTTTTTCAGGATGGCACGAGTGGAATTCCACAGGGGTCCATGTTGGGATTACAACTACTCATGTTATACATTAACGATCTGGACAAAGGAACTGAGGGTATTGTTGCTAAGTTTGCAGATGACACAAAAGTAGATGGAGGGACAGATAGTGTTGAGGAAGCAGAGGGGTTGCTGATGGAGTTAGGCAGGCTAGGAGAGTGAGCAGAGAATTGGCAAATGGAATACAATGTGGGAAAGTGTGAGGTGAAGCACTTTGGTCAGAAGAAGAAAGACATAGACTATTTTCTAAACTGGTTAAGGCTTTGAAAATCTGAAGCACAAAGTTACTAGAGAGTCCTCGTTCAGGATTCTCTTAAGGCTAACTTGCAGGCTAAGTTGGTGGTTAGCAAGACAAATGCAATGTTGGCATTCATTTCAAAAGGGCTAGAATAGGGATGTGCTGCTGAGCCTGTATAAGGCTCAGGCCACACTGTGAATGGAATATTGTGAGCCGTTTTGTCCCCCACATTTAAGGAATAATGTGTTGGTGTTGGAGTGGGTTCAGAGGAAATTTACAAGAATGAACCCAGGGATGAAGGGCTTGTCATATGAAGAGATGTTGATACTCTGGTCTGGCTGAATGAAATTTAGAAGAATGAGGAAGATCTGATTGAAACTTACAGAATACTGAGGGGTCTTTGTAGAGTGGACATGGTCAACATGTTTTCGCCCGGAAGGAGAGACTAGGACCTGAGCATACGGCCAGTGAAAGGATGACACTTTAGAACTAAGATGTGGATGAATGTCTTCAGCTAGAGGGTGGTTAATCTATGGAATGCATTGTAACAGAAGGCTGTGAAGGCGAGTTATTGAGTATATTTAAGACAGTGATTGGTTCTTGATTGGGAAGAGGATCGAGGGTTACAGGGAGAGGACAAGAAGTTGATTAACATGTCAGCCAAAATCGAATAGCGAAGCAGATTTGATAGGTGCAGAATTAGGCCATTCAGCCTATACCTTATAGTCTTTTGGTGTATCTGCAATTCTCTTTACAACCTCAAGATGAGTCGATGGTGGTTACTTTATGTCATTAGATTAGATTACTTACAGTGCGGAAACAGGCCCTTCGGCCCAACAAGTCCACACCGACCCGCCGAAGCGCAACCCACCCATACCCCTACATTTACCCCTTACCTAACACTACGGGCAATTTAGCATGGCCAATTCACCTAACCTGCACACTTTTGGACTGTGGGAGGAAACCGGAGCACCCGGAGGAAACCCACGCAGACACAGGGAGAACGTGCAAACTCCACACAGTCAGTCGCCTGAGTCGGGTCTCAGGCGCTGTGAGGCAGCAGTGCTAACCACTGTGCCACCCACAGGAATTTAGTTAACTATACAGTCCTCAAGTTGTCATGATACACTGCACATAATATAACTTTGAAGACCAACTATCGTTGAACCCCACATTGCAACTTTGCACTAGTTTGTCACATCATTGGAATGTGCAGTACCACCTATTTAACAACTGAGTTTACTATAAAATTATCAATTGCTGGAGGTCTGCTCCCTCAAAAAATCTGTGTTCTCAGGAGTACTTTTATAAATATTTTAGAGCATCCGTTGCCACTGTTTACCCCAGATGGGCAGCATTGCCCTTTAGCCATTCATTCACAGGCTGGGAGTGACAGGAGCTGGAGGGGGTAATGATGCGGAGCACGAGGTGTGCACCAGATCTGCTCAGTTAACTGAACTTTCTGCACTGATGGGCTTATTGCATCATTTTTATTGTTTGATTGTAACCACAGCAAGAAAGAAGAAAACTCCTGCATGAGTAAATTATTTTTTTGAAGTGTAGTCACAATTGTGTAATGAGCAATTTTAGCAGTCAGTTGGTACACCATAGATAGCAGTGAAATAATCAACCAGTTGATCTCTTTCATGCTAGTTGTTCTGAAATGAATACTAGCCGGGAAACTGGGAGAACTGCCCTGCTCTTATTCTTTTTGACTTTGTGATATGGTTTTTGCTGGCTTGGCCAGCCTTTATTCTGTGATGGATGTAAGATATGTGATTTGTTTACATTTTAATATCATTTATTTTTGAGTTTACGTTTGAGCAAGTGGCATGTGGACTTTGATTTGTCTCTCTGAAGGAGTTTAGTGATAACTTATAAGTATTTCTATTACGATACTGATTTCTTTTAAAGCATTGTCTGAGAGAGGTATTTTTATGGAGGCTTATGAGAATATGTTTACATTGGAAAAGACTTTACAAGTGAACAAAGAAAGCAGTTGTGTATGAGGCTTTCATTTTAGAAGGGCAGAGATATATTTTTGCTTTCGTTTGAGGGAAGCATCTATCGTTAGAAAATCTTTTGCAAAAATCTTTGCTGAAACTGGGTGGGTGAAACTGGTGCTTTGAATGAAAGGAGATTTGTTTAAATCTGTCAGGAAATAGACCATGTCCGTGTAAGGCGTTTAAATTAAAAGTTTCAGACTAGAACTGTCTGGTTAAAAGTTATTTGAAGCTGAGAAAGTCTAAGCTTGGTGTTCTTGTAGAATATCTACAGTGGGCGGCATGGTGGCTCAATGGTTAGCACTGCAGCCTCATAGCACCAGGGTCCCAGGTTCAATTCCAGCCTTGGGCATCTGTCTGTGTGGAGTTTGCACATTCTCCCCGTGTCTGCGTGGGTTTCCTCCGGGTGTTCCGGTTTTCTCCCACAGTCCAAAGATGTGCAAGTCAGGTGAATTGGCCGTGCTAAATTGCCCGTAGTGTAAGGTGTAATTAGTCAGAGGGAGATGAGTCTGGGTGGGTTTATCTTCGGAGGGTCAGCGTGGACATGTTGGGCTGAAGGGCCTGTTTCCACACTGTAGGGAATCTAATCTAATCTAAATAGAGGCCCATCAAGTCTGCACTGCCCTCTGAAGAGCATTTCACCCTGTCCCTGTAACTCCACATTTACCATAGTTAACCAACCTCACTTGCACAATTTAGTATGACCAATCCACCGAAATTGCATATCTTCAGACTGTGGGAGGAATCCAGAGCACCCGGAGGAAACCCATGCAGATACTGAGAGTGTACAAACTCCACACAACTGGTCGGCCAAAGCTGGGATTGAACTGAGAAGCAGCAATTCTAACCACTGAGCTGCTGTGACAAAGGTTGAAGACAAAGACTATCAGTTTCTCAAAGCTGGGGGAATTCAATCTACAGGTAAGTCAACTTGCCAGGTAACACCTTCAATGGGCCTTCAGCAAAGCACTGCTGCTGATACCTGCCTTCTATTTATATGTATGGGTTTCTTTGGGCTGGTGATGCCCTTTCCTGTGGTGATGTTATTTTAGTTATTTTTCTCAGATGGAGTCTCACTTGATGTGTTTGTTGACAGAGTTCCAGTTGGAATGCTGTGCTTCTAGGAATTGTCGTGAGTGTTTCTGTTTGGCTTGTCCTAGGATGGATGTGTTGTCCCAGTCGAAGTGGTGTTCTTCCTTATCTGTATATAAGGAAACTAGTGAGAGAGGGTCATGTTGTTTTGTGGCTAGTTGATGTTCATGTATCCTGGTGGCTAGTTTTTTGCCTGTTTGTTCAATATAGTGTTTGTTACAGTTGCATGGTATTTTGTAAATGACATTAATTTTGTTTGTTGTCTGTATAGGATCTTTCAATTTCTTTAGCTGCTGTTTTAGTGTCTTGATGGGTTTATGTTCATTGGGTACCCATTCTTTTTGAATACACGGTATTGGTGATTTTTCTCTGATGCAGCTTCTTTTGTGGATGTTGGGATGATTGTACAGAAGCAATCATCCTAACACCCACAAACGAAGCTGATTCAGAACATTATTTCAATGAGCCAACACACACTGCAGCACAGAGGAACTACGCAGAGCAGAGGAAAATCACCTATATCTTTATAGGCTTTGGAGAGGGTGCAAAAAAGGTTTACCAAAATGCTGGCTGGACTTGGAGGGCTTGCCTTATGAAGAAAGGTTGAATAAGCTTGGACTTGTCTCCTCTCTTCCTCCTTCTCTCCAGAGAGAACTGATCGAGGTGTCCAAAATAATGAGTGGAATAGCCAGAGACTTCTCCCCAAGGTAGGATTGACTGGTACAAGAAGTCATAGTTTGAAGATATTAGGAGGAAGCCATAAAGGAGACGTCAGAGGTAGGTTCTTTATGCAGAGAGTTGTGAATGCATGGAATGCGTTGCCAGCTGTGGTGGTGGAAGCAGAGTCATTGGGGACATTTAAGCGACTGCTGGACATGCACATGGATAGCAGTGAGTTGAGGGGTGCGTAGGTTAAGTTCCTATTTTTACATTAGGATTAAATCTCGGCACAACATCATGGGCCAAAGGGCCTGTTCTGTGCTGTACTTTTCTATGTTCTGTGTTCTATGTTTTATATCGTGTATTCAAAAAGAATGGGTATCCATTGAACGCAGTCTGCCGATTTCTCAGCAACAAACCCAAACAAGCAGACAAAACATGTCCGGAAACCCTAACCACTCTCCCCTATATCAAAGATATCTCTGAAATGACTGCCAGACTACCCAGATCCCTTGGCATCATGGTGGCCCACAAACCCACCAACACACTAAAACAGCAGCTAATGAATTTAAAAGACCCTATACAGACCACAAGCAAAACTAATGTCATTTACAAAATACCGTGCAAGGACTGTAACAAACACTACATTGGACAAACAGGCAGAAAACTAGCCACCAGGATACATGAACACCAACTAGCCACAAAACGACATGACCCTCTCTCACTAGTATCCTCACATACGGATGAGGAAGGACACTACTTTGACTGGGACAACACATCCATCCTAGGACAAACCAAACAAAGACATGCATGAGAATACCTGGAAGCATAGTATTCCAAGTGGACCTCTATCAACAAACACATCGAGTTAGACCCCATCTACCACCCCCTGAGAAAAGGATCAGGAAGTGACTTCACCACGGGAAATAACATCACCACAGGAAATGACATCACCAGCCCAAAGAAACCCAAACATATAAATAGAAAGCAGGAATTTTCAGCATTGCTTTGCCTAAGGCCCACTGAAGATTTTACCTAGTAGGGTAACGAAACATCTGGAAATGAACCTCGCAGTTCAGTGAGCAAACCTACATCCAAAACCTCAACCTGACCTACAAATCTTCTCAAACCTAGCTGGGGTTGGTTGGTGTGGATATTCCAGAAGTTGGATATCCACAAGTTGGCGTCCTGTCTCCGTGACGTAGAGGTGACCACATCGGGTGCAACGGATACAGTAGCTGACCTTTGTGGAAGTATAGGTAAATATTTGTCGGATGTAGAATGATCCTTTCAGGCCTTGGATGGAGGTGAAGGGAGATTTTGTGAGCTCAGGTTTTGCACTTTCTGCGGTGGCAGGGGAAGATGCCAGGCGTGGGGTCATGGCTCTGACAAGGGATTTACGGAGGGAATACTGATGGGGGTGGAGAGGGAAATATATCCCTCATGGTGGGGTCTGTTTGTAGGTGGCGGAAGCGGCGGCGGATGATGCAATGTGTGCGAAGGTTGGTGGGGTGGAAGGTGAGGATTGGGTGGGCGGGGGGTTCTGGCCTTGTTGTGTTGGGAGGGGTGGGGTTCAAGGGCAGAGGTGTGGGAATTAGAGGAAAGGGGCTGGAGATCATCATCAACCATGTGGGAGGGGAAATTGCAATCTTTAAAGGAGGAGGCCACCTGGGATTTTCTATGGTGGAATTGGTCAACCTGGGAACAGATACAGTGGAGGCGGAGGAATTGGGAATAAGGGATGATGTTTTTACAGGAGGCAATGTGGGAGGATGTATAGTCCAGGTGAAGTCCCACTCCACCAAGGACATGCAGGTCCTGGACCACCTTCATCGCCAAACCTTAACCACCCAATGGCTGGAGGAAGAACGCCTCATCTTCAACCTTGGGACTCTGTAACCACACTGGATTCATGTGGATTTTGCAAGTTTCCTCATTTCCCATCCCCCCACATTATCCCTGTCCCAAACCTCCAATTCGGTACCACCCTCTTGACCAGTCCATAGTCTTTCCCATCTATCATTTCCACCCTCCTCTCCAACCTATCACCTTTTCCTCCACCGTCTATCTATCGCATTCTCAGCTAACTAACCCCCCCCCCCCCACCTCACTTAAAGTTATACTGGGAAGTGGCGAATAAGCTGGTAGTCTCAAAAATGAGCTTGCAAGAGATTTTGGACAGGTCTAAGGACAGGTTGCTGGAACCTGGGGGAAATGAAAGGAATGGCAATTAAACTTCAGTTGAAGTGGAAGGTTCACCCAAGAAGTCTGAAGATGTGTTCAGTACTATATGTATGCCATCTGGCCTAAAATGGAGACGAATCAGTCTGGAAGCATTGGAGTCGGTAACCATTAGTTGATGGGCCCCTCTAATTGTTGTGATTTGAAAAACAGATGGCGTGGTGAGGATTTCTGGTGACTTTAAGGTCATAGTAAACCTCGACCTGTGTGTCGATAAATCCCCTCGTGCATTCATTGAGGACCTGTTCAGTAGATTGAGTGGGGGAAAGAAATTCTCAAAAATGGATCTGTTGAAGGCTTGCCTGCAGATGGGGATTGCAAAGGATTCCCAGCTGCCGCTGATGACAGTGACACACAAAGACTGTTCCACTGTAAGCGATTGCCTTTTTGGCATCATATCAGCGCTGGCTGTATTCCAGAGGGACATGGTCCAAGTTTTAAGTGGATTGCCAGGAGCCCAATGCTGTCAGGATGATAGTTTAGTTACTTTATTTGTCGAATTTGCTCGCCCAAATTGCGGCAGATGCTGGGAGAGTGAGTAAAGTTAAGGAGGAGTTAGGCAGATTTTTAATTTGTAATGGGTTGAAGGATTATGGGGCGAAGACAGGAAAATGAAGGTGAGGAGCATAGCAACCATGATCAAATAGTTGAGCAGACTTGATAGGCCAACTGGCCTAATTCTTCTCGATTTGGAGATGCCGGTGTTGGACTGGGGTGTACAAAGTTTAAAAATCACACAACACCAGGTTATAGTCCAACAGGTTGGACCTGTTGGACTAAAACCTGGTATTGTGTGATTTTTAACCTAATTTTTCTCCTTTATCTTATGAACTTATGGATACTCCAAAGAGGAGCAGAGGTTGCAGGCATATGACCTATGAGGAAAAAAGAATAAATGCAAGCATTTTAAAGACTCCACAAAGAACCTGGGCCATGTAATTGATGTTGTGGAACTACTCAAGTTGCCCAGGAGGATGGAGGTTATCATGAAGGCCCCTAGACAGAGAATGTATCTCATCTGAGATCATTCTTGGGACTTGCAAATTGCTATTCCAAGTTTGTGTCTGATTTGGCAAGCAGGCTTAAATTGGTTGCTGGTCAAAGGGTGTGTTATGACACTGGGTAAACTCTCCTGCTTAATTTAAAACCAGTAACACAGAAAAGATTTGTCCCGTGCGGTAATCTGTAAAAATCGAGTGGCCAAGAACGATTTAAAGTAAAAATCAACAACTTTATTTCTTAAAGTATAACCGAGAATAATTAATGAACCACTATTTACAATTTCTTCCTCTAACCTATCTTTTACCTTCCCTTCTATAATACTAGTCCGATAAAACTCCCAATTAAGATTTACAAAACAACACTTATCTCAAAGCCAGGCAGCTATAGGTTATTGTCTTCAGATCTTCCTGCCTTGACTTTTCTCCTAGTTAGGAATTTCTGCTTTGCAGGTTATTGATCGAAAAGGTGTGTTTTTAAGAGAGCTATTTTTCAGGCAGTCAGGTTACATGCTAGGTTGTGGCAATTCTTATCTTAACTGTTCAATTTTCTGCGGTCTTATACTCCAGAGTATCAGATTGTGTCGTTGGCTTTTAAGATTATCAGTATACTCGATCCAATCTTGATTGGGGCTTTATATGTTTCGGGTATACTGTAAACCGATTGGTAGAATTCGAATTTGTTTTTGTCTCCGTGCAACAAACTAATCAAGTTGTTCAAGCAGTGTTACATTGTTACCTTTTTGAGCTCACTTGGTGCTGTGTCCAATAGTTCTGTTGCTTTTAACTCTTAAAGATATACCCACATCTTCATAATTGGTGACAGTGGAAATGGACCCCGAAAGTTGAGGAGGCATACCAGGAGCTGAAAATGTGTTGCTGGTTAAAGCACAGCAGGTTAGGCAGCATCCAAGGAACAGGAAATTCGACGTTTCGGGCCAGAGCCCTTCATCAGCATCTGCAGACCTCACTTTTTACTCGAGGCATACCAGGAGGTAAAGCAAACCCTGAAAATGTTTGAAGTTTTGACTCCTTTCAATGGAAGGTTGCCATTGCAGTTGACATATGATACCTCTCCTTATGGAATTGGAGTTATACTGTCACACATCTTGTTGAATATAGAGAAAAGGTCTGGTGTGTTCATGTCAATGTAACTAACAAAGAGGGAGGAGAAGGATGCCCTTGGAGAAGGAAGGATTGAGCATCATGTCTGGTGTAAGAAGTTCACTCATTTTGTTTATGGCAGGCATTTTGTGCTGCTGACAGGCCGCAGGCTACACATTAATGTCCATTTTTGACCCTTTCAGTCAATGGCGTCAGCATGCCTGCAGAAATGGGCAGTGGTTCTGTCAGCCGTGAAATCAGATCCTGTCATTTGGAGAAGTATGGTAATGCAGATGCTTTTTCAAGGTTACTGCTGCCAGGAAATAAGGCTGTTCTTGCTTGGAGCCTGACATTGAAGTACTTTTCCCAGGAAGACAAGGCACTGGTGTGGAACTCGACCTGGAATGAACTGGTCTTGAGCCTAGATGGGGACTTAGTTGTGAGAAGAAGGACATTTCACAGAAACTGCCCTTACGTGCCCAGGAGGTGGGAATTGTCTGTATCTGACTGGTGTTTTAATGAGTTGAATGAGAGTCGTTATCCCTCCCCTGTTAAGAGAAAAGGTGCTGGAATAAGGGCACCCTGGCATGGTGTCCATTTAAAAAAAAAATTGCCAGAAGCTACTTTTGGTGGTTAAATGTGGGCTTCTAGGCTGAGGAGAGAGAGGGATCATGCAAATCCTGTGCATTTATAAAGAAGGAGCTACCGCTGTTGTCCCTCCACCATTGGGACTGGCTTCACTTACTATGGCAGGGGAGTCATATTGATTTTGTGGGGTCAGTAGAGGGATGAATGTTACGAGTAGTTGTGGATACCCATTCCAAGTGACCTGAGGTGGCGGTCATTAAGTCAGTATCAGTGGAAGCAGCAATAGACCGACATGATGAAATATTTGCCAGGTTCAGGAAACCCAAACAAGTCGTCAGTGACGATGGTCTACAGTTTATGGTGCAAGTGTTCAAGCAGTACCTGGAAAATCTTAGAGTCAGATGTATGAGAACAGCTCCATATAACCCTGTGACAAACGGCCAGGCGGAGAGATTTAAAGGCCTCACAGGGGGAGGATTCGCTATGGCAGTGACTCAAATTTTTCAGCGTGTACAGGAACACACCACATGTGACTACCCAGTGCCTGCCATATCCTTAATATTCAACTACCAGCTGAGAACTATGTTTGACATACTGTGGCTACAAGAGACCAGGGAGGTGGTAGAGCAAAATCAAGAAGGACAGATGATCAGAAGAGTGGGAACCTCACAGTTGAGGGTATTCCAGAGAAAAGAGACTGTCTTGCCCTGGAATTATACATCGGGAGAAAAATGGATCCTAATGGTGGTGCTGGCTCAAACATACGCATTATTATATGTGTTGATGTGTAGTGACTAGTTGGTCTAAGTGTTTCTTCCAGACCATTTTATCCTTTGAATGAAGTCACATGTCTGCGAGCCAGGGTTGGCCATACCCTGGGGAGAAGATGACAGCTTCATCATAGAGACATACCCACAGAACATTAGGAGCTTCTGGAAACCTGGGAGACTACTAGAAAGGTTTCCTGAGACGATCTTCTGGGAATCAGCATCTCCCAGAGAAATTGATCATATCAATGTAAAATACTGAAGGGTTGTTTTCCTTTTCTGTTTTTCTCTAAGTGTTCCTGATGAAGTGTGTAGACAAGAGAATATGGAAATAAAGGGGGAGGTTTGTGTTGCTTTTTAAAAGAGCAGGTCAGGTGATCTGAATGGCGGGAGATTGGTGGGGCAGTCTAAGACTGGCTGTGGAGCTGAGAAGACGCACACAAAGTATTCTGTGTTCAAGTTTACCTTTTGTCTACCTCGTGTTTGTTTGATATCTGGCTGTAGTGAACCCACAAACACAACAGAAGGGAATATGGTTTTGATCACTGTTACTGCACAGCATGCTGGCTTTCGTTATTTTGTTTTTTTGGGAGGCCTGGATAGCGAGTGTCCATGTCCGTTTTGTTGGTTTATGCCTGTCTTGAAACACCTCTGTTGCATTTCTTTATGCTTGGGACCTGTTCTTATTCTTTGTCTCTCCCAGCAACTCCTGTCCTGTTGAATATACATTATGTGGTCAGGGTCATTTTCAGATGGCATGAAGTCTCTGGATCCTCCGAGACTGGGGGGAGTTCAGATGTATCTTTGAATTACCACAAACAGTTGCAGAAGATAATCAAGGAGGTTAATAAAATACCAAATTTTATATCTAGAGGACTGCAGTATAAGGATGCAAATGTTCGGCTGCAGCTTGACAAAACCCTGAGTTGACCCCATTTGGATTATTGTGAGCAGATTTGGAAACCACCCCTTACAAAGAACATATTTGCCTCTGAGGATATATAATATGGTAGTATAACAGTACACAAGAATGATACCCGGACTTCAAGGGTTAAGTTATGAGGAGCGATTGTACAAATTGGGCTTGTTTTCTCTGGAGTTCAGAACATTAAAGAGCAGTCTGATGGAAATCTTCAAGATGTCTACAGGAAAACCGATTTCCACTGTTTCGAGATTCTGGAATGAGGGGGGGCATAGACTAAATATTAGGGTCTGACTGTTCACGAGAGATATTAGAAAGCACTTCCACAAATGGTAGTTGATGTGTTAGTTGTAAATCTGAGATAGATTCATCTTTGTTAAGCAAAGATATTAAGGGCCAAAAGCATGTTTGTGAAGTGAGGCCGCAGATCAACCATAATGTAGAATAGATTTGAGGAACTGAATGGCTTACTCTTCCTGTGTTCCTCTGATATTTTGAGGGTACAAAGAACATGTGATAATGCTTTGGGTGCGAAGATAGTATGGGATGAGATTGAACCATTTAAAAAACTAAATTGAAGACTGGATTCACAGTACAGGTGCCAGCAGCAGTAAAGATGGAGGTGCATTTGAATTAGTAAAGTCCCGCTTTGGTTTTTAAAATCTGCCTGCAAGGTTGCAGGATTGAGAAGATTTTGAGTGTCTGGAAAATATGAACACGTGTGTGTGTGTGTGTGTGTGTGTGTGTGTGTGTGTGTGTGTGTGTGTGTGTGTGTGTGTGTGTGAGAGTTGGGGTAGATTTGAAATTTGAATGAGAAGAAAATTGAAGCAATAATCATTGATTGTGTTAAATAGAAGGCAGGATGAAGTATCTTTCACTTCTTAACCCTCTAAGAACTACAGACCGGATGAAGGAACAGAGGTCCAGGCTTGGGATTTCAGATATAACCTGGTGTTGTGTGACTTCTGACTGTGTCCACCCCAATCCAACACCGGCACCTCTACACCAAGAACTACAGAGACTTGTGGACAAAAATAATATTGACATGATCATTCTCTGAGTCCATTGCCATGAGATGTTCTAGATATTTCCTTCAGTGCTGTTCCCAGAACAAAATATTTCAGATTTCATGCTGCAGATGTACAGTGTAGAGTTATTTAGTGCTTGTGGAGTGAAGCGCGGATTGCCAGGAAGGTAAGGGCTTAATTTACATTTGGGCAGTGGCTAAACCCGAGATACTACATGTGTAGTATCTCTTCTCCCCCCCCGCCCCCCCCCCCCCAGCGGAAGAAAAAAAGACCCTGTAATATAAGGCTTTTATTTTTTCTTTATCCTTCTTTGTCATATATTTAAATGCATTGTTTCATTTTGGTTAATTCGTATAAAGCTAAGCTTACGGTGGCAGGGGACCTCAGACCTGCTTGATGTGCGAGCTTAGGAACGTGTCTGACGTTCCTGACTCTTTCACTTGCAAGAAGTGTGTCCAGCTGCAGCTGTCGTTTGACCACATGATGTCTGGAGCTGCAGATGGACTCACTGTGGAGCATCCGCGATGCTGAGGAGGTTGTGGATAGCACATTTAGTGAACTGGTCACACTGCAGTTTAGAGTTGCTGAGGGAGACAGTGAATGGGTGACCAAAAGACAGAAAAAGAGTAGGAAGGCAGTGCAGGTGTCCCGTGCGGTCATCTCCCTCCAAAACAGGTATACCATTTTGGATACTGTTGGGGGAGATTGCTCATCAGGGGAGGTCAGCAGTTGCCAGGATCATGGCACCGTGGCGGGCACTGCTTTCAGACAGTCGGGAAAAAGACTCGTAGGTCCATAGTCATAAGGGATTCTGTTGTGAGGGGAGTAGATAGGCAGTTCTGTGGCCGAAAATAGGACTCCCGGATGGTATGTTGCCTCCCAGGTGCTCGGGTCAGGGATGTTACTGATCGGCTGCAGAGCATTCTAAAAGGGGAGGGTGAACAGCCAGTTATCTTGGTGCATATAGGCACCAACGATATAAGGAGGAAGCGCGATGAGGTCCTGAAAGGAGAATTCGGGGAGCTTGGAGAGAAGTCAAAGTGGAGGACCTCAAAGGTAGTGATCTCGGGATTACTACCAGTGCCACATGCTAGCCAGTGTAGAAATGAAAAAATAGTCAGAGATGGTGTAGGAGGGAGGGGTTCAGATTTGTCGGATATTGGGACCGGTTCTGGGGAAGAAAATGGACGGTCTACATCTGAACCAGACTGGAACCAATGTTCATGGGGGAGTTTTTGCTACTGCTATTGGGGAGGTTTTAAACTAATGTGGCAGGGGACTGGGAACCAGAAGAGAAAACAAGTAGGTAGTGAGGTAGAGACTGGAGACTGTAAGAACTATGAAGATAGTGTTAATAAAGGGGTGAGTAGGCAGAGAGCAGATGAGTGCAAAAAATCTGGTGGCCTGAAATGCACCTACTTGAATGCAAGAAGTATAGTGTGTAAGGCAGATGAACTTGGGGCTTGCATTGGTGCCTGGGAGTATGACATTATTGCCATCACAGAGACTTGGTTGAAGGAAGGGCATGATGATTGGCAACTGAATGTTCCAGGATATAGACATTTCAGACAGGTCAGGGAGGCAAGTAAAAGAGGGGGTGGGGTTGCATTGCTGGGCAAGGACGATATCACGGCTGTGCTAAAGGAGGGCACTATGGAGGTTTTGGGTAGTGAGGCATTACGGGTGGAGCTGAGAAATAGGAAGGGTGCAGTTACATTGTTGGGACTGTATTACAGACCTCCCAACAGTGAGCGTGAGGTAGAAGAACAAATAGGTAAACAGATTATGAAAGATGTAGAGGCAATAGGGTAGTGGCGATGGGAGATTTTAATTTTCCCAACATTGACTGGGATACACATAACATCAGATGGGGTAGAATTTGTAAGAAGCGTCCATGAGTGTTTTCTCGCGCAGTATGTCAATAGTCCGACGAGGGAAGGGGCCATATTGGACTGGTATTGGGGAACAAGCCAGGATAGGTGGTAGAAGTTGCGGTGGGGGATTTCTTTGGGAACAGTGACCACAATTCTGTAAGTCTTATAATACTCTTAGATAAAGAAGAGAGTGGTCCTAAGGCAAGAGTACTAAACTGGGCCAAGGCCAATTATATCAAATTTAGGGAGGAACTCGGAAATGTAGATTGGACATAGCTATTTGAAGGGAAGTCCACATTTGAGATGTGGGAGGCTTTCAAAGTTAGTGCAGGATAAGCCTATTGAAGGCAAAGGATAGGAAGGGCAAAATTCGTGAACCGTGGATGATAGGAGAAATTATACAACTAGCCAAGAGGAAAAGGGAAGCGTACATAAGGTCCAGGCAGCTAAGAACAGAACAGGCCCTGGAAGAATATCGGAAGAGAAGGACAAGTCTTAAACGAGGAATCAAGCGGGCTAAAAGGCGTCATGAAATAACTTTAGCGAGCAGAATTAAGGAGAATCCCAAAGCATTTTATCCTTGCATAAGGAGCAAGCGGGTAACTAGAGAAAGGATTGATCCACTAAAGGTTAACGAAGGAAGGCTGTGTGTCGAACCTGAGCGAATGGGTGAGATTATGAATGATTACTTTGCATCAGTGTTCACTGAGGAGAGGAACATGATGAATGCTGAGATTAGAGAGAGAAGTTTGATTAGTCTGGATCATGTTGACACAAGTAGGGAAGTTGTGTTGGGTAGGCTACCGGACGGGATCTATCCCAGATTGCTGAGGGAGGAAATAGCTGGAGCCCTGACAGATATCTTTGTGGCATCCTTAAATACAGGTGAGGTGCCGGATGACTGGAAGGTTGCTCATGTTGTCCCCCTGTACAAGAAGGGTAATAGGGATATTCCGGGTAACTACAGACCAGTGAACCTGACGTCCGTGGTGGGGAAGTTGCTGAAGAGGGTACTGAGGGATAGGATCTATTTATATTTAGAAAAGAATGGGCTTATCAGTGATAGGCAACATGGTTTTGTGTGGGGGAGATCGTGTCTTACCAACGTATAGAGTTCTTCAAGGAAGTGACCAAGTTGTTAGTTGAAGGAAGGGCTGTTGATGTCATATACATGGACTTTAGTAAGGTGTTTGAAAAGGTTCCCCATTGTAGACTAATGGAGAAAGTGAAGTCACATGGTGTGCCAGGGTGTTCTAGCTAGGTGGGTAAAGGACTGGCTGAGCAACAGGAGACAGAGTAGTAGTTGAAGAGAGTTTCTCAAAATGGAGAAAGGTGACCAGTGATGTTCCACCCCTGTGGACCCACTGTTGTTTATGATATACATAAATGATCTAGAAGAGGGCACTGTTGGTATGATCAGCAAGTTTGCAGATGACATGAAGATTGGTGGAGTAGCAGAAAGCAAAAGGGACTGTCAGAGAATACAGGAGGATATAGAATGACTGGTGAGTTGGGTGGAAAAGTCACAAATGGCTTTCAATCCGGACAAATGTGAGGTGATGCATTTAGGCAAGACTAATTCAAGAGTGAATTAGACAATGAACGGAAGAGACTTGGGAAAAGTTGATGGACAAGAGATCTGGGAGTGCAGGTCCTTTGTACGCTGAAGGTTGCTGCCCAGGTGGATGGAGTGATCAAGAATGCATATAGTATGCTTGCCTTCATTGGACGGGGTATTGAGTATAAGAGCTGGCACGTCATGTTAAAATTGTACAAGACATTGGTTCGGCTGCATTTAGACTACTGTGTACAGTTCTGGGTGCCACATTACCAAAAGGATGTGAACGCTTTGGGGAGGGTGCAGAGAAGGTTTATGAGGATGTTGCGTGGTATGGAAGGTTTTAGCTATGAAGAAAGGTTGAATAGGTTAGGTTTATTTTCGTTAGAAAAAAGGAGATTGAGGGAGGATCTGATTGAGGTTTACAAAATCATGAAAAATGTAGACAGGGTGGATAGAGACAAGCTTTTTCCCAGGGTGCAGGACTCAATCATGAGAGGTCATGCTTTCAAGGTAAGAGATGGAAAGTTTTAGGAGGATACACACGGCAAGTACTCCTCACAGAGGGTGGTGGGCGTTTGGTCGCGTTGCCAGCGGAGGTGGTAGAGGCAGGCGCGGCAGATTCATTTAAGATGCGTCTGGACAGATGCATGAGTAGGTGGGGAGCGGAGGGATACAGATGCTTCGGAATTGACCGACAGGTTTAGACATTACATTTTGATCGGCTCAGGCTTGGAGGGCCGAAGGGCCTGGTTCAAGGCTGTAAATTTTCTTTGTTCTTCTTTGTTCTTTATTGAGTTGTGTGTCAGTTAGAAGATTATTGTTAGTTTTTTTTTCTCAATTGTATTTGTCAAGTGTTTAATTTACTTGCAGCTGTTGTGTTGATGATGTTTGACCTTAAGAGCTATAGAGTTGAACCAATGCAGATTATTTCCTGTCCAGTCTTTAGCAGGAAAAGCTCAGCAATTTAACACAGAAACGGCAATAAATGTGAGAAAGAAAAAATGTGTTAAGGAAAGAAAGACTTGTGTTTTTCTTTTACACTTAAATTTCTGTCGCACCTTTCACAATCACAGGAAGTCCCAAAATGCCTAATAGCTTGTTAAGCATGTTTGACTGTAATCAGTGTTCTTTTTTATTCATTGTGGGATACAATCATTAATGACTCGATTGTTCCAGTTGCCCTGGCGATGATTGTGGTGAGCAGCTTTCTAGAATTGCTGCAGTCCTTGGCGTATAGAGAGATCCACAGTGCAATTAGGAAAGGAAATTTCAGATGATCAAAAGGTGATGGTTATATTCTCTGTTACTAGGCAGTCATAACCTAGCACTGTATGGTTTGAATTTTACTTGCAACTATCTCTCAAGCCTGAATGTTGTCCCGGTATTGCTACATTTGATCATGAAAGTGAGCACTGCAGATGCTGAGATCAGAGTTGAAAAGTGTGGTGCTGGAAAAGCACAAAAGGTCAGGCAGTATCCAAGGAACAGGATAATCGACGTTTTGGGCATTAGCTGTCCCTGATGAAGGGCGTATGCTTGAAATGTTGATTCTTCTGCTTCTGCGATGCTGCTTGACCTGCTGTGCTTTTCCAGTGCTAAACTTTTCGACTCTGCATGTGATGTTGGACTGCTTCAGTATCTGAGAAGCCATGAATGGTGCTGAACATTGTGCAGCTACCAGGGAACATCCCCACTTCTGACCTAATGAGGGAAGGAAGGTCCATTCATAAGGCTGCTGACATTGTTGAGCCTACCACACTATCCTGAGGAAACTAAAACAGAAATTGATGGAAAGGCTCAGCAGGTCTGGCATTTTCTGTGGAGCAAAACCAGAATTGATATTTCTGGTTCAGGGACCCTTCCTCAGAATGGGAAGGAAATCTTGCAGACGTGACCTGGAACTGACATAAGACTTCAACAATCACAAATAACTTCCCTTGTGTTACTGGCAGCAGATTCACATTGAGTCCAATTCTTCTCGGGCACCTTGAGTTCTCACTTAGAGTCATAGAGTTATACAGCAAGGAAACTGATCCTTTATCCCAACTTGACCATCCTGACTAGATATCCTAAATTAATCTCGTCCTATATACCTGCATTTGGCCTGTATCCCTGTAAACCTTTCTTTTCCATGTACCTGTCAAAATGTCATTTATATGTTGTGATTGTACTGGCCTCTACCATTTCCTCTGGTTTATCTCTACCAGCCTCTGCATGAAAAAGTTGCCCCTCAAGTCATTTTTAAATCTTTCCCTTCTCACCTTTAAATGTATGCTCTCTAGTTTGGCTTCCCCTATCCTGGGGAAAAGACTTTTGACTATTCACCTTATCGATGCCCCTCATAATACTATAACCCTCTTTAAGTTCACCCCTCAGCCTCCTATGCTCGGTGGAAAAATGATTCAGCCTATCCACCCTTTCCTTATAACTCAAACCCTCTAGTTTTGACAAATCATTGTAAATCTAATGATCAAATACTATTCTGATGTCAAGGGCAGTAAGTGTCACTTCTTTTTAACTCTCTTCTCCATGTTTGGACCAAAGTTATAACAATGGCAGGAACAAAGTGAGGGAGCTAAAATTACGAATCTATGAGCATAGTATTATCACATAAATGTGGTGTCATAGCATATAAACGTAGATATAAATTAGGAGCAGAGGAAGCCATTGGGTCGCTCCAGTCTGCTCCACCATTCACTAAGATCAACTTGTTACCCCATGTTCCCATCTACCCCTGATAATCTTTCACTGTCAATCTCTGCTGCACTGTCTTTTAAGGAAAAGGGTTCAAAATGCTCATGGCCCTCTTTGAAGTAAAATTACTCTTATCTCGGACTTGAGTGGATGAGTTGTGTCCCAAGCTGCTGAGAAAGATCAGGGTGGAAATCACAGAGAACCTAACCCTAACTTTTAATTCCTCTCTAGCCAGTGGAGAAGCCAGTGGCTCCCCTTTTCAAGAAGGGTGTTAGAGATAAACCAGAGAATCACAAACCATTGAGTGTAATGTCAGTGATTGGGAAACTATTGGAGAAAATTCTGGGGAGAATGAATCTCAAATTAACAAGGCAAGATTTGATTAGGGGTCATCATAGCTTGATCAAAGAGAGGTCATGCTGAGCAAATCTGATTGAATTTTTCAAGGAGGTGACCAAGTGTGTGGATGAAGGTAGTGCAGTCGATGTAGTTTGAGTTTCAGTTAGATATTTGGAAGTCAGAATGGTGACTGACATTTAGGAGAACTTTCACGTGGTGGTGTTCCCATGTATCTGCTACCCATGTCCTTTTAGGTGGAAGTGGTCACGGATTTGGAAGGTGCTGTCTGAGGAACTTGGATGAATTTCTGTAGCTCATCTTGGTGATAGTCCACACTGCTACTGATGAGCATCAGTGGTGGAAGGAGTGGATATTTGTGGATGTGGTGCCAATTGAGTGGGCTGTTTTGTCCTGGGTGGTGTCAAGTTCCTTGAGTGTTGTTAGAGCTGCAAGAGGGCCAAATGGGGAGTATGCTATCAGACTCCTAACTAGAGCCTTGTAGATATTGGACAGGCTTTGGGGAGTCAGGAGGTGAGTGACTTGCTGCTGCATTCCTAGCCTCTGACCTGATTTTGTAGGCACTATTTACATGGCAAGTGTAGTTAAGTTTCTAGTCAATGATAACCCTTGGCATGTTAGTGGCAGACTCAGTGATGGTAACACTATTGAATGTGAAGGGATAGTGATTAGATCATCTCTTATTGGTGATTTGTGTGGTATAGTAGACTTGATGGGCTGAATGACTTATTGTTGCTCCTTCATCTTATAGTCTTATGGAAATAGTCAATATATCTGACTGGATTAGTGCAGAGTGAAACTAACCTTTCAACAGAATTAGATTTGAGTTCTAAGAGGGCTCAAATAATTCTAGCAGAGGAGAAATAGGGCAGAAAATATCCATTTGGTGTGTCCCATACTGAATCTGTGGCTTGTTATTGTGCACCGAAGAGTGGGGTGCTGAAAAAGCCCAGTGGTCAGGCAGCATCAAATTTCAGATTAAAAGTTTATGCTCTCATCGACACTCATGCTCTTCAGATGCTGCTTGACCGAACTTGAATTTCACTGTTTGTTGATTTTCCCAGACATACTCTGATATCCAGCGAATTCAAACAGCAAAAGCAGTAACTGCGCAGGTTTGACTGACTGTGGTGTTGGTCTCTCGCTCTCTCTCTCGCTCTAAAACTGCTGTTTTTACTTTGTTTTGGAACTTTGGCAAAAAAAAATGCAACAACATATGAAACAGTAATTGCTGCTCCTGGAATTCGAAGAAATCACCTAAAATACCTCAAAAAAGGAGCAGCCTGTTACAGCCAGAAATTTTTCCCGTCCTCCATCTTGGAATACCCAGAATCCTCCTTGAAAGTGGAGTCGCAGGTAGATAGGATAGCGAAGAAGGCATTTGGTATGCTTTCCTTTGTCGGTCAGAGTATTGAGTACAGGAGTTGGGACGTCATGTTGTGGCTGTATAGGACATTGGTTCGGCCACTGTTAGAATATTGCTTGCAATTCTGGTCTCCTTCCTTTTGGAAAGATGTTGTGAAACTTGAAAGGGTTCAGAAAAGACTGACAAGGATGTTGCCAGGGTTGTTGGGTTTGAGCTATAGGGAGAGGCTGAATAGGCTGGGGCTGTTTTTCCCTGGAGCGTCGGAGGCTGAGGGATGACCTTGTAGAGGTTTACAAAATTATGAGGGGCATGGATAGGATAAATAAGCAAAGTCTTTTCCCTGGAGTTGGCGAGTCCAGAACTAGAGAGCATAGGTTTTGGGTGAGAGGGGAAAGATATAAAAGAGACCTAAGGGGCAACTTTTTTACCTAGAGGGAATGAGCTGCCAGAGGATGTGGTGGAGGATGGTACAATTGCAACATTTAAAGCGCTTTTGGATGGGTATGTGAATAGGAAGGGTTTGGAGGGATATGGACCGGGTGCTTGCAGATTGGACGAGATTGGGTTGGGATATTTGGTCGGCATGGACGAGTTGGACCGAAGGGTCTGTATCCATGCTGTACATCTCTATGACCGGCTGTGTTTTTCCAGCACCACACTCTTAGACCCTGATCTCCAGCATTTGCAGTCCTCACTTTCTCCTTGTTATTGTGCATAACTAACATAGTCACATTTCTCTCGCACTGAACGTTTTGATTCACTGAACCATTGATCTTGGAGAGAAAAAAATCTCATTGAGAGGCTGCAATTCCAGCAAGTGGATCATTCATATTCAAAGTAACCCTCAGTGTTAGCTTTACTTAAGAACTAGGAACAGCAGCAGGCCATCTGGCCCTTTGAGCCTTTTTTTGTGATCTGGGCACTAGCTGAATATGCATCAGCCTAAGTAACAAAGTGTTGGGGAACAAAGATCACTTTAGCCACACTTTTGTGTTAGGTACCTGGTGAGTTGTGTACAGTATGAATGTCTCCCTAACTTTCAGTCCTGTATTTAAACTTAGTGTTATTCAGTTTCCTAATTGTTGCTTTCTGAAAGTTTTCTTTTGGATTTTTTTTGCATGTTTGTAGTTATTAATGGCTATTTTACTTCTCTATTGGTATGTTTCCTCCATGTGCTTTCATCAAATAACCTTTGACTTCCAATGGGTTTAGCTTTTCCTATATGTTTTTTGGTTAGGCAAATGTAGTTTTTGTATGTTTCTGAACAATTAATGTTGTGGCTGTATGGGACTTTGGTTCGGCCACTTTTGGAATAATGTGTTCAGTTCTGATTTCCCTCTTGTAGGAAGGATGTTGTGAAACTTGAAAGGGTTCAGAAAAGATTTACAAGGATGTTGCCAAGATTGGAGGGGTGAGCGAGAGAGAGAAGCTGAATAGGCTGGGACTGTTTTCCCTGGAACGTCGGAGACTGAGGGGTGACCTAACATATGTTTATAAAATCATGAGCATAGATAGGGTAAATAGGCAAGGTTCCCTGGTTTGGGGGAGTCCAGAACTAAAGGGCATAGATTTACAGTGAGAGAAGAAAAATTTAAAAGGGATCTTTCTTGCACTTTTTCACATGGAATGTGATGTGTGATTGGAATGAGCTGCTAGAGGAAGTGGTGGAGGCTGATATAGTTGCAACATCTAAAAGGCATCACGAGTATGTGAATAGGAAGAGTTGAGAAGGATATGGGCCAAGTGCTGGTGAATGGGACTAGGTTAGGTTGGGATATCTGGTCGGCACGGATGAGTTGGACTCAAGGGTCTGCTCCGTGCTGTACATTTCTATAGGTAAGCTTAATCATTTAGTGGTCTTTGGTTACCGGTTACATTTTAGTTTCTTTCGGAGAGCTTTTTCTGTTGACTGAACAAATACAGACAGGTTGAGTCCCCCACAGAGGGATCTTGCCTATCCAGGCAACCTCGATTATCCGAATGACATGGGCGGAGAGTATTTTGTTTGGATAGTTGAATGTTTGGATAACACAGTTTACCCAAGAATTGGGGCCTTGAGATCTTGTTCGAATAACTGATGTTCACATAATCGTAGTTGCCCTGTACGTGGTTTCAGGGCGTTAAGAGAACCAAGGGTTATGGGAATAGGGTAGGAAGTTTGAATTGAAGTAGATTATTAGCCATGTCATTGAATGATGGAGCAAACTTGAGGGACTGTTTGGCCGCCTCCTGAATATGTTTTTTTCTGTGTGTCGACATTATAAAATTAAACTGGGCAGTAGATTTGATTGAATCCTGTTGTAAGATCACACATTAGCCCTCATTTTTAGGTAATTGTATTATAAATCACCATGTCCACATGTTTCATGGAAGCTGCCTATGAGTGTTTGTCAGGTTATAATTACGCCCTGTGGATTGTGGAGGTGCTGCAGTGCCTCCATTTCTGGGGGTGTAATTGCAATGTGGTTAGTTTACATAGATAATTTCAGTTCTAAATGTGGAAGTGCAAATTTATAAGTGGCAAAAAGTGACAGGAAGCATGGATAGATTGAAACTGGGACATGTTTCTAATTGATCCCCTGTGACATTACAGTCAGTTTGAGAATTTGGTCTCTGTCTTATCTGCCTTTGTAATTTCCTTGCTGCTGTTTCCCCCTCTGCTTTATTTTGCTCACTCGTTTATTCGTTCATTCTTGTTCTCTCTCTTTCTTCACTGCTGGTTGGTTGTCTGTGTTGTGATGTAGTCAGTGGAAAGAATTGTCCATTGCTATTCCTGAGCAGTTTATTCAGTCAAAACCCTTGTACAATTTCTCCATCCAATCTGTTTCTGTTACCTTTGTTTACCCAGTGTAACTGACAGATACTGGTGTGTAAGACCGTAAGAAGACATAGTAGCAGAGTAGACCTATCAGTCCATCAAGTCTGCTCCACTATTCAATGAGGTCATGACTGATCTTATAATCCTCAACTTCATTTTCCTGTCTTTTCTCCCTAACTCTTAATTCCCTTATCCTGAGGGATTTGTTCATCCCAGCAGCATGAGCAAATCCTGCACAGGCATGTACCAACTCTCGAGCCATGCATTTTATGCTGTATTTTTCTATTTCTGTACTCACTAGCACATGGCTTCAGGATTAATCCAGAGATTACAACCTTTTGAGTTGCTGTATAGTCCGCTGCCTAGCTTCCGAAATTCTTCATGCAACCCCTTGTCCCTCATTACAATCCATATGGTTGAGATCAATGTGTATCACAACTTCATACTTATCGCTCTTTCACCTTCAGGAAGCCTTGCAACCACTAGGGTCATATACCTGACCCTAGTACCGGTAGTTTTCCTATAACACCGTAGTTGCTTTACAGGGAAACCTCACTTAATAGAAAATCACTTAAAATAAATAATGGGGCCTATGGGAAAAGTGGCGTTAGCGGCAAACCAGCAGAAAATATCACTCAATTGCTCAAAAATCCCCCAAAGGTCTGATGCAAAGTATAGCACAGCCTGAATGAAGGTATGAATCATATTATCAATGAACCAAAGGTAAATTTAACACAGTACCTTTAAAAAATATTGTTAATGCAGGGACAGATGGTCATCATGGTGTGTAAGATAGACTACCTCATTCTTGTTAAACGAGCTATATCACATATTCCGTCCTTAGGCTCAAAATGCTTTATCATATTTTGCTTCTCTTCCACTGTTAGACCCTTCCTTTTGTGTTCACCACCTGCAATTTTATCACCAGTGTGCTTCTTGCTAACATTCTTGTCACTATGCACTTCCATTTTTTTTTCAAAAGAAAGGACAGTCTAGGAATAGTGTATCTTTCACAGGAAGTTGCTCAAAGTATCTCTCTTAGAAAGCTGCTGTCTGTACAGTACATCTCACAAATGGCTGCTGTGTCAGGAGCTGACACCAGCACATGCTCAGAAGTACACAAAGACTGGCGCTGACATCGTTACACATGCGGAATGGCGCAGAGACATTTGCGCATACACAGAATGAAATGTGTGAAACAATCGCTGCTGGAATTGTACTATTGTGAACCGAGATAAACCTTCTTTAAAATACTGTTCCTTTAATTCCTCAGCGATGTTATAAGCAAATCACGCTGCCGGAAAGCACATTGTCCAAGAACTACTTGTACCAGGAAAGCAGCACAATATCGTAGAGCCACGTCTGTGGCCACAGAAATACCAGTCTGTTCCCCTTATCAGTATTGCTGCTGCTTTCTTCTTCCTCCCCTCCTGTAGAGTCAGGTCTCTTGCGATGTCAGAACCTTAGCTGTGTCCCCTGCACTCCCTTCAGAAACCAGCCCCCTCATCAGCTTCCAAAATGGAAAAATGATATGTGAGTGGGACCCCAGGGATTGTCTAATTGCCTTTGAGTGCCTCATGGATATATTTGTTTAGTTTGTTAACATGGTTAGTGATGGAGAAATATTCATACAAGGCTGCAAATTTTAATTAACAAGAAGGTAAAGTTTATTACACAAAAGAGAAATTTAAAAAACAAGTCAAGCTTTCTAAATATAGAGCAATATCTAAAACTCTCAGCAAAGCAAAGTTTCAACCTGTTTCTCTCAACACTGTCCATTACAAAGTTTGGGAGAAGATTTGTCGCTCGGGTGCTCGTTGTTGTGGTTCTGTTCGCCGAGCTGGGAGTTTTTGTTGCAAACGTTTCGTCCCCTTTCTAGGTGACATCCTCAGTGCTTGGGAGCCTCCTGTGAAGCGTTTCTGTGATGTTTCCTCCGGCATTTTTAGTGGCTTGTTTCTGCCGCTTCCGGTTGTCAGTTGCTGTCTGCTGCAGTGGCCGGTTTATTGGGTCCAGGTCGAACACATCGACCTGGACCAAATATACCGGCCACTGCAGCGGACAGCAACCGATAACCGGAAGCGGCAGAGACAAGCCACTAAAAATGCCGGAGGAAACATCACAGAAACGCTTCACAGGAGGCTCCCAAGCACTGAGGATGTCACCTAGAAAGGGGACGAAACGTTTGCAACAAAAACTCCCAGCTTGGTGAACAGAACCACAACAACTGTCCATTACAGGAACTCAAGCCCAGATGAATTATACCCCTATCTCAGTTGTTTAAGTTTCCTCTTAAGGGACTCCTCGCTGTTTCTATGAGATGGACTGTGGTGACAATTTGATTTCTAGTAAATCTGTCAACGTGATCAGTTTTCAAATCTGAGTTTTGAAAGTGTCTAATTTTTAATAAACTGCAGATTTCATATCAACTTTTTTCTGGTTTGGAATCTTTTTGCTGAGGTAACTGATTCCCTAGACTTCAAGGAGACAATCTTGCTTCTGAATAAACTCTGATGTTTTCTGAAGTGAATTACAAAATTTACTCAATCCTAGATTCTTCTGAGCTAATAATCGAGTTAGCTCTTTAATATTTAGCGTACTTGCCATAATTGCTAGGAGACAAACATATTTCCATTAGTACATTAGTGGTCTGCTGCAAAGAGATCAGTCACCTGCTTTCTGACAAATGTTGGAGTTAATCTCCATTCAGGAAAGACACTGATTTTTTTTTAGAAATGAAGTCCTTCAAAGAACCAACCAATACCCACCCTGCTGTTCTGAATAAGGGACACTGGCCTTGAAATGTTAACTTCGTTTTCTGTCCACAGGTGCTGCCAGACCTGCTGACTTTCTCCAGCAATTTCTGTTTTTGTTTCAGATTTTCAGCATCTGCAGTACTTTTAACTAAAAACCATCTGCTTTTATTTTGATATGACGGAATCACAGAATTGTTATGGCATAGAAGGACCTTATTCGGCCCATCATGGATGCATCAGGTATGCTTTTTCATGTACAAGTATCCTACTGGAAGAAAAAGTTGCAAATATGATTACAGATTACAGTAACAGACCAGGCCCAAGTACTGATCCTTGTGGTACCTACCTACCAGTTACAGTCTATGAAGCTGTGAATGTTCTAAAGTAACAGTCTTGTGATGAAGGTGCCCCTAGGCTACAGTAATCATAATGTGATGAGATTTACATTCTGCTTGAGGGACAGATGAATAGGTTCAAAATTATAGAATTGCCACCTAGGTCGATAGGGTTGTTAAGAAGGCATATCGTGTGTTAACTTTTATTGGTAGAGGAATTGAGTTTCGGAGCCCAGAGGTCATGTTGCGGAAGTACAAAACTCTGGTGCAGCCACACTTGGAGTATTGCGTACAGTTCAGGTCACTGCATTATAAAAAGGATGTGGAAGCATTGGAAAGGGTTCAGAGAGGATTTACTAGGATGTTGCCTGGTACGGAGGGAAGGTCTTACCGGGCAAGGCTGAGGGACTTGAGGCTGTTTTCTTAGAGAGAAGAAGGTTGAGAGGTGACCTAATTAAGACATATGATATAATCAGAGAGTTAGACAGGTTGTACAGTGAGAGCCTTTTTCCTCGCGTGGTGATGGCTAGCATGAGGGGACATAGCTTTAAGTTGAGCGGTGATAGATGTAGGACAGATGTCAGAGGTAGTTTCTTTACTCAAAGAGTAGGAAGGAAGTAGAATGGCCTGCCTGCAACAGTAGTAGACTCGTCAACGTTCATGGCATTTAACAACCATATGGATGAAATTGGAATAATGGAGGATAGATAGGCTTCAGATTGGTTCCACAGGTCGACGTAACATCGAGGGCCAAAGGGTCTGTGTTACGGTGCAATGTCCTATGTACTTTAATATGTAAATCAGGACTTTGAAGGGCACGGAAGCAGAGTTGGCTAAAACAAATTGACTTATTATTTTAAAAGATAAATCAATGGAGATGTAGTGACAGGCATTAAAGGTATGTTTCAAATATACAGAATAATAACGATAAGAAATATTGAGGAATGGGCTTATTGGTTGACTAGGAATATTAAAGACAGTGTGAAATGAAAAGAAATGCCGTATCAGTGTCTAAGTGCAGGTGGTAGGTCAAACACTTGAACAGAATAAAAAAAGCAGCACAAAGAATGACCAAAAAATTACCAGAGAAAACAAGTTAAAGTACATGAGGAAAGTAGTCAGAAATAAACAGAAGATAGCAGGAAGTAAATTGTTTGAAGAAAATAATCACAAAGTGCGTGCTTTCCTATAGAAAGTGAGAAGAATTAAAAGTGGAAAATATAGATGGATTAAATAGGGTTTTGCATTGGTGTTCATTATAGTGGATACAAATAACATCCTAGAAGCAGTGATAAATCAGAAAAAGGAAGGGAGGGAGGAACTCCAGAAGATCAGAATCACTAGATAAATGGTACTGAATAAATTAGAGCTCTGGAATGGACTATGTTATAAAAGAAGTGGCCTGTGAGACTATTGATGATTCAGTTCTTTATTTTCTAAACCTTTCTTGATTTGGGGATGATTCTATTGGATTGGAACACAGTGAGTATAACTCCTTTATACAAAAAAGGAATTCATAAATCCGAAAAATATAAGTCCGTTAACTTATTTATCATAAGGAAAATAGTCAAATCTATTTTTAAAGAAGTGATAACATCACACTTTGATAAGTCCAAGATAATCAGGCAGAGTCAAGATGGTTTTTGTGAAATGGAGGTCATGTTTGAGTTCTTGAGGAAATAATGTGCAGTTGGCAAAGGGACCGGTGGGTGCACTGTACTGGATTTCTTGAGACACTTACTAAGATGCCAGATCAAAGGTTTTGCAAAAATAGCTAATGATGCAGGAGTAATTTGTTAGAAGATAGGAGATTGGCTAGCTAACATGGAGTAGAAAGTTGGTATAAATGGATCTCTTTCACTTTGGCAAGATATAATGACTAGAGTGCCACAGAAATTGGTGCTGGGACCTCAAATGTTTACAATTTTTTTCATTCAAGGCAGACATTTGTTTCCCATCCTGAGCTGCCCCTGAGCTTAGTGACTCTCTAGGTCATTATGAGGGCAGTTAAGAGTCAACAATATTTTTGAGAGTCTGGAATCATATGTAGACCAGACTATGTAAAGAAGGGAGGCTTTTGTCCTGAAAGGACATTAGGTGAATCAAATGGGTTTTTACAACATTTGACAGTGATTATATGGGCCAGCTGTTCAACCTGGCAGCATTAACTGACAACTTATTATTAGACCAATTTTTAATTGTACATTATATTGAATTCAAATTTTGCCAATTGCCATGATGGATTTGACCCCAGAGTGTTAGCCTGGGTTACAATTCCTGTCGTGGCACTGCTTTAGCCTGCCTCAATCCAGATTCTGGAGTATTTTCTTTCCACATCACTGTTATCTTATTTTCCTCCCTTAAAATGTGATCTTTGCCAAAGTTTTTTTTTCATCTGACCTAATGTCTCCTTCTGTGACTGTCATAGCTCATATTAATATAGGTAGAGAGGATACAGAATGGGTGAAGCGGTAATGGTTGAATACAAATTGGCAGTAGGAATCTGGAAAGTATATGACTGTGACATTGAAACAGAGAAGGGACAGACGGCAAGGATGCAGCAATGAAAGAGATCCATGTTTGGTTTTCTTTTAATCATAAATAAGAAAAGTGACAGAAATATAACAATCATATGCGGCACAGTTTTTGATGCAACATAATTTGCAGTACTATGGCTGAAATTTACTGAAAGATCCACGTAGCCTAGTTAGTGGTGGAATGGCAAATGATGAGCACAAGTATTATGCAACTCACTTTGGATGGATTAATCTAGAAAGACAGTGTTGCATGATTTTGAAATATGTAGCCTGGTATAAAGGAATTGTTCAACCTGGCAGCATAAGTTGATAAGGTACTTCACAAAGAATTAGAGTTACTAGTTACAATCCATGCAGAAATTGAACTTTTACAAATGAGTAATTAGGCTTAAGTTGGAGTGTTGTGGGACAGTTCTGGTTACTATTGGTCAGGTGATGTTCAAGCTTTAGATCAAGCTCAGGGGAGATTTACCAGGTTTTGCCAGAGAGAGGGATTTCACTTCTGAGGAGAGGATGGTTTGAGCTGTTCTTCTAGGAGCAGAAGAGGGAGGAGAGGTGGCCTCATCAAGGCTTTCAAGATGAGACATTTTGCTCAATTGGATCAAGAAAAGATATTTTCTCAGATAACTGGGCCAATACTGAGGGTAAGAGATTTAAAATTATTGCCAAAAGAGGGTATTTGAAGAAAAATCTACCCACTAAATTGTTGGGATCTGAATCTCTTGATCTGAAAAGGTAGTGGAAACTGATCTCAGAAAAGAAATTGAATGCTAGTCAACACAGACATGATGGGCTGAATAACTGCCTTCTGTGTTGTAAGTTTCAGTGCTTCTGTCCAAGTACTATGTGGTTCATCTTTTTTTACACAATGAACTGTTGTGATCTGGAATGCGTGTCTTGTAAAATGGCATGAAAACAGATTAAATGATAAGAATCGGAAGAACATTGGATAAGAACATCCAGATAAAATATAAACATCAAAAAATTCATTTGTGAGAAAGGGTAGGGCATTTGGACTAATTGGATAGTACCTATTTTTGCACATAATAAGCAGCTCCAGAAAGTTGGCAACTGTCCAGCGTTTTTCCTTTGGTGACTTGAAGTGATACAAATAGCACCTGTTATCTGGACAACCGCACTTCACTCGATGAAAGAGTGATTAGAACTCTGCGTAGAGACCAAGTGGGAGTGGATCAAGGTGCTGTACTTAATAAAGTCTCAGAAACTTCAATAGGACAAAGTGTTCAATTCTGTTGCTATTCTGCTGTCCCATGTATGGCGACAGGTTTATCATGATGGCAGCACGAAGACCAGTCACAGTAACAGCTCCAGCTCCTCCAATTACAGGTTCAATCTCTCCTGCCCTTGATGCTCCTCCAATCGAAGATTTTGTCTAGGATGGAATGAAAGGCACTTTTGATTCAAGGACCTGGGAGCAGTGAGCACGGGAGAGACAGTGTGATTGGAGGACTGGTTTCTTGCAGACTTTGTCTCTCCCACATTCTGACATTTGTCATGCCCAACGTTTATTTTTTTCAGCTTTTTGAGGGTCTTCAAAGGCAAACTCTTGCCTGTTACCTCAAGTATTTTGAACCCCACACTGCAGGACTACACCATCCCAGAATTGTAGAGCTGCAACAGCACAAGAAGGGGCTATTTGGCTCATCATGTCTGTGTCAACTCTTCAGGGTGGTATGGTGGTTCAGTGGTTAGCACTGCTGCCACATAGCGCCAGTGACCCATGTTTGATTCCAGCCTTGGGCGACTGTCT
This sequence comes from Hemiscyllium ocellatum, assembly GCF_020745735.1. NCBI lineage: Eukaryota > Metazoa > Chordata > Chondrichthyes > Orectolobiformes > Hemiscylliidae > Hemiscyllium > Hemiscyllium ocellatum. The sequence continues at coordinate 142,465,150 of NC_083404.1, forward strand.
ATGTGGAGCTTGCATGTTCTCCCCTTGTCTGCATGAGTTTCCTCCCACAGTCCGATTCAGAGATGTGTAGGTTAGGTGAATTAGTCAGGAGTAAATATAGGATAATAGGGTAGGGGAGTGGCTATGGTTGGGTTATTGTTCAGAGTCGGTGTGGACATGTTGGGCTGAAAGGCCTGTTTTCACACTAGGCATTTTATGATTCAATGAGCATGTCATTTAATGTAATTTGCCTGCCTTGTCCTTATAACCCTGTATCTTCTTCCTTCCAAATTGCTGCCAGGTTCCCTTTGAACCTGTCTCCAACAAACACAGGCACTGCACTTCAAATTCTAACCACTCATAGCGTCAGAGAGATGTACATCCATGCTGACCAGATATCCCAACCTAATCTAGTCCCATTTGCCAGCACCCGGCCCATATCCCTCCAAACTCTTCCTATTCATGTACCGTCCAGAAGCCTTTTAAATTGTTCTAGCCTCCACCACTTCCTCTGGCAGCTCATTCCATAAATGCACCACCCTCTGCGTGAAGAAGTTGCTTCTTAGGTCACTTTTATATCTTTCCACTCTTACCCTAAACTTATGCCCTCCAGTTGTGGACTCCCCACCCCACGATAAAGACCTTGTCTATTTATCTTATCCATATCCCTCATGATTTTATAAACCTCTATAAGGTCACCCCTCAGCCTCCGATGCTCCAGGGAAAACAGCCCCAGCCTGTTCAGCCTCTCCCTATGGCTCAAATCCTCCAACCCCGGCAACATGTTTATAATTCTTTTCTGAACCCTTTCAAGTTTCACAACATCCTTCCGATAGGAAGGAGACCAGAATTGCACGCAAAATGTTATTCTTTGTTTATTTTTGCTTTTGTTAATTACTTTCAACTTTGAATTTCCATTCTCAATACTTGAATGGGAACAGTTTCTCCCTATTTGCTCTGTTCAGACCCTCATGATTTCAAATACTTGAATCAGATTCCCTCACGGCCTTGGCTCATGCCCGAAATGTCGATTCTCCTGCTCCTTGGATGCTGCCTGACCTGCTGCGCTTTTCCAGCAACACATTTTCAGCTCTGATCTGCAGCATCTGCAATCCTCACTTTCTCCTTCCTCATGGTCTTTTCAAGGATATCAATACCAGTTTCTTTAAATTATCTTCTGAGCTGAAATTCCTGTTCCCTGGAATAATTTGCATACACTTCTTCTTTGTACTCTCTGATACCTTCACATCCTTCCTGAAGTGTGGCACCCAGAACTGAACAAAATTCTGCAGCTGAGCATGAACCAGTTTTTAATACAAATGTAACATAATTTCCTTGCTGCTCTTGTACTCAATGCTTCCATTACTGAAGAGGAGGATGCATTCTTAGCCTCTTCTGTTTCCTTTAATGACATACTAATACAGAGCAGTGCAAGCTAGCTACCATCGAGATAAGAAGCTCAGGCAGGTTTTCAGAGTGATAGATGCTATTGAACATTGGAGGTATATATGGCAGTCTTGAATTTACTCGCATGCTACTGTACTAATTATCACAGGTATCATCGACCTCCTGGCCATATTATTCCAGTCATTCCTGAACCTAATAACTACAGTTCTCACTGGTCAAACCAAAGCTTATAGTCACATTTACTCAATCCAAAAAGCTGTTTCAGATGGGCTCTTTGTCACAAATGAGGCAGGCTGTTACCTTATACACCTGCACAAAAGACTGGTTTCAGAGCAGAGACAAAAGGCCAAATGATCAAATTAGAACATAGAATTTGGAACATTACAGTGCAGTACAGGCCCTTCGGCTCTCGATGTGCGCTGACCTGTGGAACCAATCTGAAGCCTATCTGACACTATTCCGTTTTCATCCATATGTTTATCTAATAGTCGTTTAAATGCCCTTAAGGTTGGTGAAACTACTACTGTTGCGGCAGGGCGTTCCATCCCCCTCCTACTCTGAGTAGAGAAAGTACCTTTGACAGCTGTCCAATAGCTATCACTCCTCAATTTAAATCTGTGTCCCCTTGTGTTAGCCCTCAGCGCCCGAGAATAAAAGGCTCTTGCTGTCCACCCTATCTAACTCTCTAATTATATTACGTGTCTCAAATCAATCACCTCTCAACCGCCTCTCTAACGAAAACAGCCTCAAGTCCCTCGGCCATTCCAAAACCGCCACATCCTTCCTGTAATGTGGTGACCAGAACTGTACGCAATGCTCCAAGTGTCGCTGCACCAGAGTTTTGTAGTTTTGCAACATGACCTCTGTGCTCCGAAACACAATCCCTCTACTACTGCTAACACACCATATGCCCCCTTTCCAAAGCTTTGAACCTGGGTGGCAACTTTACATGGACACCAAGGTCTCCCTGCTCATCTACACTGCCAAGAATCTTACCATTAGCCCAATACTCTTTATTCCTGTTGATCCTTCCAAAATGAATCACCTCTCACTTTTCCACATTAAATTCCATTTGCCACCTCTCAGCCCAGCTCTGCAGCTTATCTATGTCCCTCTGTAACCCAGAACATCCTTCGGCACTATCCAAAACTCCACCGACTTCAGTGTCATCTGCAAATTTACTAACCCATCCTTCTACGCCTCATCCAGGTCATTTATAAAAATGACAAACAGCAGTGGCTTCAAAACAGATCCTTGCAGTACTCCACTAGGAACTGAACTCCAGGATGAACATTTCCCATCAACCACCACCCTCTGTCTTATTTCAGCTAGCCATTGTCTGATCCAAACCCCATGCCTTAGTATTTTGAGCAATAGCCTTATCAAATACCTAACTGAAATCCATATACACCACATCAACTGCTTTACCTTCATTCACCTGTTTGGTCACCTTCCCAAAGAACGTAATAAGGTTTGTGTGGCATGACCTACCCTACACAGAACTGTATTGACTATCCCTAATCAACTTATTCCTTCCTAGATGATTATAAATCCTACCTCTTATAATCTTTTCCAATACTTTACCCACAACCAAATTAAGGATCACTGATCTATAATTACCAGGGTTGTCTTCACTCCCCTTCTTGAACAAGGGGACAACATTTGCTGTCCTCCAGTCTTCTGGCACTATTTCTGTCGACAATGACAACATAAATATCAAGTCAAAGCTGCTGCAACCTCCTTCCTGGATTCCCAGAGAATCATAGGATAAATCTCATCTGGCACGGGGACTTACCTATTTTCACACTTTCCAGAATTGCTAACACTTCCACTTTGTGAACCTCAATCCTGTCTAGTCTAGTTGCCTGTATCTTAGTATTCTCCTCGACAGCATTGTCTTTTTCCAGTGTGTATATCGACGAAAAATATTCATTTAGTTCTTCTCCTATGTTCTTGAATTCCACGCACAACTTCCCACTACTATCTTTGATTGGCTGTTATATTACTCTAGTCATTCTTTTATTCTTGATATACAAGCCTTCAGGGTTTTCCTTGATTCTATCTGCCAACGATTTCTCATGTTTCCCCCCCCCTCGCTCTTCTTAGCTCTCTCTTTAGCTGGCTAGCTTATATTTCTCAAGCGTCTGAGCTGAGCTTTCACATCTCAGCCTAAGTTAAGCCGCCTCCTTCCTTTTGATAAGAGATTCAACTTGTTTAGTAAACCATGACTCCCGCGTTCGGCAACTTCCTCCTTGCCTGACCGATACATACTTATCACAGATACGCAGTAGCTGCTCCTTGAATAAGCTCCACATTTCAATTGTGCCCATGTGCTGCAATTTCCTTCCTCATCTAATGATTTCTAAATCTTGCCTAACTGCATCATCATTGCCTTTCCCCCAGCTATGACTCCTGCCCTGTGGTATATACCTATCCCTTTCCATTGCTAAAGTAAACATAACCAAATTGTACTCACTATCACCAAAGTGTTCATGTACCTCCAAATCTAACACTTGGCCGGATTCATTACCCAGGACCAAATCCAACGTGGCCTCGCCCTTTGTTGGTCTGTCTCCATACTGTGTCAGCAAACCATCCTGCACACATTGTACAAAAACCGACCCATCTGAAGTACTTGAAATATAGTATTTGAAGTCAATATTTAGAAAGTTAAAGTCTCCCATAACAACTGTCCTGTTACTTTTGATTCTATCAAGAATCATCCTTGCTATCCTTTCCTCTACGTTTCTGGAACTATTTGGAGACTTATAGAAAACTCCCAACAGGTGACCTCTCCTTTCCTGTTTCTAATCTCAGCTCATACTACCAAAGTAGACAAGTCCTCAAACGTCCTTTCTGCCACCATAATACTGTCCTTGCTACCCCCTGCACCTCTTTTTTACCATCTTCCCTGTTCTTACTGAAACATCTAAACCCGGAACCTGCAACAATCATTCCTGTTCCTGTTCTATCCATGTCTCTGAAGTGGTTCCAACATCAAAGTTCCAGCTACCAACACATGCTGCAAGTTCACCCACCTTATTCCGGATGCTGTCAACTTCAAACCACCTTCCCTCTTGTCGGTGCACTCTTGTGACCTTGAAACCATATTTCTGTCCCCACTACTCTCAACCGCCTTTATAGTGGAACTACAATTTAGGTTCCCATATCCCTGCTGAATTAGTTTAAATCCACCGGAAGAGCATTAGCAAATATCCAGGATATTGGTACCTCTCTGGTTCAGGTGAAGACCATCCTGTTTGTCGAGGTCCAATGAGCCCCCAATTATCCAGGTATCTGAAACCCTTCCTCTTGTACCATCCCTGTAATCATGTGTTAAACTCCTCTCTCTCTCTCCCTATTCTTCGCTTCACTAGCACATAACATGGGCAACAAACCAGCGATAACAACTCTTTGTTCTAGTTCCAGGATTCCACCTTAGCTCCCTGAATTTCTGCCTTAAATCACCATCTCTTTTTCTACCTATGTCATTAGTGCCTATGTGTCCCACAACTTTGAGCTCCTCCCCCTCTCCCTCAAGAATCCTGAAAACATGATCCAAGACATCACAAAACCTGGCACTTGGGAGGCAACACACCAACCGTGAATCTTTCTCATTCCCACAGAACCTCTTATCTGTCCCCCACACTATGCTAGTGCTAAGCTCCTCTCTCCCTTCCCTCTGGGCCGTAGGGACAGACTCTGTGCCAGAGACCTGTACCCCATGGCTTACCCCCTGGCAAATGCCCCCTCCCACAACAGTATACAAAACGGTATATTTGTTATTGAAGGGAAAGGCCACAGGGGATCCCTATACTGTCTGCCAGTTCACTTTCCATTCCCTGATTGTAACCCATCTACCTTTTTCTTGTACTTGAAATGTAACTACCTCCCTGTAAAGCCTCTCAATAACCCCCTTTGTCTCCCGAATGGTCTGCAGTTCATCCAGCTCCGGTTCCCTAACGCGGTTTTCAAGGAGCTGGAGTTGGGCGCACTTCCCGCAGATGTAGTCAGCAGGGACACTTATGGTGACCCTTACTTCCCACATTCTGCAGGAGGAACATTCAACTGCCCTAATCTCCATTCCCCTTATTCTAAATTCCCAAAAAGACTATTCAGGCTCTCTGCCTTTATTCCTGATGAAGAGCTTTTGCCCGAAATGTCGATTTTACTGTTCCTCAGATGCTGCCTGAACTGCTGTGCTCTTCCAGCACCACTAATCCCGAATCTGGTTTCCAGCATCTGCAGTCATAGTTTTTTTCTGTGTGGTAAAACAAGTTACCTTACCAATCCAGCACACAAACCTTTCTTTTGGTTCGAGAAGGAGGATGGGTTGGAGACACTACTTCTGTAGTGTTTCGGGTAACACAACCGCCCAAATATATTACTTCACTTACTCAGCAGTTCCTTGTCCGCTCTGCTCAGTCTGTACTCCACCTATTGACGAAGTAAGTTTTTAAAGCAGTGATATACCTTCCTGGTGGCCCCTCTCCTCACTGCTGCCAAGAAATGGAAGCCTGATGCTTGAGGTAAGTCCCTTTTAAGTGGGAAACCTACCTCTTGGCAGCCCCCACTCTTCTGTCTGTCTGTCCTCGCTGCTCTCAAAGATTAGCTGACCCTTTCAGCATTAGTAGGGTTGAGGCAAGCATTCTGACACAGTACAGGTTTTGGTTATCATGATGCTATCTTTGAAAGTTTCTATTTCTGTTTAATTACTAGTAATTATGATCATTTTGTTGAAATCACCGTTAAATTGCCTGAATGTTTTATTCTCAGTATGACAGGGGTGGGAAAGCTTTTGCTCAGTTTTCTCTTCCCCACCTTAGAAATGGATCATTAATATATCTCAGGAACAGCAAATATCCCAATACTGACCCCTGGTGATCTCCAGTGCAAACCTACCTCCAGCCCGAAAAATAGCCATTAATGATAATTCACTGTTTCCCAGCTCTTACTGATTTCTTTAATCCATGGCACAGCTGTTGCTGATATTCTGAGAGATCTGACTTGCCTCATTTTTGTTTTGTGGCACAGTATTGAATGTCTTTTTGAAGCCCATGTACACCACAGCAACAACATTGCCCTTGTCAACCCACTCCATTATCTTTGAGCCTAGCCCTCTCTTTGGAGGATAGTTGAGGCAGAAAACCTCACGACATTTAAAAATTACTTGGATGAACATTTGAAATGTCATAACATTAAATGCTCTGGGCCTAGTGTAGAAAATTGAGACTAGGTAGTGGTATATTTTTGGCACTACATACTTGATGGGCCAAAGAGCCTGTTCTGTATTATGTGATTCGATGATTCTTTGTTCTTGCCTTATTAGAGTAAGCTGTTCCCCAGTTGTTGTTCTTACTCTGGATTGTTCATTTTCTTTTCCAGTGTCATCATAAACCTTATGCTACAAATATCACTGACCCCTAAATGTTCCTTCACTGACATTTCATCTACTTGTCCTATCTGAATCCCAAGAACCATGTCCAGCAGTGCCTTTTTCCTAAATGGGCAGGCGTAGAGGATTCTTCTGAACAAAATCTAAGAATGCTTGCTCTTTCCTTTTTTTTAAACTACCACTACCCAGTCTGCATTCAGATAATTAAAATTGTTGTCTATGCTTTGGAGATTTTGACCATTTTGTGTAATAAAAACAATTTCCCTGAGTGTTCTTATCAGTGAGGCAGACAAAGGAACACAGAATTGTAGCTCAACTTAATCTTATTAACAAAATATTCCTTATTAAAATACTGTTTTCCCAAATTCCCACAATATTTACTCTCTATCTAGCTCTATCCATCTGAGAAAGGATATTACCCACAATGATCCATGTGTTTGAGCTGTTGGAATCATTTTCTACAACATAGGACTGTTTCTTTCCATGAAGATAGGTCTTGCAGGTCAGAATGGATCTCTGTCTCTTCTTTTACAAGTTGAGTCTTCACTGAGCCTTCGTTGCATCTTCACTGATCTTCATTGAAGGGGTAGTGTCCAATTGTGTCTTCTTATCCCCCTTTGGCCCTGACCTTCCAGAATATTCTGTGGCCTTTGGCCAATGGGGTCATGAGCTGGCATCAAATCATCCCATGATGTCGTGTCAACACCCTTCATGATTGCCATGCTGGGAGAGATAAAGTGCACATGCTCAAGCAGTCAGATGTCAGAACGTCTAATCACATTTTTCCAATACACAACGCTCGGGCAACTTGAAACTGGTTCCTCTTGAACCCTTATAACCTCTTTGACCTTGGTTTCCACTGTTCTATGGAGCTGATAGCTGCTGTTCAATTTAGTTTGGTCAAATTTCTGTCAGGCCTGATTTCTTCAGCTGTAGCTAAATTTAGAATGTTCAATTTCGGGCCTGTGGTTGCTTGACTACAAAGTTCACAGTTATAACTACTCTGCAATAACCAGACAGCAGAGAATTGGAATAAATGGATCTTTTTCTGGTCGGCAAGATACAACTCATGGGGTGACGTAAAGTTTGGTGCTCAGGCCTCAACTATTTACAATCTAGATTCATGACTTGGATGCAGAGTTAACAATTACTATAGGCACGTTTGTTGATGATACTAAAATAAGTGGGAAAGTAAGTTGCAATAAAGAAACAAAAAATGTATAAATGGATATGGATAGGTTAGCTGAATGAGCCAAAATTTGTCAGATGGCGTTTATCATGAAAGGATGCAAGGTTTTCCATTTCAACTAGAAGAATAGAAAGGCAACATATTATTTAAACAGAGAGAAACATCCGAGTGCTTTGGTACAGAGGGATCTGGGTGTCTGTGCAGGATCGCAGAAAAAGCAAATAGAATTCTGGCATTTACTGCCAAAGGAATAAAAGTAGGCAGTGTTGCTGTAACTGTATCAGCGAGACTGTACCTGGAATATTATGTACAAGTTTGGTCCCTTTGAGAGAGGCAATAGCCAAGTGATATTATAGTTGAGCTAGTAATCCAAAAATCCAGGTAATGTGGTAATGTTCTAATGTATATAATGATCACCATGAAACCGTTGCGAATTATTGTCCTTACCTGCTCTGGTCCATATTCTAGAGACACAACAATATGGTGATTCTTAATTCTCACTTGCCTACAATGTCCAGTTGCTGTGAATTAATTTTAAAAAAAAAAGGCGATTTAGTTGAATTTGAGGCAGTTCAGAAGAGATTTGCCAGATTGATTTTAGAATTTTAAGGTGAGAAGGGAAATATTTAGAAAGTACCTGAGAGAGAACTTTTTCATACAGAAGGTGGTGTGAGCTGGAAAAGGCACAACTGGTCAGGTGGTATCTGAGGAGCAAGAGTTTATGTTTCAGGCATAACCCTTCTTCAGGACTGGGGAGGGGGAAGGGGACTGAGGAATAACTAGGGGGAGGGAGGTTGGGGCTAGGGGAAAGGTAGGTGGAATGGTGACAGTTGGGCAAAGGTGGAAGATGATTGTGATATGTTGGTGAGAAGTGCAGAGCTGATACGCGGGAAGGAAGTTGGACAGGTCAGGTCAAGAGGGTGGAGCTGAGTCAGAGGGTTGGATCTGTGATGAGGTGGTGTGGTGGTGATATTTGGAAATTGATGAATTCGATGTTGAGGCTGTATGGTTGCAGGCTTCCAAGATGGAAGATGAGGTGTTCTTCCTTCCAGTTATGGGTGGCCTTGTGTAGGTGGCTGAGGAGACCCAGAATGGACATGACTTCTGGGAAGTTAAATAGATGGCCACAGGATGGTGGGGTTAGTTGGGGCATACTGACCAGTTTGTCTCCCCACTCCACCTCATGCCTGATCCAACCCTCCGACTCAGCTCTACCCTCTTGACATACCTGTCCATCTTCCTTCCCACTTATCCACTTACACACTTCCCACTGACCTATCACAATCACTCCTACATTCACCCACCTATGGCCATCGCACCAACTTCCCCCGATCCCCACCCCCCTCCCTTCCCCTGAAGAAGGGTCATGTCTGAAAAATGGCCCAACCATTTTCAGCTGCTTCATCCATGACCATATGTGACTCCTCATAGTAATGCAGACCCTATCAAAATGGAACAAGAGTCCTAGCTTAGGCTGATATGTGGCAAGAAACATTCACTTCACATAAAAGTGTCAGGCAATGACTGTGTCTCTTTTTGGAGACAATCTAACCATCATCCCTTCTCGTTCAATCCCCCCATTATCAACATCCTGGCAGTTGTTACTAACCAGAGACTGAACTTGAATAGTTGTGTAGATACAGGAATTACTAGAGCAGGTTAAAGGCCAGGAATCCTGTTGTGTCAAACTTGCCTCCTGACCCCCGAAGCCTGTTGATCATCAACAAAGCACAAGTCAGGAGTGTGATGGACTACTTCCCGCTTGCCTGGATGAGCTCCAATAACACTCAAGCTTGACACCATCCAGAACAAAGAAGTCCGCTTGATTGGCATCTTATCCCCTCCCTCCATCACCGATGCTCAGTAACAACAGTATGTAGCATCTACAAGATGCGCTGCAGAAATTCACCAAAGACCCTGAGACAGCACCTTCCCAACTCAGAACCACTTCCATTTAGAAAGTCAAGGACGGCCAATACACGTGAATGCCGCCAATTGCAAATTCCTCTCCAAGCTACCCACTGACCTGACAGTGTTGTGGTTCAAAATCCTGGAATTCCCTACTTAACAGCATCTGTTGATAGCACATGGAACTGCGGTGGTTCAAGTATGTAGCTCATCACCACCTTCTTGAGGTTAACTAGGGATGGAATTAAATACTGACCAGTGACCCACGAGTGAACAAAAATAGAAATGTTAGAGGATGAAAGGCATGCTCTAATTCCATGGTAAGTATTAAACTGACCCCCTGGATCATTTGACCCCCTCAAATTCACCCCTCTAATTCCTAACAGCTCTTCCCTTCCACCCTCACTGACCAGAACCTGCAAGACACTGTCCCCCACATCCACAATTCTATGATCTGACCTGATCTTCCCATGCTCCCTCCAGACTGTTGTCTGACATATTTTCCCAGAATTCCTAGCATCAAACCTACCTCTTTTTCTTTGTTTTCTATTTTTGCTGAATACCTTGTATCCAGGAATAGTTAACACTCTGTTCTGCCCTTCCTTGAGCCAGGACTTTGTTTTCATCACAACACTGTAATATGGTATTCTGTGCCTGTAAATTACCAATCTCATTTACAGTATTCACATACATGCACTATAACCTTGCTTTAGAATTTAATTTCTCCCTTATTTTAATCTGTGAGTGTACTGTTCTTTATTCTAGTACAACAGTTTCTCTCTGTATTCTGTGAACCCTTCATGGTATTCTTCTCTGATGTTCTCTCCTGATTTCCACACCCTTCAAAATTTTGTTTCAACCACCTCAACCTGGTTGGCATGAATGAATTGGGCTGAAGTGTCTGTTTCCGTGCTGTATGACTCTATAACAAAGTGAGAGAAAAGTTTCACAGTTCCATTTTTGTTCAATTGCAGTCTTTCTGGTTTATAAAGGCACTCTCTTTCCGAGGGCCAGTCTATTATCTCAGAAATTGAAAGTTCTCCCTAATGCATCATCTTTCCAGCCATGCATTCATCTGTCTTATCCTTCTGTTTCTGTATCCATTTGTATCTGGCACTAGGAGTAATCTAGAGATTACTACGTCTGCTAATTTTCTGTTTATCTCCCTCTCTTCTGACAGCAGGCCCACATCTTCCTTCTGCCATATGTCAACCACACCACCAGGAGTGGGTAGAATTTTCCACATCATGCAGGATGCACAATATACCTGACCTCCCAGATAGATCTAACTGGAATATGAGTGTCACTGTACCCATGCTCCACATGTTTTCTTTAAATTCATAAATGGGACATGGGCATCGCCGCGAGCTAGCACTTATTGCTTGCCCCTAGTTGCCCTTGGAAAGGTGGTGGTGAACTGCCTTCTTGAATCACTGTAGTCTATGTGCTGTGGGGTGACCCACAATGCCATTAGGGAGCGAATTCCAAAAGTTTGACCCAGCGACAGTGAAGCACCCTGATATATTTCCAAGTCAGAAAGATGAATTGCTTGGAAGGGAACTTCTAGGTGGCAGTGTTCCCATGTATCTGCTACTCTTGACTTTCTTGATGGAAGAGGTTGTGGGTTTGGAAGGTGCTGACTGAGGTTTTTCGGTGAATTTCTGCAGGGCATCTTGTGAATAGTTTATATTGCTATTACTGAGTACTACTTGGTACTGGAGGAAGTGGATGCTTGTGGATGAGGCACCAATCAAATGGACTGCTTTGACTTGGATGATATCAAGTTTCTTGACTGTTGTTGGAGATGCACCCACCATGCTAATGGGAAGTATTCCATCACACACTTAACTTGTGCCTTGTAGATGGTGGATAGACTGAGGAGTCAGGAGGTAAGTTACTTGCCACAATATTCCTAACTGCCTGGCCAGGTCCACGCCCCCCCCCACAACCTCCCCTCCCATCCTGGCACTTTCCCCTGCCACCGCAGGAACTGTAAAACCTGTGCCCACACCTCCTCCCTCACCTCTATCCAAGGCCCTAAAGGAGCCTTCCACATCCATCAAAGCTTTACCTGCACATCCACTAATATCATTTATTGTATCCGTTGCTCCCGATGCGGTCTCCTCTACATTGGGGAGACTGGGTGCCTCCTAGCAGAGCGCTTTAGGGAACATCTCCGAGATACCCGCACCAATCAACCACACCGCCCCGTGGCCCAACATGTCAACTCCCCCTCCCACTCTGCTGAGGACAGGGAGGTCCTGGGCCTCCTTCACCATTGCTCCCTCACCACCAGACGCCTGGAGGAAGAACGCCTCATCTTCCGCCTCGGAACACTTCAACCCCAGGGCATCAATGTGGACTTCAACAGTTTCCTCATTTCCCCTTCCCCACCTCATCCTAGTTCCAAACTTCCAGCTCAGCGCTGTCCCCATGACTTGTCCGGACTTGTCCTACCTGCCTGTCTCCTTTTCCACCTATCCACTCCACTCTCTCCTCCCTGACCTATCACCTTCATCTCCTCCCCCACTCACCCATTGAACTCTGTGCTACTTTCTCCCCACCCCCACCCTCCTCTAGCTTATCTCTTCACGCTTCAGGCTCACTGCGTTTATTCCTGATGAAGGGCTTTTGCCTGAAACGTCGATTTCGCTGCACTTTGGATGTTGCCTGAACTGCTGTGCTCTTCCAGCACCACTAATCCAGAACAACATTCTTAACCTTGACCTGCTTTTGTGGCCATTTTATTTATGTGGCAAGTTGAGTTGCGTTTCTGGTCAGTAGCAGCCCCAGGGGTGTTGCTAATGGCAGTTTCAGTGATTGAATGTCAAAGAGCTGTGGTTAGCTTGTCTCATTTTTGAAAATGGCCTGGCTTTGTAGTGCCAATGTTACTTGCCTTATATCAGGAGAAAGTGAGGGCTGGAGATCAGTCAACGTGTAATGCTGGAAAAGCACAGCAAGTCGAGGAGCAGGAGAGTTGACATTGCATTCCTGATGAACAGCTTATGCCCAAAAGATCGATTCTTGCTCCTCTGTTGCCTGACCTGCTGTGCTTTTCCAGCGCCACACTTTTTAACTCTTGCCTAAGCCTAGATATTGTCGAGATCTTGTTGCATTTGATCATGGACTGCATCAGTATCTGAGGAATTATGAATGGTGTTGACCATTATACAATCATCAGCAAACATCCCCACTTCCGACTTTATGATGGAGGGAAGGTCATTGATGAAGCAGCTGAAGATGGTTGGGCCGAGGACACAACCCTGAGGAACACATGCGGAGATGTTTTGAAGCTGGGACATCTGACTTCCAACAACTGCAGCTAGTTTGCCCATTCTGGGACCTTTCCCCTCTCAGTGCTCGTTTGAACATCCTTGTCACTGATCTCAAGTCTCACACACCTCCATCCCTAGCCTGACTGCACTTGTTGCTTCCTTTAACCTCAAAGCCCCTGCTCCTGAGCCCCACACAGCTCCTACTCTGGTTGGTCTGCTTCTAGCACCTCTCCACTCTCCTTGCTCATTTTGTTTCTCCCCTACCTTATCCTTTGAATATTTTGAATTGCCCCTTTAAATGTCTGCTATGGTTTCCAACTATCTATTCCCTAGCGTAGTATCCCAGTTCATTGCAGCTAGGTCAGCTTTCATGTCCACATACATAGCTGCTCTTATTTATGTTTAAAATCAGTCTGAGACCCAATCTTCCAGATACTTGTTTTTGTTTGCTCTTGGTTCAAACAAATCTGATTTGAATGCCTGTTTCTCTGCCTATTGTCTTCTTTCACAACTTGAAAAGATCAAAGTTATATTTGATTCATTTTTCTGCTGTTTAAATTCAAAATTTGAATGCAGAGACGGTATAATGAAGTTTTTTTGAAATCATTTTCAGAATGTGGGAAAACCATATTTAGTACCACCTTAATTATTTTGGTAATAGTACTTGCACGTCTGAGTTCGAGGGACCTGGGCTCAAGTCTTGGTCCAGAGCCTGGAGCAAATAACTACAGCGAACAGCTCCGTGAAATTTGAGAAGTATTCTTTGTCTGAGATGAGTTTTTGACAGACGGTATTAAATTGAGGCCTCCATTGTGTTCTCAGTGGATGTAAAAGATCCCTTGGCAATATTTGAAGAAGAGCAGAGTGGTTTTCTTGGTATCTTAGTTATATTTATCCTTCAACTAACATTACTAAATAAAATAATTTTGTTGTTGCAGGTAGATAGGATAGTGAAGGAGTTTAGTATGCTTTCCCTGATTGGTCAGAGCATTGAGCACAGGAGTTGGGAGGTCATGTTGCAGCTGTTCAGGACATTGATTAAGCTACTTTTGGAATATTACATGCAATTCTGGTCTCCTTCCTATCAGAAGACTATTGTGAAACTTGAAAGGGTTCAGAAAAGATTTGTAAGAATTTTGCCAGGGTTAGAGGATTTGAGCTTTTGGGAGAGGTTGAATAAGCTGGGGCTGTTTTCCCTGGAGCATCGGAGGCTGAGGTGTGACGTTACAGAGGTCTATAAAATCAGTAGGGGCATGGACAGAATAACATCTTTTCCCTGGGTTGCGGGAGTCCAGAGTTAGAGGGTATAGGTTTAGAGTGAGAGGGGAAAATTTAAAGGAACCTAAGGGGCAACTTTTTCAGAGAGATTGTAGTGTGTGTATAGAATGAACTGCCAGAGGAAGTGGTGGAGGCTGGTGCAATTACGACATCTAAAAGGCATCCAGATGGGTATATGAATAGGAAGGGTTTAGAGGGATATGGGCCAAGTGCTGGCAAATGGGACTAGATTAGATTAGGATAACTGGTCAGCATGGACGAATTGGACCAAAGGGTCAGTTTCCATTCTGTACATCTGTGATTCTGACACTATTTAACTCATTGCTATTTTTGGATCCTTGCTAAATGCATGTTGGCTGCGAGGTTACATTATCTTTCAACGATAATGTACTTCACATACAAACATGAATTAGAAGCACCAGTTCTGCACTCAGCACTTTTGAGCCTATTTTGCCACTCAATTCTCTGTGCCCTCATATCCCTCTTAATTAATTTGGAATCCCCTACCCAACTCTTCCCTCTTCCACCTTCCCAAATGCTCTTGTCCACTGGTTAACCTGGTAGCTGACACATTCTGCAGCTCCTGCAACTTAGCCTCTGTGTAACTTTGTCACCATTCCATCCTCCCAGTCTGAGAGAGTTTGGTAATGATTCCAGTCAATTCATTAACCTATTTTTCAAAAAGCACCTCACTGGCTGTGAAGGGTTTAGGGTCATCCTAAGGCTGTCAAATGTCAAATAAAACATTTGTCTACTGCCTTCTGTCACTCCCACCTACCCCTGCCTCCCTCTCTTTTTCTCCTTCCTACCCTTGCAGAGTTGTTCAGAGATCTGAGGTGCTGTGGAGCTACAATCCATAAGTGAAGGAGCAGGTAGGGGAGCGACAGAATGGGCACAAACTCCAATTCCACTGGGTGAAAACACAGTGGTAGCAGAATGTCTCCTATTATAGCTGCCTGATGTTCTTGTTCTAATTAAGTTAGAATATAAAGAGAGTTGGGTGAATAATAGATGGTTGACCTACAACTATTCATTTTCTGATTAGTAGTAATTGGATTTAAATTTCAATTCTACTCAAGTCTTTTTTTTTGCCCCTTAGGGCATACTGCATCATTGGAGATGATGTACTCCAGTACCTGTTTAAAATTGGTATTTGGCTCATTTGAACTAATACAGTTCCTCCTTTTCACTTTTGTATTTTGATTTTATGCTTCATCAGCCAATCATTACAGTATTAAAATACTATATCCTTACATTGGTGACCCAACAATTAAACTGTAAGTCTGCCATACAGTATCAGTTACTTATATCAGACACTTTCATGGTTGCTCAATTTTTCCTTATTCTTTCATAAGAAGTAGGCATCTCTGGCAAGGCCTTATTGCTCCTTGATCTAAAATGGCCTGAGCAAACCACTCAGAAGGTAATTAAGACTCAACCACATCGTCGTAGTTCTGATTCACATGAATGGCAAATTTCACTCAATAATACATATTAGTGTACCGAGTGGGTTTTTAAAATAAGAATCGGCAATGGTTGTTGTCATTGTTACTGAAACTACTTCCAGATTTATTAATTGAATTTAAATTCTGTTATGTGTTAGAAAGGATTCTGAGCGATAGGATTTATGACCATCTGGAAGAGCGTGGGTTGATTAAAGGCAGTCAACATGGCTTTGTGAAGGGCAGGTCATGCCTCACAAACTTTATCGAGTTCTTTGAGGATGTGACGAGAAACGTTGATGAGGGTTGTGCTGTGGATGTGGTGTATATGGACTTCAGCAAGGCATTTGATAAGGTTCCCCGTGGTAGGCTCATTCAGAAGGTCGGGAGGAATGGGATACAGGGGAACTTAGCTGTCTGGATACAAAATTGTCTGGTCAACAGAAGACAGCGAGTAATAGTAGGAGGAAAATATTCTGCCTGGAAGTCAGTGGTGAGTGGTGTTCCACAGGGCTCTGTCCTTGCGTCTCTACTGTTTGTAATTTTTATTAATGACTTGGATGAGGGGATTGAAGGATGGGTCAGCAAGTTTGCAGATGACACAAAGGTTGGAGGTGTCGTTGACAGTATAGAGGGCTGTTGTAGGCTGCAGCAGGACATTGACAGGATGCAGACATGGGCTGAGAAGTGGCAGATGGAGTTCAACCTGGATAAATGTGAGGTGATGCATTTTGGAAGGTCGAATTTGAAAGCTGAGTACAGGATTAAGGATAGGATTCTCGGCAGTGTGGAGGAACAGAGGGATCTTGGTGTGCAGGTACATAGATCCCTTAAAATGGCCACCCAAGTGGACAGGGTGTTAAGAAAACATATGATGTTTTGGCTTTCATTAACAGGGGGATTGAGTTTAAGAGTCGTGCGATCTTGTTGCAGCTCTATAAAACTTTGGTTAGACCGCACTTGGAATACTGTGTCCAGTTCTGGTCGTCCTATTATAAGAAAGATGTGGATAATTTGGAGAGGGTTCAGAGGAGGTTTACCAGGATGCTGCCTGGAATGGAGGGCTTATCTTATGAAGAGAGGTTGACTGAGCTCGGACTTTTTTCATTGGAGTAAAGGAGGAGGAGAGGGGACCTAATTGAGGTATACAAGATAATGAGAGGCATAGATAGAGTCGATAGCCAGAGACTCTTTCCCAGGCAAAAATGGCTAAAACGAGGGGTCATACTTTTAAGCTGGTTGGAGGAAAAGATAGAGGGGATGTCAGAGGCGGATTCTTTACACAGAGTGTTGTGAGAGCATGGAATACGTTGCCAGCAGCAGTTGTGGAAGCAAGGTCATTGGGGACATTTAAGAGACTCCTGGACATGCATATGGTCACAGAAATTTGAGGGTGCATACATGAGGATCAGTGGTTGGCACAACAGTGTGGGCTGAAGGGCCTGTTCTGTGCTGTACTGTTTACTGTTCTATGTCTCTTTGGGGTACCACACTGGAAATCAAGCTCCTTTTTGGTTGAAACATCAGTAACAAGGGGTGAATTTTAAAGTGAAAGACAGAAGGTTTAGAGGAGGTTGAAGAAAAATATGTTTCACTCAGAGTAGTGGGAATCTAGAAAGCACTGTCTGGGAGGGTATTTGAGGTGGGAAAGCTCACACCCTTTAAAAAGTACTTGGATGTGTGCTTAAAAAATCATAACATTCAAGCTATAGGGCAAATGCTGGAAAGGGAGAATTAGTGTAGATGTAGATTGTTGTTTGGTGAAGACTCAGTGGCTGAAGGGATTCTTCTGTGCTGTCTGATTCTATGAACTTTTTGATTTTAGTAGCATAGTTTATACATGCTCGTTATCTTAATCTGAGAATTCAGTTACTTTTAAATATTAAACTTTGCCCTCTGCTGTGTTTATACATTTTAATTTGAACCATTAGTTACATATTGTTTGAGCCAAAAACAGTTTTCCACTGTAACACTCTGATCTACAATTTATGATATTGGAAGGGTTAAAATTAGATTAGATTGGATTAGATTAGATTAGATTCCCTACAGTGTGGAAACAGGCCCTACACTGGCACCACTCCCCAACTCTTCCTCCGCTACATTGATGACTGCATTGGTGCCACCTCGTGCTCCCGCGAGGAGGTTGAGCAATTCATCAACTTCACCAACATCTTCCACCCTGACCTTAAATTTACCTGGACCATCTCTGACACCTCCCTCCCCTTCCTGGACCTCTCCACCTCCATTAATGACAACTGACTTGACACTGACATTTTTTACAAACCCACCGACTCCCACAGCTACCTGGATTACACCTCTTCCCACCCTACCTCCTGCAAGAATGCCATCCCGTATTCCCAATTCCTCCACCTCCGCCGTATCTGCTCCCAGGAGGACCAGTTCCACCATAGAACACACCAGATGGCCTCCTCCTTTAGAGACCGCAATTTCCCTTCCCACGTGGTTAAAGATGCCCTCCAATGCATCTCGTCCACATCCCGCACCTCCGCCCTCAGACCCCACCCCTCCAACCGTAACAAGGACAGAACGCCCCTGGGGCTCACCTTCCACCCTACAAATCTACGCATAAACAAAATCATCCGCTGATATTTCCGCCACCTCCAAAAAGACACCACCACCAGGGATATATTTCCCTCCCCACCCCTTACCGCCTTTCGCAAAGAACGTTCCCTCCGTGACAACCTGGTCAGGTCCACGCCCCCCCCTACAACCCACCCTCCCAACCTGGCACTTTCCCCTGCCACCGCAGGAACTGTAAAACCTGTGCCCACATCACCTCCCTCACCTCTATCCAAGGCCCTAAAGGAACCTTGAGCGGTCTCCTCTACATTGGGAAGACTGGGCGCCTCCTAGCAGAGCACTTTAGGGAACATCTCCGGGACACCCGCACCAATCAACCACACCGCCCCGTGGCCCAACATTTCAACTCCCCCTCCCACTCTGTCGAGGACATGGAGGTCCTGGGTCTCTTTCACCGCCGCTCCCTCACCACCAGACGCCTTAAGGAAGAACGCCTCATCTTCTGCCTCGGAACCCTTCAACCCCAGGGCATCAATGTGGACTTCAACATTTTCCTCATTTCCCCTTCCCCCACCTCATCCTAGTTCCAAACTTCCAGCCCAGCACTGTCCCCATGACTTGTCCGGACTTGCCCTACCTGCCTGAGTCCTTTTCCACCTATCCACTCCACCCTCTCCTCCCTGACCTATCACCTTCATCCCCTCCCCCACTCTATGCTACTTTCTCCCCACCCCCACCTCCTCTAGCTTATCTCTCCACGTTTCAGGCTCCCTGCCTTTATTCCTGACGAAGGGCTTTTGCCTGAAACGTCGATTTCGCTGCACTTTGGATGTTGCCTGAACTGCTGTGCTCTTCTAGCACCACTGATCCAGACTATGGCCCGTCAAGTCCACACCAATCCTCCGAAGAATAACCCTCCCAGACCCATTTCCCTCTGACTAATGCACCTGACACTATGGGCAATTTAGCATAGTCAATTTACCTAGCCTGCACATCTTTGGTTTGTGGGAGGAATCCGGAACACTCGGAGGAAACCCACACAGACACTGGGAGAATGTGCAAACTCCACACAGTGGAAATGTTTGTGACAGAACATAACTGAATATCCAGACACACAGGCTCATTGAACTCGTAAAAGGTAGGAAATGTTCTGGGGGTTACTCTCACTGGAACCCTCTTAACTGTTTCTTTTTTGTGCAGCTGAAAATAATAGTTTCATGTTAGTCAGCTTACGTCAGTTTCATGTTATATCATACATATTGTGATTTGAGAAAGTGAGGACGGCAGATGCTGGAGATCAGAGTCAATAAAGGTGGTGCTGGAAAAACACAGCCAGTCAGGCAGCATCCGATGAGCAGGAGAGTCGACGTTTCGAGCATAAGCTCTTCATCAGAAACATTATTTGAGATCAAATGCTTCAAACTGGATCATGTTTCATGCAAGAAACACTACGGAAAGAGGTAGAAATGCTAATTAACTATCCTTTAGACTCCCAACTTCATTGTATCTTGAAACTGAATGCTTTACAGTGTAATTTTTGCAAGACCTGCATTTGACATGTACCTGGAAGTTGGAGATTTCACAGAAAATTTATTGCCTGCACATATGCTTTAGTTATTATTTACAGACATAGACACCTCACATTCTTTTCTCAGTAAAGCCAATTTTCCAATTGCACCTCCACATTCCCCACATATGTGCACCCCTCCTTTTAATAAAATGCTTTTACACCCAAGTCACTGAGACTTGATGTCAGTGGAATTCAAAACAAATCACATCAAGCTTTTCTTTCTTTTATTTGTCTGGATTTTGCCTGAAACGTCGATTTTCCTGCTCCTCGGATGCTGCCTGAACTGCTGTGTTTTTCTAGCACCACTCTAATCCAGAATCTGGTTTCCAGCATCTGTAGTCATTGTTTTTATCTAGTTTCTTTTATTTGTCCTAAGTTAAAGGCAATGTCTGGAAACACAATCTAACTCTATAAAATTTTGCATTGTAACAGAAATGTACTTACTGTCATATGTTGTTTTGTAATGTTGGAACAAAAATCCAACTGATGATAGTAGATCACCTTCTAATTCCAGTAATTTTGGTTCTGATTCAGCTCTAACATCACATTTCAGTTTGTAGGAAGAAATTTAAGATGCTAGTGCTGTTGGAAGTGTTCCATACACAGCAGAAACAATTTGTGGAGTCCTGCAACTGGTTTTCTGCTGCAGAATGTTCTAGAATATTAAGATGCATCTACAGCAACCTTTGTGTCCTTTGTATAGATGTGGATTTATGTCTTAAGTTCAACATGTAATGCCACTGCACTCATAAATGTTGAATAATTTTGAATGCAACTGAATACAGAAAAGGTCTCCCTCTTCCCCAAAATGACAGAAAAGTCAAGCTATTTGACAGATCTTGCACATCTTTTTTGAGAAATCATTGTGCCCAAAGATGATTAGAATATATAAGGGTTTCTTAGCACTTTGCAAAATGTGGAAGCTTATGAAGCATTTGATTATGTTACAGATGATCTAAGGCTGTGCATTCTGGTCTTAGACACCTTCTCACCCCCCCCAAAAAAAAAGAAAAGCCAGGGAAGACATCCTTCCGCTGATTGCTCTGTTTCTGTTTCCATGTGATCACCACTCATCCTTCTAAATGACAGAATACATCCCCAGTTCAGTTTCTTCACCACTTCCTTACAGAATGTTCTTGCCAATCTGGTGAAGAATCTAGCCATGTGTACCAGTATGGGTCCCAGCTATGCCTGTCTCTTTGTCGGTTATGTAGAACAGTCCATCTTTTGAAGTTACACCGGCACCACTTCCCACCTCTTCCTCCACTGCGTTGATGACTGCATCGGCGCCACCTCGTGCTCCCGCGAGGAGGTTGAGCAGGTCATCAACTTCACCAACACATTTCACCGCAACTGTAAATTCACCTGGACCATCTCTGACACCTCCCTCCCCATCCTGGACCCCTCCATCTCCATTAATGACGATCGACTAGACACTGACACTTTTTATAAACCCACTGACTCCCACAGCTACCTGGATGACACTTCTTTTCACCCTACTTCTTGCAAAAATGCCATCCCGTATTCCCAATTCCTCTGCCTCAGCCGTATCTGCTTCCAGGAGGACCAGTTCCATCACAGAACACACCAGATGGTTGCCTCCTTTATAGACCACAATTTCCCTTCCCACGTGGTTGAAGATGCATTCCAACGCACCTCATCCACATCCCGCACCTCCACCCTCAAACCCCACCCCTCGAACCGTAACAAGGACAGAACCCCCCTGGTCCCCATTTTCCACCCTATCAACCTTCGCGTAAACCGCATCATCCGTCGACATTTCCGTCACCTCCAAACAGACCCCACCACCAGAGATCTATTTCCCTCCCCACCCCTTTCCACTTTCCGCAAAGACCGTTCCCTCCATGACTACCTGGTCAGGTCCACGCCCCACAACAACCCACCCTCCCGTCCGGGCACCCTCCCCTGCCACAGCAGGAATTGCAAAACGTGCGCCCACACCTCCCCCCTCACCAGCATCCACATCCATCAAAGTTTCATCTGCACATCCACCAATGTCATTTATTGTATCCGTTGCTCCCGACGCGTTCTCCTCTACATTGGGGAGACTGGGCGCTGCCTCACAGAGCGCTTCAGGGAACATCTCCGGGACACCTGCACCAATCAACCCCACTGCCTTGTGGCTAAACATTTCAACTCACCCTTCCACTCTACCGAGGACATGCAGGTCCTGGACCTCCTCCACTGCCACTCCCTCACCACCCAATGCCTGGAGGAAGAAGGCCTCATCTTCTGCCTCGGAACACTTCAACCTCAGGGCGTCAATGTGGACTTCACCAGTTTCCTTAATTCCCTCCCCCCCCCATCTTATCCCAGTTCCAACCTTCCAGCTCAATGCTGTCCTCATGACCTGTCCTACCTGCCAATCTCGCTTCCCACCTATCCGTTCCACCCTCCTCTCTGACCTATCACCTCCAAACCCACTTCCATTCACCTGTTGTACTCTTTGCTACCTTCTTCCCAGCTGCGCAACCCCCCCCCCATTTATCTCTTCACCCTGGAGGCGCCCTGAGGAAGAGCTTTTGCCTGAAACCTCGATTTTCCTGCTCCTTGGATGCTGCCTGACCTGCTGTGCTTTTCCAGCACCACACTGATCTAAACTCTAGCGTCCAGCATCTGCAGTCGTCACTTTTGCCAAGCTTTATTGTAGTCTCACTATGGTAAGTATACAGTTTCTTACATATGGAGATGAAAACTGCTCACAGCAGTCTAAGGCCTATCCAATTGAAGCAAGCCTTTCTCAAATCTGCTTGCAATAAAGGGCAATTCCGTCATGCCCACAAGACATCATAATTTAAAAAAATCTGTGTATTCTTTCTTATTTTAAAACCTGTTTTGTGTGAAAGTGCTATCGATAGCAATATATGAAAGTTGTCTGACATATGGAAATTGTCAACAATATAAGGCCAAAGCTATCTTTGAAATGTCTCATCAACTCATAGAGATGTACAGCATGGAAACAGACCCTTCAATTCAACATGTCCATGCAGACTAGATATCCTGGATAAATCCAGTCCCATTTGCCACCATTTGGTCCATATTCCTCAAAACCCTTCTTATTTTTGTGCCCATCCAGATGCCTTTTAAATGTACCAGCCTCTACTACTTCCTCTGGCAGCTCATTCCATACACACCACCACCCTCTGCGTGGAAAAGTTGCTCCTTAGGTCCCTTTTAAATCTTTTGTCTTCTGACCTTAAACATATCCCCTCTAGTTTTGGACTGCCCAACCCCAAGGAAAAATCCTTGTCTGTTTACCCTATCCATGCTTCTCATGATTTTACAAATATCTATTGGGTCACGCCTTAGCCTCGAAGTTCCAGGGAAAATAGTCCCAGTCTATTCAGTCTCCCCTTATAGCTCAAATCCTCCAAACCTGGCAACATTCTTGTAAATCTTTACTGAAACCTTTCAAGTAGCAGGGAGATCAGAATTGCACACAGTATTCCAAAAGTGGCCTAACTAATGTCCTGTACAGCTGCAATATGACCTCTCAACTCTCATAGTCAGTGCTGTGACCAATAAAGGCAAGGATACCAAATGCTGCCTTCAGTATCCTGTCGACCTGCAACTCCACTTTCAAGGGATTATGAACTAAGAGAGGGATGATTACCTGATTGGGATTGTATTATAAGAGCCCCTAATAGATTGAGGAAAGTTGAGAAACAAATTTGTAATGAGATCTCCATTATCTCTAAGAATAATAGAGTGGCTATGGTAGGGGATTTTAACTTTCCAATCATAGACTGGGACTGCCATAGTGTTAAAGGTTTAGATGGAGAAGCATTTGTTAAGTGTGCTGAAGAAAATATACTGATTCAGTCTGTGGATGTACCTACTAGTGAAGGTGCAAAACTTGACCTTCTCTTGGGAAATAAGGCAGGGCAGGTGACTGAAGCATCAGTGGGGGAGCACTTTGGGCCCAGCGACCATAATTCTATTAGTTTTAAAATAATGATGGAAAAGAATAGACAGGATTTATAAATTGAAGTTCTAAATTGGAGGAAGGCTAATTTTGGTGGTATTAGACAAGAACTTTCAAAAGGTGATTGGGGGCAGATGTTCACTGGTAAAGGGACTGCTGGAAAATGGGAAGCCTTTAGAAATGAGATAATGAGTGTCCAGAGACAATATATTTCTGTTAGGGTGAAAGGAAAGGCTGGTAGGTCTGGGGAATGCTGGATGACCAAAGAAATTGAGGGTTTGGTTAAGAAAAAGAAGAAAGTTTATACTTAAGAGGAAATCAGGAGAGCAAAAAGGGGACATGAGATAGCTTTGGCAATAGAATTAAAGAGAATCCGAAGAGTTTTTACAAATACATTAAGAATAAAAGGATAACTAGGAAGAGAATAGGGCCCCTCAAAGATCAGCAAGGCAGCCTTTGTGTGGAGCTGTTGGAGATGGAGGAGATACCAAGAGTATTTTGCATTAGTGTTTACTGTGGAAGAGGACAAGGCAGATATGGAATGTATGGAAATAGTTGGTGACATCTTGAAAAATGTTCATATTACAGAGGAGGAAGTGCGAGATGTCTTGAAATGCATAAAAATGGATAAATCGCCAGGACTTGATCAGGTGAACCCCAGAACTCTGTGGGAAGCTAGGGAAATGATTGCTAGGCCCCTTGTGGAGATATTTGTATCATCGATAGTCACAGGTGAGGTGCCGGAAGACTGGAGATTGGCTAACGTGGTGCCACTGTTTAAGAAGGGTGGTAAGGACAAGCCAGGGAACTATAGACCAGTGAGCCTGATGTCGGTTGTGGGCAAGTTGTTGGAGGGAATCCTGAGGGACAGGATGTACATGTATTTGGAAAGGCAAGGACTGATTAGGGATAGTCAACATTTCTTTGTGTGTGGGAAATCGTGTCTCACAAACTTGATTGAATTTTTTGAAGAAGTAACAAAGAGGGTTGATGAGGGCAGAGCGGTAGTTGTGATCTAAATGGACTTCCGTCAGGTGTTTAACAAGGTTCCCCATGGGAGACTGGTTAGCAAGGTTAGATCTCATAGAATACAGGGAGAACTAGCCATTTGGAATCAGAACTGGCTCAAAGGTAGAAGACAGAGGGTGGTGGTGGAGGGTTGTTTTTCAGTCTGGAGGCCTGTGACCAGTGGAGTGCCACAAGTATTGGTGCTGGGTCCATTACTTTTTGTCATTTCCATAAATGATTTGGATGTGAATATAAAATGTACAGTTGGTAAGTTTGCAGATGACACCAAAATTGGAGGTGTAATGGACAGCAAAGAAGGTTACTTCAGATTACGGCAGGATCTTGATCAGATGGGCCATTGGGCTGAGGAGTGGCAGATGGAGTTTAACTCAAATAAATGCGAGGTGCTGCATTTTAGAAAAGCAAATCTTAGCAGGACTTATGCACTTAATGGTAAGGTCCTAGGGAGTGTTGCTGAACAAAGAGACCTTGGAGTGCAAGTTCATAGCTCCTTGAAAGTGGAGTCGCAGGTAGATAGGATAGTGAAGAAGGCATTTGGTATGTTTTTCTTTATTTGTCAGAGTATTGAGTACAGGAGTTGGGAGGTCGTGTTGTGGCTGTACAGGTCATTGGTTCAGTCACTTTTGGAACATTGTATGCAATTCTGGTCTCCTTCCTATCAGAAGGATGTTGTGAAACTTGAAAAGGTTCAGAAAAGATTAACAAAGATGTTGCCGGGGAGGATTTGAGCTATAGAATGAGGTTGAATAAGCTGTGACTGTTTTCCCTGGAGCGTCGGAGACTGAGGGGTGACCTTATAGAGATTTATAAAATTATGAGGGGCATGGATAGGGTAAATAGACAAAGTCTTTTCCCTGGGCTGGGGGAGTCCAGAACTAGAGGGCATAGGTTTACGATTAGAGAGGAAAGATATATAAGAGACCTAAGGGGCAACTTTTTCATGCAGAGGGTGGTACGTCTATGTGGTGGCGGCTAGTACAATTGCAACATTTAAAACGCACCTGAATGGAAAAATGAATAGGAAGGGCTTGGATGATATGGGCCAGGTGCTGGCAGGTGGGATTAGAATGGGTTGGGATATCTGGTTGGCATGGATGAGTTGGATTAAAGGGTCTGTTTCCATGCTTTACATGGTTATGACTCGATAATTGCACTCCAGGGTCTCTTTGTTCAGCAGTCTTCCCAGGATCTTAGCATTAAGTGTACGTCCTGCCCAGATTTGCCTATTGAAAATTCAATACCTCACATTTATCAAACTTAAACTCCATCTGCCACTCCTTGGCCTGTTGGCCTATCTGATCAAGATCTCGTAATCTGAACTAACCTTTTTGGCTGTTCACTACACCTCTAATTTTGATGTTATCTGTGAACTTACTAACCATATCTCCTGAGTTCAAATCCAGATCATTTACATAAATAACGAAACGCAGTGGATCCAGCACCGATCCTTGTGGCATATCCCTGGTCACAGGCCCCCATTTCTGTAAAGCAACCCTCCATCACCACCCTCTGTCATCTACCTTTGAGCCAGTTCTTTATCCAAATGGCTAATTCTTCCTGTTTTCCATGAGATGTAATCATGCTAACCGGTCTACCATGAGGAACCTTATTGAATGCCTTGCTGAAATCCATTTAGATCACATCCACTGCTCTGCTGTCATTCACCCTCTTCATTACCACTTCAAAAAACTCAATCAAATTAGTGAGACACAATTTCTCGCACACACAGCCATGAATTCGAGGAAATCCATTCCAATGCTGCGAATACCTCAAAAAAGGAGCAGTTCTTACCGCCGCAGTTTTTTCCCGTTCTCTGTCTTGGATTACCCAGAATCACCTCTCATCGAATGAATGTTTGTGTAAAACTCGCACAGTGGAGCAACAGACATCTTGGGCTGAATATTCTGCCTTTTTGAATAAGGACAAGTTGTGTTTTATTTTCTGGAGAGTTTTTCGTGCAAGGCCTAGTGAGCTTTCAAATTCATCCCATTATCGATCTACCCCACCTTTTGTCACCTCCTTAACTGATTCTATTCCCATCCTACCGTGCTTTGTCACTGGATTATTTACCACTGAGCAGATATTTGCTAAAAAATAATGTCCCTTGAACCCATGCCATCTTTAAAAGGCTGCTGTACTCCTGGGAATGTGTATTAGCTATACAGAGAGATTGGACAAACTTGAATTGTTTTGGATTCGTTCATCAAGCCGGTGGTTTGTTTTCACTAGAATGTCAGAGGCTGAGGGGGTCCTGATAGAAGTATATAAAAGTATGAGAGGTGTGGAATAGGGTAGATAATCAGAGTCTTTTTCCCAGGGTAGAAAGTCAAATAAAAGGGGACATAGAATTCCGACAGTGCAGAAAGAGACCATTCAGACAATTGGGTTTGCACCAACCATCCGAAGAGCATCCCACCTATACCATCCATCTTACCCCTTCCCCTATCCCCACATTCACTACGGCTAACCCACCTAGCCTGCATATCCCTGGACACTATTGGGCAATTTAACATAGCCCTGCACATCTTTGGACTGTGGAGCGAAACCAGAGCACCTGGTGGAAACCCACGCAGACATGGGGAGAACTTGCAAACTCCTCACAGACACTCGCCCAAGGCTGGAATCACCACTTTGTTACCATATCACCCATAGGTTTAAAGTGAAGGGGGAAAGCTTTAAAGGATATGGTTTTAGAATAGATTACTTAGTGTGGAAACAGGCCCTTCGGCCCAACAAGTCCACACCGACCCGCCGAAGCGCAACCCACCCATACCCCTACATATACCCCTTACCTAACACTACGGGCAATTTAGCATGGCCAATTCACCTGACCTGCACATCTTTGGACTGTGGGAGGAACCCGGAGGAAACCCACGCAGACATGGGGAGAACGTGCAAACTCCACACAGTCAGTCACCTGAGGCGGGAATTGAACCCAGGTCCCTGGCGCTGTGAGGCAGCAGTGCTAACCACTGTGCCACCGTGCCGCCCAATGAAGATATGTGTGAGGTGAGTTCTACATAAAGAGTGAGAGGTGTTTGAAGTAGATATGACAGCAGGGTTTACTTATCTGGCTCACAAAATGTACCAAAAATGCAGGAGCCATCTCATTGGGGATTTTATGGAAGGTAGTGGTGTCCCTGCCTCTGAGCCAGGAGGCCCAGGTTCAAGTCCAATCTGTTTCAGAGCTATGTAATATGACCTCTAAATGTGTTGGTTAGAAAATATCTAGAAACCTTCTCATTACCTAAAGAGACTCATTCAGGATTCAGTCTAATGATTGAAAATCCTATTCTCTGAGTAGGAAACTTTAATTATAAGTTCTGATCTGCCTTCCTTTAGTGAATACAAAGAACTCCAGATGCTGGACATCTGAAACCAAAAGTCTGAGCTGGTCTTGCAGCATCTGTCGAGAGAAATAAAGGGTGGCGAATGGCATTGAAAGTTAATTCTGTTTAGGCCTCTGCTTTCCTTTCATCTGAGAGAGGTGAATCTACTGTTAATGGGACTGCCTGCAAGATTCTCTCTTCAGAAGTTGTGTGTGTTGCTGGGAAAGCACAGCAGAGCAGGCGGCATCGAAGGAGCAGGAGAATCTACGTTTTGGGCATAAACCAAGAATGAAAGCCTCCTTCCTACAGAAGGTCAAACTCCAGGATCAGCTGAATGTGTGATTTGTCTGAACCTTTTCTGAAATTTGGTTTCCAGATGTATGGTATAACATGCATTTCATTAGTGTGAATTTGCTGTAACATGATTGATTAACTGTTTCTAAAGTGTAAACTTTTAAAATGTGTGTCGGCTGTAACATAATTTTATCACCAACATTTAAGCGCTGTTTCTAAAGCGCGATTTTTCTGTAATGCTGGCTTGCACAAGAATGCAACCATAGCATTATAGAAGAACTACCTGTAATCCTACGTTTGCCTTGACAAGTGGACCAAATTTACTGCTAAGCTTCCAAATACTTTGTGCGATTCTGCGAGATCAGCTGAGGGAAAAGTAACTTCAAATCATGTGAATTAATGTCTGTAAATTTGAGTTTTAAGTTACGTATGATTGTAACCTTTCTCCTTTCCCTCTCTTCCTTCTTCTGCTTGCATGTATATGTGTTTCAATAATCATTCCTCAGGTTTGGATGTATGAATATATCATAGTTTTGTTTTAGCAGGTCTCTTGAAAATGGGACTTCGCAATCAGAGGGTTTTGAACAGGAATATACCAGGTCTTATTTTCTGTGCTGAATCACAGAAGAGAATAATAAAATACCTCAAATCACCTCCCTATCTTGTGTGAAACATTTGCTGCCTTAATTGCGTGAAGCACTTTAATGTTCGTTTTGAACAATGATATCAGGTGTCTCTGGCCTCAACATTTCCCATTAGGGACATAGCAAGTAGTAAGCATTTTGCAGGAATTTTTTGTTGATTGTGTTTTACTTGCCCTCCCTTTCTCCTTGTTCTGTTTTTTTTTCAAAAAAAATGTACATCCATGAGATTTTCTGGTGAGTTGGTGAAGTTGCTTGTACATGGGCACCACTAATTCAGATTGAATATTCCTGCAGGCCAGGGCAAACTGCTTAAAATGTCTTTGATTCTGATGAAGTGCATATCAGACACGATAATGATCATAGTAATGGTGCCAAAATGATGGCGGCAGAGGAGGCAGCATCCAGGCTCTGAGACTGGGGCTCATCCACTCTGATTTTCTTTTGTGTTTTTTAAAATTTTTTTATACTTACCTCCTGGAGAGAGCTCAGTCATGGAGGCGACAGCATTGCAATACTGTTGAGGTCTGGAGCGGTTGGTGAACTTAGGCGGGACTGTAGGGGTCAGAGACTAGACGCAGGGCGGGGGAAGATCGTGCCCTCATGGGGAAAGCCCAGCATGGAGCACCTACGGGCCCATTGCTAAATAAGGACTGTAATGCTGAACTTTGAACTTTATTTTTATTTTTCTACATTGTACCCAAGGTTTTGTACCTAAGATGGTGATTTTGTACACTTTTCACTGTATTCCTGTATCCCTGTATTTGAGAACACAACAATAAACTATATTCTAATTCT
This sequence comes from Hemiscyllium ocellatum, assembly GCF_020745735.1. Classification (NCBI taxonomy): domain Eukaryota; kingdom Metazoa; phylum Chordata; class Chondrichthyes; order Orectolobiformes; family Hemiscylliidae; genus Hemiscyllium; species Hemiscyllium ocellatum. The sequence continues at coordinate 142,495,171 of NC_083404.1, forward strand.
GACTACAAATACTGGAAGACGATATAGAAACCATGCATTTAGCTTAAATGCGACTTGATGGTGAGCATATGGCTCTTAGACTCACTGATGGATTTAATGATAATGTGTAACAAATCTTTTGCTCCAACAAGGCAGAAAGTTATGAAATTGTGAGATTTCACTCATCTCAGCAACATGGCTGTTGCTGGGTGTTTGTTTTTTGTCACTGAAGGTTTGTTTGAAAGCATCACAATTACTGTTTGGTTAATTTAGTGTCCGGAGATTTAATCAGAACTGAACTACTATAAGCAGTAAATAAATGTGATTCCTGGATTGAACAGCAAGGCAACATGTGACCAGTTAGTGACATGAGTGAGGACTGTCTTATGTATTTACTGTTTAAATTGCTGTTGTGACTGAATTGAACTCGGTCAGTTCATGTCAGTACTGTTCCACTGCATTCTATGACCTTAATAAGCAGTTCTTGCAGTGGCTTTAATCAGAAACAAGGCAGAAACTGATCTGCCTGCTTATATTTTGCACAGTTTTGTATGGATATGTGAATTAATGTACGTGTGTGTCTGTGGTTTTTGTCATCCTTAAACACTTCTGCCAACTCCAACTAGACCCCACCACCAAGAAAATCTTCCCCTCCCCACCTCTCTCTGCCTTCCGCAAGGATCATTCCCTTCGACTGTCCTTGGTTCATGCCACTCTCCCCACCGAACTCCCAGGTACTTTCCCCTGCAACCGGAAAAGATGCAAAACCAGCTGGCACACCACGCCCCTCACCTCCATCCAGGGCCCCAACCAGTCCTCCCAGGTGAGAGAGGTTTGCCTGCCTCGCTTCCAACCTAATTTGCTAGTTTACATCAGGTGCTCCCGATGTGGTCTTCTCTACATCAGGGAGACTGAACATAAACTTAGGGAATGGTTCTCTGAGCTTCGCAGCCGGCCCCACAGGTGCCAATTGGACCTCCCAATCACCACCAATTTCAATTCCCCTTCCCACTCCCTTTCTGACATGACCATCCATTGCCACAAGGAACCACTCTGCAAATTGAAGGAACAACACCTCATCTTCTGCCTGGGAAATCTACAGCCAGAGGACTCAACATTAAGTTCTCCAATTTCAAATAACCTCCCTTCCCATCCTCCGACTCCCTTTCCAGCCCCTCTCCCTCCCTTTCATTCCTCCCTGCCACCAACCAGATTCATTCCTCCCATTGACCAATCTTCACATATCCCTACTTCACCACCCTGCTACCGCTACCCCCTTTATCTGCAGCTTCCCCCTACACCCAACCCCAGTCCTGAAGAAGGGTTTTACCTGAAATGTCAACTTCTCCACCTCCTGATGCTGATTGGCTTGCTGTATTCTTTCAGCCTCCTGCCTGTCTGCCTACTAAGTGATTTTTAGAAAGCAAATCAGAAATCCTTGATTGATATCCTGCGATATTCTCCTCCTGCGCTATGTTGTAAATCATGCTTGCTTCAGTTGTCTCTGGTGACCACAAGCAGGAAGTGTCCAACTGCAGTTACAGATGAACCTTATTTCAGAGGTGGAGCTGCAGGTGAGTTCACTGTGGAGCATCCACGCTACTCAATAAGTCATGGATAGCACATTCAGTGCTATTCACCACAAGCGAAGATTGAACAGGCAGAAATGGCATGAACAACCACCAGGCAGAGCAAAGGAAGGCACATAGTGCAGGAGTGTACTGTGGCCATCCCCTTTCTAACCGATGTACTGTTAATCAGTGGGAGCCAACTTCATGGCACCACGGATAAGTCTGCTGCGCAAGAGGTGAGGAGGACGAACTGCAAGGTTATAGTGGTAGTAGATTTAATTGTAATGGAAACAGATAGGCATTTCTGTGGCTGTAAAAGACACTCCAGCAACTGTGTGTTTCTTCCCTGGTGCCACTGTTAGGAATATGATTGAACAGCTGCAGGGCCCATTGAAGGGGGATGTTAAACAGACAAAGATTGTGGTATGTGTAGAAAAGAGGATGTACACAGAATTTAGGAAGCTAGGAAGCAGATTTTAAAAATGAAGCTTCTGAGAACAGATCTTACAACCGCAACGCAACAGGACCTAAAGGATGTCTAGATCACTTCTGGTACCACGTGCTAGTTAGTATAGAAATTGGAGGTTAGTTCAGAAGAATGAGTGACCTTGCAGGAGGTAGTTTTTAAACAAACTTGGCAGAGAGCAGGATCCAGAGAAAATGTTCAGCGAGAGAAGATCAATGGCCACAATGAGAAGAAACAGCAAGTGAATCAAGAAGGAATTGAAATTATAGGTTATTTAAGGCACAAGTGAGTTTAACAAGGTTGGGTGGTGTTTTATTGTAAGGAGTCTGATGAACAAGGCAACTGAGTTGAGGGCACAAATTAAAAAATGAGGGTATGATGTTATTGCTGAGATATGGCTGAGAGAGGGGCAGGACAGGCAACTCAGTATTACAGATACAGGATCTTCAGGAGAGTTAGGGAAGGACATAAAGGAGGAGGGGGTGTCACAATATTGTTATGAAGGTGTAGGTGCGTACTGTACCTCTGAGAGACTAGAAGCTGGCATGGACTTAGAGAGGCACAGAGCATACTGAAAGAAGCTAAAATGTAACATTTGACTGTGAAACCAATAGTGCAGCTGAGTTGCCAGGATACAAAGGCTCAATTTGGATTTGTTTATCAGTTTAAATTATGCCCCAAAATACCAAAATCCAATCAAATTTGAATTTAGTATTTTGACAAGATCAAAACCAATGAAATGATCTGATGTTTTAGAATATAGAACCAGACATTTTGAACAGATAGGAGGATAACTGCCGAGGACACCATCAAATATTGACTGCTAGCTGAAGAGCTCTCTTTAAGATACATGTTTATAAGAAGTTTGTGCAGTAGAACATCGAAACCAAATGAAAGGAAAATCTACAAAAGAGAATCGACAAAGCTGACTGGTTTTGAAGCATGATTTTTTTTTGTAAATCTTAATCGGGGTTTTTTAAAATCAGAACAGTATTATAGAGTGAGAGGTAAAAGATAGGTTTAAAAGAAAGGAGTTGTAAATAGCTATTGTTTTAGGATGGACTTAAAGAATATAATTGTTAATATTTACTTTAAATACTGACCTCTGGGATGGTTCTTTGCCTCTCAAAATTTAACACATTACGACATGAAGTGAGCTTCTCTGTGTCAGGGTTAAATTACCAGAGGGGTTTACCTTATGTCGCATCAATATCTTCAGGGAATCAATTACAACAGTAAGGAGGGATGACATCTGAGGCTAATCAAAAAAAAGGTTAGAATTTAAAAACCAAAATGGGCGAGTCACATTGCTGGGAATGAACTGTAAGCCCTCCAACAGAATGGGAGAAATGGAAGAGCAGATATGTAGGCAAATTTCAAAGATGTGTAAAAGTACTATGATAGGGAATTTTCACTTCCTGAAAATTAATGGGGTAGTCATACGTTTAGAGGGAGGGGAATTATTAACATGCGTCTAGGTCAGCTTTTAGCTGCATATAGAAGATCCTAAAAGAGAGAACAAGGTCCTGAACTTAATTTTAGGTAGTGAAGCCAGGCAATTGGTTCTCGTGTCAGTGGGAAGTCATTTTGCAGACAGCGATCATAACTCCTTTAGATTCAAGATTGTCATGGGAAAGGATTAGGATGGGCCTGAAATCAAAAGCCGAAACTTTAGCTAGCAGAATTAAGGAAAATCCCAAATCATTTTATCCTTCTATAAGAAGCAGGAGGGTAACTAGAGCAAGGATTGGTCCACTGAAAGATAATGAAGGAGGGCTGTTTGCCGAACCTGAGAGAATGGGTGAGATTCTGAATGATTACTTTGCATCAGTGTTCACTGAGGAGAGGGGCATGATGAATCCTGTGATAAGAGATAGAAGTTTCATTCGTCTGGATCACGTTGACATAAGTAGGAAAGATGTGTTGAGTATGCTGGAGGTTATTAAGGTAGACAAATCTCTAGGATTGGATGGGATCTATCCCAGCTTGCTGAGGGAGGCGAGAGAGGAAATAGCTGGAGCCCTGACAGTTATCTTTGTGGCATCCTTAAATACAGGTGAGGTGCCGGAGGACTGGAGGGTTGCTCATGTTGTCCCCCTGTACAAGAAGGGTAGTAGGGATATTCCGGGTAACTATAGACCAGTGAGCCTGACATCGGTGGTGGGGAAGTTGCTGGAGAGGGTGCTGAGGGACAGGATCTCTTTATGTTTGGAAAAAAATCAGCTTATCGGTGATGGGCAATATGGTTTTGTGCAGGGGAGATCGTGCCTTACCAACTTAATAGAGTTCTTCGAGGAAGTGACCAAGTTGATAGATGAAGGAAGGGCTGTTGATGTCATATACATGGACTTTATTAAGGTGTTTGATAAGGTTCCCCATGGTCGACTAATAGAGAATGTGAAGTCACATGGTGTGCAGGATGTTCTAGCTAGGTGGATAAAGAACTGGTTGAGCAACAGGAGACAGAGTAGGAGTTGAAGAGAGTTTCTTGAAATGGAGAAAGGTGACCAGTGGTGTTCCACAGGGGTCAGTATTGGGCACATTTTTGTTTGTGATATACATAAATGATCTAGAAGAGGGCACTGTTGGTATGATCAGCAAGTTTGCAGATGACACAAAGATTGGTGGAGTGGCAGAAAACATAAGGGACTGTCAGAGAATACAGGAGGATATAGAAAGACTGGAGAGTTGGGCAGAAAATTTGGTAGGTAGTTTTCAATCCAGACAAATGTGAGGTGATGCATTTAGGCAAAACTAATTCTAAAGCGAATTATACAATGAATGGAAGAGCCTTGGGAAACGTTGATGGGCAGAGAAATCTGAGAGTGCAGGTCCATTGTACCCTGAAGGTTGCTGCCCAGGTGGATAGAGTGGTCAAGAATGCATATAGTATGCTTGCCTTCATCGGACGAGGTATTGAGTATAAGAGCTGGCAAGTCAAGTTAAAATTGTACAAGACATTGGTTCGGCTGCATTTAGACTACTGTGTACAGTTCTGGGTGCCACATTACCAAAAGGATGTGAACGCTTTGGGGAGGGTGCAGAGAAGGTTTATGAGGATGTTGCGTGGTATGGAAGGTTTTAGCTATGAAGAAAGGTTGAATAGGTTAGGTTTATTTTCGTTAGAAAAAAGGAGATTGAGGGAGGATCTGATTGAGGTTTACAAAATCATGAAAAATGTAGACAGGGTGGATAGAGACAAGCTTTTTCCCAGGGCGAGGGACTCAATAATGAGAGGTCATGCTTTCAAGGTGAGAGGTGGAAAGTTCCTGAAGAGGAAGAAGGAAGCATACTTAAGGTTGAGGAAGCAAGAGTCTGGTACAGCTTTATAGGATCACAGGGTAGCTGGGAAAGAACTAAAAAATGGACTGAGGAGAGCTAAGGGGGCATGAGAAAGCCTTGGAGAGAAGGATTAGGGAAAGACCAAAGGCGTTCTACACTTAGATGAGGAATAACAAAGTGATCAGAGAGAGCGTAGGACCGATCAGGGATAGTGGAGGGGACTTGTCTGAAGATGTAAGGGAGGCCCTAAATGAGTTTTTTGCTTTGGTGCTACACCAAGACATTGACAGGATGTAGAGCTGGGCTGAGAAGTGGCAGATGGAATTCAACCTGGATAAATGCAAAGTGATTCATTTTGGAAGGTTGAATTTGAAGGCTGAATACAGGGTTGAAGACAGGATTCTTGGCAGTGTGGAGGAATAGCGGGATCTTGGGGTCCGCGTATGTGGATCCCTCAAAGTTGCCACCCAAGTTGATTGGTGTTTTGGCTTTCATTAATTGGGGATTGAGGTTAAGAGCCACAAGGTTTTGCTGCAGCTCTGTGAAGCCCTGGTTAGACCACACTTGGAATATTGTGTCCAGTTCTGGTCGCCTCATTATAGGAAGGATGCTGCCTGAATTGAAGGGCTTGTCTTACGAAGAGAGGTTGAGTGAGCTTGGACTTTTCATACAGGAGAGAAGATGGAAGAGAGGTAACCTGATAGAAATGTGCAAGGTAATGGTAGGCATAGATAGAATTGGTAGCCAGAGACTTTTCTCCAGAGCAGAAAAGGCTGTCATGAGGGGTCATAATTTTAAGGTGATTGGAGGAAGGTATTGAGGAGATGTCAGAGGAGGGCTCTTTATGCAGAGTGATGGGTGTGTGGAATGCACTGCCAGCAGTGGTGTTAGAGTCAGAGATCTTAGGGACATTTAAGCAACTGCTGGACAAGGAAATGGCTGGAAGGAAATTGAGGGGTGTGTAGGTTAGGTTGATCTTAGATTAAGGTAAATGTTTGGCTCAACATTGAGGGTCGAAGGGCCTGTACTATGCTGTACTGTTCTATTTTCTGTTGTTAGCTGTGGGTGAGGTCCTGGAAGACATGCAGAGTAGCAAATGTTGTGCTGTTATCCAAGAAGGGCTGTAAAGAAAAGCTGGGGAACTGTAGACAAGTAAGCCTAACATCTGTGGGAGATAAGTTTCTTGAGAAGCTTCTGATAGATTAGATATAATTGCATTTGGAAAGACAGAGTTTGATTAGGAGTATTCAGCATGGCTTTGTGCTTGGGAGATCGCACCTCACAAATCTGTTGGAGTTCTTTGATGGAGTGACTGGGAAGGGCAGCAGACCTAATCTATATATGGATTTCGGTAAGTCCTTTGATAAGGTTCCACATGGTGGGTTACTCTGGAAGGTTAGATTGCGTAGAATCCAGGGCGAGCTGGCAAATTGGATACACCATTGGCTTGATGATAGGAGGCTGAACATAATGGTGGAAGGATGCCTTTCAGACTAGAGGCATGTGACTAGTGGAATGTCTCAGGGTTGGTGTTGGGCCCATCGCTGTTTATTATCTATATCAATGATTTGGAAAAGAATATACAAGGCATGATTAGTAAGTTTGCAAATAACACTAAGCTAGGCGGTATCGTGCACTGTGAGGAGCGGCACGGTAACTCAGTGGTTAGCATTGTTGCCTCAGCACCAGGGTCCCAGGTTCGATTCTAGCCATGGGCGACTGTCTGTGTAGAGTTTGCACATTCTCCCCCTGTCTGTGTGGGTTTTTTCCGGGTGCTCCGGTTTCCTCCCACAATCCAAAGATTTGCAAGTGAAGGACTGTGATATTAACACAGAGAAGGTTTTGTGTGGTCTGGCAGGCTTAAAAGCAGGTAGATCTCCAATCAATGAAATGTATCCCAGGCTGCTAAGTGAGGCAAAGATGGAAATAACTGGGAATAGCTGGCAATTATTTTCAGTTGTTCTATGCCTGTAGGAGAGGTGCCAGAGGGACTGGAGGACACTCATTGTGGTACCATCATTGAAGGAAGGGAGCAATCAATATAACAGTACACTTATGTAAGGAATAAGAGAATGGTCAAAGAAAGAGTAGGGCTGATCAAGGATAGCATAGGGAACTTGTGTGTGGAGTCTGAGGAGGTAGGGAAAGCCCTAAATGAGTTTTTTGCTTCTGTCTTTACGAAAGAAGCAAACTTTGTAGTGAATGAAACCTTTGAAGAGCAGGTGTGCATGCTGAAATGGATAGAGATAGAGGAAGCTGATGTGCTGAAAATTTTGTCAAACGTTAAAATTGGCGTGTCGCCAGGCCCGGACCAGCTTTATCCTCGGCTGCTTTGGGAAACGAGAAATGCCATTGCTTCGCCACTTGCGAAGATCTTTGCATCCTCGCTCAGCACTGGAGTCGTACCTGAGGACAAATGTAATTCCTCTCTTCAAGAAAGGAAATAATTAAATCCCCGGCAGTTACAGACCAGTAAGTCTCATGTCTGTCGTCTGCAAGGTGTGAGAAAGGATTCTGAGCGATAGGATTTATGACCATCTGGAAGAGCATGGCTTGATTAAATGCAGTCAGCACGGCTTTGTGAGGGGCAGGTCATACCTCACAAACCTTATCGAGTTCTTTGAGGATGTGACTAGAAATGTTGATGAGGGTCGTGCTGTGGATGTGGTGTATATGGACTTCAGCAAAGCATTTGATAAGGTTCTCCATGGTAGGCTCATTCAGAAGGTCAGGAGGAATGGGATACAGGGGAACTTAGCTGTCTGGATACAGAATTGGCTAGCCAATGGAAGACAGTGAATGGTAGTAGAAGGAAATATTCTGCCTGGAAGTCAGTGGTGAGTGGTGTTCCATAGGGTTCTGTCCTTGTGCCTCTACTGTTTGTAATTTTTATTAATGACTTGGATGAGGGGATTGAAGGATGGGTCAGCAAGTTTGCAGATGACACAAAGGTTGGAGGTGTCGTTGACAGTATAGAGGGCTGTTGTAAACTGCAGCGGGACATTGGCAGGATGCAGAGATGGGCTGAAAGGTGGCAGATGGGGTTCAACCTGGATAAATGCGAGGTGATGCATTTTGGAAGGTCGAATTTGAAAGCTGAGTACAGGATTAAGGATAAGATTCTCTGCAGTGTGGAGGAACAGAGGGATCTTGGTGTGCAGGTACATAGATCCCTTAAAATGGCCACCCAAGTGGACAGGGTTGTTAAGAAAGCATATGGTGTTTTGGCTTTCATTAACAGGGGGATTGAGTTTAAGAGTCGTGAGATCTTGTTGCAGCTCTATAAAATTTTGGTTAAACCGCACTTGGAATACTGCGTCCAGTTCTGGTTACCCTATTATAGGAAAGATGTGGATGCTATGGAGAGGGTTCAGAGGAGGTTTACCAGGATGCTGCTTGGACTGGAGGGCTTATCTTATGAAGAGAGGTTGACTGAGCTTGGACGGTTTTCATTGGAGAAAAGGAGGAGGAGAGGGGACCTAATTGAGGTATACAAGATAATGAGAGTAGTCATGATTTGGAGATGCCGGTGTTGGACTGTGGTGTACAAAGCTAAAAATCTCGAAAGCTTGTGTGCTTCCAATTAAACCTGTTGGACTATAACCTGGTGTTGTGTGATTTTTAACTAAGATAATGAGAGGCATAGATAGTGTTGATAGCCAGAGACTATTTCCCAGGGAAGAAATGACTAACACGAAGCAAGGTCACTGGGGACATTTAAGAGACTCCTGGACATGCATATGGTCACAGACATTTGAGGTGCATACATGAGGATCAATGGTCGGCACAACATCGTGGGCTGAAGGGCCTGTTCTGTGCTGTACTGTTCTATGTTTTATGTTCTACTACAGGCCAGTCAGTTGAACCTCTGTGATGGGGGACTTATTGGAAGCAATTGAATTCATCTGTCTTGGTTAATCCCTGCCTGTCCAAATGCAATCAGCATGGTTTTGTTAAGGGGAAATTATTTCAGACCAGATGAATTGAAGTTTTCAAAGAGGTGACTAGGTGTGTAGATGAAGGCAATGCATTCAGTGTAGTCTGTACTTTTAGTTTGGTTTTTGATAAGGTTCTGCAAGAGAGATTGAGAGCAAAGGCAAGAGCCCATGCGATCCAAGAAAATTCTGGATCCAGAATTGGTTGAGTGACAGGAAGCAGAGGGAGATAGTCGTGAGGTGTCTTTGTGACTGGAAGCCTGTGTGCAGTGGGTTCCGCAGGGTTCAGCGTTTGGGCCCTTGCTATTTGTTGTTTATATAAATGATTTAGTCTTGAATATAGGAAGATTGATCAGTTGGTGGATAAATGAAAATTGGTGGGGTGGTAAATAGGAGGATAGCCTGAGGCTGCAGGAGGATATCAATGGGCTGAAAAGTGGCAAATGAAACTCAATTGGTTAAGAGTGAGATGATGCGTTTGGGAAGAACGTGCAAGGCAAGGGAATACTTGGTGAAACGTAGGACTCAGGGAAGCATGAGGATAATGGGGACCTTGGGTTGCATGTACACAAGTCTTGTAAGTTAGTGAAGCAGATAGAGAAAACGATTAAGAAAGCATATAAAATACTTGCCTTTATTAGTTGTGGAATAGAGTTTAAGAACTGTATAAAGATTTGTTTAGACTGCAAATAGAGTATTCCAGTTCTGCAATCCACAGTATGAGAGGAATGTGATTGCACTGGAGAGGGTACACAGGAGATTTACCAGGATGGTGCCTGAGCTGGAAAGTTCTAGTTATGACAAATATTAGGTAGACTGGGATAATTTTCCTTGGAACAGAGGAGACTGAGGTGGATCATGTATGAAATTATCAGGGTTATAGACAGGATAAACAGGAAGAAACATTTCCTTTTGATGGAGGGGGTCAATAACCGAGAGTGTAGATTCAAACCAAGAGGCAGGAGATTGAGGGGGGCTGTGAAGAAAATCTTTGTTACCCAGGAGATGGTACGAATCTGGAACTCACTGCCTGTAAGGGTGATAGAGGCGGAAACCTTATTAACATTTAAGAAGTATTTAGATGCGTACTTATGATGCCAAGGCATATTAGACTATGGATTAGAAATCATTAGGTGATCGTTTTTAAACGGTGTAGACCTGATGGGCCATCTGTGCTATAGATCTGAATGTGACTCCAAATGGACATCCATAGCTTGAACATTTATTGCTTATTTGTAATTGCCTTTGAGAAGGTAGTAGTATTTATATCCCTGAGTCTAGATTAGAGTGGTGTTGGAAAAACACAGCAGGTCAGGCAGCATCTGAGGAGCAGGAAAATTGACGTTTTGGGCAATTTATACCCCTGCCTCTATTCATCAGGAATAGAGGCAGGGTGGCAGAGGAGATGACCTGGGGGTTGCAGTGAGATAGAGACTCACTGAGATTCTTGTAACGAGAGGAAAAAAACTTCTAGGCAGGCATCCTTACAAGAGGATTCACAGTAGCGTTAAAATCAACTAGGTAACAGACCTGCTGAGTTTCTCCAGTATTCTTCATGTTTGTTGCAGTTGGCACCTCATTTCAACATCTCCTATGAGAGTTGTCACCTCTGACAGTACAGCAGTCCCTCAATACTGTGCTGGGGTTTTAGCACAAATTTTAATGCTCTGGCCCAGGAAAGTCCATTGTGCCTCAGAGGTTGGGGTGATGCTTTTGACATCCTGTTCCTTCCAAAGTAATGCAAGCCATTATTTTAATCTGATGCAGTCTTCAAATTGTTCGCTGGATGGATTTCTTTTTGTATCCATGGCAAAATCAAAAAGTGGTTGAATGAGCTCTCATCATATTATGCATTATTTTCTTTTGTCTCTTGTATTTCATGTGATGTCATCTGAAACTGACCCACTGCATCTAAAACCAAGACTTCAAAAGACAAGATTGTGAATCATTCCAAAAAATAAATTGTCTGAATTAATTATATTTTGTCTGCTTTCTGTTTGCTGATGTCATATTGAGTTGGATGCATATGTTGTACTTACCTGAATTTCATTTTGGTTTGAAGCAGTAAGTTCCACTGAGTATGGGGTGAATAATGAAACCAAAATTGACATTTTTAAACCACTGAAATTAAAGCCGATTAAAGTTGTTTGTCTTGTGTATTTTTTTTGCTATTTGTTGAGAAGTACTTTGTCTTGAACACGCACATCAGTGGTTGCCAGCTTGAGGATAGCATGATTCATGATCCACATCATTATTTCAGTGAATTTGCTTGTGTCCTTCAAACTTTTAATTCTGGAAGCTTCCATGATGTAGTGCAGTAATGTGCGCATCTTCAACTTGCTGTACATGAATGTGGTGAAAACGTGGTCTTTTATTGTGCTAGAGGCCAACCTGCATTCTGGAATAGAGAAGTTTAATATCTTCAAACCAATGCAACAGAAACAAGCATAAATGGCTTATAATGAGTTTTGAGAGATTTGTAGTTCAGGTTGACGTTCTGGATGTGGGTTTGCTCACTGAACTGGAAGGTTCATTCTCAGACATTTTGTCACCCTACTAGGTAACATCTTCAGTGGGCCTCCGGACGAAGCACTGCTGGTGTTTCCTGGTTTCTATTTATATGTTAGAAAGCAGGAAACACCAGTACTGCATTGACGGTGCCCTGGGGCTGTCTCTGCTGTTCTGTGCCGTTTATTCTTAAAAGCATTTCTTGTGGTTTGAATGAACATATTGATTGGAATTACCAGAAGTTGAGAGTGACATAGGGATGGTAGAAGAACGAAGGGTACTATAGGTCACTGTCACAACCTGCTGGGATAGTGCACAGGGAATGAAGCCCCACTGTTCCTGAGATCAGTGTGATAAGATTTAGTAAGACTACCCAAAGTGTTCAATTTACTGGACTGATGAACTCCGATTTAAAGAAAAATGCTCACCAGTTTTCTGTATTTAACAAGAACATTGTGTAGAGTGAGCATGTTATCTTAGAATATAATAAAAATGAGAGGTAATGTTATTGAACGCACAAGACATACATTTAAATCTACACACATCTCATTTATTAACACTTGACATTTCAAGTGTTTATCTAAGTACTTTGTAAGGTTTGTGAGGTTTCCTGCCTCATATACCCACCTAGGCAGTGCATTCCAGATACCCACCACCTTCTGGGTGAAAAGGATTTCCTCAAATCCACTCTCAACGTCCTGCCTTGCATTTTAAAATTATGCCCCCTTGCATTGGCCTTCACCTCAGGGGATAACTGCTTTCTATTACTCCTGTCCATGCCCCTTGTAATCCTATATACCTCTAGCAGTTATCCCCTTAAATTTCTCTGCTCTAAAGAGAAGAACCTGAGCTCATCCAACTTCTCATCATGGCTCCATCCCAGGCAAAATCCTGGTAGAGAACTCAGCATGTCTGGCAGCACGTGTGGAAGAGAAGCAGAGTTAATGTTTTTGAGTCCAGTGACCCTTCAGAAATCAGAAACATTAATTAGGCAGCAATACTACTGATCGAATGGTCAGGTTCGAAAGGACATAGCTGCTAGACTGGGACTGCGACAGGTGGTGAGGGAACCAACAAGAGGGGAAAACATGCTAAACCTAATCCTTATCAGTCTGCTGACTATAGATATATCTGTCCATGACAGTATTGATAAGAGTAACGCTGTATTGTCTTTGTGAAGATGAGGTACCACCTTCAAGTTGAAAATGCTCTCCATTATATTGTCAGGAGGTGGAAAAGTCAACATTTCGGATGTTATCCTTCTTCAGGACTGGGTTTCAATGTGAGGTGAGCTGCAGATAAAGGGGGAGGAGGTGGTGAGTGGTGACGTAGGGATAGATAGTCACAGGTAGAGGGTATGACGTGGTTTAGCGATAGGAGGAATAAATCTGGTTGGTAGTTGAAAGGAAGGATTGGTCAGAGAAATGGAAGGTAGAGGAGGGGTTGGAAAGGGAGTCAGGCGAATGGGAAGGGAGATTATTTGAAATTGGAGAACTCAATGTTGAATCCTTCAGGCTGTAGGCTACCCAGGCGGATGATGAATTGTTATTCCTCCAATTTGTCGCTTGGCAATGGAAGAGGCCAAGGATAGTCATGTTGGAAAGGGAGTGGGAAGAGGAATTGAAATGAGATGCCAGGTTGGTCCCTGCAGTGATGCTTGGTGAAACGTGCTCTGAGTTTGGTCTCCCCAATATGTAGAAGACCATGTAGGGGAGCACTGAATACAGTAAACTAGGTTGGAGGAGAGGCAGGTGAACACCTGTCTCACCTGGAAGGACTGTTTGGGGCTGGGATGGAGGTGAGGTGGGCGTGATGTACTGACAGGTTTTGCATCTTTTTCAGTTGCGTTGAAGGTACCTTGGGGTTAGAGGGGATTGGTGGGGAGAGTGGCGTGAACCAAGGATTGGCGAAGGTAGCGGTCCTTGTGGAAGGCAGCGAGGGGTGGGGAGGGAAAGATGTTCTTGGTGATGGGGTCTAATTAGAGTTGGCGGAGGTGTTTAAGGATGCTACGTTATATTGGAGACTGATGATGTGGCAAGTGAGGACAAGGGAATTCTGTCTTTATTGCGTTTGGAGGGGGAGGGTTTGGAGCAGGGACGGCTCCAGTAACTTTATTGGGAGTTTTCTGTAGGCCCCCCAATAGCAACAGAGACACTGAGGAGTACATTGGGAGGCAGAATTTGGAAATGTGCAGAAGTAACAGGGTTGTTGTTCTGTGTGACTTTAACTTCCCTAATATTGATTGGAACCTACTAGTTCAAATAGTTTGGATGGAGCAGTTTTTGTTAGGTGAGTCCCAGAAGGGCTTTTGACCCAAATGTAGATAAGCTGAGTAGAGGGGTCTCGGTCTCACTCTCACACTCTCAGCTTTAGAGGGTTACAAGGTGGCCAGGAAGGAACTGAAGAAGAGCTAGAAGGGGGCATAAAGAAACTTAACAGGTAGGATTAAGGAAAACCCTAAGGCATTCTACACTTGCGTGAGGAGCAAGAGGATGGCCAGAATGAGGGTAAGGCCGATCAGGGATAGTGGAGAGAGCATGCACGTGGAGTCGGATAAAGTAGGGGAGGCCCTTAATAAATACTTTTCTTCAATATTCCCTACTGAGAGGGACCTTGACGTTTCTGAGGACAGTGTGAAACAGACAGATATGTTAGAACAGATTGATGTTAGGAAGGAAGATATGCTAAAAATTGTGTGAAACGTAAGGATGGATAAAGCTCCTGGGTCAGATGGGATATATGCTAGGTTACTATGGAAAGCGAGGAAGGAGATTCTTGCACCTGTGGTGGTGATCTTCGCGTCTTCACTGCCCACTGGAGTAGTACCAGATGACTCAAGGTTGGCAAATGTTATTCCCTTGTTCAAGAAAGGGAATAGGGATAATTCTGGGAACTACAGACCAGTTATTACATCAGTGATGGGCAAAGTATTGGAGAAGATTCTGAGAGACCGGATTTATGATTACTTGGAAAACCATAGTTTGATTAAAGATAGCATGGTTTTGTGAGGGGCAGTTCATGCCTCTCAAACCTTATTGAATTGTTTAATCATGTGACAAAACACATTGATGAATGTAGAGCAGTGGATGTGGTGTATATGGATTTTTGGAAGGCATTTGGTAAGGTCCCCCATGGTAGGCTCATTCAGAAAGTAAGGAGGCATAGGATACAGGGAAAGCTGGCTGTCTGGATACAGAATTCACTGGCCCATTGAAGACAGAAGGTGGTGGTAGATAAAAAGTATTCAGCCTGCAGGTCGGTGACTAGTGGTGTTCTGCAGGGATTGATTCTGGGACCTCTGCTCTTTGTGATGTTTATAAATGAATGAAGGAGTGAGAGTAGACAAGTCCCCTTGGCCCAATGGGATTTATCCGAAGAATCTCTGGCAAGCTAGGGAGGAGATGGCGGAGCCTTTGGCTTTGATCTTTTGAGTTGTCATGTCTACAGGTTTAGTACCAGGGAACTGGATGATTGCAAATGTTGTGGCCTTGTTCAAGAAGTGCAGTAGTAATGACCCAGGTAATTCTAGACCAGTGAATCTTATGTCTGTTGTAGGAAAAGTTTGGAAAGGATTATAAGAGATAAGATTTATAGTCTGCTAGCAAGCAACAGTTTGATTTCAGATAGTCAACATGGTTTCGTCAAGAGCAGGTCATGTCTCACAAGCCTCATTGAGTTTTTTGAGAAATTGACCAAGCGTGTCGATGAGGGTAGGGCAGTTGACATGGTGTACGTGAACTTCAGTAAAGCCTTTGATAAAGTTCCACATGGTAGGCTGTTGGAGAAAATGTGGAGGCATGGGATTGAGGGTAATTTAGCAGTTTGGATTAGAAACTGGCTTTCTGTAAGAAGGCAGCGAGTGGTGATGGATATTCAGTCTGCAGTGCTGTTACTAGTGGTGTGCCACAAGGATCTGTTTTGGGACAACTGCTATTTGTCATTGCCTGCATCTAACTTATTTATAACATAGGTGGATGGGTGAGTGAGTTTGCAGATGGCAATAAAGTATGAGGAGTAGTGAACAATATGGAAGAATGTTGCAGGTGGACTTGGATAAACTGCAGAATTGGGCTGACAAGTGCCAAATGGAGCTCAGTGCAGCTAAATGTGAGGTGATGCACTTTGGGAAGAAAAACAGGAAGGCAGAATATTGGGTCAATGGAAAGATTCTTGGTAGTGTGGATGTGCAGAGGGATCTTGGAGTCCATGTATACCCAGGTGGACAGAGCCGGTGAGAAGGCATATGGTTTGTTAGTCGAGGGATTGAGTTCCGGAGCCGTAATGTTATGCTGCAACTATACAAAATGCTAGTGCGGCCACAATTGGAATCTTGTGTACAGTTCTGGTTATCCTATTATAGGAAGGATGTGGAAGCATTGGAAAAGGTGCAGAGGAGATTTACCAGGATGTTGCCTGGTCTGGAGGGAAGATCTTATGAGGAAAGGCGGAGAGAGTTGGGTCTGTTCTCATTGGAAAGAAGGCGGCCAAGGGGGGATTTGATAGAGACTTACAAGGTGATCAGAGGATTAGATAGGGTAGACAGTGAAAGTCTTTTCCCTAGGATGATGACGTCAGCTTGTATGATGGGGCATAACTACAAATTGATGGGCGATAGCCTTAAGACAGATGTCAGAGGTAGGTTCTTTACTCAGAGAGTGGTAAGGGTGTGTAATGCCCAACCTGCCCAGTGTAGTTAACTTAGCTACGTTAGGGAGATTGAAACAATCCTTGGATAAGCACATGGATGGTGATGGCATAATGTAGGGGGATGAGCTTAGATTAGTTCACAGGTCAGCGCAACATCGAGGGCTGCAGGGCTTGTGCGCTGGATTGAGTTCTACGTTCTATGACATGGATGAGGAAGTGGAAGGGTGGGTTAGTAAGTTGGCTGATAACACGAAGGTTGGAAGAGTTGTGGATAGTGTGTCGGGCTGTTGTATGTTGCAACAAGACCTTGACAAAATGCAGAACTGACCTGATAAGTGGCAGATGGAATTCAACCTGGAAAAGCGTGAAGTTATTCACTTTGGAAGGTCCACTTTGAATGCAAAGTATGGGGTTAAAGGGAGGATTCTTAGCAGTGTGGAGGAATAGAGGGACCTTGGAATCCATGTCCATAGACCCACCTGCGTTGATAGGGTTGTAAAGAAGGCGTATGGTTTGAGGGCTTTCATTAGCAGGAGGATCAAGTTTAAGAGCCATGAGGTTATGCTGTAGCTCTACCAAGCCCTGGTTAGACCACACTTAGAACATTGTGTTCAGTTCTGATCACCTCATTATAGGAGAGGTGTAGAAGCTTTAGAGAGAGTGCAGATGAGATTTACCAGGATGCTGCCTGGACTGGAGGACATGTCTTATGAAGAAAGGTTGAGAAAGCTAGGGCTTTTCTCATTGGACCGAAGAAAGATGAAAGGCGACTTGATAGAGGTGTACAAGATGGTAGGCGTAGAGTGAATAGTCAGAGATTTTATCCTATGGCAGAAATGTCTATCACGTGGGGGCATAATTTTAAAATAACTGGAGGAAGGTTTACGGGAGATGTCAGAGGTCGGTTCTTTACAAAGTGGGTGCGTGGAATGCCCTGCCAGCAATGGCAATGCAGTCAGATTCATTGGGATAAGCAATTCTTGGGTAGACACATGAAAATTAGTACAATGAAGGGTATGTAGATAAGTATGATTTTAGAGTACGGTGAAACGCCGGCACAATATGATGGGCTGAAGGGCCTGTACTGTACTGTTCTATGTTGTTTGACCATTCTTCACCATCTCTATTGCCACAACGAATCGGACAACAAATTGGTGGAGCAACACCTCATCTTCCATCTGGGCAGCCTACAGCCCGGAGGACTCAACATTGAGTTCTCCAATTTCAAATAACCTTCCTTCCCAGCCCCTCCCCATCTCTTCCATTCCGCTGACCGATCCTTCCTTCCCGCTCTACCAACTGGATTAATTTCTCCATCAACCAACCAAATCGTACCCTCTCCCTGTGTTTACTTGTCAGTACCTCACCACCTGCCCCACTCCGCGCCCCCTTTACCTGCAGCTCCCCTTACAGTCGCCCCCAGTCCTAAAGAAACGTTAACTTCTCCACCTCCTGATGCTGCATGGCTTGCTGTGTTCTTCCAGCCTCCTGCTTGTCTATATTAACCACTTTTCCAACTTGTCCTACCATATTTATATTTCTTGTATATTCGTCTCCTTCTGTTTTTGAACCTCTTTAGAATTGTCCTTTGTTTTGTATTGCTTTTCCTCATTCTTTCTGCAGAATTGCATTGTCTAGTATTTTTCTTCTTGTGCTTATTCATGTATAAGCACCAGCCTTCTGCAAATTTTGAATTTGCAGTGTAGGCCCAAGTCTTGGTCACTAACATAGGTCAGAACAAGCAGTGGTTCTGGAACTGCCCCTGGGAATCCCACTTTACAGCTTCCTCCAGTCCAAAAAGGTTCACCACTCTCTGTTTCCTGACAGTCAATAATTTAATCATGCTGCCACTACTCCTTTCATTTCCAACTTCAACTTTGCTGATGAACCCAAATGTTGCACATTGCCACATGCCTTTTGGAAGTATAGAAGCTAGGTGCCGAAGTAGGCCATTGAACCCTTTGGACCCTCACCACCATTCAATATGATCATGGCTGATCATGCAGTTTAAGTTTCCTGACTCCTGCTTTCTTTCCATGTCCCTTGATCCCTTTAGCTGCATGGCCATGTCCAGCACCCTCTTGAATGTATCTAACAAACTAGCCCTAATGGCTTTCTGTGGTAGAGAATTCCACATCTCTGTCCTGAATTATTAGACTGTGGCCTCCTCCATCGCCAGACCATGGCAACACGACGCCTGGAGGAAAAGCGCCTCATCTTCCGCCTAGGAATCCTCCAACCATAAGGGATGAATGCAGATTTCTCCAGCTTGCTCATTTCCCCTCCCCCCACCTTTTCTCAGTCCCAACCCTCAGACTCAGCACCGCCTTCTTCACCTGCAATCTTCTTGCTGACCTCTCCGCTCCCACCCCCTCTCCGGCCTATCACCCTCACCTTAACCTCCTTCCACCTATCGTATTTCCAACGCCTCTCCCCAAGTCCCTCCTCCCTACCTTTTATTTTAGCCAGCTTGGCACACTCTCCTCATTCCTGAGGAAGGGCTTATGCCCGAAATGTCGATTCTCCTTCTCCTTTGTTGCTGCCTGACCTTCTGCGCTTTTCCAGCAACACATTTTTAAGCTGTGACCCTAATTCTGGACATCCCAACATCAGGAACATTCTTGCTGCATCTAGCCTGTCCAGTCCCATCAGGTTTTATATATTTCTGTGAGACCCTCCATCATTCTTCTAAACTCCAATGAATGCAAGCCCAGTCGATTTCTTCGTATATCAGGCCTGTCATCCCAGGAATCAGTTTGGTGAACCTTCGCTGGATTCCCTCAATAGTAACAATGTCCTTCCTCAGACTAGGAGAAAAATATAACTGCACACAACGCATAGCCTCACTATGGCCCTGTACAACCGCAGCAAGACATTCCTACTCCTATACTAAAATCCTCTTGCTATGAAGGTCACCAGGATGGCATGGTGGTTCAGTAGTTAGCAATTCTTGCTCACCATTTTGGGGACCCACGTGACTATCTGCATAGAGTTTGTATATTGTCCCAGTGTCTGCATGGGTTTCCTCCCACAGCCCAGAGATGTGCAGGTTAGGTGGATTGGCCATAATAAATTGCCCACAGTATTCTGGGATGTGCAAGCTAGGTGAATTAGCCGCGGGCTAAAGGGATGGGATTTCTGGGTGGGATGTTGTTCGGAGGGTCAGTGTGGATCTGATGGGCCGAATTGCCTGCTCGCACCTTGTAGGGATTCAATGATTCCATTAGCTTTCCTCATCGCCTGCTGTGTCTACATTCCAACCTTCAGCAACTGTTCAGCAACCCAGGTCTTGTTGCACTACATCTTTTTTCTCAACTGCCACCATTCAGATAATAATCTTAGTTCCAAAGTGGATAACCTTGTATTTATCCACATTATATAGCATATATTTTCCCACATACTCCAGATTGACAATATTTCCTTGATCGATCCTACCTTGTCGAAACCTTAAGTAAGTTAAACACAATTTGACTTCAGCACATCTGTAGTGAATGTTTTCAGTAATCTGCACTTGTCTAAATTCAAGAGTGTTGCACTTCTGGGACTTCATCCAAGTGGCTTTTTTTAATGTTTGAATAGTAGTTAAATGTTGGCAAGTATGTTCATTTGTTGGGGATGGAAAGATGAAGGATTGTTCCACAGCAGCCCGTGGCTGCGTGCACTTGATGTCCACATTCATACACTTTCAGAAACGAATTGTTTAATGTTATCAGGAGAAGGAGCCCTGGCTGTTACTCCCAATTCGAGGAACGTTGCAGCTAATTATAGCATCCCAACTGCTGCTTAGAAGGGAAGAAGGGAATTTGCTGACAGAATATTTACTTGCTTAGGATTTTCTTGTACTTCACTGTTCACAGAATGCTTTGACCTTCACAAACTGGATGTTTCTGCTATATTGTTCAAACAAAGAATGGTTCATGAGCACGTAGATACAATCAAAAAAATTGTTATAATGCTGAGTGCTCTTGAATGCACACAACTGGTCCTGGTTGGAAAAAAAACAACCAAAAGTCTGTCATTGGACAAAACTATCCTGGATGCACACTGACGGATTGTGCCTAGCATCCTTCACCACTGCTTGAATAAATCCACCTTGTAGATGCAGCACACATTTTTTTTTAAAAGACCACCTTCTTCCATACTGCTTTGATTTAAAGCAGTACCCTTTTCCTATTTTCAAATCCAGTGTCTGAAAAATTGAAGTAATCTTTGCATATGTTTATAGTATTGTGGAGAGCCTCTATGAATACAAATCACCTTCCTATTATAGTAAGTCCTTGGTACTGGCGAAATCATGACTTGCGAATTCTATCTGCACCAAAAAATACGTATTAACAAAAATCACTTATCTGCGATTTAAAACCTTTTTTTACAACAAGCTCTGCACTTGAGAATTTTATCATTTTCAGGAGTTCTCAGCAATGGAGCCCTCGCAGATACAAAGGAATGATTGGATCAGAACAAAAACAGAAATTGCTGGTGAAAATCAGGAGGTCTGACAACATCTTTGGGGAGAAAGCACAGTAATGTTGAGAGTCTAGTGACTATCAGAATTAGACCTGGGCCTGGCTTGATTGATGCTTGTTTTCCTTGATCTATCTTCAAACAGTCCTGAAACAATATAGCACTTAGTGCTGTTTTGAAGCAAATTGTGGACAACCTGTACAACAGTGTGGAATGAGGATGAGAGAAGCTATTATGTTTTGAAGCTGATAAAAAAACAAAACTGTTTATTCTTTGTCATTTGTCATTACCAAGCTGTGTAATTAAATCGTAAGGAAGAATCTCAGCAGAACGGTACCACAAAGCATAGATTAGATTCCCTACAGTGTGGAAACAGGCCCTTCGGCCCAACCAGTCCACACCGCCCCTCTGAAGAGTAACCCACCCAGACCCACTTCCTTCTGACTAATGCCGCTAACACTGTGGGCAATTTAGGATGGCCAATTCACCTGACTGGCACATCTTTACACTGTGTGGGAGGAAACTGGAGCACCTGGAGGAAACCCATGCAGACACAGGGAGAATGTGCAAACTCCACACAGACAGTCACCTGAAGCTGGAATTAAACCTGGGACCCTGGTGCTGTGAGGCAGCAGTGCTAGCCACTGTGCCACCCCACATTTAGCTCAGCACCGTTATTTGACTGACTGTCACTCAAGAGTGATAATGTTTCTTCACAAAAGAAACCAGATGTTTCCTAATTAGATTTAATAAATACTCAATTAGGTTTGCATTTGTTTTCGTATGGTGCAGAACATTGTTCTCTATACTCCACTCCCAAACCTCTCCTTTATTTGCAGTGACAATGTTAATTCATGTTAGAACTGTATCTTGCCTAGTTGAGAAGTTTTTGTGGACGAGGAATGAACAAGGATACTTGGCTACTCAGCTGTATGAGTCTGCTCATAATAATACAATTCAATAAGATCATGGCTAAATAGATTTTAACTTCAACTCTTGTTTTTGACTGGTGCAAGAGATCTGCATTCTTTGTCCCTTCCTGAAATTGTCTATTCATAATTTCCTACACGTAATTCCTTCCTCTCACATTTTTCCCATTCTTTCATTCACCACAATTCCCAAATTTGAACTCTTGCCTGAACCCTCAATGATGATGAGTCTGATTTGGAACATATTGCAAATGCATATGTCATTATTCTTATCTAATGGCCACACACATCTCTTTTCCAGAAAGGATCAATGAGTATGTGTGACTGGGGCTCCAATTGTGCTGTCCAACTCGTGTCCTGATTCTTTGAAATAATCACAGAAAAGAGATTGAATTTACAGTCTCTAAGTCTGCATGGCCCATTATTGGACAGAATGAATGATGCTTTTACTCAAGAGGTCACTGTGAGAAGTTATTGGTAAGATTGTTAGCCTATCGCAGTGGGAAACAATTCTGTAGTAACAAGGTGGTACAGCCTGAGGTACTCCATGTAATATTGCAACCTTCAGTGGAAGGATCCACCTTGTGCCATTTCCTAGTGAATACTACGAATTCAGCTCATCATGTGGTATGTTGCAACATTAGAGAGAGTGGTAAAGACTGGTAAACTTCTTATCTTGGAGAAAGTGAGAATGCAGATGCTGGAGATCAGAGTAAAAAGTGGGGTGTTGGTAAAGCACAGCAGGTTAGGGAGCATGCGAGCAGCAGGAGAATCAATGTTTTGGGCAAGAGTCCTGATGAAGGGCTTTTGCCCAAAATGTTGAAATTTCTCCTCTTGCAGAGGTTAGAGGTGGTGATAGGGCTGTCTCAAGTGAACTTCATTCACTTTTTCATTCATAAAGGATTGCCTGACCAAAATAAGGTGCACCTCATTTTTAGGTTGATTCAATTATAATGCACAAATCTTAAAGAATAAGGAACAAAGAACATTATAGCATAGGAACAGGCACTTTGGCCTGCCAAGCCTGCGCTGATTCAGAACCATTATCTAAACCTGTCACCTATTTTCTAAAGATCTGTATCTCTCTGCTTCCTGCCCGTTTCATTTATTGGTCTAAATACATCTTAAATGACGCTATAGTTCCAGCCCCTACCACCTCCACTGGTAGGATTGAACTGAGGCTATTGTGCTGAAGTGGAACACGTTTGAACTGTGATTTCTTTTTCCATAACATAACAACTTGCATTTACCTAGCACCTTTTGATAGGATAGTGAAGAAGGCATTTGGTATGCTTTCCTTTATTGGTCAGAGTATTGAGTATACGAGTTAGGAGGTCATGTTGCGGCTGTACAGGACATTGGTTAGGCCACTGTTGGAATTTTGCGTGCAATTCTGGTCTCCTTCCTATAGGAAAAATGTTGTGAAACTTGAAAGGGTTCAGAAAAGATTTACAAGGATGTTGCCAGGTTTGGAGGATTTGAGTTATAGGGAGAGGTTGAATAGGATGGGGCTGTTTTCCCTGGAGTGTCGGTGGCTGAGGGGTGACCTTTATAGAGGTTTGTAAAATCCTGAGGGGCATGGATAGGATAAAGAGACAAGGTCTTTCCCCTGGGTGGGGGAAGTCCAAAACCAGAGGGCATAGGTTAAGGTGAGAGGGGAAAGATATAAAAGAAACCTGAAAGGCAACCTTTCCATGCAGAGAGTGGTGCATGTGTAGAATGAGCTGCCAGAGGAAGTGGTGGAGGCTGGTACAATTGCAACGTTAAAAAGGCATCTGCATGGGTATATGAATAGGAAGGGTTTGGAGGGATATGGGCCGGGTGCTGGCAGGTGGGCCTTGATTGGGTTGGGATATCTGGTTAGCATGGACAGGTTGGACGAAAGAGTCTGTTTCCATGCTGTACATCTCTATGACGCTATGACCTTTTAATGCAGTAAGATGTAGCGGGTGCTAGACCGAGTGTGATCAAACATGTATTCACACTGAATTTCTCAATGTAGTTTTGGAAGCAAAAGCTTGGTGAAACAGATTTATTTTAAATCTTTCTTCTGATATGGGTATTGTTGGCAAAGCTAGCATTTGTTATCCATCCCAATTGTAGTGTGGTGAAAAAGGCACTATTGATAGAACATAGAAAAGTACAGCACAGAACAGGCCCTTTGGCCCATGATGTTGTACTGAGGTTTAATCATAGAACATAGAACATAGAAGGATACAGCGCAGTACAGGCCCTTCGGCCCTCGATGTTGCGCCGACCGAGTCCTACCTCACCTATACTAGCCCAATAACTTCCAAATGCCTATCCAATGCCCGCTTAAATGAACATAAAGAAGGAGAGTTCACCACTGATACGGGCAGGGCATTCCATGAACTCACAACCCGCTGTGTGAAGAATCTACCCCTAACATCTGTCCTATACCTACCACCCCTTAATTTAAAGCTATGTCCCCTAGTAACACCTGACTCCATTAGCGGTAAAAGGTTCTTAGTATCTACCCTATCTAAACCCCTAATCATCTTATACACTTCTATCAGATCTCCCCTAATGTAAAATATAGTAATTTAACCTACGCACCCCTCGACTCCCTGCTATCCATGTGCATGTCCATTAATGTCCCCAGTGACTGTGCTTCCACCACCACAGCTGGCAATGTGTTCCATGCATTCACAACTCTCTGCATAAAGAACCTACCTCTGACATCTCCTTTATACCTTCCTCTTAATATCTTCAAACTATGACTCGTCATACCAGTCAATCCTGCCCTGGGAAAAAGTCTCTGGCTATTGACTCTATCTATTCCTCTCATTATTTTGTACACCTCGATCAGGTCTCCTCTCTTCCTCCTTATCTGATAAACCTTCTTTACACCCTCTGCAAAGCCTCTGTATCTTTCCTATGGCAGGGCGACCAGAACTGGACACAATATTCCAAGTGTGGTCTCTCCAGGGACTTGTAGAGCTGCAGTAAAACCTTGCAGCTGTTAAACATGATCCCCCTGTTAATGAAAGCCAAAACACCATATGCTTTCTTAACAACCCTGTCAACTTGGGTGACAACTTTGAGGGATCTGTGTACTTGCACACCCAGATCCCTTTATTCCTCCACACTGCCAAGGATCCTGTCTTTAATCCTATATTCAGCATTTGAGTTCGACCTTTCAAAGTGCATCACTTCGCATTTACCCAGGTTGAACTCCATCTGCCATTTCTCAGCCCAGCTCTGCATCCTGTCTATGTCGCACTGCAGCCTGCAGTAGCCCTCTATACTATCAATGACACCTCCAACTCAGTGTCATCTGCAAATTTACTAACCCACCCCTCAACCTCCTCATCCAAGTCATTTATAAAAACTACAAAGAGCAGAGGCCCAAGAACAGAGCCTTGCGGGAACCCCACTCAACACTGACCTCCAGGCAGAATACTTTCCATCTCCAACCACTCTCTGCCTTCTGTCAGCCAGCCAACTCTGAATCCAGATAGCCAAATCTTCCTCTATCCCATACTTCCTGACTTTATATATGAGCCTACCAAGGGGAACCTTATCAAATGCCTTGCAGAAGTCCATAAACACCACATCCACTGCGTGAGCGTCATCAACTTGTCTTGACACCTTCTCAAAGAACTCAATAAGATTTGTGAGGCATGACCTGACCCTGACAAAGCCATGCTGACTGCCTTTAATCACACTATGCTTTGCCACATAGTCATAAATCCTATCCCTCTGAATTCTTTCCAAAACCTTGCTGATCACAGATGTAAGACTGACGGGTCTGTAATTGCCAGGGATTTCCCTATTACCCTTCTTGAAAAGTGGAACAACATTCGCCTCCTTCCATTCCTCCGGTACGACTCTTGTGGAGAGTGAGGAGGCGAATATCCTCTCCAGTGGCTTCGCAACCTCCTTTCTCGCTTCCCAGAGCAGCCTAAGATAAATCTGGTCTGGCCCTTATCAGTCTTAATATTTTCCAAAATTTCTAGCACATCTTCTTCATCAATCTTGATCTGGTCAAGACTGTATCCCAGCTCCTCTACGTTTTCATTTACAACAAGTTCCCTCTCCTTGATGAAAACCGAAGCAAAAAACTCATTTAGGGCTTCCCTTATCTGCTCAGACTCCACACACAAGTTCCCTCCGCTATCCCTGATCGGCTCTCCCTCCTCCCTGATCATTCTCTTATACTTCATGTATGAGTAAAATGCCGTTGGGTTCTCCCTATTCCTTCCTGCCAAGCCTTTCTCGTGCCCCCTCATGGCTCTCCTCAGTCTATTTCTGAGCTCCTTTCTAGCAAGCCTGTAATCCTCCAAAGCTGTGCTAGATCTTTGCTTCCTTCACCTTACGTAAGTTGCCGCCTTCCTTTTTGATGAGAAGTTCCTCTGTTCTCGTCATCCAAGGCTCCTTAATCTTACCCCTTCTTACCTGTCTCAGAGGAACAAATTTCTGCATCACTCACAGCAACAGCTCCTTAACCAGTCTCCCCATGTCTGCTGTGCCCTTTCTGTGGAACAATTGCTCCCAGTCTGTACTTCCCAACTCTTATCTGATAGCGTCATAATTTCCTTTTCTCCAATTAAATATCTTCCCTCAGTAACTGCTCCTTTCCCTCTCCAAGGCTATGCTAAATGTGAGGCAGTTGTGATCACTTTCTCCAAAGTGCTCTCCCACCCCAAGATCTGACACCTGTCCTGGCTTGTTGCAGAGCACCAGATCCAAAATGGCCTCTCCCCTCGTCGGTCTGTCTACATACTGAGTCAGGAAACCCTCCTGAACACACCTGACAAAAAAAGGTTCCATCCAAACTGTCTGCACTTAGGAGGTTCCTGTCGATATTATTGAGAAAGTTGAAATCTCCCATGACAACAACCCTGCTACATCTGCATTTTTCCAAAATCTGCCCACCCATGAGATCTTCAATCCCCCTACTGCTATTAGGGGTCTGTAGAAAACTCCCAATGCGGTGGCTGTTCCCTTGCTATTCCTAACTTCCACCCATACTGACTCAGTAGGCAAACCTTCCTCAACAACCTTCATTTCTGTCGCTGTGATGCACTCTCTGATTAGCAATGCTGCACCCCTTCCTCTTTGTCCACCGTCCCTGTTCTTTTTAAACATTCTAAACCCTGGAACGTCAAGCACCCATTCCTGCCCCTGTGAAACCCATGTCTCCGTTATGGCCACAACATCATAGCCCCACGTACTGATCCATGCTCTAAGTTCATCACTCTTATTTCGAACGCTCCTTGCATTAAAGCAGACGCACTTTAGCCAATCCCTTTGTTTCATCGCGTGAGAAACCTTCCTGATAGATTCAATACATCCTGCCACTGTCCTGCCTGCAACTGACCCCCTCTCGGACATGTGGCTCTGATTCCCACCCCCCTTGCCAAACTAGTTTAAACCCTCCCGAATCCCATGAGCAGATCTCCCACCCAGGACATTTGTGCCCCTCCAGTTTAGGTACAACCCGTCCTTCATGTACAGGTCCCACCTTCCCCAGAAGGTGTCCCAATGGTCTAGGTACCTGAAGCCCTCCCTCTTGTACCAGCCTTGCAGCCACGTGTTAAGCTACATTTACTGACTGTTCCTCACCTCACTATCTCGTGGCACCAGTAGCAAACCTGAGATCAATACTGTACTCGTCCTGCTCTTCAGCTTCCAACCTAACTCTCTGTAGTCACTTTTCAGATCCTCAATCCCCTTCCTGGCTATATCATTGGTGCCAATATGTACCACGATTTCTGACTACTCACCCTCCCCCTTCAGAATTGTGTAAACTTGATCGGCGACATCCCGGACCCTGGCACCAGGGAGGCAACATAACTTCTGGGAATCCCATTCCTGACCACAAAATTTCCTGTCAATCCGTCTAGTTATAGAGTCCCCTACCACAAGCACTTTTCTATTTTCCTCCCTTCCCATCTGGGCCACAGTGCCAGAGACCTGACAACTATGGCTTTCCCAAAACAGTATACTTATTGCTGAGGGGAACAGCCACTGGGGATCCCTGCTCTGACCGTCAGTTCCTTTTCCTCCCCCTGACAGTAACCCAGCTGTTCTTATCCTGTGTCCTGGTAATGACCAGTTATCATGTTGATGGTGAGGCAGGCTTAATGGGTTGAATGGCTAACACCTGTTCCTATATTCTTGTTCTTCAGTTCAGTTATTAGGCTGTGATCCTGTGTACTTGCTCAAGTAATTCATGTGGACATGAGATAATGTTCCTCCTTTCCTCAATAAAGAAACCTTTTTGGGATAATCAGAACTACCGATAACAACTTAGCACTTCAGCCATAGAATTCAAACAGAAAATGCTAGAAATAGTTATCAGGTCAGAAAACATCATTGGAGAGAACAGAATTAAATGTTTCGGGTATGACCTTTTATCAAAACTAGGTAAAGTTTTCAATGTAACAAGTTTAAGCAGTGAAAATATAGTGCATGAGTGGTCTTGGAAGTGGAGTAAAAGCCACATTCTGTGATAAAGTCCAAAACAGATTTGAGTTTGATATAGCTTCTTCAGTTGGAATGGAACAACTAGAGAAATAAATGATATGTCTAAGGGAGGTGTGAATGGCAGAATGATGAACAGCTGCTGCAAAAAGAAATAAATAATTGGTCAAACCAAAACAAAATAAATAGAATGGTACACAAAAGTTATAATCTGAAATTAGATTCTGGATCAGTAGTGCTGGAAGAGCACAGCAGTTCAGGCAGCATCCAATGAGCAGCGAAATTTTTTATCTATTATCTTTTATCTTATAATCTGAAATTATCCAACTCTATGTTAGATACTGAAGGCTGCAAAGCACTTCCTTCAATGACAAGGTGCTCTTCCTTGAACTTGAGTTGAATTAGAACATTGCAGGAGGTTGAAACTGGAGAGGTTTGTGTGAGAGTAAAGTAGAGAATTAAGATGTTTTGTGTTAACTGTTTTTCATCTCACTGCTGTTTGGGAGATTTTGCTGAGTGCAAAATGGCTTTGTTTTTGCCTGCTGCAGTGCAGAACTCCTATATAAACTGCTTTAAGGCTCTGAGGTATGACCCCCGCTATGATGGATTGTGAAGATTTCAAGACTATAAAATTGTTGTATTCTTGAGTATGGAGGGTTTTGCAGCAGTGTTGATTAAAATGTGCATTGGTGGATTACTCCATGATTGTATGTTTTTTATTTGTAGGATGAATCAGTGTATTGGTCTTGAAAGCTCTGTTGTCATGGTTTCAATGTTAATCTGCAACAAGCAAAAAAGAAAATCATCAAATGTCACATATTCGTAGGATTGGAAGTAGAAGATTAGGAAATAATGGATAAGCCTTATTTACGTTTTTATTCAGTGAGGTTGCTTTCAGAATTTTTAAACTTTTTTTTACAGAATTATTAATCCAGCTTTCTGTCTTCTTCCCCTGAAGGGACTGACCCTTACTGGCATGTTGTTCCTTAGGTAGTGGGTGCTCTCTGCCTGAGTGAATTCATGATCATGGAGAAATATCACATCCAAGACTCACTAAGACTAATTCTCACTATCAGCAGGGTCTCGAAGAGTGGAATGTACTGTTTTCCATCTGTTGTCCTCTTCAAACCTCAAAGTGCTGTGACCTTTTCTAGCTGTTCAATACACCCCTTGTTCAGTTAGACTCCATTTTGCCAGAGTGGCGAGGAGAGAAGGAATAGTGAAGCGAGGGCTGCTAGGAAGGTAAGGGGTTAATTTATATTTGGGCAGTGGCTAAACAGTGGGCGGCACGGTGGCACAGTGGTTAGCACTGCTGCCTCACAGTGCCAGAGACCCGGGTTCAATTCCCGCCTCGGGCAACTGTCTGTGCACATTCTCCCCATGTCTGCGTGGGTTTCCTCCGGGTGCTCCGGTTTCCTCCCGCAGACCAAAGATGTGCAGGTCAGGTGAATTGGCCATGCTAAATTGACCAGAGTGTTAACTGAAGGGGTAAATGTAGGGGAATTAGTCTGGGTGGGTTGCTCTTCGGAGGGTTGGTATGGACTTGTTGGGCCAAAGGGCCTGTTTCCACGCTAAGTAATCTAATCTAAACCCGAGATACATGTAGTATCTCGCTCTCCCCAACGTGTGCCCCCCCCCCCCCCCCCCCCCCCCCCCACCCTAACTGGAAGAAAAAGACCCTTTAAGGTAAGGCTTTTATTTCTTATCTATCTTTTTCATTTATTTAAGTGCATTGTTTGGTTTTAGTTAGTTCATATAAAGCTAAGCTTACAATGGCAGAGGACTCTTGCTTGATGTGTGAGCTCAGGAACGTGTCTGACTCTTTCACTTGCAAGAAGTGTGTCCAGCTGCAGCTGTCGTTTGACCACATGATGTCTGGAGCTGCAGATGGACTCACTGTGGAGTATCCGCGATGCTGAGGAGGTTGTGGATAGCACATTTACTGGTCACACCGCAGGTTAGAGTTGCTGAGGGAGACAGTGAATGGGTGACCAAAAGACAGAAAAAGAATAGGAAGGCAGTGCAGGTGTCCCCTGCGGTCATCTCTCTCCAAAACAGGTATACCATTTTGGATACTGTTGGGGGAAAATGACTCAACAGGGGAAGGCAGCAGTTGTCAAGATCATGGCACCGTAGTGGGCACTACTGTTCAGAAGGGTGGGAAAACGACTCGTAGGGCATAGCATAAGGGACTTTATTGTGAGGGGAGTAGATAGGCAGTTCTGTGGCCGAAAATGGGACTCCCGGATGGTATGTTGCCTCCCAGGTGCTCGAGTCAGGGATGTCACTGATCGGCTGCAGAGCATTCTAAAAGGGATATAGGCACCAACGATATAAGGAGGAAGCGAGATGAGGTCCTGAAAGGAGAATTCGGGGAGCTTGGAGAGAAGTTAAAGTGGAGGACCTCAAAGGTAGTGATCTCGGGATTACTACTAGTGCCACGTGCTAGCCAGTGTAGAAATGAAAAAATAGTCAGAGATGGTGTAGGAGGGAGGGGTTCAGATTTGTTGGACATTGGGACTGGTTCTCGGGAAGGTGGGACTATTATAATAGGGATGATCTACATCTGAACCAGACTGGAACCAATGTCCTTGGGGGAATTTTTGCTACTGCTATTGGGGAGGTTTTAAACTAATGTGGCAGGGGACTGGGAACCAGAAGAGAAAACAAGTAGGTAGTGAGGTAGAGACTGGAGACTGTAAGAACTATGAAGATTGCACAAGTGAAGAGTAGGCAGAGAGCAGATGAGTGCAAAAGAACTGGTGGCTTGAAATGCATCTATTTTAATGCAAGAAGTATAGTGTGTAAGGCAGATGAACTTAGGGCTTGGATTGGTGGCTGGGAGTATGACATTATTGCCATCACAGAGACTTGGTTGAAGGAAGGGCATGATGATTGGCAACCGAATGTTCCAGGATATAGACGTTTCAGACAGGACAGGGAGGGAAGTAAAAGGGACGGTGGATTGCATTGCTGGTCAGGGACAATATCATGGCTGTGCTAAAGGAGGGCACTATGGAGGTCTTGGTTACTGAGGCATTATGGGTGGAGCTGAGAAATAAGAAGGGTGCAGTTACCTTGTTGGGACTGTAATACAGACCTCCCACCAGTGAGTGTGAGGTAGATGAACAAATAGGTAAACAGATTATGCCTCTACATCTATTCAATGGGAGATTTTAATTTTCCCAACATTGACTGGGATACATTTAGCGTCAGAGGTCTGGATGGATTAGAATTTGTACGATGCGTCCAGGAGAGTTTTCTCAAGCAGTATGTCAATAGTATGATGAGGGAAGGGGCCATATTGGACCTGGTACAGGGGAACGAGCCAGGACAAGTGGTAGAAGATGCGGTGGGGGATTTCTTTCGGAAGAATGACCACAATTCTGTAAGTTTTATAGTACTCGTAGATAAAGAAGAGAGTGGTCCTAAGGGAAGAGTACTAAACAGGGCCAAGGCCAATTATATCAAAATTCGGCAGGAGCTGGGAAATGTGGATTGGACACAGCTATTTGAAGGGAAGTCCACATTTGAGATGTGGGAGGCTTTCAAAGATAGTGCAGGATAGGCATGTCCCATTGAAGGCGAAGGATAGGAAGGGTAAGATTTGTGAACCATGGCTGACAGGAGAAATTGTACGACTAGCCAAGAGGAAAAGGGAAGTGTACATAAGGTCCAGGCAGCTGAGAACAGAATGGGCCCCTGGAGGAATATTGGAAGAATAGGACAAATCTTAAATGAGGAATCAAGCTGGCTAAAAGGGGTCATGAAATAGCTTTAGCAAGCAAATTAAGGAGAATCCCAAAGCATTTTATTCTTATAGAAGAAGTAGGCAGATAACTAGGGAAAGGATTGGTCCACTAAGGGATAACGAAGGAAGGCTGTGTGCCGAACCTGATAGAATGGGTGAGATTCTGAATGATTACTTTGCACCAGTGTTCACTGAGGAGAGGAACATGATGAATGCTGAGATTAGAGATAGAAGTTTGATTAGTCTGGATCATGTTGGCATAAGTAGGAAAGATGTGTTGGGTAGGCTAGAGGTTATTGAGGTGGACAAATCCCTCGGATTGGATGGGACCTATCCCAGGTTGCTGAGGGAGGCGAGAGAGGAAATAGCTGGAGCCCTGACAGATATCTTTGTGGCATCCTTAAATACAGGAGGTGCTGGAGGACTGGAGGGTTTCTCATGTTGTCCTCCTGTACAAGAAGGGTAGTTGGGATATTCCAGGTAACTACAGACCAGTGAGCCTGACGTCGGTGGTGGGGAAGTTGCTGGAGAGGGTACTGAGAGATAGGATCTATTTATATTTGGAAAGGAATGAGCTTATTGGTGATGGGCAACATGGTTTTGTGTAGGGAAGATCGTGCCTTACTAACTTATTAGAATTCTTCGAGGTAGTGACCAAGGTGTTAGATGAAGGAAGGGCTGTTGATGTCATATATGTGGACTTTAGTAAGGCATTTGATAAGGTTCCCCATTGTAGACTAATAGAGAAAGTGAAGTCACATGGAGTGCAAGGTGTTCTACCTAGGTAGATAAAGAACTGGTTGAGCAACAGGAGACCGAGAGTAGTAGTTGAAGGGAGTTTCTCGAAATGGAGAAAGGTGACCAGTGTTGTTCCACAGGGGTCAGTATTGGGCCCACTGTTGTTTGTGATATACATAAATGATCTAGAAGAGGGCACTGTTGGTATGATCAGCAAGTTTGCAGAAGACACGAAGATTGGTGGAGTAGCAGAAAGCCAAAGGGACTGTCAGAGAATACAGGAGGAGATAGATAGACTGGAGAGTGGACGGAAAAGTGGCAGATGGCTTTCAATCCAGACAAATGTGAGGTGATGCATTTAGGCAAGACTAATTCTAAAGCGAACTATACAATGAATGGAAGAACCTTGGGAAACACCGATGGACAGAGAGACCTGGGAGTGCAGGTCCATTGTACCCTGAAGGTTGCTGCCCAGGTGGATAGAGTGGTCAAGAATGCATATAGTATGCTTGCCTTCATCGGGCAGGGTATTGAGTATAAGAGCTGGCAAGTCATGTTAAAATTGTACAAGACGTTGGTTCGGCCGCATTTGGAATACTGTGTACGGTTCTGGGCGCCACATTACCAAAAGGGTGTGGACACTTTGGGGACGGTGCAGAGAAGGTTTACAAAGATGTTGCCTGCTATGGAAAGTGCTAGCTATGAAGAGAGGTTGAGTAGGTTAGATTTATTTTCACTAGAAAAAAGGAGATTGAGGGAGGATCTGATTGAGGTTTACAAAATCATGAAGGGTATAGACACGGTGAAGGGTTCCATAATGAGAGTTCATGCTTTCAAAGTGAGAGGTGGAAAGTTTAAGGAGGATGCACACGGTAAGTACTTCACGCAGAAGGTGGTGGGCATTTGGAACGTGTTGCCAGCAGAGGTGGTTGAGGCAGGCACGATAGATTCATTTAAGATATGTCTGGACAGATGCATGAGTAGGTGGGGAGCAAAGGGTTACAGACGCTTAGGAATTGATCGATAGGTTTAGACAGTACATTTGAATTGGCTCAGGCTTGGAGGGCCGAAGGGCCTGTTCCTGGGCTGTAAATTTTCTTTTTTCTACTTGTTCTAGACAAAGGTTTTACCAATGAAATTCAGAAGTATGCCACAGATATTGGTCTTACATCAACTAAATGTTTGCAGCAACCTTTGTGGGTAGGGTGGTGAATGTAGAGAGCAGCCTTAGACGATGTAAGGGGCACTTGTCAACAGAGCAGATCTGCTTGTGAATCATTCTCACATGGTCAGTATCAAATCTTGGCCTTGGTTTGTCAGAGAGGCTTTCCTGTTAATACCCAAACGTTGCAACATAACAGCTGATGCTCAACAATGAAATAGTTGCCAGTCTGCTCAAGTTGGGAAATGTGCTCATGTATACTCCTGCTTAAGTGGAAGAAATTATGTTGTAGGACACCAGAGGACAAGAAGGAGGTTGGTGTCCATGGTTTGTATTGTGCCATTGGAAAAATAAGTCTTTCAATCTCTTATTTAATAAATCTATCACAACCTTTATCCAAATCGGGTACATATGCATGATTTATAAGCCACCTATCTTTCACACATGGTATGTTTCAGGTCAACTTTTCTCTTGCAAAATGTTAAAGGTGAAAAAAGCAGTTAGTGGTCAGTTAGTTCAGTTGGCTGGATGGCTGGTTTGTGAAGTAAAGTGATGCCAAAAATGTGGGTTCCATCCCCGCACTGACTAAGGTTACCATGAAGGACTCTCCTTCTCAACCTCTTCCTTCAAGTGAGACATGGTGATGTTCACCAGTCACATCTCTTGAATGAAGAAAAAAAGCCCTATGGACTGATGGGAAGCTGCCAATGTACCAGGACTAAGAAGTATGATTGTCCAGCTGACCTTTTCCTGTCATCGTTTTCTATATATTTATGCAGCAAGTAGATATAGAATAGATGTGACCTGGCTCTAGATACCATCCTTCAACGCTGTGTTGTGAGAGAAGCTAAGGGTAGCTGCTAAAAGGCAGCTGGTCAATTTCATCAATCTTCGAAACAACATTGAACCCTGGACAATTTGCACAGCTCTGGTCTTTTAAGTGAATCATCAAAGATTTATGCAATTGCCATTATAAGCTATGCACTGGCTGGAATAGGAGAAACCGCCTTAGTTCCTGCTGCTGATTGCAGTCCTTCTTGAACCCATAGTTGTATGAGTGACTTCTTTCCATGGAATGAAAAGTGTGTGTACATTCCATGTCCTGACTCTAACAGGAAGAAACCCTTTTGGACAAAGCAGCAAGTAGATATAGAATAGATGTGACCTGCAGATGTTCAGAAAGTCATATTCAATAAGAGTTTAAACATTCACTCGAAATGGAATGGAGAAATAAATCTATCAATTTACTATCAATAAATCTGTCACACTGATCATAAACATCTGGTTGTTTGCATTATTTATAAGCCTTGTATTTATTACACATGGTATGTCACAGTTCAGCTGTCCTCTCGCAAAATGTTAAAAGGAGAAAGGAAAGTGTTCATTTT